>NC_142092.1:20886464-21525353 GCF_054644295.1 Miniopterus natalensis | reverse complement strand
AATACCTCATGAAACACCTCATTCCCCCCAAAACATCTGGCCTTCATTTCTGTAATCTGTTCTCCATTGTGTCACCTTCCAATTTAAAATTCTCATTCTTTTCCATTGTCATGGTTTCTTTAATAGTGCAGTGAAGCTGTGGGGAAAACCAACTCATCTTTCCCACTCTAGGTAAGGGGGTTTTATAGCCTTTTTTCAGGTTCCCAGGTATGAAGATAAGATCTATTAATAGCTAAAACAGATTGAGAGTTATTTTTAATTCTTATTACTCAGTCATTTATTATTGCTTTTATCTGTAATTTGAGGGTAATTTTTATCCTGTCTTTGGAGCTGGTGGCTAAGATGATGCAAGAACAACTAACCTCTATATCATACTTCACAGACTGTAAAATGCTTTTCACACACTTCCCTTTTGGAGTCTCGCAACTACCCTGTGAGACAAATATTGTTATTAACTCTTTTTTACAGATTTGTAAATTGAACCCTCTGTTAGGTAATTTGCCCAAGAGACAAAGCTAGGAACTCAAACTGAGATGGTTTTATCTCAATCCCAAGTTCTTCCCTTTAGTCATCCTGCTTAAAATGGTCATGATTATAACTAAGATGACCACTGTTGTCGTGGTAGTCATTGATTATCACTGAGTCCTTTATATGTTCCTAACTAAGAGGGTTAATTATATCATCTCATTTAATCCTTTTAACAGCCTTCAGGGTCCTTTATCAATTAGGAAAGATTTCAGCTTCCGGCAGCCCAAAACTAAACTAATAGTGATTTAAACAAATGGGTTTTTCTCCTGTGGAAGTCCAAAAAGAGGAGAGTTCTAGCATTGCTTCGTAAGTAATTGGTGTCAGGGCTCTAGATCAAGTCTCTTGGTCTTCCATTTATGATCATGATGGAATAATGACCAGAAGACCCTAGAACATTTGTGCTGTCATATTATTGCATTCAAAAGGGGGAACCACAACAAACATTTCTCTTCCTAGGCCTTTCATAATCAAGGAAGAAATCCAACTGACATTCTTTTTCATCTTATTGGTCAAACATGCTTATTCCAAGGCCAGACACTGGACCTACTTTCTTTGAGATCAAGAATTTTTGCCCAGGAACTAAAAAAATACCTGGGCTTCATTCAGGGCCTTTCTGCACAAAGGTGGAATCCAGCCCATGTTCTGTATAGCCTACATATTAAGCTGCGTGACCCTTTTTTGTCAATCCAGAGGAGGTATACAGCCTTGCAGTTCATCTGCCTAATGGGTCACCTTTCATAAATCATAGGAAGGCCCTGTACCAGCTGGGAGTGGCTCTGGCATGTTAATGAAGAAGGTAATAGTGGGGGTTGACATTTAGCAAGCATGCAATGGAGTTAGCCACCGAAAGTCATTAATAACCCCATTTTAAAGATGAGGAAACCAAAGCATGGGGAAATGATTTGCCAAGGTTACATAGATGCTAATTTAAAAGTAGAATTTGAAAATTAGTTTGTCTGATTCTGCAGCCCAGATTCCCATCACTGATCTAATTGCTTTTCTCAGATAATTGATTCCTGAAGGAATGAGATTCTGGATTAATAAAAAATGGAAAAAAACTGATCAAACTGCTGAAATGGTTACTTTTAGGAGCTTTCAAGATGTCATTAGTTGTATACAGGGCAGAGGACACCATTATGCATATTGGCAAAAATTCTTCAAGGCTTTGGGTTTTACTAACTTGCAAAGAGAATCATCCTGTCAGAAGAATTAGAGATTCTAACTCTAGTTGCCAAATCTACCAACGATTTCCTCTGTGACAATCCATATTCACTTACCTCCACTTTTTCCTCAGGCTAATAATATATGTCAGTTGGAGCTCAGTGTTTTATGAACCAAGGGTGAAATTATTAAATTTTATTGTTTGTGATTCCTTCCTTAAGTTATATTCCTATAATTGCAAACCTACTGCATTCCCCAACCTCTATTTTGAATTTATTACTAGCCTTCTTACTGCCTTTTTAGATCTCAGAAGTAAACTTCAAATATTTACAAATCTCAATTTCATGTTTTCCCTTTCATAAATCTGTGGGCAAATTTGGTGCTGGAGACAGAGAGTAATAAATCTGGATATTTATGTATTGTGCCAGCAGGCACTGCACAAACTTTCCCGCGTAGCTTGGTCAATGAGCTTCAGTCTTGACCTGTAACACTGGTTCTAGTCTAATCCTGAGGCTCATATTAACAGAATCATTATAAAACATCTGGTGACTTGTATACACAAAAACCATTCCCAGATTCCTTCAGTTATAATTTGTAATCAGACAAGTTTAGGAGGCACATATGTTCTCCATGTTAGTAGAAGAAAGGGAATCGATGGTGTTTACACCATTTATTATACTTATCTTTTAAAATAGGGGTATAGTGATGACCACTCTAGTGCTAAGATTATGATAAAACTTGCAAGTGATATGAAAAGCTATTATTTATAAGATTTCTTTTTAAAAAAAATAATATATCTTTATTGATTTCAGAGAGAGGAAGGGAGAGGGAGAGAGAGAGATGGAAACATCAATGATGAGGAGTCATTGGGGGTCGAGCCTGCAACCTGGGCATGTGCCCTGATTGGGAATTGAACCACGATCTCCTGGATCCCAAGTCAATGCTCAACGGCTGAGCCACGCCCGGCCGGCTATAAGATTTCTTATTGTAGGCATATTTAGTGTGCTTACAGATGAGATATAAAATTCTAAAAGAAAACACAGTAAAATTAACAAACAATTTTACAGTGGAGAAGGCTTTAGTAAACATAATACAGAATCCAATGAAAGGCTGCTAAAATTGACTATATAAAAATGTAATGTTTACATGCAAATAACACCCAAAACAAAGTCAAAGACAAATGACACACTAAGGAAAAATATATGCGTCCATATAGCAAAGGGTTATTTTTCAATATGCAAAAACATCATATGAACGAATATGAAAAAGATAAATAAGTCAATTGTAAAAGCAGATAAAGAACATGAATAGAAGGTTTACAGAAAAATACAAATGGTAAAAGAGGGGAAAGACAGGTTTAACATCATTTATAATTCAAGAAATAAAAATAAAACAATAAGACTTTTTTTTAACATCAGATTGGCAAAAATTAAAATGTGATAATACCCAGTGTTGTCAAGGGTGTGATCAATAGGTCCTTTCAAGCATTGTTGGTGGGAGGATAAGTGAGTGAAGCCATTTAAAGGGCAATTTGGTAGAATCTATCAAAATGTAGTATATACTAGTACCCTTTGACTTGGCAATTCCACTTCTAATTACCCATTTTTCTTGCCCTGTGTACAAAGGTGTGTGTGTGTATGAATGCTCATTTCAGCATTGTTGATACTTTCAAAAAGCTGCAAATACCTTTCTTTTTTATTAGTGAGGCAATTGGTAAAATAAATGATGGAACAATCCTACAGTGGAAAGTAGGAAATTTATGTAGCCCATTAAAAAGGTTGTTAGCTCTATATGTCCAACACTAGGGGGGATTCTTTTTAATTATTAATTGCATATCTGTCATCTGGGTCCTTGTAGTAACAAGATTCTAAAGTAAAGTAAAGGTCACCATAACATGAAAATATTCACTAAATAACTGGCCACTCAAATGTCTTCCTTGCTATCTCTGCCCCTCGGGTAATGAAAATAGCTCAAGTCATATGCAAGTGCTGATCTGGTAGTCTTAGGCTATCAAAGAGGACAGAAACAGTCACAAGGATGACAGGACAGGCACTTCCAATAAAAATTATTTGATGTCAAAGGATTTTTAAATGAGATCCTCCAGAAAACTAACAAAGCCCAGAAATAGCTTTGTACAAATAACTGTCCTTAGACAATGCTGTGAATTTAAATGGGAGCGGAAACTTATTATACTGAGCTATCCTACAATTTGGAGGGGTGAAAGACCCAACCTTTCACTTCCAGCAATATCTGATTTCTTCTCCCCAGGAAATACCACAATGTTGCAATTATAATCTAAATTTTGTTTAAAATGAGAAGTATATTTTCGTGATTTTTAGGTTTTTGAAAAGATTAAATCCCAATAAAATCTTTTTCTCACTATTAATTATTGTATTTTGGCCTCAGTTTTAAGAGGTCTCTTTCCAAATTCAGTTATGCTGTTACTACCTCCTGTATATTGTTAGGCAAATAGAGTCGATTGCCAAAGTGTTTCCTCCTGCTTGAATAATAATTTAAAATTATATACGTATATACAGGGGTGGGCAAAAATAGGCTTAAAGTTGTAATACAAATAAATAATACAATAATTAATAAGTGGTACTACAAAAATAAACTGCTTTTTGTACTCACAACTGTAAATCTACTTTGCCCTCCCCCTGTGTGTATGCCTGTGTATACGAAGAACATCCCTGGTAAGATACATAAGAAACTAGTTTCAATAGGTACCTTGGACATGGGGAATTAAAGTATAGAGACATTTACAGTTTACTATTATATCTTGAGCACATATTAATTTTATAATATTTAAAATCTAATCAAAAATTAATTAGAAACAAAAAAGGAAAGGACCAATTCTACCAACAGTTTTCAATCACTGTCGAAGATCTTATTATCGAATAAGAATTTATGCGGCATGAATAGGAATGCAGATATTTTTCAAAAGCGATTCTGTGGTTTTGATAAAAACTCCCCTGATTGTGAGGATGGGGCCAACTCTCTGCACAAGAGAGTCCCATAATCACAGCTAACTTTATAAGGGAATCTATATCCCTATGAATTTTTTCTATAGTCTTTTATTTCCTGCCTCTCATCAATCAGCCATCTCAAACTTCCCAGTGCGAAAGTGCCTGATGTAAAGTAGGGTTTCAATTCATTTTACCTATTTCTGGACCCATCTCCCCTCTTCCAATTTCCCCTCGAGGGAGGGGAAGAAAGGGCAAAGTGGTATTCACTGAAATTATTCAATAAATGTTTCTTGAGCATCTACTATGCTGCAGATACTGGAGATACAAAGATAAATGAGTTATTATGCATAACCTCAAGGAAATCATTTCAGCATAATGGTTCATTTATTAAACCAAGAATAAGACCTGCAGAAATGAAAAGTTCTCATAAGAATATGAAAATATTAATCCTGCATTGACCACTATCCTCCTTTGTACCTGTGAAAATTATTACTTTAATATTCTTAGCTTTTATATTTTTTATTATGCAGATAGCCAAACACTTGGGTTAACACAATAACCTATATCCATTCAGGTTCGATAAGTATCATTAAATTTTCAAGGTTTCTTTTTCTTCCTAGTAATACCATATTAAATTTGCAGTGTTAAAACACGTACTATAAAGACACTGTTTAAAAAGTTTATTTTCAGGACTTTGAATGATTTTTAGTGAACCAATGATGAAGGATGTTTTTAAGTGAGATGAACTGAAATCAAATTGTATCCATTTGAAAAAAACTTTCATTTTTGATTTACCACTGTGTGTTCATTAACTGGGGAATCATTGTGGATCTGCACAGTTCAGAAAAGTGAGTGTCAGTGAAATATAGCATGCACAACCATTGAATGGTCCCTAAATTGTAATTACTATCATTTCAATTATTTATGCAGTAAACTGTATAATATAACAATAACATTAAAAGATAAATACAGACCTTAGCTCCCTGATGTGCTACTTCCTTCTCCAGATCATATTTACAATTAACCAGAAGTTGGAATTCCAAGTCGTACTGAGAAATATTTCACTTGCTTTTGAATTGTACCAGCTCCTTCTGAGTCTCTCTGCTGTATGGTACATCTGATGAAACATTTATTTGAACAAACAAAATACATATGTACAAATAAATACAAATGTCAGGAGCTGACACAGAAATGCAAACACATGTCTTTACCCATACCCACCGTTTGACAGCATGACAGGCTAAAGAGCATTTTGAATGGAAACTACGCATAAAGCCCTGAAATGAATGACCAGACAAACGTGCTGTAATCAGTTTAATGTCCTTAGTAAATACACTTTTCTCTAAGACTGTGAATCTTTGATGACTCATAGTGGCAGGTCAGGTAACAAAGGAATGGATGCCTGGAATGGCAGGATAGCAACTGAAAACTGACCCGGCCACTTGATTGTGGGAGAATTAAGGGCAAGTTTCTGAATCTCCCTGCACCTGGATGCCGGGAAACCAATCATCGCCCGACCACTTTGTTGGGCCATTAAGAGAGCCTTGAACTCTGTCTTTGTCCAAATGAAAGTACAAAGAAAATAATTTTTCATCTGAAGAATCATCTTAAGATCCCCAAATGGAAAATAAGGGGAGCAGGAAACCTCTTAAACTCCAGTTTGGCAGCTCTAACACAGGGCATTTAGATAAGAAGGTTATTTATGGCAGAAGAAGGGAGAGAGAATTCTAAAGTGAGGACCAAGAGAGAGGATCGCAGGCCAGCTTGCATCACCCCCTGTGCCATTCCAACGTGAAAGGGAACAATTTTAATCAGGAATCGGGGGCCACAAATACTCAAAGGCAAAGCCTTCACTACTGACTCAGTCACCCAGATAGTTCAGGCAGAGTGTGCATTTCCCCCTCCAACAGAAGACGATTACCTCTGAACTCGCCTTAACTTTGTCTGCTAGCACACGGCCGCGGGCCATTTCTCTAGGAATAGGTGAAGGCCACCCCTTTCCGCTCACTCTGCCCTCGGCCCCTCACCACCAGCCAGCCTTTTCTCCACAACGTGGGACCACGATGCTCTTTGTGGGGCTTCAGATGGTAAGGATTTGACTTTCTGCCTGCCTGCCCGCCTGCCTGGAATTTGAGAATCATTTTGCAGAGCAATCCTCTCCCCACCCCCTCTTTTATTTTGCTTCCCTCAGATTTGAAGTGGAGAGTAGAGTAAGGAGAAAGTGCTCTCTTTTCTTTTAGGGCACTATTCTTCCTGGATCCCACAGGAAGGGGGTAACAGGTGAGTCTTGATGGGATTACTTTGAGTTTCTGGGGCTCCCCTCTGGAATGAGTCCCCTCACAATAACAGGAGGGAGCCTGATGGACCCCTTGTGCCATTGCCCCGGTTGGGAAGCCTGGTGTTTCCAGTTCTCAGCCAGCAGCTCTTTCTGCTGAACAGAGATCTTCTAGACTCTCAGTGGGGGAACCTAGGCTGCTTCTGAGGCAAATGATGGCTGTAATCATTTTCGGAGGTATCGGTTTCCCCTGGGAAGGGGCTTGAGGAGGCAGCACAGCACTGAATGAATATTTATGAGGGAGCTGATGCTGCTCTTTCTTGTGCGTGGGAAAGAGGGTCACTGACAGCTGCACCTGGGTAACTGAGTCACCCCAACCTGGGAAGAAGGAAGGGCAGGGAGTACAGGGAGGGGCAGAGAAAGGAGGCAGCGAGTTCCAGTCAGCCTGGCTCCCCCAGGAGAGTGGCAGTGACACCCACTCCCTCAGACTCTGTCTTATAGGAAGTTGGAGCCAGAAGAGACTCCTCTGTCACCAAGCGTTGGTGTTGGGGAAGTTGGGTCAGGGGGTTTAAGAGCACACTCACTGACCCTTGGCTATTAATGCTGCCCAACTTTGAACTTGCTTAACTGTAAATACATCTTTTCTTGTAATCCAGGCCGAAAACTTAGAGGTGGGAAACTGGCCGCCATCACCTGAGGTTTTCCAGCGTGGTGAGAACCAACCCTCCACTGCGCCCCTTTACTTGTCAAAGAAAGCTGTTATAAAACACAGGTAGGAAAATGCTTTCTGTACTATAGCTGTACATCCATGTGGTATTTGATTAACCCAGTTTCTCCTGAGGAGTGGGGATGTGGTAGGAAAACTGTGGGACTGAGATTAGGAACCTCTGGGTCCTAATCCAACTGACTGGGATCTTGGGACCGCACCCTTCTCCAACTCCAGTGGTTCCCCAACTTTAAAAGAAAAAAAGTATGGAATCCTTTTTGCAAAGGAAATCATATAAGGAATTTTAATATATAAAACAGATCAAAGCAGAGCTGCCCCAATTGAAGGGGTTGGGGAACAGGGAGCCCTGGAGCCTTTCCTCTCCTTGGGGGCAGGGGAAGTAGCCCCTACGTGCATTTGAGAGATCCTGGGGCTCTTCAGAACAATTTAAAAGTGAATGAACAGGGTGATCTCTAAGATAACTTTCCATTTTTCAAATCTCATGATTTACAATGCCTTCCTTCTGAAGTGCTTGTATCGGTACCTGGCATAGCTGGGAGTAGGAGAATGGAGGGGAAAGGAGGGAGAAAGCCACCTTTGTAAGTTTGGGGCTCACAGGGCAGGCGTCCCAGGCTGGAAGAATGCCTCAGATGTTTCAGCAGAGCTCAGGGTGCTGTGTCACTGTTTGTCCTGGCCTTTTCATCTGTGTGCAGCAGCAGTAAGTGAATGTGCTTCATTTCCTCAGCAACAGGACCGCGTCCCCCATGTCCCCTCCCCTGGTGAGCAGCCAGAGGAGCGAGTGGGGTGTCATGGTGCTGCCAGGGACAGGCTGACAGTAGGACCAAATGAGGAAAAGGTCTGACTGAGGATTCCTGGCCAAACTGCATCACCGACGCTCAGCCAGCAAAATCAGTGGACGTGTGTGTAATCCTGTATAGACTAAGATGATATGTGCTCCGCCAGCAGTGCAGGAAAAAGGATAATCAGGCGGGACATGGTTCTTTAATAAGTGTAAAACTAAACATCATCAACAGGCTGCAATGCAATACCAGGGGCTGGAAGTGGTTAGAGTTGTGATTACAGAAAGGGCATCCATATAGGATGTCATTTCTCAGAAAGATCCAAGAAAACGTCTAGCGTTCACTTATATAAACAAAGCCATAGCACACTGGAGTTATTTCTGTTTCAAACATATAGTCATACCACCTTTATTTAGAACATGGGCAGGGGGATTGGAATGGTATATAAATCTGGGACATGACTCAGTATTGTATGTTACTCCTCAAAAGAGCAAAATGCTGGGCCCATTCTAAACAAATGCAGGGCTACTCAGCTCCGGAGCATTGTTCATCTTTTCATTAAAAGGCACAGTCATTATGTTCCAAATCCTTCCAAACATCAGATCCAGATTTGCCAACGAATGAAACAATTGAGTCATTTCTGCAAAACCCAGAAGAGAGA
This sequence comes from Miniopterus natalensis, assembly GCF_054644295.1. Taxonomy (NCBI): domain Eukaryota; kingdom Metazoa; phylum Chordata; class Mammalia; order Chiroptera; family Miniopteridae; genus Miniopterus; species Miniopterus natalensis. The sequence goes on along the minus strand of NC_142092.1, from coordinate 21,516,256 downwards.
CAGACACTAGACAAATATTGGAGACCAGATCATTACAGTCACAGAGACCAACAGATATGAGTGGGGACACACACACACACACACGAATGCACTCTCTTTGTTAGAAACAAAGTGATATACTAGTCTATGAATAAACTAGAACATGAATAGCCAGCTGCTCCTGCTGTTGCTGCTGCTGTGACACAGTAGAGCTTTGTGTGTGTGTGTGTGTGTGTGTGTGTGTGTGTGTGTGTGTGTGTGTGTGAGTTTCCTTCCCATTCCTGGCATCAGTTTAGGAACCACAGTTGTGGCTTGTGACTGTGCCTCAGCATGCCAATCCAGGGTGTTGCTGTTTAGAGTAGTTAGCCTATTGGGAACAAAAGGTATTTGATCTTCTCCCCTCCCCTGAAGCCCAAGCTACCTCAGTGTAACTTTGGCTTGGCTTCGTGATGAGAAACAGGCTGAACAGTCGGAAACCTCAGCGGAGCTCCCGATACATAGGTGCCAGCTCATTGTTGGCGACCACACGTTCCCTCCAGTAAAAATCTTGCAGACAAGAATGAGCCTACACTTCCAGATGCATGTTCCCTTTGAACGTGTTTCCTGAGGGTGTAAGGTGGGGGAAAGGATATGAAGGGAAGGCCTGTGCTAGAAAAACTCACGGCTTGCTCTTTTTCTGCATTTGCTTGCTGAGTGTGTGAACCTGTGAGTGGTGGGAAGAGAAACGAAACATTTCTACTCCCAGAGATGCGTGAGGTGGTCAGAGAGGGGACAGCACGTCGCCAGGGTAAACTCTTTGGCACCAGCAAATACATTCTGATGAAGTTCTAAGCACTAGGTATAAAACTTCCCTGGATTTTTTTCAGTTGTATTGGGGCCTTTTGAGGATGCGCTGATGAAAACTGCATGTACCAAAACCCCTCAGCAGTTCCTGTGCCGTTGGGGTTCAGTCTATGAGGGGGATGAACGTGGAATTAAAGGGGAAAGTCACTTCACTGGTGACCTCTGAGAGAGCAGAGTGGAACGTGAATAAAGTGTTTTGTGATCTAGCACCTACCTCAAGACAACCAGGGGGCTTTGTAGACTATTCTCCATCAGTCATTATGCCACACATCATACTTCCTCCAGGGACATGGGCTTCAGGTGACATAAGCAGGGAAAGGTGGGCTCTCCTAGGCCCAAAGGCAAACCCATCACAAGAAGTAAGTGTGTATTTCCTTTGTAAATGGTGTAGTAGAGTTATAATGCTGAACTTAAACAGTAAGGCCCTGCCCATAACCGTGGAGAATCAGATATGGGATCAAGTGGAGGAAATTGGTGGACCAGTTTGCCATCAGAGAATTGTAGCCATAGATCAGTTTGCCATAGGGAATCGTAGCCAGTAGTGGCACTAAGTCCCCGCAAGCGTCATCAAATCAGCATTCAATCCGAGGATAGACACAGAGCTTCCTCGGCAAATGTAGCTTCGACGTAACTCCCCCAAGCACCTTTCTTTCCAACCAGCCTCTGCTCCTTTCTATATAGATATTCTGGCACCAAAACTGACCTTGCTCTTATTGGGCAACAATGATGCATCCTCATGCAGCTGCAGTGGAAAGGACGGGTTTTGTTGTTATTATTGTACAAGTGAGGGTCCTGACAGGAAACAGGTGGCATACTCAATTTGGGTGGTGTGAGGAAAGTTTAATAAAGGGACTGCCTACCAAGGTGTTTGTAGGTTGTAAGGAAACTGCAAGAAGTGGTGCAGAATCCCGTGGCTCCCAGCAACTGGGGGGACACCTCTAGCCTGAACAGGTGAGGGGAAGGAGTAGCTGCTGGAACCTGAAGGGAAATAATTGTGTGAAAACAGCCAGCTGACGGAAACGCAAAGCTTCAGTAGGTGGACACAGGGAACCTTTGGGTGACTCCAAGAGAGTCCCTGAGAAAGGAAGTGGTGAGAATGAATACATGACCTCACACTCCTCCCTCCTTACCTCCTGCTGATGCCCCTCATTGGCCACACCCAATGGGAAGCCAGTGGTGTACCTAGACCAGTGACGAAGTCCTTATAGGTTAACCTCCCAAGACTTAGGGCAGGTTAGAGAGGATGGGGAGTGAATCTGCAACGGCAAATGAGTGCTCTCCAGCATGGTTGGGCCCGAATTCAAATCCCTGTCTATCAATCAGCTGTTTACCGTGGGCAGGTTATTTGTTTTCTGTTAGCCCTCCCTCTGAGGTGACAGTCACTTACATATATATCATTTCTGCTCCACAGCCCAGTACCCATTCTAATGCCAAAAAAGGGGGATTGTTAAGGTGATATGTCATTAAACAGGAAGTCTTTTTTTTTTTTAAGGAATTTATTATTTTTTTTTATATATTTATTTTTTAAAAATGTATCTTTATTGACTTCAGAGAGAGGAAGGGAAAGGGGAAGAGAGAGACAGAAACATCAATGACAAGAGAGTCATTGATTGGCTGCAGCCCGCAACCTGGGCATGGGCCCTGACCGGGAATCAAACCCAGATCTCCTGGATCCTAGGTCAACGCTCAACCGCTGAGCCACGCCCTGCTGGGCTAAACAGGAAGTCTTTAAACAACATTTACATGAACCTTACTTACCAAAATGTTTTAACTCAATAATATGCATTTATATTTCATTTTAATTCTTAATTATTTCATATTTGTTACTATGACTAGAAATATTAGCAGCTTTATAGAGATACAACTGACATGTAATAAACTACACATAAAGTATACAATTTAAGTTTCAACATAAGCAGACACCCATGACACCATCACCACATGAAGATAATAAACGTATCTATCACCCCTGAAAGTTTGCTCGTGAGTCATTGTAGCTCCTCCTTCTACCCCTTCCCCATTTCCCTTTCACCACCCATTGATAAGGTATCACTATGCATTAGATTGCATTTAATAGGTTTTTATATAAATACAGTTATATGTACTCTTAAAAATTTGGTTTCTTTCACATAGCATAATTACTTTGTGAATTATCCATGTTGTAGCCTGTGTCAATATTTTATTCCTTTATAATGCTGAGTACTATTCCATTCTATAAATAACCCACAGTTTGTGTGCCCCTTTTTCCATTCACCCAGATGTTGATGGACATTTGGGTTTTTACAAGTGTTTTTACTGTAATGAATAAAGTTACTCTGAACCTTCACAGGGACATATGCTTTCACATCTCTTGGGCAAGTAGAATGGCTGGATCATGTGGTTGGTATATGCTAACATTTTAGAAAACTGCCAAATGGTCATACCATTTTACATTTCCAGCAGCAGTATATTAGAATTCTAGTTCTTATGTATAGTATTTTATCACAAAATACAAACAAATAACTAAAACAATATAAAATAAGTAATTTTAAAATTGTAGAAAATGGGTAGGCAAAAGTATAAGAGAAAAACAAAGTATCATTGGAATCAAGGACTTGATCACTGATATCAGTTGACTGCATTTGGGATGAAACTTCCAGTTTCAATTTACTTCAGGTTGCTGTACATACCCAGGAGGGTTAAGGCTGTACCAAGAAAATTAAGAAAAAACGCACACAAAGGAAAATATCAATCAGCAAGGCTTTATGGAGTGTTCTGAAAAATAACACAAAACCATAATGTCCAAATGTCAATACAGAAGAATGAACAGATATTTTAAAAAACAAAAAACAAACCCTGAACACTCCAACTTTGACAACTGCCCTTCCCTGGGCCTGTTCTCCCATTGATCCCCGTGTATGTCATCTGTGCAGATTCTCTGGTCACTTTCCTCTTCTCACTCTACTACAGTGAATTTCATTTGGTGTCAGGCATGAAGCTCCTACTATGGAGCTTTTAAAGCAGGTATTTCCTTGCTTTGCACCTACTGTGTTCTCATTAGACAGTTGTTGAATTTCTTCTTCCCACTGTGCCTCACCCCAGATTTGGCTGGTGTATCCCCAGGGTGTGACTGAATTCAAGCACTCTTTCTTGGGTGTGGTTTCCTTTCTCTGAATGAACGTCAAAAGGAGCAGGAGGTCTGAGCCAGGACACCTTGGCACAAAGAGACTGGCCGCTTTAAGCAGCTACAACATTCAGAAGAGTCAGAATTAGCAGTTAATGCTATTTAAGGAGTAGTTAACAAGAGGATTGGTGATCATATTTTGGGAATCCTAGCTAAGTTTAGGATATTGTTATTTAGAAGACATTACACATAATAGGAGCTTTTAAAGCATTCATGCCTGACACCAAATGAAATTCGTAGGCAGCTCACTGTCATCAATTAAACCACCATTAAGTGCCTGGCACTGTACATCTCATCTGTTAACCCTCCAAATTTCTGTAAGGTGGACACTATTATTCTATCCTTGTAGAAAGCAAAGTGAGTCTGAAGAAAGTAGTGAGCTCATTTAGTGGCAGACGGTAACTTTAACCAAGGCTCTCTGGGTCTAGTGTTTTTCTGCTTCACCATGATGCTTCATCTTCCATATGTCTGTCTGGGTCCTGTGAATTTATATCTTTTATTTAAAGCTCTCATGGTAATTGTGATGTTTAGTGGGATTTGAAGAAGGGAGAGAGCTTTAATGTGTTAATCCTGCCAGCAATACAGTACAATATTTATATTTCAAAGGCAAACACTGGGAATTGGCAATGTTTAACATAAAGGAATTTATAACGAATAGTGAGTTTCACTAACTGAGGAGTTATTCCTGGGGGACATGTCCTGAGGATCTTACAAGCAGTTCTCAAATTATACTAGAGTCAGATTTCTCTATGCTATGGCTTCTCAAACTCTATTTCTCAATCCACTATCAACTTTCTACACTTCAGATAAATACTGCTTCAAAATGAAATATTTTACTTCCTAAAAACTCCCTTTAGTTTTTAACTTATGAAAAGCATTAAAGTTGTGAAAGATTTTTTTTTTTTTTAAACTGCATTTCTGAATGGGCATAGTTTAAATTTTTAGGTAGGAAGCTCTTCTGTATTTATGCTTCAGGAAGTTCCGAGAGTTCAGCAGTTTTTCTAGGAATGTCTTCTAACAAATGTGCAAATTGGAGCCTAGTCTGCCTTGGCGGTTGGAATTCTCTATCTTCAATTCAAGAAAATAGTCTTTTACTGTTGTTTTAAACTATTTTCTCCTTCCTATTTTCTTATTTTACTCTTTCTGGAACATCTTTTAGATGGATATAGAATTTCTGGCTCTGTTGTATTGTCTTTTTTTGGTCCATTATCATTGAGATAGCATTGTGTTAGTTTAAGGTGTACAACATAATGGTTTGATGTACGTATATATTGCAAAATGATTATTACCACAGTAAATTTAGTTAAAACACATCACCTCACATACCTACAAATTTTTTTTCTTGTCATGAAAACTTTTAAGATCTCCTCTCTCAGCAACTTTCAATATAAAATGCAGTTTTTTAAAATGTCAAATCCAAAAAACTCATTGCAAAGATCAGTGTTAAGGTGGCAACTCCCTATGTTTTCTTCTAGAAAGTTTATGATTTTAGGTCTTAGTTTGTGTCTTTCATCAATTTTGAGTTGCTTTTGTATATGGTGTAAGATAAGGGTATAGTTTTTTGTTGTTGTTTTGTTTTTTGTTTGTTTTTTTGCATATGGCTGTCTAGCTTTCTCAGTACCATTTATTAAAGACTATCCTTTCCCCATGTTGTACATTAATTGATCATTATATATAGGGTTTATTTCTGGGCTCTCTATTTTGTTTCATTGATTTATGTGTATGTTTTATGCCAATACCATACTGGTTTGTAATATATTTGAAATCATCAAGTATGATGCCTCCAGATTTGTTCTTCTTTTTCAAGATTACTTTAGCTATTTGGGATCTTTTCTTGTTCCATAGAAATTTTAGGATTGTTTGTTAGATTTTTGAGAAAGATGCCATTGGAATATTGATGGGGATTGCACCAGATTTGGAGGTCATTTTGGGTAGCACAGACATTTTAGCAATATTAGTTCTTCCAATCCATGAGCATAGAATATTTTCCCATTTATTTCTGTCTTCTTCAATTTCTTTCATCAATATTTGACAGTTTTCAGTATAAAGAGCTTTCACTTCCTTGGTTAAATTTATTCCTACATATTTTATTCTTTTTGATGCATTATAAATGGGATTGTTTTTTTTATTTCATTTTCAGATAGTTCATTGGTAGTGTACAGAAATGCGATTGATTTTTGTAAATTGATTTTGTATCCTGCATCTTTACTAAATGTATTAGTTCTAATAGTTTTTTTTGTTGTTGTTGTTGTTTTAAATATATCTTTTATTGATTTCAGAGAAGAAGGGGGAGAGAGAGAGAGAGAAACATCAATGATGAGAGCATCGTCATTGATCAGCTACCTCCTGCACACCCCCTACTAGGGGTTGAGCCTGGAACCTGGGCATGTGCCCTGACCGGGAATCAAACCTTGACCTCCTGGATTTTAGGTTGATGCTCAACTGCTGAGCCATGCCTGGCCAGGCTCTAATAGTTTTTTTAAGTTTCCTTTTTAAAAAAAATTATCTTGCTCAGCTGGCGTGGCTCAGTGGTTGAGCATTGACCTATGATCCAGGAGATCTCGGTTTGATTCCCAGTCAGGGCACATGCTCGGGTTGTGGGCTTGATCCCCAGTAAGGGGCGTGCAGCAGGCAGCTGATCAACGACTCTCTCATTATTTTTTAAATTTTATTTATTTTTGTTGAAAGTATTACAGGTGTCCCATTTTTTCCCCTCAGTTGACTCCTTCCACCTCGCTCCCACCCCTTCCCCAGGCCTTCACCCCGTTATTGCCTGTGTCCATGGGTTATGCATATATGCATATAACTTCTTTGGTTAATCTCTTCCCACCCTCCACCCCCCTTCCCTCTTCCCTCTGAAATATGATCGTCTCTTGCATGCATCAATGTCTCTGGATCTATTTAGTTCGTCAGATTCTTCTGTTCAGTAGCTTCTTCTTAAAGAAGACCCTTCAACATTTCCGGTAGTGCTGGTCTGGTGGTGATGAACTCTTTTAGCTTTTCCTTGTCTGAGAGGCTCTTAATCTGACCTTCAATTCTAAGTGATAGCTTTGCTGGGTAGAGCAATCTTGGTTGTAGCTCCATGTTTTTCATCACTTTGAATATTTCTTGCCACTCCCTTCTGGCCTGCAGTTTCTGTTGAGAAATCAGCTGACAGTCATGTGGGTGCTCCCTTGTAGGTAACTAATTGCTTTTCTCTTGTTGCTTTTAAGATTCTCTCTTTGTCTTTAAACTTAGGCATTTTAATTATGATGTGTCTTGCTGTGGGACCCTCTGTGCTTCCTGGACTTGTAAGTCTATTTCTTTCCCCAGGTAGGGGAAGTTTTCTGTTATTATTTTTTCAAATAGGTTTTCAATTTCTTGCTCTCTTTCTTCTCTTTCTGGCATCCCAATAATATAAATGTTGGGCCTCTTGAAGTTGTCCCAGAGGCTCCTTATAGTATCTTCATATTTCTGGATTCTTTTATCTTTTTGCTCTTCTGGTTGGGTGTTTTTTGTTTCCTCATGTTCCAAAATGCTGAGATGATTCTCAACGTCGTCTACTCTACTGTTGACTCCCTGTAAATTATTCTTCATTTCAGTTTGTGTAGCCTTCATTTCAAATTGGTACTTTATTATGTCATCGATTTTCTCAGTTATTTTCATATAACTCTTACTAATATGGTTGAGCATCCTTATAAACAAAATTCTGAACTCTGTATCTGTTAGCTTGCTTGGATCTATTTCATTTAGTTTCTCTTCTAGAGATTTCTTCTGTTCTTTCCTTTGTGACATGTTTCTTTTCCTCCGCATTTGGGCTGCTTCCAGGTGTTTGTTTCTATGTATTAGGTAGAGCTGCTATAATTTGTAGAGTGGCTTTGTGTAGTAGGTGTCCTGTAGGGTCCAGTGGCTCAGCCTCCCCAGTCACCTGAGCTGGGCCTTCTAGGTGCTCCCCTGTGTGGGCTGTGTGCACTGTCCTGTTGCAGTTGATCCTTGGTTGCTGTTGGCATCCCTGGGAGGAACTGATCCCCAGGCCAATCAGCTGTGAGGACCAGCTGCAGCTACAGCCAAAGAGCTGCTGTGCTGGAGACACCCCTATGGAACAGGATTTACTTCAGTGGAGCTTTGGTTCACCAAGTGCGCCCCTTGAGTGTGTCACTCGTGGCTGTGGTAGGGTTGTAATCCAGCGTGGTCGAGTCTGACCACCAGGTGCACTGTCTCTGGGGCCTCCCGGGAGGTGCAAAGTCAGCCTGTGCCAGTGCCTTGCCCAGGGCCACCCAGCATGAGCTACTCAGCAAACCATAGTTGGCTGCTGCTTGTGCTGGGCTTGGCCGTGCCCAGGAGAGGCCAAGCTATGAGCCAGTGCAGGCTGCTGCTAGTGCCAGGCCTGGGGCCACTTATTAAGCTGTATGGGGCCCACTGCTGCTTGTTTGAGAGATTTTAGGAAAGTCCTAAGCGTAAGGCTGGAGAGACCACTTGCGTAGAAAAGCCACTGGAAATGGCCTGGATGAGCTGCAGGTGGGGAGGGGCGGGGCCTCCGGGAATCACGGGGCGGGGCCAAAGGTGTGAGTCAGGTGCTGGCGATTCAAACATGGCACCTGCCTGACGGCTGTGTGCAGGGAGGAGTCGCCTAAGGAGCCATGGCCTCTGCCAGCCCTTCTGCCCGGGAGAAAGCTGCCCCTCCGCTTCTCGCCCCAATTTCAGGCAGGTTAGTTCCTCCCCGAGTGTCCCGGGTCCTTTCCAGCTGCTGCCCGGCGCTGGGCTCAGAGGGAGCGCGTCTGAGTCCATGTCGGGCCCTTTAGGAGGAGCTGCTGGGGCTCCCGCAGCCTCCGAGACCCTCAGCCACAGTCCCCGCTGGTTTCACAGCCCAAAACTATGGGGACGTCTCTTCCTGACCCTGGAGCCCTGGGCTGGGGGCCTGCTGTGGGGCTGGGACTCCTCGCTGCTCCTGGAAACCTCCACCCGGAGATGTCCCTCGGGGGTTTAAACTGCGGCAGCGGGTGAGGACCGGAGGCTGCGTCTCCGATTCAGTCCCCATCCGCCCGCGTCTCCGCCCCTCCTACCGGTCTCGGTCTCGGTGCTCCTTCAGCTCCCTGGCTGTGGGGCTTCTGTTCAGCCAGATCTCAGGAGGCTCTGAGTGAGGGTGGTTCTGTGTTTTAGTTGTAATTTTGATGTGGTTGCGGGAGGCGGTGGGTGCCGCTGTGACCTACCCGCCAGCTTGTTTCCTCCCAGTCTCTCAACATTGGCATTTCTATCTCTCTCTCTCCCTCTCCCTTCCTCTTTCTGAAATCAGTAAAGACATATTAAAAAAAACACTTTATTGTTGAAAGTATTACTGATGTCCTCTTTTTCCCCTATTGACCTGGTCTACCCTGTACCTGCTCCCACCCCCAGGCCTTCACCTATTGTCTGTGTCCATGGGTTATGCATATATGCACATAGATTATTTGGTTAATCTCGTCCCACCCTCCAAACCACCCCTGCCTTTCCTCTGAGATTCCTCAGTCTGTTCCCTGCTTCTATGTCTCTGGATCTATTTTGTTCATCAGTTAATTTTGTTCTTTATATTCCACATATGAGTGAAGTCATGTGATTCTTGTCTTTCTCTGCCTGGCTTATTTCACTTAGCTTAATACCCTCAAGGTCTTTCCATGCTGTCTCAAAGGGTAAGAGATCCTTCTTTTTTGCAGCTACATAGTATTCTATGGAGTAAATGTGCCATAGCTTTTTTAAGAGTCTCATGCTCTACCGACTGAGCTAGCCGGGCTCCACAGCTTTTTTATTCACTCATCTAGTGATGGGCACTTGGGCTGTTTGCAGATCTTAGCTATTGTAAATTGTGCTGCTATGAACACGGGGTGCATATATTCTTTCTGATTGATGTTTTGGGGTCTTAGAATATATTCCTAGAAGGGGGAATCACTGGAACAAATGGCAGTTCCAGTTTTTTCCGTTTTGATTTGGATGCCTTTTGTTTCTTTTTCTTTACTAATTACTCTGGCTAGGACTTTTAGTACTGTGTTAAATAAAAGTGGCAAGAGTGGGCATCCTTGTCTTATTTCTGATCTTAGAGGAAATGTTTTAAGCTTTTCACTTTTGCATATGATGTTAGCAGTGAGCTTGTCATATAATTATGTTGAGGTATGTTCCCTCTATACACACTTTATTGAGGGTTTTAAACATGAATGGGTGTTGAATTTTGTCAGTAGTTGCTTTTTTTGCAACTATCGAGGTGATTATATGATTTTTCCCTTTCATTTTGTTAATGTGGTGTGTCATATTGACTGATTTATGAATGTGGAACAATCCTTGCATCCCTGGAATAAATTTCACTTGAGCATGGTGTATGGCCCTTTTAATGTGTTGTTAAATTTGGTTTGCTAATATTTTGTTGAGAATTTTTACATCTATGTTCACCAAGAATATTGGCTTGTAATTTTTTATGGTATTCTTTTCTGGTTTTGATATCAGGTTAATGCTGTCTTTGTAAATTGTGTTTGGAAGTGTTTCCTCCTTTTCTATTTTTCAGAAGAGTTGAGAAGGATTGTTATTAGTTTTGCTTTAAATGTTTGGTAGAATTCACCAGTGAAGGCATTAGGTCCTGGACTTTTGTTTGTTAGAAGATTTTGATTACTGATTCAATATCCTCATGAGTAATTTGTTTATATTTTATATTTTTTCATGATTCAGTCTTGGTAGATTGCATGTTCCTAGGCATTTGTCCATTTCTTCCAGGTGTCCAATTTTTTTGTATATAATTATTAATAGTAGTCTCTTATGACCCTTTGTATTTCTGTGGTATGAGTTATGTCTCCTCTTTCATTTATAATTTTGTTTGTTTAAATCTCCCTTTTTTTCTTGGTAAGGCTACCTAAAGGTTTGTCTATTTTGTTTCTCTTAAAAAAACCATAGCTCTTAGTTTCATTGATTGTTTGTATTGTCCTTTTAGTGTCCATTTCATTTACTCTGATCTTTGTTATTTCATTCTACTTTGGGTTTAGTTTTTAATCCCTTTGCTAGTTCCTTGAGGTGTAAAGTTAGGTTTGTTATTTGACCTCTCTCTTTTCTCTTAAGGTAGGTGTTTATCACTGAACTTCTCTCTTAGAACTGCTTTTGCTCCATTCATAAGTTTTGGTATGTTTGCACATTCATTGGACTAAAGATATTTTTTTATTTCTCTTTAGATTTCTTCTTTGACCCACTGGTTGTTCAGTAGCATGCTGTTTAATCTTTACATTTTTGTGAATTTTCCAGTTTTCTTCCTGTAATTGATTTCTAGTTTCATACCATTGTGGTCACAAAAGATGCTTGACCTTATTTCAGTCTTCTTAAATGTATTAAGACTTGTTTTGTGGCCTAACATATGATCTTGCGGAATGTTCCATGTGCACTTGAGAAGAATGTATATTTTGTTGTTGTTGGATGGAATATTCTATAAACTTCTGTTAGGTTCATCTGGTCTAATGTGTTATTTAAGTGAAATGTTTCCTTATTGATTTTCATGCCAAAGTTCTGGAGATGGTTAATAGTGGTGTCAGAATTTTAAGCCACAGTCTCTCTCTACAGCCTGTGATAGACAGAATTTTAGAAGGCCTTATGAACTTTGCCCTCTGGTGTTACTAACAAAATTATGATATATTTCATGGCAAAAGACATTTTACAGATATGACTGAGGTTTCTAATCATCTAATCTTAAGAGGAAGATTATCTGAGTGTGACTAACTTAATTACACAAATCCTTTAAAGACAGAACTGTTTTCTGTTTGGTAGCAGAAGTCCCAGAGATTCAGAGTATTGTTGCTTTAAAGATGGAGGAGCCACATGAGAAGGAAAGTGGTGGTCTGGAGGACCCGACAGTGACATCTGACTGACAGACAGCAAGGAAACGGAATTTCAGACCTATAACCACAAGTAGGTAGATTCTGCCAACAATCTGGAACTTGGAGGGGAATTCTTCCCAGAGCCTCCCAGACACCTCGATTCTGGCCTTGTGAGATTCTAAGCAGACAACCCAGTTGAGCCATGCTGGACTTTTGACCTAAAGAACTAGGAGCTAATAAATGGTTATTGTTTAAGACTTCAAGTTTGAGGTAATTTGTTCGCATAATATAAAACTGACACAGGGCTGGTGTTACGAACCCTGATAGTTTCTCTCTCTGTAAGACCACATATAAAGTGCCCCTCACCTCCTCTTGTTCATTCTCCTTTGGGCTCCTTCTGGCTCTCCTGGGCTCCAGCTGCACTGGCCTTTTTCCAGTTGTCGATATACTTCACACCTTCTTTACTTAGAACCAGTGCGTGTGCTTTTCCCTCTGCCTAGAAAGTTCTCCTACCAATATACTCCCTCCTGCTAGGCAACTCCTAGTCACCCTTCAGAATGGAATTAAAACATCACTTCCCCAGGAGAAGACCTTTTTAGTGCCTCAGACTCGGCCAGGTGCTCCCAAAAGACCCTCTATTTTGCTTTCTTAGCTTTTGTACCATTTGAAAGTATATTGGTGTGATGTCTTTTGAAAAATGTCTCAGTTGGTCTCCTTTTTATTCTCAATCACGGCATCTTGTTCACAAACATGAAGACAAGTTTTTCAATTTTTATTTTTATATTCAGTGATTTGCTTTCCTCTTTATCACAGGTCTCCTCTACTTAGATTCTAAGTGTGTTGAGGACAGGCACCAGGTGCATGTGCTCCCCATTGCATCCTCAGTGCTTAGCTCAGTGCCAACGACAGCTGACATTCCAGAAGCCATTTTAATCAACGAATGAGTAAACTGAGTGGGAACTATACTTTCCCTCCCTATCCCCCAACACACGCACTATGTACTGTACTGTTATGGAGTCAAGTATGGATTCATCTATGCATTCACTCTTGCCTTTGAATTGGTTTTCTGCCAGTTAAAAAATTTTTCAAAAAAGGTGGTTACAAGCCATTGACATAATTAGACAACTTACTAGGTTATTGCATGAGGTATCTGAGTCATGCTTACTTTATTTCAACCATCCAGCTGTTTACAAAACCAATAGCTTAGCTTTTGAAACATTTAGGAAAAAAGTTGTAAATTGCGACCACGAGGAGAAATCTTTTAAAAAGATAAAATATATACCAGGCTAGAAACTAGGAAAACTCAAGTTGAACTTTGGCTGGGCTGAAACTGTAATTAACCTCTCAGGTTCTATTTATCAAATTAGAGTTTGAGATTAAATGTACGTGAGGTTTATTTTTTAATCTAATTTTCCAAAGTCGTGCACCTATGATTACTTAATTTGGCAATACTATTTTGAAGTTATTATTTCCTGAAGGTAACTTGTATATGATTTAAAAAGTCTAATAATTTTTATAGACATACCTCACTTAATAGTAAGAAATGAATGAGTTCCAGTGATGCTGGCATTAAGTTGAATTTTTATTAAGTTAGTCTGCTTATCCTTTTTTTCCTAATATATATCATTTTATTTTATTTTTTATTGAATTTATTGGGGTGACATTGGTTAATAAAATTATATAGGTTTCAGGCATATAATTCTACAATACATCATTTATATATTGAATTGTGTGTTTACTACCCCAAGTTGTCTCCTTCCATCACCATGTATCCCCCCTTTACCCTCTTCTACCTCCTCCCACCCCCCACCCCTTTCCCTTTGGTTTTCCTTGATCTCTACTAGCCAATTATAGATATGACTCAGTGGAAACACTATCTTAAATAATATTAGTGGAAATGCTAAAATATTAATAAATACTAAATATGTAAAAAAAAAAACCAATAAAAAATATGCAATAATATTTTCTAGATACTCATTTGATGCTTACAGAATTTTCAATTCCTTACGCTTGATCAAGCTGGCCTGTTTTTTCCACCAGTCTCAAATTACTTTTCCACATACTACTTTTAAACCAAAGTAATTCTCAATATTTTCCCATAACAAACATTTTTTCCAGCCTCTTTTGCTCAAGTGTATTTAATAATCTTGACACAAATGTAAAATCTACTTATTCAGCCATGTATTTGACAGACATTTATTGAGGTTCCACTTTTTGCCAGGCAGGAGAAGATATGATCACATCAGAAGGACCTTACTTAGCTTAGTCACATTGACCCTTTCTGTGAAGTGTATTCTGAGACTTGTCGCTGTCTCCCATCAAACTAATGTCCAACAGTTATCAAGGAATGCATAAATTTATAAATATTCTATTTCTAGCATTAGCCTAACTTACAAAGTTTATGATGGGGACTTCAGGGATTCTGAGAAAGAACTCCACAAATTCCATGGAGGAGGTAATAAAGTCAGAAAGTGGCTTCTGTTAGCTCTGTACACCTTGCTGACCATGCAGACATCACCTGCAACTTGTCATAACCCTCATAGAATGGGTAGGAATGACTGGAGATAGGAAAGAGTGAAGAGCAGGCACGTTCAGCCCTGATGCCGTGGGGGGATTTGGCTGACTGGAAGGAGCGAGTCTGATGTAGGGAGTAAGCATGGGAATGGGAAAGAAGGACACCCTGCACAACCAACTCTTTAGAGTTTCTCCTTTCCTCCACCCCCAAATAAATAGTGCCCCTATATTTTAGCATTTCCATTCTAAAAGAATTTTGAGGAAGTAATTTTGGAAAGAATTCTGGGGTCTCCCTGTGTGTGAATATCAGTATAAAGTGAATATATACTTTAAGGAATTACAGACTGTGATCAGACTGCATGCTGTTTTAAACTTCTGTGTGCCAACTTGCTTGTGCTTGCTCTTAATTCAGTGGTTGCTATTTCCCTGTTGTTCCTATCCCTCTACTGAGTTTAGAAAAAAGATTAGTTAAGTGAATATATGTTCACTTTTACACTTATACATATAAGTGAACTCACATGAAACATATTAAGTTTATTTTATTTTTAAAAAATATATCTTTATTGATTTCAGAGAGAGGAAAGGAGAGGGAGAGAGAGAGACAGAAACATCAATGATGAGAGAGTCATTGATTGAGCCCACAACCTGGGCATGTGCCCTGACCAGGAATCAAACCCCAATCGCCTAGGATCCTAGGTCAGTGCTCAACCGCTGAGCCACACCCGGCCGAGCAAGTTTATTGAATCTTTTCTTATTTTTATACCAGACCCCATTCCTAGATAGTGTGGAATTTTTTGGAAAGCATTAACTTATACTTAGCCTGAGAAATGGAGAAATATATAATTTTAAGATGTTTAGAAGGTTTCAATTTTAAGATGTTTAGAAGGTTTCAAGTCATTGTTACAAATCAGTGGAGGAACTAGAATTCAAGTGATAGTCCATAGAAAATGTTGTGAAATGACTGAATTCTGAATTGGAATAGTTATTGGGGCTTATATTCTACAAAAAGTAGGTCCCCATCAATATGCACTGTGGCTGTCTAAACTAAAAAATTGTGGTTGACATTTGTTTTCTCTATAGGGAATGTATTATTGAAGTATGCATTTGTTAGTCTGAAATATTCTTAGTCTAGCAATCTCTTCCACACGAAAATTATAATTGTTCTTTGATATATAATATTGATTTTAGTACCACTCTAATTTTTCATTTTTAAATAGAGGTAATTCCACAGTAAAAATAACACATGTACACTATTAAAATTTTTGAGAGTATACAAAAATAAAAGAGGGAGAAAAAATTCCATGGACTTTTTAACATTTGGGTTCAACTTAGCCAGCTTGTCATATCTGAAATTTCATAAGGGCAGTAGCCAAAGCCAAAGGGGGTTGTGATTTGCATCATCTGTGAATCACTTATTGCAAGAAACACTCCTTCAAGGAATTGCAGATTGCAGACTAGATCAGGCTACATTCTGTTTTCATTTTCTGTTTGACAACAGGTTGTGGCTGCTCTTTTTTTCCAGTGGCTGTTACTTTCCATACTGTTCCTGTCTCTCTATTGATTTTAGAGGAATGGTCCTTTAGCTATTTAAACAAAGGCAAAAAAAAAAAAAGTTTGCAAAGCAAATGTTATAGTATAATAGAATGTGAGGGCAGTTTGATTGTAAGGAATACTTATGAGTTGCCTTACTTGGTGGCTAAGATTTGAGTCACAGAGCTCTCTGACCTACATGCAGAGCTCTAATAGCTGAGGAGATTGAAAAGCCTGGCACTCCTGCAGATTCCAAGTCTTCCAAGTTAAGGTCCTCTGTGTTTCAAGGGTACAGGGAGTCTCCATGGAACACCTACATGCAAATTTCTCTATATTCGCTTATGCAGCAATTTAGGAGTAAACCTGCTATGTCAAGCTGAAGCTGTTATTCTGGTTGTAATTATGGTGTGTTTTTTAGATTAGGCTTCTCCTTTTATGTTGGTTTGCTAATAAAACCAAAAAATCAGTAATTAACACACAACATTAATAAGTCCCATGGCTAATTTCCCTTCAAATTCAAAGACATACCAAGAAGAAAATGGACTTTGGATTCTGGCATGTCTATACTCTCAAAGTAGCTGAACTACAGATTTTTAAATTGTCTTTTGGAAATAATTGACTCTAAGCTAGAGATTTGGTTGGCTAAATTTTGTCCCAAAGCCATTTTTTAAACTACTGAGTTTATAACTACTGAAAACAAAGAGTAATACGGAAAATGCTGATGACAGTGTAATTTACAAGAGTGGTGTTTGGGGTTTTTAAAACTACAACATCAAACTGGAAATTAGGACTCCTAGGTTCTCTCACTGATCTTGCTACAGACTCCCTTTGTAACTTGGGATGAGTCGCTTGACTGTTTTTTGTGTGACTTGGGGCTTCATGGGAGCCCTCTGAAAGACAGAGTGTGGCTTTAAATTAACGAGATGGAAGGTGCTGTGAAGGTGCCAGAGTATCATAGCCTTTCCTCAACTCTCTGGTTTTACTTTTCATGAAGATTATTAACATTTGGCAAAGAGTCGTTACTTGACAATTTATTATCCTGTTCAAACCCAGGTAGGTTAAAAGTTTAAACTTTTTATACCAAAAGTCAAGTCTCTTGTGCTTTATAGAAACCCCAGATACGAC
Organism: Miniopterus natalensis; assembly: GCF_054644295.1. Classification (NCBI taxonomy): domain Eukaryota; kingdom Metazoa; phylum Chordata; class Mammalia; order Chiroptera; family Miniopteridae; genus Miniopterus; species Miniopterus natalensis. The sequence continues at coordinate 21,499,303 of NC_142092.1, read as the reverse complement.
ATGGTGGAAAAAAAAAAAAAGATCATGAATTTCATTTGAAAAGCCTCTTTTCTGGCACATAGGCTCTGCATCATAATGAAATATTCCATTGAAGCGTCTGCTCTGGCACCGCGAACGGAGAAAGGGCTGGTGTTTGTATACTCTGTGAAGTTGAACAACAATTTCCAACATATGTTAGGAGAGGCTGCCCTCTTTGGAGATGGGAAAATGGATAGCTCCAGAGGGAAAAGAAAACCGAGCGCTGAAAAGTTTTTGTTAATCTTTTACTGGTGAAACAGAGCTGGGAACAGAGCAGCTTGTTGGCTGTGGGGAAGGCTGGGGCCCAAAGGCCCAGCCCACAGGAAATGAACGCTGTCCTCCTCAGCGAGGCTACTTAAGCAGAGAGAAAACATTTATAGTACTTGTAATTACGATGGTTTTCGGCACCTAAATTGTCATAAATCACATTTATAAAAGCCATCTTCGCACCAGTCAAAATTTGAAAGCTGCAAAATATATTCAGCTGGTGGGTAGTTTGAAATGGTGGTACATATGTTTGGAATAAATACATGTTATAATTATGGTTTTTAATACTGGGAGGTTTCTTATGAGGATTTATACCCACATACTGATGATAATGGAGTACATTGTGAACATAATAAAGTGGTGATGGGTGGTATTTGTTCCGGCATTTCTACAAAATACTGCCTCCAAATCTAAAGGGGTATGTTTCTATGTAAATCCCCATACATCAAGATAAAAATATACTTCTCGGTGTATTTCCTGGAGCAAACTACCTAGAGAGAAAATACCTGCATTTTCACAACCAATTCATGGATCTTAAAACATAATTATGTCTTATTGCATTGTTGATCCCAGAGCAGTATTTGAATTAAAAAGGAGTGCCAATAGAATTGGTAGAAAGTAAAAGAGCTCTATTTTATAGCCAAGAGCATGGTGGAATGAAATCTAGTTTTAATAAAAGACTAGTATCATAATAAGCAGATGAGTCTAACTGGTAATTAGAATTTCTATTACATATGTATTACCTAACACCAAAGCCGGTCCTACCAAGTAGAAAACGGAGGGTGGGGGGAGATGATAATGAATTATACACTATGGCAGGGTCAGCGGGAAATCTGAATGAATTATTTCCACCCTTCTGACACTTTTGGACAAATAAATTTTGGGCTGTGAGGTCCTTGTCTGAGATCTTTATAACAATCATTCATTCAATTATTCACTCATTAATAATTGCTAAGAACCTCTTATATGCCAGGCACTATCCTAGCCCCTGGAGCCAGAAATATGATTAAGTTGATATCTCACCTTTGAGGAATTCCTGCTTTTGAGAGAAACAAAGCCACAAACAAATAATTTCAATACAACATACTATGTACACTAACAGAGGTGAGAATATAATTTTTGTCTTAACATGCATTTAGATAACATATACTATGGGTTTGTTGCTGCTGGGGAATGGTCAGCGATTGTAGCAGCCTAGGTAAGGAATTTGTTTAAAACTGAGCTTGGTCAGCAGATTCAGAATGATATCCTATAGCTCTCGGTCTCGCTTCATTTCCATAAGCATTTTAAAAACGTGGATCTCTCCTTACTGCTAGAGCAAGTATTCCATAGGATCCTTTTCCTATGCTGAAAGTGTATGTTTTAAACCAGAAAAAGTGATTAGACTGCTGAGTTAACAGCCTACTCTGGGAAAGCAGGGCCTCATCAAAGCAAAACAGGCAGCAATCGGGCCCAACGCCAGGATTTTGCTCTCTCTCCAGATACATTTCTGTTTCTACCTCCATAGCCCCACCACGTTAAAAGTTCTATTTTAGGGGTGTCTTTCCATTTTTCACTTCTGCTTAGCTGTAAATCATTTATCTTTCTGTAGAGAAGATTTTGAATGGGAATGAAAGAAAGAAGAGTGTAAGAAGGGAGACAGAAGAAGAAGGTGATGCTCAAAAGGAGCCTCGTGCAGGGGACACGAGACTGCAGTTCCAGAAATGAGCCCCACCTTCCTGTTGGCTTGGAGGTAGCTTGTGGGGGGCATTCACCCTTTTCAGGTTGCTCAGCCCAAGACCCACTGTGGTGTTGATGGCAATACCCTCTATTTCAAGTAGTAGAAAGTCGTCTTTGTTTTTAAAACAGTTACAGAGGTATGTTTTGGAGTAACATATCTTTTCAATAGCCATTAAAAAATATTCGAGAATCAGTACATGCCAGGCACTGTGCTAGGACCTGGAAATAAAATGGCGATCAAAACAGCAATTATTTTCATGAAGTTTATAATCTGGTAAGACAGTGACTAAGTGCTCAGAAGGAAAGGAACAAATTCCGTGACTTAGAGCCAGGAAAATACATCATGCCAAACTCTTGTTACGGGTGCATATTTGACTGATGGCCCACTGCTTCGCTTCTGGATCCATTCCCACATTAGCACTATGACTACACTTCCCAAGAACTGCTCCCCCAGTGAATGAGCACAGCAAGCTCATTATTGCAACATGTACAATGGCTTACTCTCTAAACTCATAGAAACAGAGGGTAGAATGGTGGTTGCCAGGGGCTTAGGGGTGGCACAAATGGGGAGATGTCAGTCAACTACCAGTTCTAAGCTGAGAAAGTTTCAAGGAGGTAACATACAGTGTGGTGGTATGGTTAACCAGATTGTATTGTGCACTTGACAGTTGCTCTGATAATAGAGCTTTAATGTTCTCACCACCACCACCACAACAAAGTTGTACTTATGTGGGGTGAAGGTTGTGTTAACTAATCTTATTGTGGTAAATACTTCATAATATATACATGCATTCAGTCATCACACTGAATACCTTAAACTTACACAAAGTTATATGTCAATTCTTAAAAAAGCTAGAGGAGCCCGGCCGGGTGTGGCTCAGCGGTTGAGCATCGACCTAGGATCCAGATGATCAGGGTTCGATTCCCAGTCAGGGCACATGCCCGGGTCGCGGGCTCGATCAATGACTCTCATCATTGATGTTTCTATCTCTGTCTCTCCCTCTCCTTTCCTCTCTCTGAAATCAATAAAGATATATTAAAAAAAAAAAAAAAAGCTAGAGGAGCCCCAGTAGCTTGACCGAAACTTTCTTGGCACTTTGCTGAGTCCCATGGCTCTGCCTGCCCTTCATCCTTACTCCGGCCTCTCATTTACAAGAGTCAGGCTGGGCACCGAGGTCCGAGGCTCTCCCTGCCTTCTCCAGTTCTTTCCCCCTTATCGTTTACAGGCATCTCTTGTACAGCTAATCCTTTGTGTCTCCTTTTCAGAGGACCTAAACTAACAAGGGATGTTTTGAGTCATCTGACAAAACACAACATGGGGATTGGAGATGGCTCACTCACCACCTAGCCAAAAATAAAAATAAAAAAATGCATCCTGAGTGGCATGTGGAATGCAGATAATTCCTAACACACGGTGGTGGCCCAACTGGTGAAGATTTCATTGGTGGTGAGCAGAGAAAATGTCCTGATGAAGTGAGCACCCATGAAGGTGCGATGCTTTCTGCATTTGACAAAAAGGGGGGAGAGGGAGGAGAAATGCCTGCAAAGGCAGTGGAGTTGACTAGATACTGCTAAATTGTTTTGACACCCTGTGGAGGGAGAAGGAGAGAATGAGGGCTGTTAACAAGGTTAAAGGCTAAGTGTGAGAGCCAGAAGTCCTCTTTAGGAGCTTACAGAGAGGCCCTTATCTCCTTCAATGGGATAGCTTACATAGCTGAGTGGCAGATGTGGGATCTGATAGTGAGAGCCCCAGTGCTCTGAAACATATTTAATGTTTGGATGCTCAGCCAAGGCAGTTCTGTTCTGCTGAAGTCAGGGCCCTGATCAGGAAAACTTGGGCTCCAAAACATCAGGTAGGGACTTCTGGATGAATGACCCTGAGGATGTTGGCTCTGCAGACCTCCCTGGACCCTCAGAAACTTCCGTTTCTGAGGTGCTCCACTTTTCCCTAGTAAGACGTTAGAAGACGTGACAAGACCTCATTTCTGAAAGGCAACAGGTGTTCCCCTCAAGAGTTGTTTCCATCTTGTCTCATTGCTAGGTCAAAAACTAGAGATAGGTTCCAGCATAACCCACTGGGGACATGCTAGGCCTGATAAGAGAGGAAGAAGATTATGCACTGAAGAAGTGGTAAGCACTAGAGAGCATATACCAGCAGTGGCAAGGGACCACGGGGCCAGAACACATGACCGAATGGGCAAGAATCCACTGACTTTGGATACTGGATTAACATTTTGGCAAGGACCCCAGGGAATGGGATGAATTCACTGCTGGCCTGGCTCTTAGACATGTAGAGAAAGTTCCAGTCAATGCTGAGTGGAATGGAAATGCCTGAGTTGTTTCAGTACATGACACAGGAAGGAATGAAGAGTCTGGTGGAAAAAGTCATGCTAGAATGGATCCATTATGTCAGGTTAAAAGACTTACTAGTGGGTTATATTCAATGATAGAGCCCAGAGGACACACCACTTACTGAGGCCACTATAAACAAGCTGGTGAGAGATGACAAACCCCAGTGTGAGAACTGCAATACAGGCCCCTGGGATTTTGGAGCAAGGCAGCAGAGAATTATATGCCTTTCGATTAACAGACCCTGGTAGAGACAAAACAGTTGACCATGGGATACCAACTGACTCTGCACCTACAGCTGCCGAATGTTCGCTGTGTTCTGTCAGATCAAGTCATGAGGTCTAATTGGCCCAGCAGCAGCAACAGTCTATCTTAAGCTGGAAATGGCACAGCTTGGATAAGCTGCTTGGGCAGGGAGCTCAGGTCCCCTTGTCATCCACCACAGTCATGCCAGGACCTCTCTCCTACTCATATCCACATTTCTGTGAGGAGGGTGTGCAGGTGTGCACCTGAAGGAGAAGTAAAAAGCTTGAGCTTGGTTTACAGATGAGCTACCTCGGTATATGCGTCAAGCAAAAAATGAGTGGTGGCTGTATTATAGCCATATTCAGTGGTGTTCTTGAAAGACAGTGAAGAGGGAAAATCTTCCCAGGAGTGGAGCTGCAATCGTCTAATTTGTTCATCTAGGTACCCAGCACATGCTTATTTGATGTTCAATCCATGAATAAATCAGTGACTGAACACAAAGCACAGGAGACATTGAACACCATATAATGATTGGCAAGAAATGGGTCAAATTGTTGCAGAAGTTGAATATCGAGAACTTGTAGTCTCTAGTAGACAGAATACTTAAATAAGCAAAAAGGAAAAGTTTGCGAACCTCTATTGTGCCAATCCCACAAAGACAGGACACAATCTGAGCTACCAGAATGTTGCTTGACAGCCCGTCTGGGCGCGGCTCAGCGGTTGAGCACTGACCTAGGATCCAGGAGATCGAGGTTTGATTCCAGGTCAGGGCACATGCCTGGGTCCTGGCCTTGATCCCCAGTGGGGGTCCTGAAGGAGGCAGCTGATCAATGACTCTCTCATCATTGATGTTTCTATCTCTCTCTCTCCCTCTCCCTCTCCCTTCCTCTCTCTGAAATCAATAAAGATTTTAAAAAAAGAATGTTACTTGACATAAAGTGCCTTCTTTTAGAATAAAGTACTCCATGAGGTCTTTCTCTACTTCAGTGTAAAAAGTAGACCAAGTTGTGGCAAAACTAAAGGTTACATTGAAAGCCAGACTAGGAAATGCATTTTGTAGGAATGCACTCTCCTACAACTCAGAATAAGCATTGAAAGGAACAATTGAAAGAAGATGAGAGAATGTCTTTTGGATTAAAAAAAAAAAATCTGCCTCAGAAATACTTTGCAAACTGAGTACAGATGTGCAGAGTCAATGGCACATTTATCTCAACAACACTTTAAAGGACATTGTTGGTGCCATTTAGAACCAGTTTGCACTCAACATTAGTCCAATTCTATCTTCTTCCTTTAAAATTTCTGTAAGTAGAATATTAACGAATATGACGCTGTCTTATTTATTTGTAAGGCTATACACATGATAAAGGGAGCAAAGTGTCTTTAAATGTACTAAACCAAGAAAAAAAGATTCAGACTTACATATGCCACATCATAAATTATAATACTGATATTTATTTTTCATGTACTTTATCCACATATTAGAATAAGAAATATGCCATAAATGTACACTAAAGAAAAGTAGCATTATAAAACATTTTTTCCTATAATAAAAACTGGTGACATTTCTGGTTGGATTATTGGCATAGATTTTTAAAAAATCACTGGTTAGACTATTCTTGAGCTCTCAGAGCAAAAGCATTCCATAGGAAGCCAAGAAATATAATTTTAGTTGCAGTATAATTTTCCAGCTGTTGCAAGTTGGCATATTTTGGCATGTTTCAGACTCAGTGAAATGTAAGGAAATATTAACCAGCTCATGGTTGAATTCATTTTTATTTTTAATGGCTTGGGGACAAGATTTACAAGCCACTGATTCTTAATTTATTTCACAGTACCTTTGTCACAAATAAAGCCAATAAATAGGTGTCATAAAATCCTAATGACTCTCTAAGACCCTTGGGACACGAGCACATGAAAATCGCTCTCAGGGACCTGGACACATCTTGTTTCCCATTTTGCTTGTGATCAAGAAAAGATGACATGTAAGAGTTGACTTTCATTCTGCATTTCAAGTAAAAATCTCATCAAATGAGTAACAGCCGAGTATCAACCAATATCAACGCTAAGTCCAAACTGATTATTTTTGCAGAAAACAGCCCAAATTAGATTCACCTGAAAAATGGTCACATCTATTCACAGCCCCAATTGACAGAACCTTTGTCATGGCCGGTGCCTGTAACACCACTAACAGAGGGTAGAGTGAACCCACTTGGCAGTTTGCTTAAGCCTCTGGACTTCTCTTAAGAATGTTTTAAATTCCCATCTAAAGCATGTTTTAAGAGAATAAAGTGAAATAGATAATATTACAAAAAATTCAATTACTGAAATATAACTGTCAAAATATTTAGAACAATGTTATAAAGTAGTGGTACATGCGCTCCTTTATTAACGCATTAAATAGAAAGATCTAGCAGCAGGTCTAGTAACTTCCATAATAAAATAGGGATGAGTCCAAATAATAATTTGGAAATATCTGAAAAACTGTACTGTGTTTTAAAAATATGTGTAATTTCTATTAGTGTCAACATCACAAGTACTACATCTGCTAATACTGTTTACATGCATTATTTAAGAAATGCTTCTTTTCAGTTAGAGGTTAGTGAAAGTAGTAACGTAATAGTCTTTCTGTCCAAATTCACCGATGCCTGAACTCCATTCCTGGTGTAGAAAATGGACCTAACACTTCAGTTATTTTCTCTGTGTCAGGCATTGCGTGGGGTCTTATACATTTACTCACCTCATCTCTCAGCAGCGCTTCCTACCCAAGGTCTGGGGTTCAAACCCAGGTGTGACTGATCCCAAGGCTGCCTGATCCCTTGATCTTTTTGCTTTAATAGCCTTTTCCCAATAGAAAATCTGTTCCTGATTAATAATCTTACACAAGAAGCTTTCCCTCCTCTACAGCAATGACCTGGCTCGCTCTTTTATTAAAATAAAGCATGTGCGTGCTTATTTTAGATACGTTCAAAACCTCGGTGGATAAACTAGTCATGTGTTTATCAATGTTACCGGGCCGAGTTCAAGCTCCTTCCTGGGCTCCGCATTTTATTTCCCTCTTCTCTAGTTCTGGTTCCTACATTATCTAGATAGAAATGAAGGTTGGCATTTACTGTTCCCCCAAATGATGAACTTCATTAGGTTGTACTGACAGAAAGCTCTTTCATTTCACTCTCCTTTAATAACCAGCTCTCCATTTGTGAAGTAGGTGGGTAGCTCGGTCCCAGTAAGACCTCTACCTTCCCCAAGTCAAAAAGGACGCCAACAGCTGCAGCTTGATCTTCCCAGAGTTTCCAACCTCAGTATGGCCTGACAGAGACAGTGCTCCTTCTAATAAGAGGCCATTCTGTCTCCCTGGGCCCATTACGAGCTCCTCCTGATCAGAGGCCGCTGGTTCTAAACAGTGCCAAATTATGCGAGGTGGTTTCTCTTTCTATGTACTACTGTCCACCAGGGATGGAACTGAGGCCACTAAAATAATTCTATGTGGTAGTCTAACTCACATTTAAGAGAAATATTTGGATACTCGGTGTATTTTAACTTCAGGATGGAACTCTTAGCAATTCCCAGAAGAAATGGTTTATGTAACTTACAGGAATCCTAAACATGATAAATGTATCATACACATGTCTTGATGTCAAGGATAGAATTTATCCAATATAAGATCAGACAAGTTTAATAAACCACTTAAGTGTTATAAGGCATGCTTCATACTAGGATGAATTATGTTCCTATCTGTGGTTCAACGTATATGTTCTATCGTTTTGAATATTAAATTTTAAAAAAACCTTATATAAATAATTTGAAAGGTCTGATTTAAAGCAACGAATGCTAATAAAACCAAATTGAAGGCTGAGAGACCTTCCGTAACTCATGTAGATTGCTTAGGAAAGGTATAATAGGGTTGTATTAAAGACGGAGTCCTAGAATTTTCTTTAATAAGCCTGTTTAAAATCATATTGAGTAGCCTAAATTTTCAAAGGTAAATCCATTAAATTTTCAGAGATTTGAACATCAACAATTATAATATTTGGTTTACATCATCTGTTTTAATGACTAATTTCCCTGAAAATATGTATTTCTAAAAGATTGATTCTTTAATTGTGTTTTACTATGCCAGCTCTTAAGAGATATTCCTTTACACTTATACTGAGTGACATTTCTGCTAGAAGTTCCTATAAGGAAAAATTATTTAAACCAAAAAATCTATTTTTTTTTCACGTTATAACAATGGCACAGTAGTTTATTACATTGGCTGAAAAACTGAAGCCCAGATACTTATAGAAAAAAATGGCCTTAGGCAAAGCTTCTTCATGATTCTACCTTTAACAAGTCAGAAGTTAAGACAGCACCTAATCAGAATTTGAAAATAATATTTCTTTATGAAAATGATCACAAGCAACTTTGAGAATATTTTTGACAGACCAGGATTATTTGATGAATTTTAAATAAATTGATTCAGCTAAGCCCTGGCCAGGTAGCTCAGTTGGTTGGAGGTTCGTCCTGATATGGTTGTGTGTTCAACCCCCAGTCAGGGCATGTTCAAGAATCAATGAACGAAGAAAGAAGTAAAACCACAAATCAGTGTTTCGCTCTCTTTGTCTCTCTCTCTTTTTCTGTCCCCACCCCCTATGCTCTCTAAAATCAATAAATAAAAATTTTAAAAAGTTAGTTAATATTTAAAAAATAATAAATTGATTCCGTAGTATCAATTTTGTTGCTCTCTTGTTTCTATCACATGTGACTCGTGGCTGGCACGGGTGTCAGGGCACAAAGTTCTTTTACCGTCTTCCGACAGAAAGCTGCTTTCTGGAGCGGCCACCTCAGCACTCCCAGCGTCATCTTGCACCCTGATGTTGCGTAAGGCACCACTACCTTTCAAATGCATGAGCCAACCCCTATTTGCATTGCATTTTTCATCCTTTGATCCTTCATCATAATGTTGTTTCACTATGTCAAAAAGCTTCAAAGCTTTGGCTTGAGTAGTAGCCAAACTCAAAGCTGAATTAGATCCTGACTTCACAAAATCTTAAATCTTTTCCATCTTAGCCTCAAATGTAGCCATTTTATTTGAATTAATGGACAACAACCATGACTAAACTACTTTCAATCATCTTAAGGACCAGGTCTGTAGTTTGAGTCCGGTTTGAGCTAACGAGACTAATGTTTTAAAGAAACAGAACAGAATGAGCACTTATAGAAAGGAGCATTGCTCTATAAAGTAATCCCTTTGGGAAGTCATATACTTAGCCCAATAATGATGTTATTTCTCAAAACAATTTTGGAGATTTTCCTTTGGCCTTCAGAGAGAGAGTATGGTTGCAAAGGTAAACAAGTTTTTATTTCTTTATAGCTGAGGAAGTACAAGTCTCAGGCTTCAAAATCAGCTGTGCAAAAAAAAAAAAAAAGTAGCTTTTTTTTCTCTAACTAAACTTAATTTCAATCATATTCCACTCAGGTTAATTCAGTCAATAATTTATTCAGCCAGTTCAGGATTTTTTTCCACATTTTTTCCTCGGGTTGCCTCCAAGTCTTTAAGTAACACCATGCTGTCCATGAGATAGGAGAGGGCTGTTGGTCCTCACAAGTGATCCTTTATTCATGGTGGCACTTACTGGTCTCTGGGCGTAGTATGCATCCCTGCTGACATCCTCAGACAGCGTTGTTCTCCTCTGGGTTCACATTTCCAGCCCACACTCCTGGCAAAACCACAAGGCTGCTTGTAGTTCCCCAGAGCCTATCCTTTACACCCCGCGTGGGGTGGGAGGACAGGGAAGCACAGAAATGTCAGGGTGCCCTGCTTTGTTGCTCCTGGGCGCTGGGGAATTTGGTGGAGCTGTATCACACCCATGCTGCTCTGATATGCTCACCAGGCCCCATCTTTACTTTCTCTGCTGTTGTGCTGGCCAAGGGGGTGGGAGAGAAGCAATGAGAGGCTTGCTGCCTCCTCAGGTTCCACTTGGGAAATGAGGCACAGCCGTCCTTTTCTTGGATGCCCATCCTACTTGGGCAATTCAAAACTCCTTTGGGGATATGACAAACCTCATACTTTGATGATCATTGAATCATTTTTTCTAAATTTATTGCTTATAGTGTCAACTCTATGCTCAGAGTCATTAAAGGTTGTGCCTTTTGGGTCTCTGAAACTTTCCTCTCAAACTATGCTCTGTCATGAGTTTCAAGCCACAGTGCAGTGGTTAGGACCATAGACTCTGGAGGCAGACTTGCTGGGATTGAATCCTGGCTCTATTTCTGCACACTAATTTAGGACCTGGAACCCTCTCTGCCTCAGTTTCCTCATCTGTGAAAATAGGCATGCTGATAATAGTGCTTGCCTCAGGGAGTTGTTATGGGAATTGAGTTAACATTTATAAAGTACTTGGAATGGTGCCTGTACATAAACATTATGTATTATTAGTTATATCTGAAAAATAAATTCGTTTACTGCAAAAGCTGAGTATTAGCTCTTTTACTCTTTGGTGCCTGGTGCTCTTTGAGTGGGACTGAGGACATGAACAGGGGAGAATTTGGAGAGAGGTGCTGTGATTAATTTTATGTCAGCTTGATTGGGATGTCGTGTGCCGTGATATTTGGTTAAACATTGTTGAGGGTATGTTTGTGAGGGTGTTTCTGCACGAGAGTAACACTTGAATCTGTAGACAGAGTAAAGCAGATCACCCTCCCCAATGTGGGTGGGCAAATCCAACCCTTTGGAGGCCTGAGAAGAACAAAAATGTGGAGGAAGGAGAATTCACTTTCTCTTCCTGTCTTTGAGCTGAGACATTGGTCTTCTCCTACCTTTGGACTTGGACTTGAACTGGAGTTTATGTCATTGGCCCTCCTGGTGTTTAGGCTTTGGGACTCAGGCTGCAGCTACATCATTGGTCTCTCGGGTCTACCAAGTGCTGACTGCAGGTCATAGGACTTCTCAGCCCCTGTAACTGTGTGAGCCAAATCCTTACAATAAATCTCTTTATATATACAGCTGACCCTTGAACAATGCAGGGGTTAGGGGAACCGACCCCCCACAGTTGAAAATCCACATATTACTTTTGACTCCGAGAAAACTTAACTCCTGCTGTCCCTCAGTATCCACAGATGATTGCTCCCAGGGCCCCTGTGGATACCCAAATCCATGGATACTCGAGTCCCTTTTATAAAATGGCTTAGATCAATGCATACAGCTGGCCCTCCATGGATGCAAAACCTAGTGATACAGAAGGCTGACTATATTTTTGTAAAAAAAATAAAAATAAAAATCATCATATAAGTGGACCCACATAGTTCAAACCCATGTTGTTCCAGGGTCAACTGTATTCCTATTGGTTTTGTTTCTCTGAAGAACCCATACTAATGCAGATGCATAGAATAAAATTTCAAAATATTACCCAGCCTTGATCATCTCAAAACTTTCTCTTTATCCCATTTTGCTTCATTTCCTTCTTTGCTCAACTTAGTTTAGCTGGTTCAGACTAGAAGTAGGAATAAACAAAGGAAAACCTATGATGGGAGTCAGAAGTCACTCCTGATGTTGGTATCTGGACATGACCTGACAGGTTCTTATCCCTGAAAACTGTGGATGTCCGAGTTTATGCCATAGGACACAATAGGCTGTGCCTATTCAGGGCAACCTCCACTCCCACCATGCTGAGAAGTGATTGTGTTAGGCATATATTAATTTCTGATTTTTGAATTGCATTTTTTACTAGAAGATTTATTTTTAACAGAGACATGAGATAAATTATGTGATTTATTTAATATAGACATTTATTATTGGCAATATCAAAATTGCTCACATTAGAAGTTTCAGGTTCATGAGATCCCATTTGTCAAAAAAATATCTGTTATCATGTATTTTATCTTGCTTCTGTGATTTATAATGAGAACTGAAAATCAGAATTTTCTGTGTGTCCTAATCCTCTGTCTAACACTTTGTCTTGATGCGGTCTTTGGCAGGCCATTTAATCTCTCTTTGACTCATATCCTCATTGGTAAAATGAAACTGTTAAGAATATTTGCCTTCTATAGAATTGTTGTGAAAATTAGTGAGTTAATGTTTGTAAAAATTTTCTAACCATAGAAAGAGCTCTATCACTGTGGACTGTTAGAATGTGTACTGCCCACATTTTGCTTTTACAGAATGCCCAGTCTTTAACATACCCTTCAAATGCGGTTTGCAGGTCAACAAATTTGGTGTTTTTGCCCTATAAGTGGCAACATTTAAAATTTTTTTTGATTTATTGAGAATTCAGGGAATTCCTGTATATTGCTATTATTATTCCCTTTTTAAGAATCTTTTCGTGGTGCTATCTAAATACACATTCATGTACATATACACATCTCTCCATGTATTATCTGGGTGGATGACTTTCTGATAATATTTGTAATGTGTAATGTGGCTTTGGGTAGGCTAGCGGTTTTAATTATTCATCTTCCATGTGTGTGCCAGATTTTTCCAGAATTTAATAGGGGATTGCTAATTTAAACCATTTTTGCTTTTGGGGGGAGGAGCCCAGGGGGCGAGACAAGAACCCACAGGGAGAAAAAATATATATGTTTAGGTCTTTGACTTAGGACAAAATGGCACAGTAACTATTCCATTCAACCTGTAATCATTTCAAGGTAATAATATGAATGAAACGCTCTAAGACAAGTTTTGCATTTGGATTATCAACTTCAATTCAAAGATGCTGCTAGAGTTCTGTGGCCGGTGGACAGGATTATCAATTTTTAAAAAAAATATCTTTATTGATTTCAGAGAGAGGACGGGAGAGGGAGAGAGAAACATCTGTGATGAGAGTCATTGATTGGCTGCCTCCTGCACACACCCCACTGGGGATTGAGTCCACAACCCAGGCATGTGCCCTGACCAGAAGTCAAACCTTGACCTCCTGGATCATAAGTCAATGCTCAACCACTGAGCCATGCTGGCCAGACAGGAGTATTATTTTCTTATTCCACAGAGGTTTTTGAGTATCCAGAGGGAGGCTGAAACAATAAATAGGCTCAATATTTTCTCTAATCCCATTACTTATTGCTTTTCTGGTCTCCTATATCAAAGCATGCCATGTAACATGCACCATCTACTGATCACATCAAATTAAATGAAGGAGCCCGGCTGGGCGTGGCTCAGCGGTTGAGCATCGACCTAGGATCCAGGAGATTGAGGTTTGATTCCCGGTCAGGGCACATGCCCGAGTTTCCGGCTCCATCCCCAGTGGGGGGCGTGCAAGAGGCAGCTGATCAATGACTCATCATTGATGTTTCTCTCTCCCTCTCCCTTTCCCTCTCTGAAATCAATAAAGATATATTTTTAAAAAAATTAAATCAAGGAGGGAGCAGGGCTGCATCATATTTTATAAGTGATAAACACTTGTAACTGCCCAGTTGATAAACATTGTTGTAATTGTCCAATGGTCACTGGAATGAAAATTGTCAATAAAATGTCAAATAATAGCAATATCTTGAATTTTAAAATAGGAAATCTGGATAGAAAAAATATTAGCCTTATGGCTAAGGACATTTTTCCAAGGCAAATAAGAAGGAATTTATAAGTTGGAATTTATAGATAAATGCTAAGAAGACTGGAAGACACTCACGGCTATAAGCCCCTGAGTGAATGGGTGTGGAACGGCAAAAAGGGAAAGGAAGAGACTGTGGCTTGGAATGTAGGTGTTGGGGCCAACGGGAGGAAGCGGTAAGTGGCAGTCTTTTCTAGATGACCAGAATAGTAAGAATTACTGATTTGAGCATGGGAGTGTGCGGGATTCTAACTCTTGTAAGTTTCCAGAAAATGTTAAGAGAGAACTATATGAAATCCCCTCTTCATCCAACTATAAGCCCTGGGAAAGAACATAGAAAGGAAAGGGAATAACATTTCGATTCTTTACTTTGATCACCCTTTGAATGTTCTTGCTCCTTTCATCTCTGATTTTCCATTTTCAGGAGACTTGAGGTGTGGGGGACCATGCATGTTATCGGAGGGTCCTTTTCAGCTGCCTCGCCCACATGCCATACAAGTTAATTTCTCTTCTTCTTCCCCTTTCCTCCCTCCCTCTCTTCACTCCTCCCTCCTTCCCTCCCTTCCTTTCTTCCTTCCTTCCCCCTGTCACTGTGTCTGTCGCTCTCTCTCTTCCTTTCCGTTAAATCATTATTAGTAGTAATTTGGGCAGGTACATGAAAACATCCTGGGATCTGCCAAAATACAACTAAAATGTTACTTACTTCTTTGATCTTAAAAGAAGCTTAGAGAACTAAAATGCAGTTAGTTGTTATAATATTTTTAGGAGCTTGCCCTGTGCAATTCTGATTGCTATCCTGCTTGCAGTGAGGACTTCATTACTTAAAAAACCATCCCCAAACCTTTGAAACTTAAAAAAGATATGTATTTGATTTAATTCAACTCTTTTGCAATATAATGAATTTTCAGCTGAAAGAATATAATAAAGGAGATGTGTTCAGGTTGGGCAGAGCTTAAACAGAAGGACTGCTTTAGTGCACTGTTGAACATACACTCTTTCAGATACACACGTAACGAGAGACTGGTAAGTGAAAGCTGTCAGAAGAACTCAGGGGGACAGAGTAGCGCACTTCAGCATGGTTTCTATCAACTTCGATCGACTTTTCAGAGATTAGTCTACTCTCCTTACTTGAGGTTTTAAAAACAAAATAAACAGAAGACCACAGTCCTGAAAAGAATTACCTGACTCTGATTGTTGTTGCTTTTCTGTAGGGAAAAAAACCCCCAAACGCTCTCCTGAAATCTCAGTTCTAAAGAAAAGTCTCCGAGTTGGCTAGGAATTCTGTAGGCTCAGCATCCTCCTGGCCAGATGGAAACTTGAGGCTTCAAGTGTTTCTAGAGCTAGGTTGGGTCCTAACAGGCAGGTCTCTCAGGAGAGGAATAATTAGGAGCGAGCACTCCAGGAGCCCATTCACATCTTTTATCACTTAGAGGTAACTGTTCCTCTACAGAGCCATCCTTTTTCTTCTCCCAAAGGTGTGTCTGACATTCATTAGGACAAAAAAGCTTAAAATGTGTTCCTGAATGAATAGCGGTTCAGAACTCAGGGAAGGAGACAGGCTTTCACAGAAATATGCTGATTGTTTAGTTGTAAAATAGCGAGGCAAGGGAACAGGGACATACACTGTTCAGTCCAGCTCATAGCCTGTGGCTGCCAGCTCACCCAAAGAAATCACATAGCTTGGCCGAGCAAGGACCAGCCCACAGCCAGGGCCTGCAGGGGCAGTGAGGAAGGCATGCGGCTGAAACACACCCAGCCCGGCCTGTGCCGAGCCCGGGGGCGGGACCCGCTCGACTCCGCGGGACAAAGGGTGTTCATTACCTTCCAGCCAAACCACTCGGGGCGCCTGCGAGCCAGCCGGCCCCTGACCAGGGCTCTTAACACCCCTTCTCGCCGCACGGCCTCTGCTCTCCCTGGAATCTCTTGGCTTAGCACCTCTCTGGCCCCTCCCGACCGGCCCGCTCCTGGGACAGCATGTGCTCTGCGTGGAATAACAAGGTTAACTGGACAAGGTTGAATAGCCCTGTGACGGGAGTGCCTTCGGGCCACATGACAGAAATAAAATAGGAGTCGTCTTGGCCAGGCTGGAGGGGAGTCAGATTCTTCTCAAGAGTTCCTCTCCTGCCTGGTTCTCTGAGATGCCTCGAGTCACCCTTTCTTTCTCCCCCCAGAAAGGTAGCATACAGGACAGCGTCCCTTAACTGGAAAGGGAGACGGGAGACTCAAGTGTGGGCATAGTCCTTTCCAAGGTGGTTTCTCTCCAGATCTGTTCCTGAGCAAAAGTTTTAGGAAAAGCGAATCCATCAGCCCAAGGGAAGCCCGAGGGAAGTATAAAGAAGTCCTGGAAATGCCCTGGAAAAAAGTATCAGGTAGAGTTTGGTTTTGTCTTTGTTAAATTTTTGGCTCAGTCAGTTGCAGCAACGTTAGAGGTTCTGGGCAGAAAGCAGCAGCAGGTGATTAGAAAATGGACTTTTCTGCATATGGTAAAACCTGGTACGCAGGGTAGAAGAGGCAGAGCAGGCTGGACTCAGGAAGGGCCTGGGCCAGGGGAGTCAGGGAGGAGCCCCACTGCGGGGCACCGATGCCGGGCTGGCAGCAGGACCAGGACACCAGGAGAGTGGGGGGGCGCAGGCGAGCGAGGTGGCGGAACCAGCTCGCAGGCAGGCAGCCTGGGCACTGGAGGGCAAGGCAAGGCGATGGAGCAAGCGGCATTCAGGGAGCTAACATACTGTAGGCAAGAACAGTGGCCAAAGACCCCGAAGCACTGATAAGCCAGGTGATCTGCAAGAGCTAAAAAACAGAACCAGGTGTTAGGTCTGGGTGTAGGGAGCGGCTAGTGATGAGACCCTAAGGCAAGCAATCTAAACCACAGACTTTTGGTGGTTCCTGGCTATCGGAAGATCTTGATTCTGAGGGAACTTTCACCCCAGCCAGGAAGCCTCTTATACAAGATAAGACTATTACTTTTTTTTTTTTAACAGACATACACACAAATAAGTGTTGGGAAATAATACATTATTCCCCATCACCTCTCACCTGGACTGTTGCACCAGCTTCTTATCTTGTCTCCCTGCATTTGGTCTTCTTTTCTGACAGCCCATTCCTCATACAACTGCCAAAGCAATTCTGAAACACAAGTCTGGTCACATCTCCCTTCAGCCTAAATCCTTCCACTGGCTGCCTATTGTTCAAACAAGGTTCTCCAAAGTGTTTTGGTAAATGCTAGTTCTGGGAGAAAATTAGCCAAAGAAGGGTGTATAGTCAAATAACTCAGTAATTCCACAGGCTATGGAATCTTCTGTCTATGTAGAGAAATCTTCTTAGATATTTCCAATGAAGAGAAGCAATTTAAGGCCCTGAGAAGTCCTGCAACAACTATTTAATGTTGATTTCCAAATATTTTAAACCACAGGGCACCTGTCTCTTTTGTTCTTCCATAAAATCTATCAACATTGACTGGAAATACTACGAGAAATACTGATGTATGGAAGGAAAATCTATCTTGCTTAGCCTGAAGTTGTTAAAGATCTTTTTGATCTGGCCCCTCCCTGTCTGCCTCTGCTGCTTGTCTCCCATCAATTCTTCTCTTGGGTTTTATACTCTGGCAAAACAAAGCAGGTGATCTGCAAGAACTAAAAACAAGAACCAGGTGCCTCCACATATCATTATGTTTCATTTGTGTATTCTTTTTAACAAAAACATTCTCTTGGCATCTTCCTTAACCCCTGTTTGTAAAATGTTACTTAATCTTCAAAATCCTGCTCATGTATCAGCTCTGTAAGAAGTTATCTCTTTACTTTAGAGCAAGGGCCAACAAGCCTTTTCTGTAAGGGTCCAAATAGTAAATATTTTAAGCTTTGAGGTGCACGTGGTCTTTGTCACAACCCCTCAACTCTGCCATTGTAAAGTGAAAGCAGCCACAGACAGTCTGTAAATAAACGGGCATGGCTGTGTTCCAGTACTACTTTGTTTACAAACATAGGAGTGGGCTGGATTTGACCATGGGCTGTAGATTGCTAACTCTTGCTTTAGAGTCACACTTGATACAGTTCTTGCTGAGACAGAAGTTAAGTCTCTGATGTGAAAAATCCAAGGCCTTCAGGTGAGAGCAGTAGAGACATGTATTTACAACAGACAGGAAGGCAGAGAGATAAGGGCAAATCTGACTAATGAAGCCTAAGACGCTGCTTATCTTAGACTCTTGTCATTGCAGTTAAGTACAAAAACGTACTATGAAAGGTAACATTACAATTAGAGACTCTTCTATAATGTTGCTTTAAGAATCAGCCCTTGAAAAATATTACCAGAGGCAAAGATGTCTATTAAAAGCTGGCTAAGACATTGCTATAAGGGAAGAATTTCTATCTCAAGTGCTAAGCACTCATTAGCTGCTTAAAAGAACCTCTACTCCCCTCAACTGCTGTCTGAGAAAGGAAGTGAACTGGTGCACTAGCAAAAGAGAAATGTGATGGGCCTAGCGGAGCTTATTGCCCTGTACTGCAGGCTTGGCTGCTGGGGATTGTCAGTGTTTGGGGGACCAGAAGAGCGGGGAATCAGAAAGCTGGAAGGAAGATGGAAACCTGCCCTGGACTGGAATTGGCCAGAGGGTGATGACCAGGGACTGTTCCTAGGGAAAATGATAGGCAGGAGCCCCTGATTAAGTAGATTCAGGAGATAAAATTCATGGGGCCTCTGAGGTTAAAAACTGACAGGTAAAACAGGTCATGGCAAGGTTCAGACAGAAGGAATTGGAAATAATTTCACTGGACAATCTGAACCCCTCTGAATGACAAAAGCTTCAGCTCCAAAAAATAAACAAACAAACGAAAACCCCTTTCCTGTCTTAGAGTTGCAGCTCTCCATGTCCAGCTTAGTAAGGATGAAAGTTGTAAATGGCTGTCTGTCCATGAAATGTTCAGGCTCCCCATCCATGAAATAGAATTATTACAGGAACCTCATTTCCCCCTCTAGCTTATAGGTGGAAGCTTGAGATTGAGTCCAGGCCAATGGAATGTGGGTGGAAATGATTTGCATCGCTTCTGGGCCTGGCCCATAAAATCTCCCACTAGTCTTCCACTCTTTCTCTACTCCATGTTCTGACTAGATTTGGGCCACTTTCAATACCATGTGTTGAAGGCAGCAGAGCTTCTATCAGTTTAAGTCTCTGATAGGTTATATGGAACAGAAAGTATTTTCTCCCTATTTAAACACACAGAACATTGCTTTAATAAGTAAAGGGGTTCCAGTATATAAAGCAATTTTAGATAAAAAGGTGGAATCCACTGAAAACACAGGGTAGATGCTACAGTTTGCAAATAAGTCATTATTTTCAATCTCAAATAAATGTTACTTCCTTTAACAAATTATATTTTTGGAAATAAATTTATATGTGTGTCACTACCTGTACTGTTAAATTAATCAACTGAAAATCCCACTTCTGTTAGAAGATTTAGGAAACAAACAAAACCCCCCAGAGGAGTAAAAGTAAAAAAATTAAAAACCAAACCAACATGAGCAATATAGTAGACTCATTGCTTAAAAGCAAACCAAAAAATGAAAGTAAGCCATTTCCATGGGAAAATATCAGAAATAAGCCAACTAAACAACATGAGAATACAATTACCCAGATCAATTACATATTGTCTAAGGTTGAACTGAAAAAACTACTCAGTTTGGTTCCACCCACACCCCAATCATGGTGGAACCCATTTGAAAATTCATATAATTTTTTAAATTTTTTATTTCAATTTTTTCTTCATAAAGGGATCATTGAAACTGTGATTCTTTCCCTCAGTTTTATTGAGATATGATTGACATATAACATTGTATTAGTCCAAGGTGTACAGCAGAATGATTTTATTTATGTGTATGTTATAAAATGACTACCACAATAAGTTGTTAATATCCATCACCTCATACAGTTACAATTTTTTTTCTTAATGAGAACTTCTAAAAATCTACTTTCTTAGCAACTTTAAAATATATAATGCAATATTGTTAACCATAGCCACCAAGACATTATATCCCCAGGACTTATTGATCTTATAACCAGAAGTTTTTGACCACCTTCACCCATTTTCCCTCCCTTCACTCCCACCTCTGGCAACCACCACTCTGTTCTCTGTACTAAAACCTTTTGAGGAAAGGTTTTAGTAAGTGAGATTATGTTTATATCTTTACGACCAAAGAAATCAAAGCACATAATTGTTGATAGAAGTTCTAGGTGACATAAAGTCCAGTCTTATCATTACAGATAGCCTGTTCAATTATAAATAACCAATCATGATTTATTAGACTACACTGGAGAAACACAACCTTAAAATGTCAATTAAAAAGGCTTCCTAAGATATCTATTATTATGAGGACACTAAAAATTACTATCCTTTACCAGGATTGAAGCTGTATAGTGTGGTGGTTAAAAATATAAGCCCTTCTGTGCTGCAGGTGTGGCTCAGTTGGTTGAGTGTTGTTCCATGCACCAAGAGGTTGCTGATTGATTCCTGGTTAGGGCACATGCCCAGGTTGTGACCTTGATCCCCAGTATGTGGCATGCAGGAGGCAGCTGACTGATGTTTCTCTCTCCTAGGTGTTTCTATTTATCCCTCTCCCTTCCTCTCTCTGAAAAAAAAAATCAATAAAAACATATTAAAAAAAAATATATAAGCAACTTCTGCTCATCAAGACATCATTAGAAGAGGGGAAAAGCCTGGCCAGGCGTGGCTCAGCGGTTGAGCATCGACCTAGGATCCAGGCGATCGGGGTTCGATTCCTGGTCAGAGCACATGCCTGGGGTGCGGGCTCGATCAGTGACTCTCTCATCATTGATGTTTCTATCTCTGTCTCTCCCTCTCCTTTCCTCTCTCTGAAATCAATAAAGATATATTTAAAAAAAAAAAAAAAAAAAGAAGAAGAGGGGAAAAGGCAAACAGATACAATTGTTGCAATAAGTACATATTTCTGACAAAGGATCATATTCAGAATACATAAATGTTTCCAAAAAGCAAAAGATGAACAACCTAATAGAAAAATGGGCAAAAGACTTGAACTGGTACTCAGTGATTTGCTCAACATTGTTAGTTATCAGAGAAATGCAAATTAAAACCATAAGATGTTGTTACAAAATCTAGAAGAATAGCCAACAATAGAACACCGGACACTACCAGATGTGGATGAGAATGTAGGAGAACCGAAAGCCTCCTGCGCTGCTGGTGACAATGTAAACTGGTGCAAACACTTTGAAAGTTGTTTGAAGTTTTTGGTTAGAGTGAGCATGTACATGCCCTAGAACCCAACAATTGCACTATACAGGGTATCCCAAAAAATGTGTACACTCAACGTTTGTAGCTTCTATTAAATTTTTTAAATGAAATATATTTTAATAAACACTACCTTTATAATTATTTAAAAAGTGTATACATTTTTGGGACATCCTGTAGATATATATTGCCCAACATAAAAGTGTACATATGTGAAACATGAATAAGAATCTTCATAGTGGCATTATTTTTAATAGCCCCAAACTGGGAACTGTTCAAATTTTCCTCAATAGTAAAATGGATAAATAAATTGTGGTGTAGTCATATATTGGAATACTATACAACAATAACAATAAAATGACTACTTCTCTACACAATGACATGGATGACTTTTACAATCATAATGTTGGGTGAAAAAAGACAGATCCAAAAGAGAAAATACTGTATGCTTCCATCTCTAAAAGTTCATAAAGAAGCAAAACTAAGCTGTGGTGTTAGGAGTCAGAACAGTAGTTACCTCTGGGAAGAAAATAATAACTAGAAGGGGTACAGAGAAGGACATCTGGGGTGCTTGATCTGGGTGCTGTTGGCCAACTGGGTTTACTTTGTGAAAATTCACTGGGCTGCGCACTGATGATTTGTGTCCTTTCTCCATGCTATAGTTTAATATAGAGTTTACTAGAAAAGTAGGAAAGTTCATAGACTCATGTCACGTTGCTTGGTTTCATATTATAGCTTTACTCCTCACTCGTCAAGATCCTTGGAAAATTTGCCTAGCCTTTCTTTGTTTCAGGTTACTCATCTGTAAAAGGGAGATTATGCAATTACCTTCCTCATAGGTTGTTAGGAAGATAAATCTGACAGTGCATACCAAGCTCACAGAACAGTGCCAGGCACATGTTTAGCATGCAATAAATGTCAGCTGTTGTCATTCTTATCATTAACTCTTGGGAGGACCAATTGATAAATATTATCTTAAAATGTCACTGGATCCAAGGTAAGGATAATTAGAATAACACAGAAAACCATCTGATGTTTTTATTTGGCTTTATTATTTTTTTACTCCTTGACCTTCAAACTAGGGAGTTTCTCAGAAAAACCAACATGGACAACTCCCGCAGCAAAAAGAAAATTCATTTGAAAACCATGGTGTAGGCCCAAGTAATATAAATATTATTGCTACAAAGGACATCTGAAAGTAGGTAAAGTGCCTGAGAAGAAATAAAAAAGGATCAGGTTACAATTATGTAAGGCATAAATTCTTATTTTAAAAGGGTTAGTAATACAATGCTCACACTTCAAGATCGAAGGAATTAGTCAATTTATTCTTGTGTGCAGTATGGCAAGTTTTTTTTATAGTTTAGATATGTTTTATATATAACATTTAAAAATTTATTATTTTGGTATACTACTTTTCTACTTGAATATATGATCCAATACTTAAAATGGTCTCTATGATACTTTCATGTTAACATTTTATCTCATTTATACACAAACTCATCCTATGCTTGCTTTTAGTGCTAAAATTAGGTCAGGAAATTTAAACTCCAACTGCCAATATTAGGTTAGGAAATTCAAATCAGAACTTGGACCTTTACCAATACTGATACTTAATTTAGTACTTTTAACTAATAGATCCAACCATAGAGCTTTTGAAATACTGATGTTCATATTCAAAATAAGGAAATTCAGTGTTGTTTTTACTCTACCATGAGAATCTCACAGTGGAGAGAGCTTGAGGCTTCAGGCAGTTCCATCTTCCACCATGTGACAGCTGTATTGGCTTCGAGAAGCTTATTGTTATGTGTCATCGTTTTCTTCCTCAGTCAATTCTTATTCTCTAAGCTGAAAACCTCAAGAGGAAGGGGCTGTGTCTGTCTTCTTAATTATTCTATTACCAGTGTTTAGGACAGTGCCTGGAGCATAACGTGTTAGACAGTATTTTCTTCTATCACTGAATGAGTATAAAATGGGAACTAGTGGATATAAATTCTCAAACAGCACATGACTAAAAAATAATCCATTAAAATGATAAAACCAAAATAATTAGGATTTTGAGTTATTAAGATTGATTTGTATGGTCTGCGGCCTTAATTATAGGAAAAACAAGCAAATTATACCAAATAGTTCACAGATGTGGGATTTTCTTCATGCTCTGATCTCTTTAATGTGACCCAAATGAGAGACTGAATGTGAAATGATCCACCAAAGGCAGATGACCTTGGCTCACCACAGAGACGAGCTGAGGCCTCCTTCACCTTCCGTTCCAAGCGCGCTGGTTTCAGTGCGGATCGATGAAGGAAGGGGGGCTTCACCAAGAGCCGCTCTCCAAGGTGGGCTCGGGCTCGGACAGCCCGGGGCAGGGGGTGGGCCGGCCGCCTCTGTGAGGCTCCTTTGAAACTGTCTCTTACCATAGCAAGAAAATGAAGAATTTTCTGATCAAGGGCTGTAATAGGGTTTTTTCCATAAATCAGAATGGTTGACTACCTCCATACTGGGCTATGTTGTTCAATCGAATTTTCTTGTATTGGGCTTTGAAAATGATTTTGGAATTATATTATGACATAGGTGCTTCTGATGTCCCAGCTTTTCCAAAAACATAACAAAGTTGTTTATGACCATCCAGCTCCTTCAGGCCTTTCCCCACTTCGGAGGGAGAATGAAGCACCTTTCAGAAATATGAAAAATTTAGTTAGAAGGATTGGTGTCTTTAAATTTGTTGATCTTTTAAACTTTTTAAAATTAAATTTATTGAGGCAACATTCATTGGTTAATAACATAAATTTCAGGTGTACAACTTTATAATACAGCATCTGTATACTCTATTGTGTCCTCAGCACTTGAAATCTAGTTTCCTTCTGTCACCCTGTATTTGACCCCTTTACCATCTTCTGATCTTTTAAATGGGACATAAGAACAAAATAAACCTGTGTAACTAACAATTAATTTAAAAAATTACTTACAAATTTTCTATATTATAAACTTAGTACATACTGGTTTAAATGAGTCAAATAACACAGAGGTATATAAAGAAACAATCATTTCTCTTTTTACCTCTCTAATTACAAGCCCCACTGAGACAGCTGACAGTTTAGTATGTATATATCCTTCTATACATTTCTCTGTGCTCATAGGAAATATGTGTATTAAACATGTAGTAGTTTTCCAATTTCTTTAAAGAAATGAGATGACCCTACCTATATTTCTCTCTTAATTTAACATGGAAAGCCTTCCAGATTAACATATTAACTGTAAGTAAATATTGTAAGAGCCATATAACACTGCATGGTATGGATATACCATGATGCATTCAACTATTCTACTGTGGGATATTCAGGTTGATTCCAGACTCTGGCCACTGTGGATGATATGTAATAGCCCTGTACACATGCCCAAGCATGCACACACCCAGCCTCACGTGTGAATGTTTTCACTTTTTCAGGGTGGATTCCTAGTGTGGCATTGCTGAATCAATATTATGTGTACTTTGAATTTAATAGATGATGTTAGATTCCTTTGCAAAAAGATTGCAGCAATTCACATACTCATCAGCAATTAATAAAAATGTTACTAATTAGTAAAGGGTAAAAAAGTCTCATCATTCTTTATTTTTTAACTGTAAAATGTACCACACATTCAAAAGAAAGTCTATAATACATACGTGATGTTAAAGGAATTATTATTTTAAACACCTATGTGTCCACTACTGAACTTGTTTATCACCAATATTTTAATGGGAAATCCTCGAGCCAGTGACTGGTCAACGAGCTCTGCGCCACAGGAATGAGCTTGCGTTAGCGCCTCCACCAGTGTGCAGTCATCCGGGAAGCCTGGCCTTCCCGGGTGCAGAGACTACAGCTAGAGTTTTCAGTCAGTTATGTTCCTCACAGATGGGGATCTGATCATTTCATGCCTCCAAGTATTTTATTTATCCATGGTCAGGTTGAGGATCTTGTTATATGATATAGTCTGTTTGCACTTACTGTTCTATAAATTTCCTAATCATTACCTTCCGGATTTCTATTACATTGTCTTTTTCTTACAAACTAATAAGTGCTTTGTTTGCCTAAAAAAATAATAATGCTTTGTGATATGCATTACAAATATTTTCTCTAAGTTTACCATTTATCATTAGATTTTATATAAGGTGTACTTTTTCATACACTAGTTTCAATTTTGACATAGACAAATTTATTTGTTTCTTTTATAGCTTCTTAGTCTTTTGAGTTTGTTAAAAAATTTCCTCAACTCCTGTATCATAAAATATTCTTCTAAATGTTCTTCTAATGTTTTATAGTTTTCTTTGCATTTACATCTGTAATTCATTTGGATTTTCTTGTTTGTTTTGGTATATATATATATATATATACATATATATATATATACACACACACACACACACACACACACACACACACATATACATACATTGAAGTAGGAGTTTAAATTTTCTTTTAGGTGTATAACCAATTATAAAAATATTATTTGTTAAAGTACCCATTCTTTTCCCATGACATTGAAATGCCACCTTTATTCTGTCTTAGCTGAGATTCCTAGAAACATGTAATTTAGATATTCCTCAGTATAAATATTCACTTCAGCAGCTGGAAGAGAGCAGAAACAATCAGATTGTTCTGAGAAGACAAATGACACCAAATTGATACTTGTGTCTGAGTAAGTGCCAATTCACTGAAGGTTAGTATAAGATTACCAGAGGCTTTTTATGTAGTGTTTCTTTTTATTTTACAGGAAAAAGAAAAAGAAAGAAAAAAACCTGACTCCCAGCTGTGTCATAAACAATGATGATTTTCATGTTAAATTTGACTTTTAGCTTTTTAGAAAGGAAGGAAAGAATTATAGCAGAAACATATGGAATGCTATAAATTCTCAGCTAAGTAGAATTTTTAACTGATTTGCTATTTCAAAATGGAAATAATTCAGTAATTGGTTTTACAAAAATTATGTTTACATATATAAGTATATGTATATGATATATAACATATATAAAAATTTATATATACATATATAACATTTCCCCTCTACTAAAACAGTAACCTGAGTTCAAATCCTGGGTCCATTATTTACTAGACATGTAACTTTATGCAAATTACTTAGCTTTTTGAAACTAAAATTTTAATAGTCAATTGTGATGGAAGCCAATTGTAATGCCATCAATAAAAACTCCCTGTGCTTAATCTTGAGATCATCAAAGTTGGGTGACATACTTAATCATACCATTATTTAGAAATTCTCACCATCTGGCCTTTGATTCAACAATGAGTTAACTATGCTACCTCCAGTATCATTACTTGAGGCAAGTAAGTGCTGACAGCCCTACCTCCCCAGTCCAAGGGCAGGACATTCGTCTCCAAATGTGTTCCCAAATTGTTCCACTGCTACTAGAGAAGCAATTGTCTCACCACTGTAGTGATCACTCTTGGAAGCAACACATACTTAATTGACCCAGTATGAAGGAGCAATCCTTTCAAGGAAATTCCTAGGGACAGGTTATTTTCCCAACAAGTAGAGGCCAAGCAAGTAGTGGTGGTTTCTCGATGTCTGGGAGACATTTGGCAGGGGAAAAAAAACCAAACAAACTTGGAAGTTGTGGTTTGCAAGGGTGTGGGCAAATCTCAGCATAATGGGTCCTAGCCTAGGTATCTAAAGGTAATGTGACAGTCAGTATAATTGTTTTGTGGGTTAAAATACAAAGATATATATCTTAGCAACAAATAGGAGCTCTGGGGTGAAAATTAGGCTAAACCTTGAAATGGAACAGCCCTGGCTGTTGATGTCATTCCTAAAGAACACACTAGCACTCTCTCTAAAAGTACACACAAACGCTGGTAGGAAAATTTCACAAGTTCAACACTCATTTGCTCCTGGCATGTTATTGAACTAAGGCCACCATTTAGGAGTCTAAGTATCCTTGAATTTCTGAGGAAAATAGAGATTTCCAGGTATTAGGAAGGAGAAGTTAGCCCTTCGAGAGTGGTAATGACTGTCATTTCAAACGTAATTATTTCCATGCTCTATTCACTGTTAAAAAGTTTCAGTAGAAACTGTGCAGTGATAAATGGAGAATGAAATTCAAAATCAGACTCTCTTAGGGCTGTGTTTTACTGTGGTCTGACAAAAAAACCATATTTACATGTTATATTATGCCAATGTCATACATTGTCTCACAGGGATCATTTTTCACAGCTATTCTTTTCATTTTTGGTGTTCCTTACAAAATTTTTGGGGAAAGATCATTTGTGTATGGAAACTTGACTTTGTTTACATAGCCTCCTCAATTTTAGGTAGAGTAAATGTATATTTCTGCCAATCATAACATTCTCTTCCCATCACTTAAATACTTGGCAATTTTCTATAAGCAGCTTCATATGTACCCTTACTTTGTGATTTAGCAAATTTTGCACATAGCAATTAGACCTGGCAGGCCATATTTATGTAATAAAGTGTTACTTAGCACTTAGAATAATATCAGAGGGTAGGAGAGAGGAGTGTTAAACTAACCTTTGAAAAAATGGGGTTGGCAAAATATTTGAGAACTTTATTGTTAATATGTTTGGCTTGTCCAATATTTGTAATAGAGGTTCCATCTGAGCTCCTATTTTTCCTACGATTTAAGGAAAGCACAAAGAACTCCAGGCATTCTCACCTCTGCTGGAATTTTATTGCAAGGGATCACTGAAGTCAGGCAAGGGTCGCTGCCTCCATCCTGTACTGTTCCGAAGATGGTGCGCAGAGGTTATTGAATGTCTTCTCCCTACTCTGTTTCCTCTGTCTACCTCTGTTTTTAACATGGGAGATTTGTTGTCCGGCCCTAGAAAAGAAGACAGCCTTCAGTGTGGACAGTCATTCATCTTCATTAATTCCAGAACAGAGAGTAACAGTGCTAGGATGTGGAAGTCCTCGACTGAGCGTGACATCAGAAAACGGCAGAAGAATCATGAGGTTCTATGTGGCAACAAAAATAAGGGTCTTCTATCTCTTGTTCTGAGTCTTATTTTATATATATATATATATATATATATATATATATATATATATATATATATATATATATATATATATATAAACGTTCCTTCCAAAGAAAATTTAAATCTGAATCCTCCAAAGTCTTGAAAAATAATGTGTCTCTACTAAAGTATTTTTTAAAGATTCAGCCAAAGGGAAGGAGTTACATTTCATAGTACTGGGAAACGTAAAACTTCCTAAAAATTCTTATTACATTGTTCTCTACTTCAAGTCCCCTGTCATCGTAGTAGCTTGTTGGCACTTATTTAAAGCTTCCTCAATAGCATGGGGAGGGCCTTGGGGGGGGTGTGTGTGGATGAGAGATGGAGGGGATCAATGGGGGGAAAAGGGGGGCATCTGTAATACTTTCAACAATAAAGATAAGTTAAAAAAATAAAATAAAGCTTCCTCAAAACTCTAGCTAGTGCATAATCTCTTTCTTTTTATCTCTCTTTGCAGATTTTTCCTTCCTAGGGCAGCCTGATGTTTTTTTCCTATGTGTGTTAATCTACTCTGTGCTTCTGGTGGCTTCAGTTCTGCAGTTCTGCCCCTCACTGCCCGCTTAGCAATGTTCTATGATTGCTAAAACAGAGGCCCAAGTTCTTGGCAGCAGGGTGGGAGTTTTGTTCTTGTCACATGTGTTGCTGGGTATATATAGGTAACATACAGTAGATGCCTCCTAGAAGGTGATGAATTATATACCACAGACAGCCCAGTGGATGTGGAATCAACCAGCGCTAGAAAAGCTAATACATAAAGTTTGCCAACCATGATCAAGTTATACAAAAGTAGAGCAAGTTAACAGGAAACCCTGGTGTTATTTGGAAATACTTAAATCTATACCAGATTTTCAGATGTATAATGAAAGTATTACAATTAGGGGGAAACCAGAGAAAAATGTAGAGTTTAGGTAAAAATGAGGCAATAATTGGAATTTTGCACTTGGTTTCATTGGTTGCCAACAATTCGAATGGTGCACAATGAAATCCATAAAACACGTTGCCAAATCTTTGGTCAGTTGAAACTGCTGTGTTTCATTCTTCTCTGGTAAAAATGTCTTAATTTTGGCCATGTGATGTTATTTGTTTCATCTGGTTTCTTGGAGACCGAAGGTCTCTTGTTAACTATACTAATAAATACAGGAGGCTGCAAAGACACTGGGGGAAACAGCAACAACAACCATTGAGGTCACTATGGTGGAGATGACTGGTCACTATGGTGGTGGTGACTCATGACCCCACTAAAGGTACAAGTATTAAGATAAAACGTAACCTGCAGGCTGGCTAGGATTCTGACGACAGGCAGTGTGATACTGTAGAGGTTGCTTTGGAATCATTTGGGACCTTGTGGCCTTAGGCAAACTACCTGTTCTCTCTGAGCCAGTTTTCTCCTCTTTAAACCTGGAATTCTAATGTAAAAGCTCCTCTGTGTGGGACCTTGCAATGAACACATGTCATCAGTTCTAAGATGCCACCCCCTCCACATTTTAACATTTCTGAAATGGGGGTGCCTTATAATCAACATGAGTTAACAGCCGTTGTCTCAGTGTCCTTACTCACCATTGTGTGTGTGTCAACATAAAAAAGGCCAGCATCAAAATTGTAAAACAGGCGTAGGAGACCTGGAGGAAAATTGCAAGTGTAGAAAACAGTGGAATATTTTTTTAACACTTAGATACTAAACGGTGAGAGGGAGGGGCTGAGGAGGTGATGAATCAGACCTACGGAGCAAGATCTCCAAAGCTGAAGTCAAAGGTTAGCTATTGCTGCGTAATTGCAAAGCAGATTTAAGAACCCGAGACCAGTGGTTTAATCCTTTGATACATTCTTCTAAGAAATACTGCAGCACCAATGCCATTGATATACAAAGGACAGCATCTAAAAACGTGGACAATAATTCTGAATAGGAAAATCATTCAGAAGACTCAGCCTATGATCCTACAGCATATTTAGGAAAATTTTAACCAATCTATTTCACTTACATTTTCCCTCTATGTGTGCAGAAGTGTAATATGTGATTTTAAAAAGTGGTCTAAAGGTGAAAAAATGAACATCTTCAGTGACAAGAAGGCCTAGTGTTACTCATCAGTTGGATCAATACAAATCTACCTGTTAAAGCAAAAGCTTGTTAATGCTGCCCAGCACCAAGAGGTGGTGTTAGTGGACACTTATAGAATGATGCTTTCGGTTTTATAACCAAAAAAGACTGAAGAATACACTTGTTAATGAATGCTCTTCCTAGAGTGAATTCATGTATTTAATGAAAAGATTCTAATCTAGTCTGGTACAAAACAGCTTATATAAACATAGTTATTAGCAGCACTGTGTGCATGTGCATGTACAAGCAAGACAAAGTGACGTGGCATAAATAAATTGGTTACATATGTTTATGAATTAATAAATTGTCATAGGATGGTGAAATGACTTGCCCGACCACACTGTTTTTTTTAGACCAGGACCAGGACTAGAAATACTGTTTTTCAACTTATAGGCACGTGTATTCATTTGTTGAGTGCCTACTATGTGCAGGCCACCTCAGCGGGTCTGTGGATGTCACACTACATATGCATTTACTTTACCCAACACGTTCATTTACATTGTCCCAATTAACCGAGGCTCTGCAAAATGTGAGAGAGAGCAGAGAGAACAATTAAAGAGAGCAGCTAGCTCTGCCTCCTTTCCCCTTAAGAAGCCCATGTCCAGAGTGAGTGCAAGACGGGCGTTGGGAATCCTTCCTTTCCTCAGCAGTCTCAGATCTCAAGTGCTTCTCATGATGCAAGCATCTCACTCACTAAGGGTGGCCATTGTTTTTAAAGATATGCCTATTTCATACAACATAACCCTTATTAAACACAAATCAACCACTCCAGAGAGTGCTTAACATGAACACAACAATCTGTTCTAATGCAAGGACAACCAGCTTGCTGGACTTGGGCTTACTGGGAGATATAAAGTAAATGCACTTATGTTTGCAAAAATACTCCCTATAGTGTTTCTTTTTTTCCAATCCTCGCTGGAGGATATTTTTCCCCATTGCTTTTCAGAGGGTGGGAGGTGGGGAGAGAGAGCATCGAGGTCGGTATCCTTGACAGGAATCAAACCCAAGGCCCTTCAGTCTGTGGGCCGATGCTCTAACCAGTGAGCAAAACTGGCTAGGGCCCTGCAGTGTTTCACAGGGCAAAATGTTAAGGCACTTTCAAGGGTAATTTTATGTTGTTAAAATCTCCGAGCTTATGGTGCATGAATGAATGCAGTTAAGTCCTCACTTAATATCATTGATAGGTTCATGGAACTGGACTAAACAATGTAGATCAAAACCAATTTACCTTAGGCTAGTTTATATAAACAAGAGTAAAGCTCCTTCGACATCTTATCAACATTATAATAAAATGACTTTGAGTGGAACATTATTCGGTCAGCTGTACAGTCGTGGGGTTAGGGCATGTGGCAAGATGGACCTTAGAGGAGAAAGACTGAGGCAGGGAAACCAGGTAGGAGACTCTCACAATACTTCAAGCAAATGGTAACAGCAGCCTCAACCAGCAAGGGCAGGGAGGGAGAGACCAGGAGAGGAGATGGAGGAGGCAGAAACAAGGAGGAAACTGAGCCAGGGAGTGTTCCAGGAAAGGAGCCATGAAAGCCCACTTTGCGTTTTCTAGTCTGGTAGATTAGGGCAATGATTAGGATACAAATGACAACTGAAATAGGAAACATACCACATGGATCATTTTATCAGTCTGAGGGAAGGTCGAGCAGCCCAAAGTATGAGGTCAGTTTAGATATATAGGGGTGGGCAAAAGTAGGTTAAATTACCAGCCATCATTACCTAAAAGATAAATCATAAGCAAGGATATGAAATAATAGCAACAATAATAATACAAATAAATAATACAATAATTAATAAATAATAATACAAGAATAAATTCTGTGTTTCACATACTCACAACTGTAAACCTACCTTTGCTCTCCTCTGTATTGAGTTGGAAGTGCATGAGACACATCCAGGTGAAGACATCTAGTACGCAGAACGTCTGAGACTTGCATTTGGGGACATTCAGGGTTCCATAGTTTGATCTAGTGAAGAAGACACAACTTGAATTACCTGCCTTCACTAGACCTCATGAGAAGTATAAAATGAGGTTACCTTAACGTTTAATATCCCAAGTTACATTGGCTCCAGCCCCACTGATTCATTGCCCAAGCACAGCTGCACCCTGTCTTATTCTTTGTTCCCCAGAAAGCAGGGCCCGAGGCAAAAGCCTGTGCCCTACTTCTTTGTCACTGACTACAACACTACAAAACTGCACAAAGAGATAATCCTTGAATTTAAATATTACAGGTACCAGAAATGAGGGAACAGGGGAGTGAGGCAGCAAAGGAGAGGAGCTGACATAAGAGTGGGTTAATGAGATCGCTACCCCTTGGTATCAAGGGTGATTGCTTACTCTGTCTTCCAAAATTCCATGGAAATGACTAGTTCTCAGGAGAACCCAGGGGCAAGAAGTGGGCTTAATTTATTCCCTGGCTCATTTCACATAGGTCAAGGTGTGCACTTCCAGGAGGCTCTTGCATAAGCCTCTAAAGACAGAATGTCAATAAGGATACCCTGGGGCAAGGGGCAACAAGTGGGAGGTGTGGCATGAGTGAGGACTCCTGGGTTTCACCCCATGGACTCATGGCTAGTCACCACAGCATGTCTGGATGGGAACAAATTTCTAAAGTCTCTAAAGATAGGGAAAGCCCAGAGGACCCGAGGGGTAAATAGTCGACCTAAATATGCCCCAGTCAATTCTGAGAGTCCTCCAAAGGATGCCTAATATGTGCCCACAAACCATCTCACTGCACCTTGGCTCCCCCAACTGATGCCTCCGCCCTGAGTTGCTCCCAAAATGGTGCAGTCTCTGCTGTGGGTGTTCTTCAGGGAACAGTGGTGTCTGAGCCAAGCCTGTGGTTGGTTCTCTGGTACTGCCAAAGCCACTGCTTCTGGGGTGTCAGAATTGTTCTGAGTAAGTGTGGAGCTTAGAACCAAGGGAATGGACAAGAACCCAGCCTCCAACCTCTTGCCACATTTTGTCTCCAGCCCTCAAAAAACTTTACCCTCACTGGTCCCATAAATTCTCACAGAAAAGCTGCTTCTTCAACTTCTTTAAGTCATCCCTCCCATGATGCCACACAACCAAACATTTCTCTCCCAAACTCCTCATCTCCATCAAGAGGAAACAAACAAAAACCACCTCCCAAGAAATAACAAACCTATCCTCTCAAAACAAAACAAATGCAAGAAGAAGCTTAGATAAAATGTCTGAAGCAAATAGGAATATATGTGGGAATTCAGGGAATTCAGATAAGGACACTTGTCAGCTTCTCCCAGGACCGTGGGTGGCTACTTACTTTTCATTTATATAACCAGAGGGATGTATTCCAGTGACCCTACCTCCCCAAAAAGAGCAGTCTTATGCCAAAAATTAATTGAAGTATCCACTTTAGAGAGAAAACTGCACAGACAGATAATCCTTGAAGTTCAGTATTACTTGACTTCATAGATGAGTGTTTTAGCCTGGTTTTCCCCAAAATAACCTGAGGCAAAGGCTTGCAGCAAGAAATTTGATCCCAGGGAGTAGGAGACAGAAAGGAGTAAAAACATCAAAGGAAGGAAAGCCAACCCAAGAAGCCACTATCAAACTGTTTAGTAAGGGCAACTGGTGTTTTTGCCCTGGGAACTATGCAGCTGTGTGAAATGAGGCTGAGAACCACTCACCTAAGGGCTGAAACCAGAAGGAAATGTTGATTCATTGCCTCTTGTCCCCCACTGGCCAAGGATGGCCTCAAAAAGTTGGATTTGCCTGTATGATTGTGTTGCAAGTTTCCTACAGGTGGCCCATGACAGGAAGCAAGAGCTACTTTTTAGAGACCCACAGCGAGATGCTGTGAATTGCACCTGTGAGCAACCGGTTGCAGTCTGCGAGGACTGCTCACCACAGCATTGGCTTGAGGTGAAAGTGGGACTGAAAGGATCCAAGTGGTACATTAAGAGGATCTAACCCAATGAGATTTCCTCCATGGAACAGGGAAGAGAGAAGAGGCCTATGAACATGCATACACTTGGGACTCTGCAGGAACCACAGAAGGGGATGAGAAGAGACCAATGAAAAGGCATTAAAGATGAAGGAAAATAGTAATAATA
Source organism: Miniopterus natalensis (assembly GCF_054644295.1). Classification (NCBI taxonomy): domain Eukaryota; kingdom Metazoa; phylum Chordata; class Mammalia; order Chiroptera; family Miniopteridae; genus Miniopterus; species Miniopterus natalensis. Next base: position 21,464,724 of record NC_142092.1, on the reverse strand, counting down.
ATAGTGACAGTCCTAACAACAAAGATGGCAGTAGTAATGATAGTAATAGCAGCAAGTACCCTATAAATGTAGATAAACTGTGTGACAGGCATACACTCTTTATGGATATTAACTCATTTTATACTCACAACCCTATGAGATGGACACAATTATTCTCTCCATTTTGCACATGGGGACATCAGTTATGAGAGGTTAGGATCACAACTCCAGGGCCTGTCCTCTTAACCACAGCATAGTGCTGCCCCAGGAATACAAAACACCCACGAGACAGGGGAAGAGGAGAATTCCACAATGAAGGGGGGACAGTATTCACCTTTACTTACTAGGGAGGGGAGAGTGAAGATTAAGGAAGGCCATCTGATTTGTGACCAAGGGGTAATGGGCACTTATGAAAACACAGCCTGGAAAGAGATGAGGAAGGAATGGAGCCTAGATCCATTGCTCGAGACATTTGCTAGTGAAGGGAATCAGTGTATTATTTTACTGAAATAGCCCATGTCCTAATTTCCTAATAGATGGGAGCGATCCTGTATCTAGGGAAAGAGAAGGCGATTAGCAGGACTCTAAATATTACCAAGTTCAATTATTCTTTGTCTATATTGATTAATTGTATTCACAATTTTTAGTATTTACACATGTTTTTATTGTGTGTTTAATCTATAAAAATTTTGCTGATATAATTTTTTCTGTATCTCTTATCAGAACTATGTCTGACCTTTTACATAGCTTTCCAATTTTATTCATGATTTAAAATGTATGAGAAGAATTATCTGGCTCTTAAAATTTGGGGGAAAAGTAAGGAAAAAGATCTTGTGCTAGAATATATTGGAGATGGTGAGAGTATAGTTGTTAACTTTCAATTTTCTTCTCAATTACCAGTTAATTCTCTATTTATTTACATTTTATAATTTTCCCCAAAATACCAGTTTATTTAAGACTTCAAATTACTTACAGAATGGTCTACTGTCATTTAAAAAATAAATCTAATTTACTGTTAATAAATAAATAAATAAATATTACCAAGTTTGAGTTGGCCCAGTCCTCTCAGGCACAGAAAATGTCCCTCAGGTGGTGTCCCTCAAGCTAAATGCCCTCAAAGAAAGGTTAAGAAGCAACGCAGGACCCATTAGAGGCTGAAGAAATCTTTGGGGAGAAGATAATGGACAGGTTTTCATTCTCATTCTTTGCCATTTCTGATTTCCCACAAAATGGCAGAAAGGGACACACTCACTTGCCAACCTTTTTTTCTCTCCTCCTGCCTCATTATCTGAGCCTAGTCATTACACTACATTTTCTGTGTCTTTGGATAGAAAAGCCAGCTCTTCAAACCATAACATTGGCAGCAGCTTTCTTCCTACAGTTTGTAAAAATTAAATCACAAATCAAAAGAATATGAGCCCAACGTGCCACAGCCATTGGATTTACATGAAAGGGAAGCCGCCAACACCTCCCTCTCCTGGCTGATGAATGTATCTGATATTTCAGGCTCCTTTCTTGGTTCTTTCATGACCACAAGACCAAAACTAATCAGGCCAATTAGACGAACTTCCAGATTATAGCTCTGAAGTCAACTCAACAAGTAACATATCCAGCGATATAATTTGCCAAGTTTAATTTGGAGGTCGAGGGAGGGTGGAGGGGAGACGGTTTTTGATTTATCACAGCAGCTAAAGCCATATTCCAGTCTGAATACAAAGCAGAAAAAGAATAAGAAATGAAGCGGGACTGGGGGCATTGTCACTATTGATCATCATGTTTTCCCAATAGTAAAAGAAAAAAGAAAGAAAATAAAAACTGAAGTTAAGAACATCATCCTATGAAGAAAGCCCTTGAAATAGTTGCAAAAATATGTAAAACCACCTTCAAAGGAATTAGTTAAATGTTAAAAAAAAAAAAAATCCAAAGAGTCCTAGGAGAATATGTAGATAAATTTTTACCAGATTTTGATGGTAGGATGGTCTTTCTTAGCACAGAAAGGAAAAAAAAAAAACACATAAAGAAAAAGATTAAGAAATTTCACCACATGAATATTAATTTTTCTGTACTCAACAAAAACCACCATAGACAAAATAAAGGCCTAAAGTAAATGGCAAAATATATTTGCAAAACATAATGCTCAAATGGTTTATATCCTTAACTTTACTTTTAACGTATGGAGATATAATTCACACACCATTATAATTCACCCAGTTAAAGTGTGTAATTAATGGTTTTTTGTATATTCACAGGATTCTTCAATCATCACTACAATTAACTTTAGAATATTTGTATTACCTCAAAAAGAAACATTTTCACCCATTAAAGCCACTCCCCACTTTCTCTAATCCCCTCAGTCCTAGGGGGTTTCCACTTTCTGTATCTGTATGTTTGCCTATTGAAGACATTTCAGATAAATAGATTCACACAAGAAGTAGTCTTTTATTACTGGCGTATTTCACTTAGCATAATATTTTCAAAATTCATATTGTACCATCTATCAATACTTGGTTCCTATTTTTTCTCTTTGGATATAATTTGTATACCATAATGTTTACCCTTTTAAAGTATACAATTCACTCGTTTTTCTGTATATTCACCAAGTTATGCAATCATCTTTGTTATCTACTTCCAGACATTCTCATCACCCCCAAAATAATCACTATAGTGTTAGCAGTAACCCCTCAAATCCTCCTCCCTCTAGCCCCTGGTAACCACAAATCTACTTTCTATCTTTATGGACTTGCCTATTCTGGATATTTCATATCAGTGGAATCCTACATCTTGCTTCTTTCACTTAAAATATTCTTTTCAAGGTTCATCCATGCTGTAGCACGAATTAGTACTTTATTTCTTTTTATGGCTGAATAATATTCATTATGTGGATATACCTCATTTTATTCATTCAACCAGTTGATGGACAATTCTTATTTTTATTATTTATTTATTTAAAATATATCTTTATTGATTTTAGAGAGAGGAAGGGAGGAGAGAGAGAGAGGAACATCAGTGATGAAAGAGTCATTGATCAGCTGCCTCCTGCATGCCCCCCACTGGGGATCAAGCCTGCAACCCGGGCATGTGCCCTGACTGCGAATTGAACCTTGATCTCCTGGATCCTAGGTTGATGCTCAACCGCTGAGCCATGCCTGTCCGGGCTGGACAATTTTTTAAAAATATTTAGTTATTAGGAATAATATTGATATGAACGTTCATCTAAAATTTTTGTGGATATTTTTTGCGGACATGTTTTCATTTCCCTTATGTATACATCAAAGCAGAATTGCTGTATCTGATAGTTAATTCTCTGATCCATTTTGAGTTAATTTTTGTATCTGATATTAATTCTTTTGCATGTAGCTATTCAGTTATCCTAGCACCATTTGTTGAAATGACTGTTCTTTCTCCTTTGAATTGTCTGGGTACTCTTGCCAAATGTCAACTGATAGTGTTATGATTCATTTCTGGACGTTTAATTATATCCCATTGATCTATTTGTCTATCCTCATGCCAGCACCACCTCTCTTAATTATTGAAGCTTTGTAGCAACTTTGAAATTGGGAATTTTCTGTACTCCAACTTTGTTTTTCAAGATTGTTTTGGCTATTCTGGGTCTTTCCAGTTTTTCCATATGTATTTTAGAACCAACTTGTCAATGTATGCCCCTGAGATTTTGATAGACATTATGCTGAATCTGTAGATCAATTTTGGGAATATTACAGTCTTAACAACATTAAGTCTTTCAATCCATGAACATGGGATATCTTTCCATTTACTTATTTATTCTTTAATTTCTTTCAACTATATTTTGTAGTTTTCAGAGTGTAAGTCTTCCACTTTTTTGGTTAAATTTATTTCTAAATATTACATTTTTGGTGCTATTTTGAATGGAATTACTAATTCTTAATTTCATTCTTCAATTGATTTTTGAATAATTATCTTGTGCCCACAATTTATAGAACTTATTTATTAGTTCAAATAGTTTCTGAGTAAATGCCTTAGTATTTACATATACAAAATCATATCATCTGCAAACAGAGATAGTTTTACTACTCATATCCTTAAAGTTCTTACAAATCAATAAAAAAAGGCAAACACCCCAACAAAAACCTGGCTATGAATGTAAATAGGCAGTTCACAAAAGAACTGCATATGGTCAATAGAATATGTTTAAGCTCACTAGGAATTAAAGGAATGCAAATTAATTATGTAGATATGCAAGGTGATAGGAACAGGCTCATGTTATATTATTCAGTAAAATAAACATGCATAATATGATTCCAGTTTTGTTAAAATTTCTATATATCTGTGTGCATGTATATTGCTGATGCATATGTATTGCTGGTATTGATGGATGAGGAAATGTGAATTCATGTGATTTGTGTTCTTCTTTATAGTAGTTTGATTTATCTAATTTGTAAATTTATACACATTTATTGCTTATATGATAACAAAAAACTCATCAAATTATTAGAAAAACTTACTGAGTCTAATGTTCTGTTCCACAGAGCCTCTAGACTAGAGCTAAGATTATTGGAGCAGTATCAGAAACCACATTCTTACAACTGTGAGAGAAAGGCTGTGCTGTGCAGGTATTAGAGCTGAAGCTACTAGCAGCCAAGTACTAGTAGTGACACAGAGTTTTCTGAGCTCTGTTACCAGCCTAGAACACATAGTGCACCTTTTCTTTAAAAACTGGGACCCACTGAGAGAATGATGCAGTTAGTTAGCATTAGAGATGAGGCTGAGCTGTTATACTGTAGAAAAATGCTGGAAGAACAATGATTTGGGCTACCAGGGGAGCTTAAATTATGAGTAAGCCACATGAGTGTGCAGAAGTCTGTTATTAGTGAATAGGGAGAGAGGACCTGAATCATATTAATGGCAGAATATTTGAGTCAAATTTCATATGCTCCTGCAGAGGCCTCCAGACCTGCTCCAGATGCAAAGCTTACCTCCAGGTTTCACTCCTCTGAATCTGCTTCCCCCACCCTGGATTTCCATAGCTTTGTTTATGAATACTGAAGTCCTCATTTCTGAAGGTGACATGAATGAGCTTCTGTTTCCTGCAAGCAAGAGTGTTCCTGAAAGTTGCAGTGGGTGACTCAGAGGAAGATGAAATCCAACCTGCTGTAAGCAGTTTGGCTGGAGCATAGTGTAGAAAAGGAGAGCAGACAGGGCCAGGCCTTGGAGGGGCTTGAACACTGAGGACTTGATCAGCTTTGTGCTCTGGTCTGGAGTCTTTCACTAACTTACGATATGACCTTAGACCATTTACCTTTTTTGACCTATAGTTGTCTCATTTGTAAGATTAGGATATTGGCTCTGGTAAGCATTAAAATTATCTCCAGCTCTAAAAATATTAATAGCCCTGGCCAATATGGCTCAGTGGTTAGAGTGTCGGCATGTGAACTGGAGGGTCTCAGATTGGATTCCTGGTCAAGGGCGCATACCTCGGTTGCAGGTCTGATCCCTGCCCTTGGTTGGAGTGCGTGCAGGAGGCAACCAGTTGATGTGTCTCACATCAATGTTTCTCTCTCTCCTCTCCCTTTCCTTCTACTCTCTCTAAAATCAATGGAAAAAATATCCTCACTTCCTGGGTGAGAATTAAAAAATAAGTTAATAAAAGTATTAATAGGCTGTTTACCTTATACCAGGTAAGCTGCTACCTTGTACTTACCTTGCTACCTCATCCAGAAAATCACTGGTCACAAGAGCATGGGCCCTACTGAGTGATCAGAGGACAGATCCAGAGCACAGCTACCCACCTCAAGTGACCTTTCCTAAAACTTTCCCAGGCTACTTGACAGCATGATTTCAGTTCTAAATCATGAAGACTAAGGGAGCCAGGAGATCCTGATTCACTCCATCTTTTTTGTGTGTGCTTTGCTGTTTTTATTCATTTCACATATTGGTTTTCATGTGAAATTTGTGTATAAAATTGCTTTAGACAGCCATTTGCTGATTCACTTAATCTTGGATGAGGTTTGACATTAAAATATCATACTCAGCTATGCATTTCATGAGAACAGGGGCTATATCACCCTTGTGTATCATTCGGTCTACCCCTGTAAGTTGGCCATTGTGTGAGATTTAAGAAATACTTGTTAAGTAAATGAGTGGACAAAAGTGCAAGAGGCAGATGTTAGCTAGAATTATTGTGGTGATCATTTCACAGTGGTCATTTTGTACACCACTTACCGACATTTTAACATCCTCTATATTAGTTAGACTGTCTTCGTTACTATGGACAGACATACAATTCCTAATGAATCCAACTGATCTTCTCTAGTCCTCTGAGACCTCTGCTCCAAAATGGCCTGAGGCCCTGGCCCTGCCCATGATCAGAGAGAAGTGCAAGTGGAAACCTGTAAGAGGATGTGGTGTGGGAGCGGTATGAAGGTTTTGCAAAGCAGGGAGCCAGCAGTCTGAGTGAACAGGCAGAGCAGGAGCCTGGCTGTCCTGTCCCTGGGGGAGATAACCAGCCACCACCTCCAGCTGGTGAAGGAAGCAAGCAGCCTCTATGACCTTTCCCCCTACTATCTCTCCTTGTTCTCAAAGTCCTGTCCTCAGCCCAAGTGTGGTATCATCATAGACCTCAAACTAATAAAAAAAATTGTTTCTTAAGTGCAATAGCACATTTCCATAAATTTTATTTATACTTATAAGTGCTACTTATTACCAATGCTAATTAAGGATTTCTAAAACATGGCAAGAGAATGAGCTATTAAGGAAAAAATATCATACTGTTTTTCTCTGTGTTTGGGGGGTATTTTTTGTTTGTTTATTTGACTCTTTTGTTTTTCTGCTGAAGACTAGCCCAAGAAGAAAGCATCTGTTTCCCAGACCCCCTGCTCCAGGAAAAACAGACTTCCAATATTATTCTAAAGTTCCTAGCACTTTATACATGATCTCACTCCTACAAGTAAATCGATTTTGTGCTTCAGGACCATTAAAGGGCTTGGTATGGGCTCTGGGGGTTGGAAAGGCTTAATTAACTGGACTAAGGGGAGAAGGCAGAGGCTGAGGAAGGGACACACTTGGGAGTTTGTGAGTCCAGCAGAAGCTCAGGCTGGGTCTGCTTTCTGGTGAGGTGACTGCATGGTGCACCTCGCGAAGATGAACAACAGGCTTGGCTGCCTGGAACCTGCATGAGATTTGGAGACACCTGCTTTTGTTCAAAATGGACTAATAGCCGCCTTAGTGTAAAACTCAGCAGGGACAATAACAAACAAAAGGTGGGCTATTCCCCAAATGTTGTGGACTGCATTGATCCGGAGACTCACTAGACCCCAGGAACAGTGCGAGCCCTCCTCGCCTATAATGATATTGAGCTTCTCAACAACCTGGCAAGGAGAGACTTGGAGCTAGATTTAAAAAGTAATATAGCTTTTCCTGTATCTGAGTGTCATGGATTGGATTCATAACTTCCTATTTGGCAGTCATAAACTAAAATTAGCAAATTATTAGTGCTTGCTGAAGGCTAGTTCAGCATTTTACTAATAAGTCTGGCAGAGGCGCATTCATTTGGCTTCTACTCAGTTAGGTATTAGGGACGCCTACCAGTTGCAGAAAGGATGCTTGGTTGTCTGTGTACCATCAGTGTTGATTGGAGCTTTCCACGGTTTTTAACTGCCAATATTCTAGCTTTCTCATTACTCCATTAAGTTTTAATTTTACTGTTAGTTTTGCTTAATCCTTATTTTAGTTTGCTGTGATTTGTTCAGTTAACCCTATGGTGAATGATGATGTATATTTTCATTTTTACCCTGTAATTTCCCCATATAAAAATAGATTTATAGACATCTGTTGGTGCTTCAAATAGCAAACATTCATTCCTTATTTCTAAGACAGATGTTTATGTAATCATCTATACTCCTACCCCAGTTAGTTGAGTAGTGGTATTTGGTTGTGATCGCCAATTTTTTTTTTTCTGCTATAATTTGGAATGGTGGGATAGGTAGAGTGAGGGTCCTCTACTTAGCTAAGTAAGCCTTTATCAATAAGTTTGAGGGTTGCTATTCAGAGGTCATAACCTCCCTACAGTCTCTGAGGCCTGTGTCTTCCTCTCCACTTTTTCTTTCCTTTGCCTTTTATCCCCGTAAGTTCCAGAAACAAGAGAAGAAACTTTAGTTTAGCAATTTCAGTGTTGTATCCATATATTTAGCATTTGTTATATAAGCTATGAAGACATACTAGAGTATATAAACTGAATTTTTTTGATGTGTCAGTAGCAAAAATACTATAAACTAAATTAATTTTTATGATAATTTATATAAAGTTTAATTCCTACCTTGCAAGTAAACTGTTTCCTAGTATTAATTCTAAATTTGATTTTGGGGGTAATGTTTTAGAATTAGGGAAAAATTACTTTTAATACTTAAAATTTCAGAAAATAATGTAAGAAACATCATTGTGCCCGCTACTCACAATGAATAAATGTTAACATTTTATATTTCTTTCATTTATTTTTTTAAACTAAAATATTACTGATACAACTAGTCTCTTTTTCCCCCATTTTATTTCTCACTTTCCCAGGTGCACACATACTCACGATTTGATATGTACCTGATACTTAATACATGTCCCTATACTTTTATTGCATAAGTGTGTAGCCATAAACTAAAGTATTGTTGCATGTTTTTAAACTTTTTTAAATGACACTATATTGCACATATCATTCTGTAACTTTGCTTTCTCATTCAGTATTCTGTTTTAGAGATTTATTTACACATATAGATTGTTTATTTCATCTAGTTCATTCATTATACAAGACTCATACAGTTTTTCTTTATATAAACATACCACATTTTATTTATCCATTCCCCTACCGATGGACCAATAAAAACACACAGTATTCTGTAAATTATCAGCTTAGTTATCATTTTCTGCAGGAAGCTCTTTCTATCCCTCCCCCACTCCAACCATTAGGTTGTGTTAGATGCCCTCCCTCTCCCTCCCTTGGCCACACATAGCACAGGCTCCATCACATACTGTTGAAAAGCGTCCCCCTTTGTCTTAGACTGTAGACTCCTTCAGATCAGGGCCCTGTCATCTGTTCAGAGTGTTCGTGGGGTAGCCCCTGCCAGCACTATGCATGGCACACGGTTGGCACTTTTTGATAAACAGATGAATGAATGATTCTGTGCCATAAAGTAACCTATGTCAATGATTTGCTGATGGTGGCTTAAAATCAAGGCCCCAAACCAAGCACCCCTTTGTGTTCTATCTGCTACACATACTTGTTCCCTCCAGCTGAATATGGAAGTCTTTTACCATGTGAGGTTCCAGCAAATGAAGCTAATGGATATAATAGTCTCAATTTTAAGTTTGTTAAACCTTTGCCACCTGCTATCACTTGCTTATATTAAAATCAAGTGGTAAATAGTATCTGGTTTAGTTCTAAATTATGCATTTGTTTTAAATTAAATAAATCACAATTTTCATAATAATCACCTGCACTTTCAGGTGCCCTGCCGCTTGAATAAGTATGAGAACCACTGTGTTTACTACATAAAAATGTAGACACTCGAGTGGTCCTGCTGCTTTAATAAATAATGCTTTTTAAAAAAATATTTCAAAATAGTAAATTTTCAGAATTTTAAAACCATACTACATACATTAGTTTCTTTATTCCTCACAATAACTCTAAAATGTAGGTATTAGGATTCTCCATGCTTTACAGATGAAGAAAGTGAAGTATGAAAAAAATAAGTAATTTCCCCCAAACCATAGAGCTAGTTAGAGATGGAGTTGGAATTCTTACCCATTGCATAATACAGCCTTTCTATAGACACAAATTTTAATTTATTAGCCAGTTGTCATTTGCCTGCAAAGTATCTCTGTAGAAATCTACAGGGAACTGATAAGACGGTATTAACCCATGGGAAAGGGTTGTAATTTTGTTTATGGCTCATCTAGTAATTTGTTCAACCTATAGTTACTGAACATTTATTTTGTCCTAAGCATTGGATAGAAAAAGAAAAGACATGGTCTCTACCACTGAGCTGTTTACAGTCCTGCACTCAAATAATTACAATTCAGTCTCATAGGAATCCAGAAAAGGAATGTATAAAGTATATGGGGAGTCCATGGCAGCTTTGGAGGGTTATACAAGCCTTCACAGAAGAGATGACATTTTAGCTTAATCTATGAGATTGTGTAGAGTAAAGGAATCATTTTGAAAGACCTGGTTCAAAAATCTTAATTTTATATCTGATGTGGCTCTTGGCAACTAACAATATATCTGAGTCTTTGGTTTTTAGAATGCAGACAAAAATATATATTCCTCACAAAGTTGACGGAAAGATGAAATAAAATAAATCACGTGGAGTCCACATAACAATGGAGGCGATTATTATCATTCTCGTTTCAGATGGAGGAGAAGGGTTCATGAGCTGAGGAGCTCCCTTCCCTGGCAGAGCCCCAGTGAAAACCCTAGTGAGGCAACAAGTCCATACTGGCTGCACTTTCAGTTGTACTGTTCCTAGACTATAGGATATTGCTATTTTTTTTTTTACTTATATGGTACATGCAAACAACTGATCTTCAGACTCCTGTCCCAAGTTATCTCTAGATGCAAGGCTGAGGAGATGGACGGTGCCTGTAATCTGGAGTTCTATGTGGCTTTGAGGACCAGAGATGATTGGTAGCGACACTGGGGAGAAAGCAGGGTGGGGGAGGAAGCAGTGGGGTAAAAAGACCCGAGACTCCAGGCATGTGATCACTGCCTATCCCCGCCCCTCCCATCAGAGAACTTTCCATAGCCCTCCCGGTTTTACTACGCTGGGTCCTTTCTCAGGTCCAGACCAGTTTTCTAATTTTTGATTTTTTTTTCCCTTCAGAGTCCCTCTAGCATTTCCCCAACAATAAAAACCATTATTAACACAGCTTCTTTGGGTTGCATAATTTTACTGAATGTGGATATGTCTATACTTGATTTAGTCAAACTTATACCAAATTTCCCCCTAACTCATTCTGACTGAGTCAGAGCCCAGTAACAGCCTCTCTTCTTGCTTGTCACCATTCTAGATGCTGCAAGTCTATTCACTAACTTAATCTTGATGACATCCCTATGAGATAGGCAGGGTCATCACCCCAGTTCTACTAGTAGGAAAACCAGAGCAGGGGAACACAAAGTAGTGTGTCCAAAGTCCTTTTGTTGGTAGTGGCAGAGCTGAGATTTGAATCCTGGCAATTTACTACATGCTCTAACCACCACGCTATCCTGTGCCTCTAGAGAATATTTAGTCAGTGGCTATCTACGTGGTGTTTACGGAAAAGAAGTAAATTTTATGTTGGCTTAAAAAAAAATCAATCTTCTGGCCTGTGCTGTGGTACCAGTGGTTTTAGTTACACTAACATTTTTTGTTTGGTTTGAATGTTTTGATTGGTGGCTAGAGAGTAAAAGGGAAGGAAGATCATAAGTAGATCAATATATGATTGGCTTGTTTTGATTACTCTGTAGCTCTCAGTTTTCTAAGATGACACCTTGGTTTCAGCAATTTCCTGGTACAATTTGGGGGCATTAACTCACCCCAGTAATTAGAAGAAGAGCAAGGGAGAGAAGACAAACATCAAGTGGAGTGAGAATTGTGGGAGGAAAAAAGTGATCAGGCCTAGAAACATGGGGTAGGTACATAATTTATATGCCATTTCACATCTTTTTTTTTTTTTAATTTAGAAAAAAAAAGATTTCAAGAAACAATTAAAAAGTAGGTATTAAGCAGATTAGAGGAGGTGGCCGATGACTACCCCTTAGCAATGTTCCTTGGAGCCCCCCATGCCTTGCTTGGTCATTTAACTAATGTCTTCTAATTTCTTTTCTAAATAGCCACCCTGAACACATTAACACTGATACTGGCCAGGCCCAGCTGATTCTAATGTTATATATTACAGAGCAGGATGTTTTGTTAGGGTAACCCATAAGACAGAGATTTTACAAACCGTTTCAGTTACCTGCAAAAAGAAGGAGTTTTAGGTTTCAGGTATCACAGTTATTCCACATACACACTATCTGCTTAAACGGAGTTCTGTCTCAGGGAACGGTTACAATAAAATCTGTAAGGCTGGAATTATCCAATGGCAAGAGAATCCATTAAAGCAGAGAAAAGGAAAAGCAAATCATGTTCTCTCAATATCTAGCCCAGTTAGGTTGCCAGTTATTGATTTAGTCTGGGATAGAGTAGCTTTAAATCTCCCTCATTATATAAGCCCTGTATATCTTTTCAGCTTCTCTATCTGTGCTTTAATCTCTGGGTCTAAAATTAAGCACAACATGCACAAACCATTTTAATATGTTCTTGTGTCACCAGGAACACGTCTGCTCAGAAAGGTCTCCCCTGCGTTATGATTTTGTGTGATTTGGCTTCCAATAATGACAACATCCCACTGCTCACCCCACACGGCCACCTGAGCTGAAAGCCATTGTAGATGACAACCTTTTGTTTATTTCTTCTTTGGAGTACTGGCCTGCACTTCTGAATTCCTGCCTATGAATTATGTGTAATAACCCAGATAGGAATGACTCCTTCAAGTTTTCCAAGGCCTTGTACCAGAAATGCAGACTCTCGGGCCATACACCAGGCAGACCTCCTGAAATGGAATCTGTCATTTCAGACTCTCCAAGCGACTGGCGCTGCTCCAGTAAATGACTACAGGGGATGACATCAGTAATGCGGCAGTGACGCAAGTAGACAGAGAATATCAGCCTTTCTTCATCTTGCTCATGCAAATAGAAAAGCATTTTCCTGAGGCAATGCTTGTGGAAGTCAGCAGTTACCAAAAGCTTGTATTCTCAAGCTGAGTTGTATTTATTTTTGGACAGAATAGCCTGAATAAAGGTGTTAAAGAGGGCGACATGGTAAGGGAAGGGGTTAATTTGACTGGAGGAAGTTCAACCTGACCAGGTGTGAGGATAGCATCAAGTCTTGTCTTTAGCACACTAATCCACTGGCTTTGGTCTTTAACTGTCACTTTTATTCATCATTTTCTTAACTTCCATTGACAACTCGTGGAACACCAGACATGATTAGCTGTTAATTGTTTTGGCATGGTGCTTGATATTACCACTTTGACTGTTAGTAGCGTTGATCCAGGAACATTTCTCATTTCTTCTTAAAACATTTCTTTGTCGTTTTTGTAGGCTTCCTTTGTCTGGATCATCATCACAGAGAATAAGGTAAGAGAAAGAATATGTGAATAATTCTGTTTTGTAAAAACAGCATATATTACATGTGGGCCTGGAAAATATTCCAGAAAAATAGTTTAAGTTGCTAAATTTATGATCATTTATATTCATAGTCCTGCCCACTGGGTTATAAGGATAATAATTATGGGGACTATATTTTCTTGACCCCAAATTCAAACATGTATGACCAAGAACAAAATATGTAAAATTGGAATTATCCTGGTAAATCTGATCAGTGATTTCATTATTGTTCATAAATAGAATGACGATTTTTTAAAAATTTGCAATTGACAGGCTTAGAGTGGAATTAAATGAAACTCATTACCTTGGGGTTAAATTCCTAATCTTTTAGAAAACTTAGTATGCATGTTATGGCTGACATTTTTAAGACTTTTTATTGAAATGTAATGTAAATAAAGAAAGGTACATATTATCTTAACTATATCACTTGGTACATTTTCAACAAAAGTAACACATTCATCAAGAAACAGAATAGAGCCTGGCCGGCGTGGCTCAGCTGTTGAGCATCCACCGAGGATCCAGGAGGTTGCGGTTCGATTCCCAGTCAGGGCACATGCCCCGGCTGCCGGCTCGATCCCCAGCAGGGGGCGTGCAGGAGGCAGCCGATCAATGACTCTCTCATCATTGATGTTTCTCTCTCTCTCTCTCCCCCTTTCCCTTTCTCTGAAATCCATAAAGATATATTTTTTAAAAAAACAGAATAGAACCAGCACCAGAGAAGCCTGTGCTTCCTTTTAACTTCTATCCTTCCTTTTAACAGCATAATTGTTTTATTTGGTCTTGTGCTTTTATAGAAGTAGAATCATACAACATGGCCTCTTTCTTTCTTTCAACATTGTTTTTGAGATAGATACACCCAAATCACTGTGTGTCGTTTCAGTTCACTCACTGTAACTGCTGTACAGACGCCCACTGAGTGAAGACACAGCACTTTATCCCTTGTACTGCTGATGGGCATGCAGGCAGTTTCCGGTTTTGGATGTTACAATAGTGCTGTTCTGAACAACCTGGTACACGTCTGGGATGAGCATAGGCAGATATTTGTGTTAGGTGTCTCCCTGGGAGTGGAATTGCTGGAGTCACAAGGTTTTGCTTTAATAGATTCTGCCAACTAAAATGGTTGTACCCATGTACACTCCAGTATATGAAATCAAGTTTTTGCTCTCCCTCTCCCTCAGTTGTTGTTATTGGACTTAAAAAAAAAAAAAAATTAGCCATTCTGCATGCACAGTGATGTCACATTTAGATTTTGGGTTGACTTTTGATATGGCTTCTCATTTAACCAAGGTTCAAGGAAAATCTTTTGCTGAATCTCTGTTGTAAGTGGTCACAGCTCTCTGTACCACAGTTAAAAGGGGTAACAGCAGGCAGTATTTGAGAGGTCCAAAATGTGTACTTGCTGAAAATTATCTACTCCATGAAGTTTTACTTAAAATTTCCACTTTTAACATTTACCCTTTAAGGGTCTTGGAGAGCGGTGGATTTATGGTCTATGCTAGAAAATTAGACAGCTTGTAGAAATTACTTAATAAGTGAACATATTTAATTTGATTGACTCATCACCATTATGTATCACCTGATGGTAGAGGGTCCTTGAAAACTGCAAAACATAATTTGATGGGAGTGTGTTAGTGAATGGCACGGGGGAAGTAGGGGAACGGGTGGGCAATGAGGCGGGGAAGTGGAGACATGTCCAGCATAAAGCTCTGCATAAACACACGAGGCCCTTCAGGAGACCTGGGTGGCTAGGGTTTTGCTGTCAGGAGAACAAAGGGTAACCCAACAGGGCATTATTGCCTTTGTAGTCTAGACTACAAACAAATTAGTTTACAGTTTTACCCATGATTGGCCTGACTGCAATAGACAGGTGCAGATTCTTTTGTATAAAGAGAAAATAGCCCTATAGTCCTAGACAACAAATGTTCATCAACTTCAAATTACACCCTCAAATGCTGCCGGTGTCTGGGCCATTGATAGATGAGCTAGGTCTTTCCAGGTCTAATGCTGAGTAATGCAAATTAGATTCTCCTGAGTTATACCTAATGCAGCTGGAGGGCACAAAATAGTTGCCAGGGACATATTTCCATGCCAAATTCTTGCCAGTGTTGTTAATAGTATCGTACCCTGTACATGCGCAAGCACTCTTAGTTTTATTAATGACAATACTCCATTTTTGCCCTTTCTTTCACCTTTTAATTTTTGAATAGGGAATAACTTTGGTTTCATCCTGACTCTTCAGAAAGCAAACGCTAAACTGGAAGGCACATGTTCAGTTCATTCTCCCTCCATGCAAGCAGTGAGTGGGATCAGCTCAGGGAAATCTCAGCTGTGCTGACCCTCCTAGATTTGCATGCTACCGGGAATAGACAGTGTGAATTAAGGAGCGAAATGCTTGAGTCTCCCAGCCAGAGAGGAAAGTGGCCTCGTGGGTAGGAATTACATTTCTACATTTTTAGGGTTTATTGCTGGCCATCCATTCAGCTCAGCCTACATCCTCTGATCCAGAAACACCTTGTAACTCCTTTCTAGGGTTGTGCAGGGAAATGATTGCACAAGAGCCATGCTAATAGCTAGTTATGGGTGAGAATATAGTGGAAAGAGAAAGAATTTTCTTCCTTCTACATTGAGAACAGAGAAAAAGGAAGTGAAGATGGTTCTAGACTGAGCTGCTTTTATATTGTGGCAGTATTAATTTGCAACCTACGTTAGAAAAGTCAGCGTTAAAATATATGATAGATTTTGATGGCTCCAATAGATTTTTTAAAGCACCCTTACCATGTGCCTCAAAAACTCCTTCGAACCAGGATAACTCAATCTTAGTAGAGTCTTTGTACAAAATGTGGGATTACTGTCACAGGGCATATCAACACACGATACTAATTACAAAGCTGTATGTAACCAATTTCCTCCCCTCAAATCATGTCCTGCACACTTTATTTAGGTTTCTGTTACAACATTAGAAAGATATTGCTCTGTCAAAAAAGTTATCAGCGGTCTATCATATACAACTCATAGGAAAGAATGTTCTAGGAGGAACCTCAGGTGGAACCGATGGTACCGAGACTCACCTAGGCGTGTTAACCACTAGAGGGCAACATTGGCCATGCACTTAAGGGATCTAACTCTCCTGTAGAGAGCAGTGTAGCTGTAGAACGCGTCCCTACACATACCGTCCAATTTTTGTTGAGCATCCAGTGTGTGCTGGCATGCTGGGTTCCACGAATAGCCATGGGCATGAATAAAGTCTTAATCTTGAGGAGCATATATTTAAAAATAAGATACTGTATTATAATCACGTATCTATTGTGATTGAACCATAAACTATATTTTAAAATTGTATTTACATGCCAATTAATTGAAGATGTACCAGTTCGATGTTAATAGCATTAAACAGATATTCAAGTACTGCCACATAAAGACTACCCAAAGTATAAATAGAATTAGCTTGGGAGTCTGTTTGGCATAAATGAGTATTGAAGGACAGACTACGCTATCTTTATTTTGACTATAAAATAATCTGACTTAAATAAAGACAGCTTGCAAATTTTTTATTAGGTTAATGACTTTTCTTCTAGTGTAGGTAAACTACCTATTTTCCCTTAGAATGACTCATAATTTTCACTAAATGTGCTGGTGAAAGATGAGAGCAATTTCTTACTGGATTATTTATCATTTGTCTTCAGGATTAAAAATTACTTTAAATTTATTTATTATTTTAAAAATTACTTTTAATTTAGGTGAAATATTAGCTTAATTCGTTATTTCATAAATTAAATTAGTGCTGAAGTCACTCAGCACAAATCCATCATTTTATTATTTTATTGACAACCTATTAGCATAAAAAGTCACCCCAGGAATAACAGTTCATACTTATTAAGTACCTTCTAAATATGCTGAACAATCTTATCACATGAAAGTCCTTGATTTTTAACAAATATCAGACACAATCTTGGTATACTAATGTGATGTCAGGAAACCCAACTATTATAGATTAAGACAACATTTGGTTTGCATATTTCTTAAACATCAAGGATTTTAAAAAATGTAGCACCATTGAAACTGACAGCTTTTCAGTCAGCATTGATTAAATTAACTCAGTGTGGAGAGTAGGGAATGAAGAAGGTAGACTAGAGCAAATAAAAAAAGTCTCAATTAACAACATTACAGTTGTGACATGTGGACAAAAGCCAGATTAAGCAGATGCTATCATCAATTCATTTGTTGTCATGTTTACAATGTGGCAACTGGCTCCAGAGACAGGAGATCTTCTGGAAGTGGTGCATCCTGGGACACCGTTTTTTGTTTACTCCACAAATGATCATCAGTCATAATGAGGCAGTGATATTGGTACTTTCGTCAGGAACTGTCAAAGCAGAAATCAAGGGGAACCAAAGCATTAGCACATGCTATTTGTTTTTCAAAAAAATCACAAATATTACTTAAAGGCCTCTCCTCAAATTTTCTAAATTTCCCTAAAGGAAAATAAACTCTCCACCTCCCACAAAAATCTGCAAGCATTTAAAATATATCAGCAACTTATTTATGACATACATACCTTAAGTAGTTCAAGAGAGCAGAATTCCATCAAGTGACGAGATAAGCATGCATTACATGGCTCCTTTATTTAATTACAAAATACAAAAGCCCATTAGCAGAATGGCCTGGTGGCCTGGAGAGAGGATGCTGGCCTGCCATGTGGTGGACCTGCAGTTTTCTCTCCTGCTCTGGCTTGCCAAGCTGGCGGGGGCTCGGAGAGCAGGCATTGTACACACAGTCAACCTCGAGAAGGAAATGTATAGTGATGCCGAACCCTGACAACTTCATCGTCCTCACATTAGGGAAATATACGTATGAAATTCCTGCAAAACATGGCTATAAAAAGCATTTTTTGTAAGTGTTTTATTTATGTGAGTTTGAATTAAATATGTTTAGGGAAAAAAGTATGAAAGTATAATATAGACCTGATTGAGTCTGGGTTCTGCTACCAGCTGTGTGATGGGGAAGAAATCATTTTAAATACTTAAGACGCCTGGTTTCCCCATTTGTGATGGTGATAACTGGCCTGACCTAACCATAGGAAGTTTACATGGATCAAGTGAGATTATGTATGTGAACAGTACCATGTAAGTTGAAAAGCAGAGGTCCTTATTCTGGCACCCATGGCTGGCTGGGGGCCATAGCTGAAATTATATTCAGAATTAAGTGTGAATGTCCTTATATGCATTTTTCTGGAGAGCTTACATCAACTTCTCAAAAGGGTTTTGCGCCCCAAAATAGATTTAAAAGAAAACCACTGCTGTAAAATAGGGAATATATATGTGATCTTATTTTTATTATTATTTCATTAAGTGATTCTTTTTTATTATTTTTAATCTGCTATTTCAGAGTTGCATGGAGTTTTTTATTTCACCGTTGATAATTTATACTGCATCTTACACATGTGTCCCTCTCACATGAAAAGAGAAGACAATGCTTTTTGATGTAAGATTATCATACTTCTCAGACTGAGGAATTTTTAAATGTAATTTTAAAAGCCCATCATACCACACACATCCAGTGGAAGGAAGAAAAATGCTTGGGACCAGGGAGAAGTGCCTAAGACAGTGGCCCCTCTCCGCGAAGAGCCTTTCTCAAGGAGAGAGAGAGGGAAATCCCCATTGGCTGATTTCTGTCAGATTTTCTTTTATCTCTAATCCAGTCTGGTTTATTTGAAACAAAAAACTATTACTGTTTTAAAATTATAAACTATTATCTGTTTTTAGAAAATTTTCAGATATTGTAAAGAGGGAAACATCCTTCTTCATCGCCCAGCTCCCCAGTGGTAACTACTATTAAATGCAAAACAATTATTAACATTCTAAAATAATAACAGAGTAACTTTCATTATTATTCGTTCCACTATATTTGTGGAATGCTGACTCCATCTGGTCCTCTGCTAGATAGACTCGGGGATTAAAAAAAAAATAAAGAACCAAGATGGGCTCAACTTCTGTTATCAGGGCATTAACCATAAAGTAGGGGGCACAGAAAAGCCAACAGATGACAGTGCTGTGCGCTAAGCACGGCGTCAGACCATGGGTGTCCTAGGAAATGACAAGGGGACCATCCGAGAAAGGGAAGTGCTGAGCTGAGATGGAGGGCAGGACTGAGTTGGCCAGTTAGTGAGGGGGCGGGATCGGCGTGTTTTATTATAGCACATGTATAAAAGTCACTTACTCATATAATCAGTTTTAGCAAACCTCGATTTGGAGTTTTTCTATAAACATCTTATCTGTTCCACTAAATCACTGGCTAATCTGATGGTTGTTCTATAAAATTCTCTCTACTTACACAGAATCCAAATTTTATCCACCTTCAATGGCATCAACCATGGTACTAAGTCACCTATCAAAACTCCCTGATCATTCAGACCCATATTTACCTATAAATATGTACGACAGAACTGAATTCGATGTGGTCACATAATTACTCTGTTTCATCTGCACAGGTTTTATTCTTCTCAAGCAGAGGCAAGAAACATGTATACTTTGTACCCTCTAGTACAGTATTACTATTTTAAGTTTAGTTCAGGATCCAGAATGCACATATGGA
This sequence comes from Miniopterus natalensis, assembly GCF_054644295.1. Lineage (NCBI taxonomy): Eukaryota > Metazoa > Chordata > Mammalia > Chiroptera > Miniopteridae > Miniopterus > Miniopterus natalensis. The sequence goes on along the minus strand of NC_142092.1, from coordinate 21,444,947 downwards.
GTGCACTTTGATGTTTTCTATTTTATTCCATTCTGTTTTATTTTCTTTAAAAAAAAAAATGCTAGTTGTGACCCACCAAATGGATTTGATGACCCTAAATTGATTTCTTTATGGGTTTCAACCCACAACTTGAAAAATACCTCTCTAGCACTTATAATATAACGTTGGGCACAGACTTAGGGGTCAGTTAAGAAATAAGCCCACTTGCTAATTGATCTGTTTAATCAGAATGTTACTTTTGGCTGCACAGAGGGAAGGCCTTTGAACTCACAACTTACATTACCAGGTAGCTAAGGAGAATAGGAAATTTAAAGGGCCAGAGCCATTCTTCTTAGCATTGTGATTCTTATGGGTCTAAAATAGAACTCTTTTTATCCCTTATATGAAGTGAGACGCGAGGAGCAGAATGGAAACGTGTGACAGCTGCCACGTGGTGCTGAGTCAGATGTTCACAGCATCATTTCTTTTGTATTTCTTGAAGTGCTTTAATGGAGTACAAAGTCAAACGTAGATAATTTGGGCTTTACCTGCCATTCTGAATTCTGCACATTTACCTCATTTTATTTTATGAGTTTACATCAAAATATCTGGAGTTGGGGACACACAGAGGAAGTGATTGATTCTGTGGGGGTCGGGGATGGGTGCAAAAGAACAGAGCAAGAATAGTGAGTGATTTTAGAAGTTTTCACAAAGGAAGGAAGGAACTTGGTGGAATTATTTAGAGGTTGCTGGTGAGGGAAGGGAGGAAAGGCATTGTAGGGAAGCCGACATTAGCAGTCACAATATGGGGTGGTGAAGATGTGGTGGCTGATAGGACAAGAGTTAAAACAGAGAACAACACCGGTAAGTTCTTACAGAATCAGGTGACTGGTGATGACATCAAAAAGATGACATCAAAATGGGGGGGCTCAGAGGTTTAGGGAGGAAGATAGTGCATCTGGCTTTAGACATGCCAGTGTCAGGGTTTGTTTAAAGTAAACCATTCTGGGGAAAATCACAAAATCAGTGGAAAATGGAATACAGTGGGAATTATATAAAACTGTGCTTCTGTAAAGTGTTTTGCATACTGTCTGATAGAATAACTTATGAAACTAACTCAAGTGGCTGGAGTAAGACCACTGTCACCGGCATTACAGGCCGGCTCCAGGGGTGTAAATATCAGCGGTGATAAATGAAGCGCACTGGATGCAGGAAGATGTCTAAAGGCGTGCTGGTGTGCAGGCTGGCCTTGTTTGCCAAGCGGAATGAGCTAGAAGAGGAATCTAGCGGATGAGACACAGGAAAGATTAGAAGGATAACATAAATAGATGGACGAGGGTACATTTAAATTATATTTGGAAGATGATTATATTCATGGATAATTAATAAAAAGCACAAATATTCAATGGTAGAGGGAAACATCTGGGAAGCTACAAGAACAAAGGAGCCTTATATTAAACTTATTTTACATAAAGACATAAAACTAAAGTTAATACATTACAAAGAGGTTACTTTCCCACAAACAGTTGTAATAGTTTTCTGCCACAGGCCCTTTGGGATCTTACAGTCTTTGTAATGCAGGGCATTGGTAACAGATAGTGAGGTAGGCGGAGTAACACGTGACAAAAACCTGGTCAGCCAGGCCAAGCAGTAGTTTCCATGTTTTGAAAAACTCATGTAAAAGGCATCATTTTATATCATAGCCATGCAGCTCTACAATGAAAAATAAAGTAAAATTGAATTTTGACAAGTATGATTCTTATTTTTCTTCTCACATTTTAGATAACTGTGCATCTAATGAAACGTTGCTAAAGCTATTGTGCTAGTAAATTTTTCTCTCTGAACATGTACAAGAGGAATTATTTGTAGATGTAAGTTAAGGAAAGCTGTTTCATTTAAAATAAGTCTTAGGGTACAAATGAAATGGATAACCTTTTTTTCATCTTTACTCTATTTTTCTTTTTATGTGTGTCTTTTTCTGATTACAAAGTAACATTTATTGTAAAAAATGATAAAATAAAAAGGCACAAATAAGTAATTTAAATTGCTCATAATAGCATCATTTAGGGCCACCCAGAGTTATCCTTTCAGTCTTTATTCTTTCAATCTATTTCCTATACTCATAGAAACAAAATAAAATTGGAAGCACATTGCAAGTATGTTTTGTAAGCATTTTCATTTAATAATAAATGATGAAAAATTTCCATCCTATTAAATGTCTCCTATAGTGTGATTTTAGTGGCTGCATAGTATTCCATCATATGAATGTGCCATATTTTACTTAATGGCATTTGGTTTGGCATATAAGTTGCTTGTAATTTTTAGCTATTATAAAAGTGACAAACATCCTTTCACATAAACCTTTGTTCATTTGACTTATAGTACAAAGGATATAATATAATTCCTAGGAGTGAAGCTGCTGGATCAGAGTATTAATGCTTTTTTATAGCACTGAATATGTATTAACAATATTCCTTCTATAAAAGCTGCACCAGCACATGAAGTGCCTATTTAACTACCTCCCTTCCTAAATGGCTACACAGCGAGAATACTTTAGGAAGTGATGGGCCAGACAGACCATCAGCACGTACAGGTGATCAGGGGTTCATAACCCAGTGGGTAAGCAGAAATCAGAACATTCTTGGGGAGCAGGTGGAAAACACAGTGACCTTGGATTCCTGAAGCCTAATTTGTCTCATCTCTAAAATGGGCTTCATAGCAATAATAGCATAAGCCCCAAGTATTGCTTTGAGGGTTAAGTGAGATAATATTTTTGACAGTACTCTGTACATTTTAAATAAGTATAGAAAGGTGACTTATTATTAGGCCGAAGGACAATGAAATAAGGTGATGGTCAGGTAAATGTCTGAGGTGTCAGATAGAAGGTACACAGGATCTAAAGAGCTTCAGAAGGGCAGGAAGGAGTTCATATGTGGCAATTTCAACATTTTAATTTGTAATTCTTTAATTTTTTATATAGCATCTGTAAAATGTATTATCTTCTGATTACAGAACCACCGCATGTCTACTATACAATACAAAGAAGAAAATTTAAAAAACTATCTTTACTTTTACCTCCCAGTGATCACCCTGTTAAATGCCTGGTTCAAATTCCAGTTCTATTACTTACTAGAGGGTGACCTTCAGTAAATTACTTAACCTCATATTCCTCATATGCAAAATGAAAATAATAATAGTAATAATAATAATGATTAACAATTATTGTACACTTATTTGCCAGTTCTGCAATCGGTACTTTACATGGATTAATTTACTTAATATTTCCATCAACCCTATGTAGACTTTATAATTGTGCCCACTTTACAGATGAGGAGTTAGGTTCAGAAGGTTCAATAGCTTGCCCAAAGTTATATAGCCAGTATGATCATTAGTAAATAAAGTGGGAGCATAATTATTTGCATTAATAATCATGTGCCAACAAGATGCATGAACAGGACACAAATACAGAAATACTTGATAGTCATTTGGTGACCATAGCTAAGAAATTTTAGGGAAGTGTGCAGGCAGTAGATTTAAGAAAATGTGGTCTGTAAATAGTGCCACAGTCTTTCCTGATGATCCAAAATGTGTGTGATTAGCAAATGCTCTTTATGTGTGCCAGCCGGGTGGGGAACATGCGGCCCGCAGGCCATATACTGCCCTAGAAATCATTTGGTCTGGCCCTGCCAAGCACCCACAGGAGGGTCTTGAAATTCAATAAATCTAGGAGCTTTTTTCTTTTTAATATATCTTTATTGATTTCAGAGCGAGGAAGGGAGAGGGGGAGAGAGATGGAAACACCAATGATGAGAGAGAATCATCACTGGCTGCCTCCTGCACGCCCCCGACTGGGTATCGAGCCCGCAACCCGGGCATGTGCCCTGACTGGGGATCGAACCGGGGTCTCCTGGGTCCGAGGTCGATGCCAGCCACTGAGCCAGGCCCGGCCGCCACATATCCTCCTTCTTAGCTCTCCTCCAGCACCTGCTTAAAAGACACAACCTGATCCCAGCTAGTGGTTAGATTAGATCCAGGCTAATTCAGAAAAAGCACAGGATTAGGAGTTGAGACAAGATTTCTAGTCTCAAGTCTGTCACCGATTATTTGTATGACCTTAGGCAGATTACAGTTTCTCTAGGCCAGTTTTCCCATCTGTATACTAAGGAGTTCGGTCTAGATTGATGGTTTTGAAACCAGGATCCTATGGAACATGGGCCCTTTACCTATGTGACTGGAGTTTTTGGCTTTTCCAAATTCTCAAAAATAAAGATACTGAATAGATATTTTTTCTCAATTTAAGATTCTTTACCCACAATTATTTTCTTAAATCTTTTTAAAAAATATGTTTTTATTGATTTTAGAGAGAGAGGAAGGGAGAGGGAGAGAAAGATAAAAACATCGATGAGAGAGAAACATACGTGCCTCCTGCTAGGGACTGAGCCCAAGACCCAGGCATGTGCCCTGACTGGGAGTTGAACAGGTGACCTCCTGGTGAGTGTGTTGACACTCATCCGCTGAGCCACACAGGTTGGGCTTAAATCTTTCTTTCTTTTTTTTTATGGCTAGTTGGACTAGTAGATGAAAAACACATAGTAAATGGTTTCACATTTGAAATATTTGGAAACAATTATTTCAGTTTTGAAGATGATGTGTGTGCTCATGGTGATGGTTTTATATTGTACATATATAGTCCTGTTGTCTTTAAGAAAAACTTCGCAGTTCACATAGTATTAAAAATCTATCAATATTTATGCTATTCTGAAAAGAATACCTTGGCTCCCAGGTGCTTTTCATCGGAGCAAGTCTGAGAGCCACAGTTCAGATGTGTTTGTGGTTGGGACTTCATACTTCATACATGCATTATGGCTTTATTTTTCTTCCAGCAAAATGGTCCTCAATTTATATGGAGTTAACTATATCAGCATTTCATAGTATATTGCAGGAATCCATGGATTTTCAGGTGCTTTCCATCTGGACGAGTCTGAGGGTGATGTGATGTTCTATAAGGTTTCTCCCAGCTCTACTTGAAATTCTTCATTTTTAAAAGTATCTCCTTAAATTGTTCCTTCGGTTCATTCCCCCTTGCCGCTTTTTTTCACCAGATATGAGCTCCGTTATCCTGCCATTATCTGCTCTCTACACATCCAACCCGGGAGGGTCGTTTTGCTATGTTCATCACACTATTGGGAAGGGCTTGCTATTTTCTAGGACCTGACTATAGGATTCTGCCATTTAGCTCTGGGGTCAGCCCTCAAAGTTTGAAGATCCTGAACAATGGCTCAGTCTATCTTTTAGTCATAAATGTTGAAAATCCATAATAGGATTTTTATTTTTTATTTTTTGGCCTAAATGGGAGATAAGGGTAGATGGAGACTACATTCCTGGAGGCCCTTTCTGGGCTTATCTCTGCTCTATGATTGGTGACAGCAGTTGGATTCCACCTTACTGGGATGGTTTTGAACCTTGTCAATTTAGCAAGGTTGGAACTATTTTTCCCAGAATCTCTTTGCCTGTGTGGTACCAGGTTAGGGATGGCGACAAGAAAAATTTGCCCCAAATTTGAAAGGCAGAAGTGAAGTAGCAGCCCTTAAGTTCTGAGGGTTTGACTTTGGGTGGTGGGCACACAGTGCAATACACGGATCTTGTATCAGAGAAATGTACACTTGAAACCTATATGATCCTATTAACCAATGTCACCCCAATAAATTTAATAATAATAAATAGATTCCTCAGCTCCCACAGTTGTGTAGTTTCTAGTTCCCACAATAAATGCCTCATTCCCTAGCACTCATAGCGATTCTGCTCCCATAATGGAGCGCTATGTTACATGCTTGCCAATGGCACTGCCGCATTTCACCTCGTCTTTCCCATGAGAAGTGCAGAGTGAAGGAAGGAGCACACCATGCCTTTCCTCTCCCCCCAGCAGGCCAGCAGGGCATGCAGTTGATCCCACTCCTCACGGCTGGCTGATAACAACTCAGCACCACTACTTGAAGGAGATCTTGATTGGATAAAATGGATAAATAGGTGAAAAGAAAACACAATAGCTAAAAAGGTAATCTCCACCCTGGCTTCAAATTTATGACTCACATCCACTTATTTTCAAAATGCTGCTTCAGTTTGCTTTTCTGATTTCTGTGGTACCTTAAATCTCAGAAACTAAAGATCAGTGTGTGTTCTAGATAAGTCAGTGACTATTGATTGGGACAACTTGCTGTTTCCTAAATGTAGCTCTACTTCTTACCTGCGCTGTAAGGAAGGAGTTGAAGTTTTGGTGCAGGGCTTATGGGGTCATTATTGCTTTTCCAAACAATCACAGAAAACTGGAGCCTTTCCTCGAATCCCCGTTGCCACTCTGACAGTAGGTAGAGGCTGTGATTCTCTACTCAGGAATGGAAGGCCAAATATCAGAAGTGTCTTTCCTTTCAAGAAAACCTACAGCTTGGAGTTACTTCTCTTTTAATTTTAGGGTTAGTGCTCGATGTACTCTGACACTTCTAGCAGTCAGAGCTGGAACTCAACCCACCCTGTGCCAGACCAGTATTTTACAAACTTCATTCATTTAAGTACCCGTCTTCATAATTTTATCTGCCTGTGCTATTCGTTCACTTAATAATGTCTACTTAAACTTAAGTATATTTACCACATATTATTGAATCTAATGTGCTGTCCATTGTAAGATATACCCTTTATTTTTTGTACCACTAAGAAAGGAAAAAAATGACAACTAAATTTCACAGTGCCTTCTTATTTTAGAAATTTTATTTTTCATTCGTTGAAAGTGCTTCCCCTTGGACCTGGATAAGATTCCTAACTATTACCAACTGAACTTAAAAAAAAAACAAACCAGAGTATGTTTCTGTGTCCGTAGCTAACGAATATTAACAGGGGGTCATAAATCCACCTTGCCTTGTGGCAGGCATATCCAGTGTCAAACTTCCGAGTTGTCAGTCCAGGGACTCCCAGGCTTGGGTTCAGGGGAAAGAACGGGGCAAGGAGACTAGATGATCTTGGCTGGAGAGAAGGATTGGGGAGGGGTTGCTTATAGATGCTTCACTCCGCTTTGTGGGACAAGAGGGCAGCTAGAAGCAGCGAAAGCCAAAAGATTGTGAGACACATGCTAATTTCAGAGATACCAAAATATGAAAAAAAAAGTGCAACTTAGACTCAACAAAATAATTTCTTAAAAAGAAAACTTTATCTTGACACCCAAACTAGAAAGTCATGTAGCTTGCCTGAAATATAAACAGAAATTAATACAATGAAAGATACGACATTACCTTCTAACCAGAGACTATGACTATGGAGGGCTCCCCACCCAAGGCATGACCTAAAGAGGGAAATTTATCAGTGTTCGGTGTTAAATCATATTGGTACCAAACAGAGACTTTCTCCTTTATTGAATCAGAAGGGATGGAAGAGAGTTGAAAAGTGAATCACTTTTCACTTGAGCCTCAGTGCTCATTAATGCTGGGTCTGGGAACCATCTAAAACCATGTTAGCAGAAACCACCAGTGGTTTGCAACTTGCACTTTGGAAAACACAATGTAAATACTGTCCTTGATCTTTTCTGTTCTTATCTGCCAGCAAGAGCACTAGCAAGTGGACCAGGACAGACCAAACAAGAGGTATTAGTCAGGTACAAGCAAGGATGAGCAGATAAAAAGAAAGAAGTCAGAGTTGGAAATAGTGAGTCCTTATATAAAGTTAGAATTGGCAGAAAGATCTGCTGATCTGGATATTCTGAAGCACTATTGTATTAGTTTTTTATTGCTTTATAACAAATTGCCTCTAACATAGCAATTTAAAACAACATGCATCTATTAGCTCTGTCTACAGGTATTAAGTCCTACAATGCTCAGCAAAGTTTTCTGTTTAGGGTCTCACAAGATGTCAACCATGCTGAGCTCTTAAATGGAACATCAGGGGAAGAATTTGCTTCCAAGCTCATTCAGGTTGTTGGCAGAATTCAGTTTTTGGATCACAGGACTAAAGTCTCCAACATTTTCCTATTGACTATTGGCTAGTCCCTAGAGGCCTGTCTTTGCTCTGATTCTTGCCCCATGGCCCCTCCATCGTCAAAGCCAGCAATTGCATGTCAAATTCTTAGCTTCAGTATTACCTGAATTTTCCTTTTGCCACCAGTCAGAGAAAACTGCTTTTAAAGGGCTCATGTGATCGTATCAGGATTTCATATCTGCAAAACCCCTTCACAGTAGTGTCTAGATTAGCGTGGAATAACTATGAACAGCAAGGTAGGTGGGCCATCTTTAGAATTCTGCCTTCTACGATTGCCCTCTGAGATCAAGCTGGCCTGTACAGAAATGAAATGAGTATTTCCCTAGTAGTTCTGGACAGAATTAAAGGCAGACCTTAAACTAAAGTCTGTCTTCTAATGGGTGATGTTACAGCAAGGCTCCAGAACAAGTCACAAACCATGCAAGTACAGAGCAGTTAACCTTTTTTTTTTTTTTAATCTGAACGGAAGCCATTTCACAGTAATCCATAAATGAGTTTCACTTAGAAATAACAAAAGTAGGCCTGGCCTGTTTTGCTCAGTGGTTAGAGCTTCGGCCCTGACACTGAAGGGTTATGGGTTCAATTCTCAGTCAAGAGCACGTACCTGGGTGGCAGGTTTCATCCCTGGCCTGGCTGGGGAGTGTTCAGGAGGCAACCAATTCGATGTCTCTCTCATATCGTTGTTCCCCCCACCACCACTCCCTCCCACTCTCTCTAAAAAATCAATGGAAAAAATATCCTTGGGTTAGGATTAACAACAACAAGAAGAAATAACAGAATCATAAAATGTCAATCTAAACCTCTGCCTTTCTGTTTTCTGAAACTCTTAAACACTAACAGATTATTTTTCTTTGCTGCCAAATCTTAAACAGGGAGACAATTTTCATAATCAAGTTAATTCTCTCACACTTTTAAAATGAATTTGTGGGCTGAAAATATTGATATTTAATTATATGAACCACACACACACACACACACACACACACTCATACAGGCACTTTTATCTGATTCTACTTAAAAGTTAGAATCATCAACTGCCGACTCTCACTTTATTACTCAGAACTCAGTCACTGCAGGAACGCAGAGAAGTTCAAAGATCCAACATGATTCTGAAGCCAAGGCACACAAACTTCATCCTACTGAAAGGAGACAGTTGTGTCCCACTGAGATGATGGAGTTCAGGCTACGACACAAGTTCAGGCGGCCTGGAGCGCCTCCCGCGCTCCCCTCCCGGGGCTGGGAATTTACCACCAGCACCGCCTTGGGGAGCGCAGCCAGCAGCTGAGAAACTGCAGAAACAAGCTGCTTCTCCGCGACTCCCAGATACGATTAGAATGCAAGAAAATAATTAAAATCCTAATTAAGTAGTTTCTCATCTGGCTCATTTGAAGACGCTCCAAAATGGTCAGATTTAAGGCACGATAAACAGCTGAAGTGTTAAATTTGCTTGTTAGTAAAAACCTTTGTCAGAGGTCAGGCCTACATAAGAAATGTAAAATGCATTGGGGCAGGATCTGTGTAATTTAACCCCCAAATAATTTTGCTTGTGTTATTTGTATCTCTGTTTATTTTACTTAATTTTTTTACGTAAATACTGATTCATCATTTTTAACATAGTTCTATATAAGAATAATTTTCATATTCATAAATAATATGGAAAATATGGGAGACGGTTTGAAAAAACCCTAAGAATACAATGAGGCTTTAAATATTAATTAAATTTGTCAACATTTTTCTAGTTTTGGCATTTTTTACTTATAAAATTACAGAGTTACACATATTATACTACCTTGAATTTTAGGCTAAAAAGCTTAAATACAAAACATAAAATCTATTTATATCTATAAATGAAATTATTTATGGCTTTGTTTTTTGGAGGCTGATATTCTTCTGGCTGCCTTCTCTCAGTTGGATTTTATTTCTTCTCTTGTATAGATACAATAAAAAGCAAACATCATTGTGTTTTCCAAAGATGTAGTTTCTGAGGAGATACTTGTTCAAATTAAATTATAAAAATGCAACCAACAAATTTAAGCATACTAAATCACAACCTTTTATGTGTGTGTGTGTGGGGGGGGGTGTACTATGCAAATGAGTAGTGATTTGTTATGTTATTTTGAACCTGTTATTTGGAAGTGAATGCACATAGCAATATTTAAAATTTTAAGCATGAGTAATGTCATAAGCAAAGTCATATACCCAGGCACATTTTAAAACAGGAGCATACATATCCTGTGATTCCCACCCTTTTCAGATTCTGTTTCCCTGACCTTGCTGGTTTTGCCGAACCTCGCCTCTGGGCCTCCACTATGTTGCTTCCTCTCCTCTGAGTCTTTCTCCCACTCTTCCTCTCTCTTCCAAACCTTTTGGTTGGAGAAGAAAGTGGTGCTTCAAAGTATCAACTTCGGACCTGGACTGCCTACTTTAAATCCCAGCCGTGCCACTTACAAGCCACATGATATTGGGCAAGTCGTTCAATCTCTCATGCCTGTTTCCTCAACTAGAAAACGGGGATGAGTTAAGCACATAGTATACACTTTATAATTGTTACCTAATATTATTTTCATTATAGTAGTATTTCTGGAACCCTCTTTTACAACACCTCCCTCTACCCCTACTTCCTTAGTCTTAGCCTTTTCTTCTGGCCTCAACTGAAATTTAGGACAAGGCAAACAAGGCAAGGTGGCTCTGTCTTTTAAGTATAACTTACTCCAGTCCTGGGAGGAGGGATCACCACCCCAATCACTTTCATCCAGCCTAGTGCTCATGACCTATGAGCAAAAACTCCTCCTGTTTGAATCTTCTATCTCCCTCCCTTCTACCCATGTTTTCACATTTATGGAAAATTTGACAACTGGGTCATGGTTTTCCCTTTTCCCCATGTCATCATAATTGGCTAATTTATGTCCCTGCAGAAGCCTCATCCAACACTCCACCCCATCCAACACTTCACCTCCACCCTAGACTTTGTCATTACCCAGATCCACTCCATCTCAGAAGTCATACTCCAGAATATCATAGTCTTTGACCATAATGGTGACCCGTGGGAGATGCCAAAGGAGCAACCACTCTATCCAGACTGTGAATCAAACTCTTGATAATGGGCTTGGGTTTTTGGCTTTCTCATTTGCCCTCCTCACATAGTAGGAGTTTAAGATATTGTTTGGTTGACTTGTTGGTAGGTATCTTTCCCAATCCTACTGGAGTAAACTGGTAATTATGCTTTTTCTTTCTGTGAAGGAAATTGGAAATAGAGTTTCATATTAAACACAGTTAATATTTAATAACAGGGACTATTATTTTACATGTATAAAGGTGTGGGCAATGCTTTCTGAAAAACTGATCTATATTTTCATGGAAATAGTCTAACCTCCTTTGTTCCCTGTAGCTGAAGAGTGTACAGATCAGTTAAATTACTTTGAGATAATTCTTGTCTCTAGTCACGATTCTAGGAGCAGTGTGATGGAAGGATGATGGATTTGGAGGCTAGTGTAACAGAATATTCTAGATTAAAGATTTTAAAATCTGCTGTATATTATAAAGTTATTATATGATGACATTTTGTTTTCAGAAACTGAATTCTAGAAGCTTTTTCTTATCTGTATTTTTGTTTCTTATAATATACTTTATATTATAAAAGTAACATATGATTATTATAGAAGTATTATTTAAAAGAGAAAATCAGTAAGGAGAAATACCACCTGTAATTCCACATTCTATATCAACAATATAAATGCCTTTTAGACCTTTTGCTAGGCACATGCTACATTTTAATACATGCAGATACACATTTTCTCTTTTATAGACAAGGAATCATCATATTTTATAACCATTTCATACTTTTCCATGTTATTAAGTTCATCACTACAACATTCTTTTAAATGAGTGTGTTGTATTCCACTGAATAGATGTAATATACTTACTAACTAAAGTAAGTATATTACTTTAGTATTTAACTAAAGTAAATACTATTTAACTAAACTACTATTGAACTTTGAGGTTGTATTAATAGTAATGCTTAGGGAAGTTTTTCATACTTCTTAACTGTTTCCATTTCCTTGGGTTATATTCAAAAAGTTAATTCCTAGATAAAATTCTATATGCTTTAAAATATTTTCTTTTAAACACTACACAAATAACACATGCTAGTTTTAAACATAAATCCAATTCAGATTTATTTGAACATACAGATTCAAATGTATATTTGTCTAGTAATGCTCCCCATTTTAGGTATTGCTAGAGTGAAATTTTAGAAAGATACTTAATATTATCCTTAGAATAATTCCTAGATGCCATATTGATGGATCTCAGAATATGTGTTTTTTAAAAGCTCTGGCATACATGGTCAAATTGTCCTCAAGGAAGGATGTATGCTTCTTCCAGTCTTGTATTAGAGCCCCATTTTCTCCTGATCTAGTCTAACAGCAAATATTATAATTAAGAAATATATATCTTTGCCAATTTGGTGAGAAATTGTAACTCTTTTCTTTAACTTGCATTTTTGAATCATGATGATGTTAAATTATCTGTTCATACACTTGGTTACTTTTTCTATGGAGTCATGCGTCAGACACTGGCTAGCTCTTGAGCAAACCCATTTCACTTTCCTCCCAAGCGGGTTGCTGGACTGTTTCCTTTGCAGTTTTCATGGCTGCCAACTGAGTCCTAGCCCAGACTGTGATAAACCTCTGTAGGTCAGGTCACACGTCCAGCACGGGTCTTACCAGGCTAAACTCAAATTACGAGCAGTGCCGTGCTCTCTGCAGACTTCAGAAGAGAAGGAATCTGTTTCCTTGCTCATTCAGGTTGTTGGCAGAATTCATTTCCTTGTGGTTGTAGGACTGGATCCACCCCCATTTCCCCTGGCTCTTAGGTGAGGGGGGTTTGTAGAGACCACCACGTTCCTTGATTTGTGTCCTCCCCTTGTCCACCTTCAAAGTCGGCCTTGGGAGTCCCTCTCATCTACAAATTCTCATGCAGAAGACATTTCTCAGTCTCAGGCTTCTGCCTTCCTCTTCCACTTAAATGGCCCATATGATTACACTGGGCCCACCTGGATGATCCAGGATCGTCTCCTTATGTTAAGGTCAACGGATTAACAACCTTAATTCTGTTTTGCAACCTTGATTTTCTTTTTTGATGTAAGGTAATATATTCATGGGCATAATACCAGGGTGCAAAGATAATGGGGCCAAAACCTGCTAACCACATTCTCTTTCTCCCCCCTTCTAAATTATTATATTTAGGACAGATCTTGTGTTTATGTTTGTATCCCCTTTTTTAGACCAGTGGTTTGCACAAATAGTGTAAATAAGGGTTTTCTGATGAATACATGAAGAAAATTTTCATCAAATAATTGATTAAACAGTACCACTAAGCCTCCATTCTAACATCCTTGATTTGATGACCTGTTCCATGTGCCTTTACATATTTATGATAAAATTTTTGTATGAACAAATAAATAAAAAACATATACATTCCAAAGCATATCATTAATCTTCTGTATAATAACATTTTCTTTTATGTTTTTTTTTCTACACTTACTTCATTCTTCCCTATAACTTCTTGCATTTTCCTTCTACAAGCCTTCTGTGGATATGGAAATACAATCACTACCAAGCAGGAACTGGCGTACAGAATATTTAAGTAAAATTCTCAAAGATATTCAAGTCCTTGTATAGAGAGGACTATAATGACTGCACTAGTAATTCTTCATGGGCATCCTCATTACAGAACCAATCAATCGCTTCTTCCTTTTTTAAAAAAATTGTGGTAAATATGTATAACATAAAATTTGTCATTTTACCCATTTTAAGTGTACAATTCAGTGACATTAATTATATTCACATTGTTGTACAGTCATCACTTCTGTTCATTTTCAAACTTTTTCATTGCCCCACCCTCAAAGCAATCTCTTTTTAAAAAACTCCTTAGTTAACTAATTTCAATCTTTAATAATTTTCTGAAATTTAATCATTTCTACTTCCTAGAAAAATGACTATTTTGTTATTAATTAAAAATAACCATATCAGTAATTTAAATACTGAGATAAATAATATTTTTATACAGTTTTTAGATTTCTCTGTACCCCAGGTGATTTTTTTGTGTTAATTTTCTTAAATAAAAAAATAATACTCTTCAGGCAAATATTTATAAAACAACTTAAGTAAAGAAAACAGTAAATAATATCTATAATAATTTTTAATTCTAAACTAATGGCCAGAATATTTTTAAAAAAGTCATTTGACTTTTAGACTACATCTGCCTGGTTATCACCCACAGTGTAAGTCATGTTAACCTCCATATGACCTCATTTGTTAAAGAACAAATTTCAATAAAATTGTTTTGTCTTTACATGACGTTTTATGGGATTAAATTAAAAATTGCCATAAGAATCTCATTATATATAAGCTGATCTTTCTCATGTGGAGGCCTCATGATCTTCTCCAAAAAGATCTCTATTAAGTGATAAGAAATGCTAATTATACATTATTACTATACATCAGTACTACAATTTCTAGTGTAAAACTAACTGGCGGTAGAATGATTATGGTAATTACGAACAATTTAAACTAGAAAATGATTTCCTACCTAGTAATTTTAAAATTAAGTAATAAGATTTCCTTTCATTCATTCTTTCCCAGAGAAATTCAACCATAAATACTTTTCTACCCATATGCACGTGCACACACACAGTCTAATGTGTCTGAGTCTTTGCATTAATTGCCACTTGAGGGGTTGTGATGTTTCTTTGTGTTTTTATTCTTGAGTGATGTATTATTGTTTTTATTTCGCTACTTCTTGAAAGCAGGTTGAATTTAGAGAGGTTTCATTTTAGAAAAAGAAGGTTGATTTTTCCAACTAGTTTAAGGAAAACATTTTTCCATGTTTCTAGAATTGATTTGAAACCTAAAAGTCTTTAAATAGTATTATTTTGTAACTTTTCTGTTATAAAGACTTTCTTGAGGTTCTATGTACAAAAACATTGTCATTAAAATTTTTTACCTTTAAATTTAATTCTATACTTTATTTCATACTTTTAAATTAAATTATCTAGGTTTATTTCATTTATTTTAAGGTAATCTTTGATGGCATTATTTTGTTCATTATAATCTAATTCAAATTAGGTGCAATTCAAGAAGTTTTGAGCATTACTATTTCTACTACAATCCTGGTTAGTTTGAACACATTTAGTATAGGAATTATGACACCTTTTATAAAGGATTATATGTGTTATAAATTCCAATATGTTAAATGTAAGGGGAGTGGAAGTCCCATAGAGCATTACTACCAATAATTCTAAAATTATAAAAGCACTATTTTGCATAATTTAGTAAGGTAAAAAAAAGTCTGAGAGGAATCAGGAAGAAAATATGAGTTTCTTTTTACAAAAAAATTTTGACCCTATTTCTAAATGGGTTATAAAATTTATTTTAGTAAGTTAAGTTCTACTCTCTGTTGTTCCAGGGTAATAGTTACATTTAACTTGTTTTATTAAATTGTGCTTTAGTTTTAGTTTACTTCCAATGGCTCTTGAAACAAGATATTAGTTGATTTATTTGAATGAGTCTAATTAAGAGGCTATGGTTGACAATGACGAGGTATTTTTTCTTTAATATGTAGAATTTCTTAATGTTGAAAGTGGCTGTGGAAGGATATGGTCCAATGCAAGGAACATGTCACATGAAACCTGGCAGAAGAATATAAGTAGTTTGACCTGCAAGGAAAAAGACCCAATTTGTTTGCCTGACTAAATATATGTGGCTGGCAGCTTCCATGACAGTCACACATCATGATGTACAATTCAAGGATCCACAGATATTTGGAATAGGTAAGTTTGATAAGTCTGTTGTTTTTTTTTTAAATCAAACATGTGCCTACTAAATCTTGTTTTTTTCAATATATTTTTATCTTCAATTTAAGGATATCTTGCTATGAAAAAATATTTCAGTCCAAAGGCATATTACATAAAAACATACAATGAAAGATTAATAAAGTTAAGAGAAAATATAAAAACAACTCTTTTTGATGAATACTAATGAAAATATCTTAAAGAAACCACAAGGAGACTGGAAATGGAAATTATGAGAAACTGTACAAGTTAGGGTGGGGGAGAGAATTATAAGAATCAGTGGCAGGATAATATAAAACTCACACTCCATTAACAGCAGAGCAACAGGGAAGGGTGTGGATGCCCTCCCACCGCTTCCCACTGTTATTAACACTCACGCAGGATTTCTAATCCTTCCTTAATCTTTACCTGTTAATTGAAAGAATGTTTGTTGCTCCTAAAATAGTCAGGAATTAGAAACCTGCGGTACTTCTGCCTCCTTCACATTCTATATTTGGGAAGATAATATCAAAGCCCGAGGAAGAGTCGCAGAAATCTGTTTTCTTTTTAGATTCAACACTGTTGACAATTGACAGGGATTAGATTTAAAACCCTTTGCAAGGAAACATCAATATTGTGGAAAGTGGATTAGTAATCAATCAAATTCATTTGCTAGTTTGGGTTACATGATGGTAACAGTATGAATATTTAGTTGTTACTAAATATATATAGAATATATATATGTATAAAATATTCGGGTCTATTGAACAATGGAAAAGTAAAGAAACTCCTGGTTGTTTCTTCAAATAAGGAACAAGTTTCATTTCATAAAGCGTGAGGAGATGGAATCTTGTAGAATTAAGGAAGAAAAAGTAATTTTGTACCAAATCTCGCTAATGTTTGAAATGTAAAGAGGCTTCCTCTCCTCAGATGCCTCCTCAGAGTCAGAGGACAGGCTATGGATGGGGGTTTTGGTGGTGTGAGATGATGGATGAGGGTCTCCTCTGGTTGCCGGAGGATCTGTGACCAGCACAAAAACTGCTTGGTCTGGGTTAATTAATTGCAGGAACAGTTTATTCAGATGCAGGGCAAGCACCTTGGCTAAAATCTCAGCATCTGTGTTGATTAAAGATCTGAGGCTGAAGGAAGCACATAGTTGGGGGTCTTAGATGGGTTTGGGAGCCATATGGGCTTCTTTTAATGAGGGAGGGCTTCTGTGATCCAAGTCTCAAAGCTATGTTGTTCTAGTCAGCATTAATGGAGCATCTCTTGTCCAGCACCAAGGCATTTCACAGTACTACTACGGCAATGATTTTTTTTTTTTCCTGGTTTTTTCAATAATCTACTTCAGATCTCACCATTATTTTTCATTTCTTACAGACTTAGTAATAAGAGGATAGGGTTCAAAATATTGCTGATGCTGTTTAAGTCCAGGGCAGATCCTGAACAGAAACCTATCTGTCCTGAATGTCATGCCAGTGAAATGTTCACTAGACTGTTAAGGTACTTTTAAGATGTGAATTGTAGAATGTATATTCTCTGAAACTTTATCTTCAGGATGTTATGTCTATAATCAGTTTTTCTTGGCTTTGAGTTTCTGTTTATTATAGTTAAGGAAATGGACACAGGTTCAACTGAAAAGAGAATTATAATAAAACTGGAAAAATATAAGCTGTATTAATAAAACAACTTCTTTAGGCTGCAAAATCCTTTGG
This sequence comes from Miniopterus natalensis, assembly GCF_054644295.1. NCBI lineage: Eukaryota > Metazoa > Chordata > Mammalia > Chiroptera > Miniopteridae > Miniopterus > Miniopterus natalensis. The sequence continues at coordinate 21,427,403 of NC_142092.1, read as the reverse complement.
GACATTCATAACTTGATAATATTCTAGCTTAATTGCTTACAAAAACTGTTTGTGGATCTAATCTAAGGACTTTTAAGAATTATGAAATGATAGCACACAAAGATCTCAGCCAGACACAAGTTTACATGCTCACTTAGCAAAGGCAAAAGCTTGGGTCCTGAGCAGTATTTTACTTGACGTGCGCTTTTCTCTTTACTCAGTTTGATTTCCATAGAGGTTTGAGTCAACTACTGGCATTAGAGTCTATTCTTTCGGGTCGTCGGTCTGAATTGCATCTTTATCTTGTTATTTTATTTTTAACTTTTCTATTACTAAATATATACACAAGAGCATATGATGTTCAAGTAGATTGCTAAAATATTAATAAAATAAGCATCTATTTCTCCCTTACCTTAAGAATTTCTTCTCACTGCTACTCCTAATTTCGATTTCCTCCAACCCTTCTCATTGGTAACCATAATATGCATTTCTATGATATTTTCCTTTCTTTTTCTTTCAAATTTCCACCTATACATGTTTTTATACTACATATAAGTTGGAATCATATTGTATGTTTTGTGCTGCAACTTGTCTATGTTTCTCACAATTATGCTCCAGCAATTTATCCAGGTGGATGTATATTGTGGTCCATTCATTTTTACTGCTATAGAATAATCCATTCTGCTGCGGAAGGACCTTGGATGGTCTCAATTTTAGCTACTGGAAAAGAGCTAGCATAAACATGTCTTTTTGCACAAATGGGTAAGAATTATTCTAGATAGAGACCTAGGAATGTAATTACTGGATCATGAGGTATGCAGATTCAAAATTTTTAGGTTATATCTAATGGTTTTACAAAGTGATTTTTACCAGTTTTCATATTCACTAGCAATATATTAGAGTTTCTTTGGCTCCATGTCTTTGCCAACACTTGATATGCTCATAATATATATACATATTTATAATTAGGTTGTTGTGATATCTTATATCATTATACTTTTAATTAGCATTTAACTAATGACTTGTGAGATCCAGAAGATTTTTATATGAATATGAGACATTTGTCATCTTCTGTGAAATGTCTATGCCCCTTTTCTATTGGATTATTGATATATATATTTTATTTGTTATTTATTCTTTATATTGTCTGTGTATTAATGCATTGTGGGTGAGGCAAATATCTCCTCCTAGCTTGTGGCGGTCTTCTCACCACCTTTATTGTGATAAGGAATACTTCAAAAGTTCAAAATTTTTATTTTGAAATAACTGTAGATTCACATACAGTTGTAAGAGATAATACAGAGAGACCTTCTCCCAGTTTTCCCCAATGGTAGCACCTTGTACCACTATAGCACAATATTACAGTCAGGAAATTGACCCCTGATCAACCACTGACCTTTTTACTATCTTCATAGTTTTGCCTTTTTCAGAATGTCATATAGTTGGAATTGTGCTGTATGTATCCTCTCCAGATTGGCTTTTTCACTTAATAATATGCATTTAAGTTTCTCCTTTGCTGTTCAGGCTAGAGAGCTCATTTTTAAATGCTAAATAATATTCCATTATCTGGATGCACCATCATTTATTTATCCATTCACCTACTGAAGGACATCTTGGTTTCTTTAGAGTTTGGGCAATTTCATAATGAAGCTGCTAAAAAGAAAAATCTGCGTACAGGTTTTTGTGTGGACATAATTTTTCAGCTAGTTTGGGTAAATACCAAGGTGTACAATTGCTAGATCACAGAATAAAAGTATATTTAGTTTTGTAAGAAACTGCCAAACTGTCATCCAAAGTAGCTGTATCATTTTGCATTCCTATCAGCAATGAATGAGAGTTCCTTTTGCTCCACCAAATGATAACATTTGGCATTGTTAGTGTTTTAGATTTTGGTCATTATAATATGTGTAGTGGCATCATATTGTCATTTTAATTTTCAATTCTCTAATGACACATGATAGTTATCCTTTTAAAAATAAGTTTATTTGTCATCTGTATATCTTTTGGTAGGTGTCTGTTTAGATTTTTTGCCCATTTTTAAGTTGGGCTGTTAGTTTTTTTATTGTTGAGTTTTAAGAGTTCTTTGTATATTCTGGATAACAATTCTTTATCAGTTATATCTTTTGCAAATATTTTTCTTGCACTTTGTTACTTGTTTTCTCTATTTCTTGATAATGTCTTTTGCAGAGCAAAGTTTTTAATTTTAATGAAGTCCTGCTTATCAATTATTTCCATTATGTTTCTTGCCTTTGGTGTATCCACAAAGTCATCACTATACCAAAAGTCATCTAGATTTTCTTTTATGTTATCTTCTAGAAGTTTTATAGTTTGTGTTTTACGTTTTATGATCCATTTTAAGTAGATTTCTGTGAAGGAGCTAACGTCTGTATCTAGATTTATTGTGGTGTTGTTGGTTTTTTTGCCCATGGATGTCCAGTTGTTCCAGTACCATTTGTTGAAAGGTGGTCTTTTCTCCATTGTATTGCCTTTGCTCTTTTGTAAAAGATCAGTTGATTATGTTTATGTGAGTCTATTTCTGGACTCTCTATCTTTCTGTTATTTCACCAATACCACACTGTGTTGAATACCTTAGCTTTATAGTAAGCTTTGAAGTTGAGTAGTGTCAGTCCTCTCTGACTTTGTTCTTCTTCAATATCGTGTTGGCTATTCTGGGTCTTTGCCTCTTCAAATAAATGTTAGAATGAGTTTGTTGATATCCACAAAATAACTTGTTGGGGTTTTGATTGGAATTCATTGTAATTTTAATTTGCATTGACGACTAAAAATCTTAAGCATCTTTTTAAAACTATGTTTTTATTGATTTCAGAGAGAGGAAGGAAGAGGGAGAGAAACATCAATGATGAAAGAGTCATTGATCGGCTGCCTCCTGCACCCCCCTGCTGGGGATTGAGCCCAAAACCTGGGTACGTGCCCTGACCGTGAATTGAACCATGACCTCCTGGTTCATAGGTTGACGCTCAACCACTGAGCCATGCTGGCCAGGCTGTCTTTTCTATCTTGAAGTCCTTTGTTTAGGTTATGTGATTTGCAATTTTTTCTCCCAGTCTGTATCTCTTCTTTTCATTCTTTTAGTGGTGTATTTCACAGACCAAAAGTTGTTAATTTTGGTGGAGTTTTATTTATCAAATATTTTTCAATCAATAGTGTTTCTGTGTCATATCTAAAAACTCTTTTCCTCATCCAGGCTTCCAATGATTTTCTTCTGTTTTCTTGTAAATGATTTATAGTTTCATATTTTACAATTAGGTCAATGATACATTTGTGAGTTAATTTTTATAAAAGGCAGGAGATATTGGTTGAGGTTCTCTTTTGGACATATGTACATTCAGCTTTTCAAAAATGAGCAACATTTCTTGAAAAGACTATTATTTTTCCATTAAATTGACTTTTCACTTTGTCAAAAATCGATTGATCGTGTTTATGTCAACCTACTTCTGGATAACTTTTGTGTTCCTCTGATCGACTGTCTGTCCTCTCACTGCTACAATATAGTGCTGGTTTTTGTAATTTCATATTAAAGTAGGGTAGTGTTTCTTTCAGTTTTGTTTTTATATTTCATAACTGTTTGGGTTATTTTGGTTTCTTTGCCTTTTATAAATGTTAAAATCAGTTTATCTATGCCTACAAAAAATCCTGCTGGGATTTTTACTGGGATTGTGTTAAATAAATAGAAAAGTTTAGGAAGGAATTACTTACAAATTAACAAAATTGAGTCTTTTAAATCATCAGCATGGTATTTTTTATCGGTTCATTTAGGTCTTTGAATTCTTTGATCAACATTTTTGTAGTCCTTAGTATACAGGACTTACACATTTTTAATTACTTATGTATTTATTTTTTGAGATATTTTAGATAAGACAGTATTAAAATTTGTTTTACAATTATCTATTGATATTACATACATACATAATTGCTTTTTGTAAGTTGATGTGTATTTTTTTATATTGACTTTGTATCTTGTGACCCTGTTAACTCAGGAGTTTTTTATAGATTTTTTGGGGTTTTCTATATAGACAGACAACTTATTATCTTTATCATTCTTTCATTGTGTTTGTTGAGGTTTTCATTTACTTTTTTTTTCTTGTTTCCTAAGATAGAAACTTAGGTTATATATTTAATATTTTTATTTCTTCATAACACTCACATTTAACGGTATAAATTTCCCTCTAAGTACTGAATTGGTGCATCCTACACATGTTGATATGTTTTATTTTTATTTTTTATTCATTTTAATATATTTTTTAATATCCTTGAGACTTTCTCTTTGAGCAATGGATTGTTTAGAAATGTGTTGTTTAACTTCCAGATATTTGGGGAATTTTCAAAATATCTTTCTGTTACTGGTTCTTAGTTTAATATCATTATGATTAGAGAACATACTTTCTATGTTTTAATTCTTTAAAATTTGTTAAAGGTTTATTTCATGACACAAGATATAGCTTATTTTTATAATGTTTTATGTTCACTTGAAAAGGATATTTATTTAGTTGCTATTGGGTCAAGTGATCTACAATTTCCAATTAAGTCAATTTGATGATGGTGGTTTTCAGGTATTATATGTACTTCCTGATTTCTGTCTAATCATTCCATGGATTACTAAGAGGGGAGAGTTGAAATCTCTACCTTTATATATTTTGAAGATCTTTTGTTAGGTGCATACTATTAAGGATGGCTAGGTATTTTTGGTGGGTTAACCCTTTATTATTATGTAATGTCCCTTCTTATCCCCAGTCATTTTTCTCCTTCAGGATTCTACTCTTCTAGTGTGACACCAGCAATAGTGGAATAGGAGTTCTCTACTATCATCCCACAATAGAACATTAATTTTGATAGCTACCCAGGGATGAGAGTATTTTTGGGAGAATCTGGAATTCCAGTGGCGAGCTTCTAGCACATTAAATGCACCAGAGTAGACACATTAAAAAGGATCAAAGAAAGTTTTACTTTGCCTTCATTACCCCTCCTCCAACGTAGCATGGTTCAGTGCCTGGGGGAACTCCCGAAGCCCATGATTTCTCACACAGGGGAAAGAGAGTATGTGAGTGAGTACCAGCTTTCCCAGTTTGTGCAGGACACTGCACAAGAGGTCCACTTTTCTTGCTTCACCCAAATTACACAGGTAATCTGCAAATCTGGGGGCTGGGGAAGATAAGAGCAAAATACCTAGGGCTCAGAACTCATCAAAAGGATACTACTAACCACTTCACAGTCCTTCCTACGAACCAAATCACATCAGGAAGCTCACCTGCTAGCCACTGGGGACATCTCACCTGCAGATTCCTCCATCTGGCCCACAGGCACCTCCAAAACTCTGTGTGCCTCACCCACAACCCTCCACCTTTCCTCCCCTGCCCCTGTGTCTGGTTCCTAGCATGGACTCTCAGGAATGGTAAGAACAAGCCCTTACAGGCAGCTAGCAAACAAGTGCAGAAAGCCACTGTGGCTGTGAGATTGGGAGAAAGTTCACAAACTTGAGCATTTCTGACTATTGCCCTGGGGAAAACAAACTGGAAACTCAAAGTACCTGTATGGACTTTGGAGGACTGAAAGAAGGCATACAACCTTAGAAATTCCCCACACCCCACACCCACAATAGGGAACAAAAAGCGTGAAGCAGGCACGTCAATAGAAAAAGTCTGAGAGCCTGGCCGGGCGTGGCTCAGTGGTTGAGTATCGACCTAGGATCCAGGCAATCGGGGTTTGATTCCTGGTCAGGGCACATGCCCGGGTTGCAGGCTTGATCAATGACTCTCTCATCATTGATGTTTCTGTCTCTCTCTCTCCCTCTTCTTTCCTCTCTCTGAAATCAATAAAGATATATTAAAAAAAAAAAGTCTAGGAAAGCCTCAGAATTCCTGGGTGGATTGACAGTTGAAGGTACCTCTCTCCCAAAGCCAGTCAGTGAGAAGATGGGTGATTGCTTCTTCAAATCCATTGACATCAATGCAGACTCCAAGGAACACAAAAAATCAAAGAACCATGACTCCACAAAAGATATACAATAGTTTTATAGTAAATTACAATAAAGAAACAGAGATCTATGAATTGCCTGACAAATTATTTTAAGGAAGCTTAGTGAGCTACAAGAGAACAGAGATAAGCAACTCAGTGAAATCAGGAAAACAATACATGAATAAAATGAGAGTTTTAACAGAGAGCTATAAATCATAAGAAAGGGAAAAATTTATGAAGCTGAAGAATACAAGGAGTGTATTGAAATATGCAATAGAGAGTTTCAATAACAGATGTGATTAGTAGAAGAAAGAATTTGTGAACTTTAACACAAGTCATTTGAAATTATCCAGTAAGCATATGCTGATACCACAGAAATACATAGGATCATAAGAGAATACTATAAACAATTATAAGCCAACAAACTGGATAATTTAGAGGAAATAGATAAATTCCTAGAAACATACAGCCTACCATGACTGAATCATGAAGAAATAGAAAATATGAATAAATCAATTACTAGTATGGAGGTTGAATCAATAATCAAAAATCTCTCAACAGGCCCTGGCAAGGTAGCTCAGCTCAGTTGGTTAGAGCACTGTCCCAATACACCAAAGTTGCCGGTTCCATTCCTGGTCAGGGTACATACAAGAATCAACCAATGAATGGATAAATAAGAGGGACAACAAATCAATGTTTCTCTCTCTTCCTTTTTCTCTCTCTCTCAAAAATCAATAATTAAAAAAAATTCTCTCAACAACAACGAAAAAAGACCAGATGCAGATGGATTTACTGGTGAATTCTACCAAATATTTAAACAAGAGTTAATGCCAATTCTTGCCAAACTATTCCAAAAAATTGAAAAGGAGGGAACACTTCCAAACTCATTTTCCAAGTCCAGCATTACCCAATTACCAAAAGCCAGACAAGGACACTACAAAAAAAGAAAACTATAGACCAATATTTCTGATAGACACAGATGCAAAAAATCCTCAACAAAGTAGTAACAAACTGAATTCAATAGTACATTAAAACTATCACACACCATGAAGTGGGATTTATCTCTGGAATGCAAGGATATTTCAACATATACATCAATAAATGTGATGTACCACATTAACAGAATGAAGGATAACAATAATATGATTATCGCAATAGATTAAATAAAGCATTGGACAATATTCAACATACTTTCATTATAAAAATGCTCAACAAATTAGAAAAGGAATGTATTTCAGCATAATAAAGATCACATTTGAGAAGCCACCGCTAGCATCATGCTCAATGATGAAATGGTGAAAACTTTTCTCTAAGATTAAGACCAAGACAAGGATACCTACTCTTGCCTCTTCTAGTCATCTCAATATTGGACATCCTAGCCAAGGCAGTTAGGCAAGAAAAAGAAATAAAAGTCATCCAAATAAGAAATAAAGAAGTAAAATTATCTTTGTTTGCAGAAGATATGACCATATATATAGAAAATTCTGAGACTTCACCAAAAACTTAAAAGTGATAAATTAGTTCAATAAAATAGAAGGATACAAAATCAACATACAAAATTCAGTTGTGCTTCTATACACTAATAATAAACTATCTGAAAGAGAAATTAAGACCCCATTTACAATGGTATCGAAAACAACAAAGTACTTAAGAATAAATTTAAGCAAGGAGGTGAAAGACCCATACACTTAAAACTGTAAGACATTAATGATAGAAACTGAACAAGACACAAATAAGTGGAAAGATATTCTGTGCTTGTGGATGGAAAACATGATATTGGTAAAATGTCAAAACCACCTAAAGTAATCTACATATTCAAAGCACACACAATCAAAATCCAATAGTATTTTTCACAGATATAGAAGAAAAAATCATAAAACTTGCATGGAACCACAAATGATCCTGAATAGCCAAACCAGTCTAGAGCAAGAACAAAGCTAGAAGCAGCATACGTTCTAATTTCAAACTATATTACAAAGCTAAAGTAATTAAAACAGTATGTACTGGCATAATAACAGATACAGACCAATGAAATCTAATAGAGATTCCAGAAATAAACCCACACACTTATAGTCAACTATTCTTTGAAAAGGGTGTCAAGAACACTCAGTTGGGAAAGAGTAATCTCTTCAATAAATGATGTTGGGAAAACTGTATATATACATGGAAATGAATGAAAATGGGCTCCTATTTATATCATGCACAGAAACTAACTCAAATAGATTAAAGACTTAAGTATCTAGGACTGTAAAAGTCATAAGAAAAGAGATAGGGAAAATCCTCCTTGACATTGTCTTAGTAGTGAGTTTTTGAGTGTGTGTTTTTTTTAATCCTTACCCAAGGATATGTTTTACCAGTTTTAGAGAGAGATGCAGGGAGAGAGAGAGAGAGAGAGAGAGAGGAGAGAGAGAAACATCTATTTGTTGCCTCCCATATGTGTCCCCACTGGGGATCGAACCCAAAACCTAGATACGTGCCCTGATCAGCAATCTAACTGGCAAACTTTCATTGCATGGGATGAAGCTCTAACCAACTGAGTCACACTGGCCAGGGCAGCAGTGAGTTTTTGAAAATGATACTAAATTATAGGCAACAAAAGCAAAAAATAAAAGAGTGGGACTACATCAAACGAAAAAGCTTCTGTACAGTGAAGAAAACAGTCAACATGTTGGTGCAAGGATATATACTTTCACTTATAAGATGAGTAAGTTCTGAGGCTCTAATGTACAGCGTGATGACTATAGTTAATACTGCATTGTATACTTCAAATTTATTAAGAGAATAGATAGTAAGCATTCTTAGCACTCACATATACTCAAAAGGTAACTATGTGAGATAATAGGTATGTTAGCTTCATTGTGGCAAATAACTCACGATGTATATGTATATCAAATCATCACATTGTATTCTTTAAATATATACAATTTGATTTGTCAATTATGCCTCAATAAACCTGAGGGGGGAAAGAATTCTCCTTTTTATGATTTTAATATGACCATTCCAGCTTTCTTTTGGTTAGTGATTGCATGGCATATTTTTCCCCCCTTCATTTAACACTTAGCCTATCAATGTCTTTTTATTTAAAATGGGTTTCTTATAGAATAAAAAAGAATCTAATGTTATTAGACTACCTAAGAACCTAAGCATCCACCCATTAGTCATGTGACAATACCTACTTTCAATGAAGGCTGTGTAATTTAGTCTTTAGCTGGGCACATTGCCTGAACACACAAATACATACACACATACGCGTTCACGCACACCAGGTTTTGTTTCTAAAGAAAAAGTGAGACTAGATGTCTGGATAAGCAACTAGCTATTTCTTCTTGGATATCTTGGATATTTGTAGCTATCTTTACATTAAGGACATATGTAAACATTCTTTCCCATTTGGAAAAATTAAATAATTTATATGATCATTTTATGTAATATTTAAAGTATCTCATTAATGTTATTGTTCTTCCTTTTCAAGTTATTGAGCATGCATTGAATATAAGAAAGCATCATTCCTAGAAAAGTGCAGAGGGATACTTTTGTCTTTGTTTAAAGCAGTAAGTTTACTTTGTCAAGCGGATTTAATGTTTCAAGTTTCTTATCAACCATTTTGTTTTCAGCAACGTATAAGCTGTTTCTGTTTTTAAGAATGCACTTTTCTTCCAAACAAAGTCAGAAATTGGAGCATTAGCCATCTTAAGTGCCTCCTCATGAGGTTTAAATCAATGTCCAAACTTCTAGGGACAAACTTTCATCCCTGGTGAACACAGAGTGTGAGTAACTGTGGGAAGAGCAGCCTGTCTGTCATGCGACACTGCTGTTGGAAGTCATCAGGTCACACGTGGCATTTTATTAGTAGCATTCCCTCTTTCTTGTTGAAAACAAACTATTTTAATATATATTTTTAAACTCAAAGAATACAAATACTCTTTTAATAAAACATGCTGCTATCCAACTGCATGTTAACTACATTTAAATGTAGAATGTATCTTACTGTCAAACTAAATTCAATGTGGTGAAATAAAAAGCAGTATATCTAGAAATTATGTATCTGCATTTGTGGTATTTATTCCTTCTATTTACTTTTATTCCTCTAAGTAGAAGCACCCCAAACAGAAAATTATATTGAGAAGAAAAGTACTTAGCTGGATAACAGAACATATTATTATAAAAAAATTTTCCATTACTATTCACCTATTTCTACCTTAGGCCCCTTTCCTTCCTTCCTTCCTCCCTCCCTCCCTCCCTTCCTCCCTTTTTTAAAAATATGTTTTATATTTACTTCAGAGAGAGGAAGGAAGAGGCAGAGAGAGAGAAAAACATCAATGATGAGAGAGGATCATTGATTGACTGCTTTCTGCTCGCCCCCCACTGGGGATCCAGCCCAAACCCAGGCATGAGCCCTAACAGGGAATCGAACTGTGACCTCCCGGTTCATGGGTCAACACTCAACCACTGAGAAACACTGGCTGGGTCCTTTTCTTTTTCATTGTCATTGTGCATTAAGCTATATCTGAAAATTGATTTAGTTTTCCCCAAATTTGGAAATCAATGAAAAGTCCATTAATATTTGAAACCATCCATTGTCCTGTTCTTCTATTTGTATATTTTAAATTTGATATGATTTTTAAATGTTTTCCTAGTTTTAAAAAATATGTCATATGTTTTCTTAGAAAAGTAACACATATCAAAAAATTATTTCCTAAGATACCTTCATATATCTTAAATATAAATATAGTTCTTAAAAGTAAAGAAAAATATTTAGCTAATAACAAATGTACACATTACCTAAACCTACACCAAATAAATTTATAAATATGAACTAAATATGTGGATTTAGAGGGAGAAAAAAATCACTATCTGATGGCAAAAAATAAATTCAAAACTCTTGTTTCTCAGACTCTCAGAATATTACCAAAATCAGCATGTAAACACAAATCCTTGTTTCCATTTCAAACTATACCATTTTAAATATTTCTTCATTCATAGAGAGAAAATTTACAAAATTAAGGTACAGCATGTAAATCTTAGTGTGGTACACTGCTCTAAAGATGTGGAATGATTATTTAAAGGTGAATGTGATACTTAAAATTTCATAACCTGGAATGAAAGATAAACAAAAAGGTAAGTGGTTGACAGAGGACCACTTACAGCCAATGCTTCAGCCTACTAATACTATTTTCAGTTAATAAAATTCAGACAGAAGCAGAAATTTTTAATTTAGGGCATAGAAACAAATCAATGGCACAAAACAAACATCATATAAAACAATTATTGAGTGCCATAAGCAAGCAAAAAGGTTTATGGGTCTCAGAATTGGCTCTGACTTAAAAAACAAACAAACAAACAAAAACAACACAGGAGGAAATACAAAAGGAAGGCCAAGGAGGAAATTATTAGAGCACAATGATTATAAAAGGCCAGCTTTTAAATAACCACCATATCATGAAGTAATTTAAATTTGAAGTAATTTAAATCATTTTACAAACGTGTAAGTAATATTTTCCCTAGCATAACAATAAACCTGTAATGACTTTCCCTCAACATTTTAAAGTTGTCCAGTTAAAGTTAAATAAAGATGCTATCGAAGACCTGCTTCTGGGAAAATGCCGAAGCCCTGAAAGTCCAGACAAATCTTGGAGCAGCACCCAGCTTGCTGCAGTTTTGCGCCTGCGCAGCAGAGGGCGCTGACACGGCGACGGGTTGACCTGATGGGAGTAATCATGTGAGTTACGGGATTCACTGGAAGGCGTGAGCTAGAAAGCCTTTCTCATCTTCATCAATGAACAGTTTCCTCCTATCTAAATAGGGAGATTCTTTGCATTAAATTTACTTCATTTTTATAGCTAAAGGGCCATAATAATAGAAAGTTAATGTTATTTCCTAAGAAATAAACACCAGGATGAGTGATCTTTGAGCATCATAACCAGCCTCCCCAGAAGAACAACAGCACTCTCTCAGCCTCTCTCCCACGTCCTCTTGCTCTCCCATAGCTCCTCTCACCTAACTACATCTTCTCCCAAAATGCAGCCCCAGGAATCTAAAGTGGAATAGCTTTTGGCCAGCAGCTCTTTACAATAGAGGTGGGACATAATTTGCCACATTGGAAAGACCAACAGTTAGCTGTTATGAAAGAACAGGAAAGTTAACCGAAGGGATGCTCAAATATGTTGTTTCATCACAAAGAGGGAGAACAGATGGTCAGTTTTGTGGTCTTCATTTTTTAGATAAAATTAATAGAATAACTGCTACCCTTAGCAAAGCAGCAGGTATGGATAGCAGAGAAAATAACCACTCGCTTTATGAATTTAACTGTGATAGGTGTGGGACTCTGTTTTCCAGATGCTGAAAGTCTAGTGGCAGGCAGCAGACATTTTAACATAAAAATTAAATAAAATGTGGTAAATCCTGCGGGAAAATGGAAAAAGGGCCTCTTGGAGCCAGGAAAAGGCTGCAGAGACAATAACATTTAAATTGGGTTTTGGAGGATGGGTATAAGCATTTATGAGTTAAAGAAGTGGTAGGACAGTCTTCCAGGAAAACAGGAACGGCTCATGCCAATGCTTGGAGGCACGAAAGGCTAATCACAAAATAAATATATCTGCAGCATTCAAGAGAATATGCAACTGGAAGCCACAATTTTGTATTAGGCAGGAAATAATTTTATTATGCTATTAAAGTAATTCACAGTGGGTGCTTAAGAAATTTAAGAGGGGAGTTAGCTTCCAATTTTAACGAGTTTGTCAATTGAAGAGAGTCTTTAATTGTGGGTATGTGGGAAGAGGAGAGGTTGTTTCCAGGCTTGCTTTTTACTATGGCACTTTCCTATTTCAAGAAGCTGACAGTAGTAGGAATTTTGTAGCTTATTTTGGAAATGTTGTTAATCTCAACTGTAAAAATTTATGATTACTTGCATGATTTTATTTCATATCCAGAAATGGTAAAAATATTATATATATATTTTGTCTGTTCTTCTGGCCTCTACATTAATATAAAAAATTAGTTATGGCCTCAGTTATATTGACAGAAGTAAGTGTTTTCAGAGGGTACAAGTGAGAATTATTTTGAGATCAAGACTCACCACAAGGCAAGCTATCTATATAATTATGACATATGCATTTTTAAGGGCCAATAAAATTATTTGAGACCTGAAAAATAATATAGTGGCTTCAAAATACAAGAAGAAAATAGGAAACCAAAAGTAAGATATTTCTAATTAAGTGTCTACAAAAGTAATACACCCAGCTTCATCTCAGCTCAACTCTTTTCTAGGTTACATCAAACATTTAACTTGGGGTATAGATGCATTTTATATGTTTGATGATAAGGCCTCCCAGAATAAAAATGTTCAGAGTCTTCAAATATCTCTGCTTACCCTGTGCATTGCATTGACATTATTTTATATTTGTATACTGCTACAAGAATCTCTGGTAACAAAAATCTACAGCATCTGTTTGCAGGAAGGCAGCAGGTGGGTAGAGTTTTAACAAAGACTGCTCTCAACTCCTGCTTCTAGCCCCATTCCATTTCTGTAACTGGGAGGTGTTTAACAGCAACTCAGTTCCCCATGACACTGCTTAGCTCAGAAATCAAGTCTGCTGTGGATGGGCAAAGAACTAAAATAACATAAATGAGGTATATTTAAATTTGTAGATAAATTTAAAATTCTCAGATAGGGGATACATACCATGTTATTGCCACCTTACAACATGTTACTAGATGCTTCTTTCACGTTAGTTATCAAAAACTTGGAATTCATTTTTTGCCCAGAAACATGTTACAAATGATTGGTAGTTTTTGAGATTAGCCCACAAAAGTCTCATAAGTACATAATATACCTGGTTTATTTTAACCACAGTTTCAACATTGTTTAAAATATAGCTTTCCCCCAAATAGTTAAAAAGCAGAGACTCAAACATCTATTTTTACACCAACATTCACAGCAGTATTATCACAATAGCCAAAAGGTGGAAATAGCCCAAATGTCCATCAGCAAGTGGTTAGATAGAGGAAATGTAGTCTATCCATACAAGGGAATATTGTTCAGCCTTATAAAGAATCGAAATTCTGATGCAAGCTACAACAAGAATGAACTTTGGAATCATTATGCTAAGTAAAATAAATCAGATATGAAAGGATAAATACTGTATGATTCCACTTATATGAGGTACATAGAATGGACACATTCATGGAGACAGAAAGTAGAGAGAAGGGCTGGGAAAAGGGGGAAGAGGGAGTTATTGTTTAGAGGGTACAGAGTTTCTGTGTGAGATGGTGAAAAAGTTCTGGAAAAGCGTAGTGGTTATGGTTGCACATTACGAATGCACTTAGTTCCACTGAGTTATACACCTAAAATGATTAAAATGGTAAATTTAAAAATATGTATATTTGTATTGATTTTTAGAGAAAGGAAGGGAGAGGGAGAGAGAGAAAACCGTCAATGTGAGAGTGAGACATCGATCAGCTGCCTCCTGCACGCCCCCCACTGGGGATCCAGCCCTCACCCCCAGGCCTGTGCTCTGACCAGGGACACAGGCCGGCAACCTTTCAGCGCACGCGGTGACGCCCAACCAACTGAGCCACACGGGCCAGGGCAAAAAATGGTAAATTTTGTATTATGTATATTTTATTACAATAAAAAATAGAGTTTCTACAAATTGAATTTGAGCTCCATCTAAATTGGGAAACTAGCTTCTCAAATGCACCCACAACTGGGATGACAGTAGGGTTTGGGGTAAAATAGAAAAATTTCCTATTTTTCTAATTCTGTGCTTTTGATAAAATGTAATCGTGTACCACAACAGAACTAGAGCCCATACTCTATAAGACTGGCACCCAGAGTCACGCCCGGGCCCAGCCCTCCAGCCTCCTTTCCCGCCTCCCTCTGCTCCAGTCCTGGCGTCACTAAGGACACTGCAGGGAGAGGCGCTGTTTCCACCTGGTGACGCGGGAAGAGCAGGAAGAATGGAGTAGCAGGACAGCAAGTCCCGGCCAGGGTCACACGTAAGCCATGACTGTATAGTCAGGACTATCCCTGCTTTTGTTCTTTCTTTAGAATTTAAAAAGTGGAGCCGAAATCATGCGAAGCACCGTGAGTAGAACCAATTTGACTGTATACTTGATACTGCAGGTTGCCAACTGTGGCAGATACGTCAGGCTCTTACTAGGAGCGCCTTGCTCTCCGCTCTTCCCATATTCTCTGTTAAGGGAACTCTGTGCTCAGTTAAAACGTCTTTGCCCTAGGGGTGGCCTGGTGACAGTCTGGCCCCTGAACTGTAAGTGGAAATCTACTAGGGAATTTTGGAAAAGAATTTTGCTTTCATAATGTAGGCTGATTCTCTCCCTCCTCCCCTCTTTGTCAATCCAGGCATGGGGATATAATACCAGAAGTTTTAACAACTGTCTTATTTCCATGAAGATGAAAGTCACTTGCTAGTTCAAAAGAGTAGGAATTTAGAAGGAGCCAGGGTCACTGATGATGTTGAGCAGTGTGGATTCCCTAAGTCCAGGCTTCTTGTTAGGTAAGAAAATAAATACACGTGTTTTAAACCTACTGATAGGTGTGGACATGCATCACCGGAGAAGGGAAGATTCCAGAGGATGGAACAGAAAACCCAGAGATTGGTATGTTGGGTGGAAGGTAGGGATAAAAAAATAAGTGGCTCATTTTGGTTCAAGCATAGAGTATGTAAGAGGAAATAGAGGAAAATAATTTTAAAAGGCAGTTTAAGCCAGATTGTTGAAGGCCTGATGTGCCAGGTTAAAAAAACTGGAATTCTGTTATGAGGGCAATAAAGTCCCACTGAAAGTTTCGGAGTTACGGAGTGAGTGTGATGCTGAGAGTGATGCTTGATCAAGCGAGGACCTGCTGTATTAGTGCGGGTAAGTGGGATCAAGTACGAGACTCTAATTCATGGGATCAGAATACACGAAGGCCCGAACCAGGGCAGGGGCAGTAGGAATGGGTGGGATTGGTGGGAAGGGTGAATAGTGGGAGAGATTTTCAAGGCAAAATAGGCAGGTACTAATGTGTGGAGTAAATGGGAACAGGGATTTTGCCTGTTTTGGGCTTTCATAGCTTTATGATTGAATGAATGGAAAATACATGGGCTGGCTAGGAACCCGGGTTTCTTTCTTTTGGAATAAAATGGAAAAGAAGTAAGATTTCCTTCTAAAATTTAAATTGATGAATGGGCTGTATCTTTTTTTCTTCCTCACTTTCAAAATTTCCTTGGTCAAGATTTTAACAAAGTGAATCTTTTGAAACGAAGGCTCCAGGAAGTCCATTGCTGTTTTTGCAGCACCTAGAAGAGTGTCCGGCACATAGTAGGCCTTCAATTAGTATTTTGTTGAGTAAGTGAATGAATGGATTATTCATTATCTTTGGTAACTTTTAGAAACACAGTTTTAAAAAAAATAATATCAGATATTTATATTCCTGAAAAGGACTTTAAAGATTGCCTGGTCTAGTCTGCTCATTTTACAGAGAAGGAATCTGAACTTACAGTGCACAGATATTTTATATATGTATGTGTATTATATTTCTAGGGACCCATAAAGCAAAAAGAAATAATCAATACTTATGTGCAACTTCTGCTTAGGACAGTCTTTAAATAAAAAAGTATGCATTTATTGGCTCTTATATGCCTAATACTGCTCAAGATGTGGTAAACAAAGTAAAAAGGAGACTAAGACCTGATCCTAATCCTAAAAAAAGATGAAGATTATTTAGGGAGATAAGATTAAGGCCTATGGAATATTTAGAGTGCAATCAGGAACTGTACTTGGTGGGGACTGCATATATGAGTTCAGGGAAGGAAGAGTTTAATGTGACCTAGAGGCCCTGTTCTGTAAACATTTTTTAAAAATTTGTATGAGAACATAAATGATGTCATTAATCAAATTATCAGCTGGCATGAAACTGAGTAGAGTAGGATTCAAAATGAGTTCAAAACAATGGAGTGACTCCAGCAAGGTGCATTAAATAGTAGCTTAATAATGCTTAATAAAAAGTTAATTACAATTCATTTTTATTGAGCATTTACTATGAAACAAGCACTATTTAGTACTTTACCTTCATTATGTTATTTGACCTTCATATTATGCCATTTTAATCCTCATTTTAAGGTTAATGTTTCCAAGGTCAAATAAATCATATGTGATGAATCCATGCTTCAAATTCAGATCTAAACTCTTACCTACTAATAAATCACAATGCCTCAATGGCTTTAAAAAGTATAAACATAAACTTCTATATACATATTTAGTATAAAGTACTGCACTGGTTTGGGATACAAATAAGATCATTTATCCTTATAATAGCAAATTAAATATTTAAGACCCCACCAGCTCAATCAATAAGATGTCCAGTCTCTGCTTTGGGGTTTCCCCTTAAGTTGCCCAGAGTCTAACTCTTACAGAAGAGGTTCATTCTGACTCCAACAGAAGAGAAGGCGAAATCTGGAGAATCTCCTCGGGATTTTAAATTTTCAGTTTGCGGCCGTCATGGCTTTTCCTGCATCCTACCTGTGGTTGAGAGCTGCCCCTGTGCCGTTTCATGCAGCCTTGTTATCTGAAGTAGAAATGGCATCCGTAATGGTAAGGAACCCTGCACAGGCCAGTACCACCCTCTTTACAGGAGGTGACCCCACACTCTCCAGCTGCGTGCTGGACCAAGATTACACTTGAACTGCAAACTTGACAGCTCTTTGGTTTGCATTCAACTGCTTAGCTATTGTCCCAGCCCACCTTTGGCAGGAGTCAGGTTGAATATTTAGTCTCAGCCATGTACTGTGTCTCAGCTGGCCCTTACTCTACAAGCACTTTTGCTCTGGGATTGAGCCTGGGGTCGCCATCCAGACCACCCTTCCCTCATGGGCCCTTTCTTACCCCTGGACCTCAGTCTAGAACATCTGAATCCACGAAATCTAAAATAATGTTAAATCTCCAGGAAGTGGCCTTGATGTCTTTCCTTCAGACACCATGAGTCTCATGCATATTTACTTAACTCCTGTATACCAATGAGTCCTACGTATGACATCAGTCATATGCTGATGACTGCCGAGCGTATATTTTGACCTGAGAACATCTTCCAAGTGCTTCAAGTTTGCGTGTTCATTTGCCTACTCAACATCTTTAACTGGATACCGGTCAGGTGTTTCAAGTGTAGTAGGTCCCAAATAGAACTTTTGGTTCTTTGTTTCTAAACTTGCTCCTCCAACAGTCTTTGCTATTTCAGTACTTCTAAATATTTCACATACTCAAGCCAAAAATCTCAGAGTCAGACCAGATCCCTCTCTTTCCCTCTCCTTCCATGTCTAATACATCAGCCAATCCTGCCGACGCAATCTTTGTGATACATCCTGATTACCACCATCTCCCGAATTTCCCCTGCAGACGCCCTGGGGCAAGCCACCATCATCTGCTTGGACAGGCCTTCCTGCTTCTAGGTCCCGGTCCCTAGTCACAAATCCATTCCTTCCCCAGCAGAGTGCTCTTTCAGTAATGTAGTGAAATCTTTTCTCTCTCCTGTTTAAAATCTTTCTGTAGTTTCCTATTAGCCTTAGAATAAAATACAAACTTTTCCCGTCATCTCACACATATTCTTTCACTCTCTCTAGCTCTAGTCACATTTGCCTCCTCTCTGTTTTCAGACACACCAAGCAACTCAGCCTCTCAGGGCTTCTGCATTTGCCGTTCACCCTCCAGACTTTGGGTTGGTCCCTTATTCTCTTTCAGGTTTCAGCTTAAATTTCACCTCTTCAGAGAGGCCTTTCTTAATCAACCTAACAAAAGTAGTTCCTACCTCAATACTCTCCACTTCATCACACTTTCTTTCATTTCTAGCACTTATTACACTATCTTGTTGTTTTAGAAAAAGCTGTTTGCTTCTTTGTCAGTTGTCTTGCCGCATCTGAGTTCCATGAAGGTAAGGAATGGTTTGCCTTTAACCATCTTTAGCTCCAATGCTAAGTTTCTAGCACATAGTAGGTACTCCATACATAACTTGATGGCTCACTAAGTGAATAATTGTTAGATGGCTTTTGCATTCCAGAAGCAGTGCCTGGAACGTTCTTATTTTATTTATTTTTAACATCTTAACTAAGTGATTGTCAATCCTGGCTGCATGTTAGACTTATTGGGGGAACGAGGGTCTACCTCCATTAAACCAGAATCTTTGGAGATGGGACCTAGGTACCATTAGAAAAGCTCCTTTTGTTGATCCTAATTACAACTAGCATGGGAAAAAAACATGGGTAATTAGCATTCCCTTTTTCTTAAACTCCACAACAGCTCTTTTGTTATTTCATTACTGCCTCTTTTTTTTCTTAATTTATCTTTCTTGTTGAAAGTATTACAGATGTCCACTTTCCCCCCCATTAACCCCCGCCACCCAGCAGCCACTCTCCCCCTGCCCTGCCCCCCAATCTACTGAACTATTGTCTGTGTCCATGGATTAAACATGTAGGAATGGAATTTCTTTGGTTAATCTCTTCCCACCCCATTCCCTTCCCTCTGAGATTCATCAGACCAGGCAGTGGGAATACCATAATCATTACTATCTTTTAGTATGATTCATTTAAAATGATTCCTCCAAGAAATAGTTCTGGAGAGACCAGGGTCCTTTTATGGCCTTTGCTAAATACTTTATTAAAAAACACTGCCATTTGACTAAGTGATTCCATTCCTAAGAAACCTGAAACACCAATTAGAAGAACTTATGCACCTCTATGTTCATAGCAGCACAATCTGGAAACAGCCCAAGTGCCCATCAGAAGATGAGTGGATAAAAAAGCTGTGGGACATTTACACCATGGAATACTACGCAGCTGTAAAAAAGAAGGATCTCGTACCCTTTGGGACAGCATGGAGGGACTTGGAGAGTATTATGCTAAGTGAAATAAGCCAGGCAGATAAAGACAAGTATTAAATGATCTCACTTATATGTGGAATGTAATAAACAAAATAAACTGATGAACAAAATAGATCCAGAGACATAGAAGCATGAAACAGACTGAGGGATCTCAGAGGGAGGGTGGGGATGGGAGAGTGGGTGGGGAGAGATTAATCAGAGAACTTATATGTTTATAAGCAAAAAAACAAACAGAAAAAAAACCCCAACCATTTCAAATTTGGAGTTTATCTTTGGATCATAAAACTTGTTGCCTGGCCGTGTGGATGTTTTTATCGGCTTGGGGATGGACTTCCTTGGGATTCCAGGGTAACAGACATTCCCTGGGAAACAGTCTGTGTGGGTGTGCCATCTGGCAGAACCTCTGAAGCACAGCAGTATTCAGGTTTCACTCACAAGCTTTTGCTTTTTGTTTACACTTTCCCTTTCCTTGTTGTCGGATAGTCTCCCAAATATGTGTTTGGTGAGCTTCCCACTCAATTGAAGTAACTATCATTTGCTCTAATGTTTTTTGTTAGAAATGGTCTCCCTACCACTCTACCTAAAATGACACTCAAACCACTGCCAGCACTCACTACTCCCTTCCCTTCTTTATTTCTGTTTATCTAATTTCTCACTAATTAACGAGTATAGTTACTTGTTTATTATGTGTTTTCTTTGTTAAAGCAGGGATTGTGACTGCTCTTGCTGTATCCCTAGCAATGTTCAATAAATATTTGTTGAAAAAATGAAGGAATGAGTGAACACTGTTCTAAAAAGGGGTCCCAGAATGATTGTATTTCCTCCCTTTCTTCTTTTTATATTCCCATGGAAATTTGCTACATCAGGAAACATCATCTAAGAAAAAGAAATGTTGGTGGCACCAGGAACCATTTTATCCATGCTTTAACACTCTCATTTTCTTCAGTAGTAGTGAGCATTCATGTGATCCATTTATCGCAGATATTAACTTTGATAAACTACAATCCCTAAAAATATTCCCTGTTTATAGGTAGAAAAAAAAAGTCCTTTGACATGAAATATAATTAATGACCATCAAGAATTCTGGTAATTGCTGAAGGCAAAGCTTTATGCAGCTAATAGTATTAGATAGGACAAGGGTCTCAAGGTCTGGGCAGTTAGATTTTTTTTTTTTTAAAAAACAAACTGTTTTCCTGAACTGTAATTTCAAGTCATATCAACATGCACAAAGGAAGTCTGTTCTTAAAGGTCCTCCTGTGACTGTTTTTTGTTGCTGTTTTTGTGTGCAGTGTTTAAAAAACTTTTCTGCTCAAGAAAATTACAGAAGGCCTAATGATACCCCAATATTGTATTAGAGGGGGAAGGGATAGCCTTTTAAGAACCAGTCTTGGAAGGAACATTCAGAAATGAATATCTTTATAGTCTTAGAGGAGTCAGACACTCTTAATTAATTGTTAGAGCCGATTTTTTAAAAAAATAGGTACCATGACTTTCTATTTCCCTTCTACTGGGTGCATACAGCTCATGCCAGTGAGGACTGCATGTGGCAAAAGGAACTTGGCTCCTGGCCTGGGATGTCGCCGCACCAAGAGTACAGAAGCATCAGCCCAGCCAGTGTGGCTCTCAGTTGAGTGTCCCACGCACCAGGAGGGCGCAGGTTCAATTCCCAGCCAGGGCACATGCCTGGTCAGGGCACATGCCCAGGGTTGCGGGCTCAATCCCCAGCAAGAGGCAGCCAATCGATGTTACTCTCTCATTGATGTTTCTGTCTCTCTCCCTTTCCCTTCCTCTCTCTGAAGTCGATAAATTTTTTAATATATTTTTTTAAATAAAGAAGCATCAAATGCCTTTACCTTTTCCTAAACCCACAATACATGAAGTGTAGTGGAGGGATGGCCACAGTGAAGTAGTAGGGAGTTCAGGCTGACTTTGGTAACGAATGCAGACAAATACACATTTTCTTCTACCAAGAGCTACTGCTGATGGCCTGGGTCCTGTGTCCAGGAAAAATTGCAGAGCAGCTCCCTGACTTCTGTTACTTTACAAAATATGTTACTTCAAAGTGCTACTGATAAACCTTTCTAACTGTAAGTGTTCTTCCTAATTGCACGTCTTACTTAAAGTTTAGGTGTTTGCTTTTTTATATATTTATGAATGAGATCTTACCTTTTTTTTTAATCCAAACTCGAGGATATTTTTTTCCATTGTTTTTCAAAGAGAGTGGAAGGGAGAGAGAGAAACATTGATGTGGGAGAGACACACTGATTGGTTGCCTCCCCCACACACCCCAACCAGGGTTGGGGATTGAGCCTGCCACTGAGGTACGTACCTTTGGCAGGAATTGAACCCGGGACCCTTCAGTCTTCAGGCTGACACTCAAACCACTGAGCGAAACCAGCTAGGGCGAGATCTTACCTTTTAAATATATTACTGGATCATGGTTCCTGAAGGTGATTAGTTTGTGTGTGTTTTATGTGTGGCTTTTAGAATTTGCCTCTTTTGCCCTTTTTAAAATTTAGAGAGGATATGTCAATTCTAAGGAAATCAGTTTTCCTAATTTATATGCTAATTATCAGGGTGAACCCCCTGTTTCCTTTACTTGCTGCAAGTAAATAAAACAGTACCTAACAACAACCACTTGGGGTGCTCGAATAAAACACCCCAAGCTGCAAGCCCCACTGTAACAATACAGGGCTAGCTGAGAGACATTTCTCAAATACTTCCTATGTTAGGGCATTGTAATAGAAAGCAGGACAGAAAAAAAACAGGCATTTTCTGCCTTCTAGGATCTTATAATGTTTGCAGATATAAACCATATGTGGCCTGGCCAGGCGTGGCTCAGCGGTTGAGTGTCGACCTAGGATCCAGGCGATCGGGGTTAGATTCCGGTCAGGGCACATGCCCGGGTTGTGGGCTCGATCAATGACTCTCTCATCATTGATGCTTTTCTCTCTCTCTCCCTCTTCTTTCCTCTCTCTGAAATCAATAAAGATATTTAAAATAAATAAAAAGAAACCATATGTGTATGCTAAGTGAGAATGATTATAAAATTCTAAGAGAGATGCAAAATAAAAATAGATGTAAATGCAAACTGAACATTATCTTGGGATATAATTATATGTATTTAATAATAATAATAATTATTATTATTATGTTTTAGGAAAGTCAAATTAGATAGAGTGGCCAAGAATTTTGGAAACTGAGTTTTAAGATTAATGTGAAGTCAGTAAAGAAAGTAGATGCATTCTTTTTGATGGTTTTCTGTTCACAAGGCCTGAACTCTTTACCTAACTCTTGCTTGGATTCTGTTTATAACATATTATTTCCCTTTTTCTCTTTATTGGACTTGTAAGTTAATGTCCAATCAGCTGCCAGGTGAACAACATAAAAGCTGTTCCTTTAAATCATATATTGGCTATAACAGGATGCTACTCAGCTTGTGTCCCGGTTGTTGCTAATTAGGCTACATTAGTCCCTTGAGTTGGGTACCTTCTGTTTGCCCCTCCAGATGGTCTCTGGATGTTTTTCTACCATACTCTGTGTTCTAGTTGGCTGCCCTGCAAGAACTGGTTGGGTCCAGCAGTGGGGAGCACGGGAGAAGATGATTATGAGGGAGGAGAGTGAGGGTGGGGTGTTTGTTTCCCTGGCTCCCTGGCTCATGAGTCTGTGCCTCTCACCAGGCACAGCCTTTCTGTCTCCTGGTCCCTTGGCTGCTCACTCCCCTGACCCCTTCAAGCTTCCGGTGACAACATCTCCTACCCTATGAATAGCCTTGGGATGCTGCATCATCCCTTGTGCTTTCCTTCAATTCTTCCCTTACCTTTGTAATTACTCTGGTTTTGTTTTTCTTTTTAATATATCTTTATTGATTTCAGAGAGAGGAAAGGAGAGGGAGAGAGAGAGAAACATCAATGATGAGAGTCATTGATTGGCTGCCTCCTGCACGCCCCCGACTAGGGATCGAGCCCACAACCCGGGCATGTGCCCTGACCAGGAATTGAACCCCGATCGCCTGGATCCTAGGTGGATGCTCAACCGCTGAGCCACACCCAGCCTGGCATTACTCTCTGTTTTAACTGTTCCTCAGAGTACTCAATATGAGTTGCCATAACCCTATGCTGAAACTCTGATTGGTGACCTTGCCAAGCAGGAAGAATCAGAGTCTAACCCTCTGATGGTAACGTGACATGCACCTCTCTCATTTTTCAGTCTCCAACCAGTTCTTTTATATAAGTTACCTAAATAGTTGCAGCAAAAGTGAGATTCCACTATTCAAGAGTTCCCATCTTCTTGGCTATGTGATAAAATTCTCCCCTATTGCTAACATGGAAGGTTAGGATAAAACAGTGAACTACAGACAGGGCCTAAGGTAATCAAAAAGTCTGGTTTATGTCATAAGCGGGTATGTGATACATCGGGATGATTTCTTGGTTTAGGAAATAGGCTATTTACCTGATTACAGAAGTCCCCTTATTAGGGCACAGGAGTGGTGGCCACTGTGGACATGCCATTCTGGGCTTTCAAAGCGGAAAATGCCTGTGTGTGTGCGTGTGTGTGTGTGTGTGTGTGTGTGTATGCACTGTAATAGTGTATGACAACTGTAATAGGGACTAGGTAAGCATCATCAAGACATATGTTAAACTAGGTTTCTGGCAATGGAGGAAGAAGGCCTTCATGTTTGTGAAAAACCAGAGAAATATAATAGCTGGAAGTGTTGGAGTACTTTTGCAATATTGCCTTGAGGGTAAAAAATACCCGGATGAAATACCCAGGACCATGGGTCTACCATTCCAGATATCAGAAAGAGGAAACTAAAAAACAGACAGAAAGGCTTAAAAAAGTAGTGTTTTTTCTCTCTGATCATATGTTAAAACAAAGAGCTTGAAACTATGAAACCCTGTGTACTGAATGACCTGAACTCCTTAGGGAACTTGGGACTGCATTTCAAACTGTGACCCCTGAGGAAAAAAAGATAACTACGAAGAAGGGCTCAAAGTAAAAAAACCACAGAACACCAGAGCCTAGCGGCCACTTCTGCACAGGAGTCCCTCACTCCAACCGCTTCCCGGGAAAGCCGGTGCAGGACTGCCTGCCTGCGCGGAGCCCGCCCGTTATAAAGGAGCTCCTGGAATCCTATTCAACCAATTGGACTGGGGCTTTCCCCATCCAACTGGAGCTGCACAGCTCCAGCCAATCAGAGTGGTCTATGCTGACCAATCAGTACAGTGCCTTCTGGACCAATCAAATTGCAAGGTTTAGGAGTCCGTATTTGCATGAGAACTGGCCAATCAGGGATCAGGGGTGGGGACTTCTGTCCATATAAGCCAGCTAGCTGCCTTCCCTTCAGATTGCACACTTTCCTTTTGTGTGGGGGCTGCGTTCTTCTCTTGCTCACCTGAAGCCCTCAAGGTGGCAGGTGGGACAGCAGATCTGTGTTGCTGGAAAGGGGCCTGGACCCAAGGTTGGCTCACAGCTGTGCTGTTTTCACAGCCCTGTTGTATCACAATTGAGCTGTTTTGCGCTGAATGAAGTTTCTTTCCTCACTGCATGCCAAATTGAGGATTCCTGTTTGCGTTGACTTGGCGCCAGTGGCCATCAGTTGACAAAACTTTGCTAAACTAAGCGAGCTGATAAAAGGTACTCAAACCTAAAGCATACGGGTTATTTTTTTCAGAACAAGAGGTACACTGGGAGATTCAATGGAGATAATTTTAGAAAAGCCTCTAATTAGAAATAAAATATAATTATTTAAACAGTTTTGGACCTTAATATAATTATTGAAGATGAAAATAGAAAATGAAATTCTGTTGTCATAGCACTGTAAAGTCGTCATTTTTGAACTGTGTGAAAGCCACATGGGACAGCTGAAAAGGATGATGTCATCCTTGGATGCCTACGAGTGTGACCTAGAGCACTCCCCTGATCAGTAGTTGCCAAGAATCACTCAAACAAAATTGCAGTAATTGTTAGCACAAAACAATTTTCTTGCTTTGCTTTGACTATGTTGGGGAAGATCATTGGGAAGACATGACCACCAGTTTGACCCACGGGCTGGACCTGGGCAGTTGGAGGCTCCACACTCCCTCCACTCTGCAGGCAGTTTGCCTTTCCTGAGCTAGAAGCTGCCCAAGAACACGGCCTTGAGAGAGTGCTGTGGTCATGAGACCATCTGGGCTGGGTACCTGATGGAACCCTGTGAAAGCCTCTATACAAACTCGAGATTTGGTTGTTGGGTGCAGAAAATTACTGCTCTTTCTGCCAGCAAAGGCAAGCCTCTTAAGTAAATTTACCTTGTTTATTAAACCAATATGGAGCAGTCTGCCTTTTTCCTTAGGTCTCTTCCTTCTTTCTGCATATGGGGGCAGTTCAAGATCACATGCAAGAAACTCCCAGTCAGATTTGTCCACACTAGACTGACATGATATGGCTGCTGCTGATTCAGTTGTCACATTGTCATATTCTAGCTTGTGGGATTCTTTTCAGTGTTAAAGGAGTAGGCAATAGGCTATTCTTTATTTAAAGTCCTAGGATATGTCAAAACCCTAAAAATAAGGTAAATTTTAAATGATATAAAAGAAATCTATGATATTTAAGGTCACACCGATACCTAACAGTGGTTTAAAATCTAATAATTAAATTCTGCTGACTAAATAAAGATTATATCAAATTGGTAAAGACATAAACGTATAAAAACTGTATTCTTTCTGGAAACAAACATAAGGACTAAGAAACTCAATACATTTTTTTCCCTTTTCAACAGAAGTTAGAAATACATTTTAAAAATTGAAGTGATAGGTATGATTTAAATACCTTATTAATTTGTATATTTCTTCCAGTATTTCAACTATACAATAATGATATGGAGAAAATTATGTGTTTCTATATTCTAATATACTTCATCCTCAGCAGACTTCATTACGTACATCTGCAGAACAGACATCACTTTTAAATGTTTGAACATAGAATTGCACAGGAGAAACACTGTTGATTGCTTTGTACATTTTTATTCAGGTAGTATTACAGATTTTTAATTTACCTTCCTGAGTTACACATGTAATATTCAATGTTTCACACATTTCTGTCATTTCAGAAAATAATACATGAAAGAACTCCCTATGTACACTTGTGAAAAAGTGCAATTTCCTATTTTTAAAAATTGCCTGCTAGTAAAGAACACTTACAACTCAACAACAAAAAGACAAAAACAATCCAAATGAAAGATGGACAAAGAACTTAGACATTTCTACAAAGAAGATAAACAAGTATCCAACAAGCACATGAAAAGGTGATCAATGCCATTAGTCATTGGAGAAATGCAAACCAAAACTACAATGAGATATCATTTCACACCCACTAGTATGGCCTTAAAGAGCAATTTTTTTTAAGGAAAAATTTTTTTAAAGGAAAACAAGTGTTGGTGGGAATGCAGAGAAATTGGAATTTTATACATTGTTGGTGGGAACATAAAGCTGTGCAGCCATTGTGGAAAAACAGTTTGGTGGTTCCTCAGTAAGTTAAATGTAAAATTACCATATGACCCAGCAATTATACTTCTAGATATATGCACAAAATAATTGAAAATTGGTGTTAAAAAAATAACCTATATGTGAATGTTCATAGCAGCTCTAGTCACAATAGGCAGAAGGTGGAATCAACCCAAATGCCCATCAATGGATGAATGGAAAACAAATTGTGATATATCCAGACAGTGGAATACTATTCAGCTACAAAAAACAATGCAGTACAGATATATACTACAAGGTGGATGAAGCCTGGAAACATGATGTTATGTATTGTATGGTTTCATTTATATCAAATAGAATAGTCTAATCCATAGAGACAGAAAGCAGATTGGTGGTTATTGTGAGCTAGGGGGAGTAAGGGGTTTAATGGGGAGTAACTGCTTAATGGGTATGGGGTTTTGGTTTGGGGTAGTAAAAATGTTCTGGAACTAGTAATGGTTGCCTAACATTGTGAACATACTTAATGACACTGAATTGTTCTTTATTTTCACCCACTTTAAAATGAATGTTAAATATTATGGTATGTGTATTTCACCACAATAAAAAGAAAGTTAAAAAAAATTGTCTACCCAGTTATAGATTCAGGGTATTATCCTTCTTTTGACTCAAATACGTATTATTTATCCATTGTGCATAAAAGTTTTCACTGCTTTTCAAAAGAATCTATAATGAGATGAAATGATGCACTTTTGAGTGAAAAACAGATAGCTATTAAAAATGCATTGATGTTGATTTTGTGCCGAACACGTGAATCTTAATCCCAGTGAAATCTTACATGCTATCGGACCTAATGCTGTATTTCACGCAACAGGTATGGAGTAAGGGTGGGGATCAGAGGCACAGGTTTTAGAGTTAAGTGGATTCATAGCCTAGCTTTTCAAATACCAGATGTGGGACTTCAGGCGAGGAACAACAATCTTCTGAGTCTGGCTGGTAGAATTGGAGTGTCTATCTCCCTGTGATGTAAGAACTGAGCAAGTACATATAGGAGAAGTGCTTAGCAATGGGCTGGGCCCACGTGAACGTCTGCTGTGGCGGCGCCTTGTGAAGCAGGCTTCGCGCGCTTTTCCTAACGCAATCCTTCTGTCAGTGGCGCGAGGCGCTCACTCAGCTCCGTGGAACGAGGCGCACTCGCCTCGCCGGCTGGGCTCCTGGCAGGGAGGGCGGCTTCCCAGGGCTGCCTGGGTTCGGCGCTGAGCCGCAATTCCGATTCGCTAGGGGAGCCCCGGTGACCTCCCCCGGCTCCGCCAGGCCCCGCAGGTCTGGCTTTTGGTGGCGCTGACCTGCGACTTCAGGGTGCATCTCCTCACGAAGGTGTCTTTATAATGACAAAGAAAGAGAACGTTATAGCCTATTGGAAGTTTATAAACAAAGTGATAGCCTGAAGGAAGATAAATGGGGGGGGGGGGGATGAGAGATAAGGAAAGCTGGTCTTGTTTCTTAACCACACTCCGAATTATTGATTTCGAGTGGTTCCCAGGACCCAACCTGTCCGGCCGCGTGGGTCGCGCTCGCTCCGGGGTCCGGCGGGCACACAAAGCTGCCGACGGGAACGCAAAGGGCGTCGTGACTCCCGCGGAACGAAAGGCAAGGGGCGCGCGCAGACCGCACTTCCAGGCGGAACCTGCCCGACGCTCCCAGCCCAGCGCTAGGCTTCCCGCAGCCCGGCCACAGTCAGCGGGGGGCAGCCGCGCGGAAAGCAGTTTCTCTTTACTGTGGAGTGTGGCGAGAACACAAGTGTGAAACTTACTCCCTGATCCTCCAGGAGCTTACAGCAGCGCCGGAGAGATTAGCCGCGGAGCTGACACTCCGGGGCGGTCAATGAAACATGACAGACGAGTTGGCCGGGGCCTTGCGGGCGAGGAATTCAGTGAGGGATCAGCTGGGGCTAGAGGCCTGTCCGGGAAGGCTTTCAGAGCGGAGGCGGCAGCTGGGCTGAAGTGTGTCGGACACGGCTTTGGAGGAGCGGGAAGCCATGGCGCTGGGGGCCGACGGCTCCGAGGGCACGCAGGGGGGGAGGGGCGGCCCAGCCGCTCGGGGCACGGCGCGTGCGCAGCCCTACGCTCGCGCCCGGCGCGCCGCCCGCGGGAAGCCGGCCAGGACCCGCGGGCGCGAGACCCCGCGATCCAAGGCGGGAAAAGGCTCGCGCATGCGTACTTCGGAGCTCCGCCGGGATGGGGAAGGGGAGGTGGAGTTTCCAAGAGGGAACTTGACCCGTTAGCAGCCGAGGCCATGACGGCGCGCTCGCCTCCCTCACCACCCCCTCCGCCCCCAGCGCGACTTTCCGAGCCCAGGTCCTCACGTGTTGGGCGGGAAGCTGCGGTACACGCCGCGAGCAGCGAGGCCTGGGGTCTGGCGGGGGCGGCGCGGGAGGGCGTTGTGGACAAAAGCGATATATCCTGGCGGGGTGGAGAAGGGTCAGGGGGCCGGCGAGGGCCAGCGGGGACAGCTCCGGCTCAGGCTCCCCTCCTCAGCGCGCCCATGGGGTCCGAACGGCTAGAGGGCATCTCGGTAGAGGAGGCAATGGTGACCCGGACGCAGCTGCTGGAGGAAGAGCTGAGCAGCCTAAAGGAGGAGCTGGCCCTGTGTCAGGTATCGAGGACTCGTGTCGCCGGCCTTTCCCCTCCATAGCGGGGCCGGGGCCCGTGGGGAGGTGCGACCCTCTTCCTCTGCCTTCGGTGCGTAGCCGCGCGGGTTGGGGACGCGCCCAGCCCCGCCCGGCGGCGCTCCCCCGGGCTCCCACCGCCGCTGGCCGGCGCCCGGGTGCCGGACCGCGGGCTGCAGCCCCCGCTGGACGCCCGCCCGGCAGAGCTCCCCGGGCTTGGTTTTCTTCCCTGGGGTAGCACCGGAACGGGCCGTCGCACCCCCTCCCCCCGCCCAAATTCTGCGTCGTAGCGGTGGTGGTACTTGGTGCAGCAGGAGCGGAGTGCGTTGCACGAGCTGAACTGTGGAACAGGACAGTTTTAAACACTTACTAAAATAAAATCCACCGATGAAGGAGCCTGTTTTTAATGTTCAGATCCACACCTGCCCTTGTTAGTAAGTCAACCTAAGTCAAACTTAAGTTGTAAACACAGACCAATAATTTTTAGGGAGTGTTGGGCCGGGAACTTTTAACACACAATAGATGATACTTGATACTTACTAACCAGCCATACTAATTCCGTAGTCCTTGAGTGAGCAATTTCATTTTCATGTCATTTACTAGATCAATTGCCTTAACATTACTTCCCTGTGATTTGTAGAGTTCGTGTATGCTAGAGATGGCTTGACAGTACTCATGTTCAGAGAGATTTGATTTCCCTTTAGTTTTTTAAAAACTTATCTTTATTGTTGAAAGTATTACAGATGTCCCCCCATTGACCCCCTCTACTTGGCTCCCACCCCCTCCTCAGGCCTTCCCACAATAATGTTCGTCCACGAGCTGTGCATATATGTGTATAAATTCATTGGTTAATCTCTTCCCGACCCCCTCCCCCCCTTCCCTCTTCTTTGGTTTTACCAGAATCTTTAGACAGGGTTGGGTGATTAGATGTTGGGGATTCACTCAATAATCTTCCCGTCACTGTCTTCAAGAAAGGGCCAATTAGGGTCTGCAAAACACCAGAGTATCTTTATGAGTAGTATCAGTTTAGATTAATAAAAATTCATGAAATTCATTCTCTCAGAGTTTGTTCTATTAGATTATTTTTGCTCCTTTCTTAGGTCCTTGCTGATTGAATCAAGGCTTTAAAAACAGGAAAATCTTTTAAAATTGAATATGCCTTTGCTTCAGCAAGTGGGTAGATATTTGGTGGCTGCTTCCTTTTTATTTTCCCATTTTCTATTCTTCAGTGATTAAGGACCAAAGAGATAAATAAAAGATACTAATGAACTAAAACATATGGTCATCTGCACACTTCACCCTTGGGTAGTTTAGAAGATGTGAAACCATTGCTTCATTGTAACCATTGTTACTTTGACAGGTTCTAAGGTACTATTTGCCTATATCTTCTACACTCTTTCCTTGGATCCCTCACTCTGTATTTCCCATAGCTATGCCCTTAATGACTAAGGAACTAAGATATTTACTTTTTATGAATGACCTGATAAAGAAAATCAGTTTGTTGGAAACAGCCCAATGACCCCCTCCCCCAAATCCATTCACTTTTATGTTCTTTAAAAATGTGGCTTCAAACATGGTATTGGCCTTTTCGACCTTGGAAGTATAATGGACTAGGAAGATGAATGAAGTATTCTAGGCAGATGTAAGAATAGAGATGGCCATAATTAGCCTAGAGCAATGGCACTTGAGAATTTTGTAGTATTGACACTGTTAGATGATCATACACATTCCAGTAATGTGAGACAAGATTGATCCTATCCCATACTGTAGAAATTCAATTAAACCATACTCCTGCTTTTGGGGAAACATGGGAAACAATGAACTCCAAATTGTTTTGTATAAAAAAGTATTTAAGTAATTGAACATTTATTTTTACATGTGTTTTTTACTTGTTCCTCCACTTATTCAGCTAGAAATTACACTACCCAAGAATACATAGTATTTAACCCTATATTTTTCAAACCTTCCCAAAACTGCACCCTAAAATAAAAATTTATTTTACATCTCAACCTAGTAAGTATACACATCATACAATACATATAATTTCAGAAAGAATATTTACTCTGTGTTATTAACTCTGAAATTTTCTTTAAAATTCTGTTATTTAAGAAAGTGCAACTCACAACCTAATAATGGGTCAAATGTACAGTTTGGGACAAAGAACTCTGCTAATTAGTCTCTGGTCATAAGTAGCAGCTTCATTTAGGTTAGTTGTTTTTTCCACATTTAACTTACCCATGTGGAATTTAGTCCATGTGGAACTTAATTATATGTACTTGGAGAAGTACAAAGTTTGAGTAATTCCATATACCACCCTCTCTATGGGAATGACTCAGAATAAGCGTGTGGTATTTCTCTCAATACAAGCACCTTATCCTGCTCTTTGTGATTGTATATTAAACTTTTTTCATATGGTCTCAGATTAGTAAGGAGCATACACGTAATGCTTACTTGAAGAAAATATGATTAATTACAACATGGGAGAAAAGCTGTCTGTATTGGGCTTACTGAGGATAGGATGTTAGCTTCCAAATGTAGCTTTTTCCTAAGGAATGTTGAACGATGCTCCTAAGGGTAATTTTAGATCCATGACACTTAGGCCTTGTTCGTTGATGTAGAACCTAACTTCACCATACTCTTAATTTTGATTATATATTTTAAGAATGTATTACCATTTGTGACAAAGGATGTTTGTGGGTATGTGTATGTGTACATTTATTACCCCTTTTAGAATATCAGATAAGAAAAAGTATGTGTAATATATATATAATAGGGTATCCCCCAAAATATATACATATACTTTGAATAGTTATAAAGGCACTGTTTATTATTTTAAAAGTTTTATCATTTTCAAAGTTGAGCTATCAGCTGTTCAAGTATGTATACATTTTGAGGGGAATATATATATATATTCAGATATGTGTACCTATATCACAAAGCTTATTTCCTTTTTTAGTAGCAGTCAAAAATGTTTACCTATAAGCTATAAACCAAGTTCAGGTAAAAATCATTTGAGGCATTTAAATGAAATATAAATTCATTATTCCAACTTTAATGATGAAACTAACTTTCATGAAGCATGTGATGTTGGAATTAAGAGTATATGACCTGAGAACTCAGCCAGTTACTTTTTTTTGGTTAGATATTTAGCTGTGTTGTAAACCTGTCCAGTCATTCACAAAGGAAAAAAAAAATTTGAGAACATGGTATATAATTAGAATCCTTATCATGGTTAGTATCTGTATTCTAGTAGGTAAATATTTTTGTACAATTTTCATAATAATAATTTGAGTGGCTACTTTGTGCTATACTTTGTAATTAAACTTCTTCCATTATTTTCCCTGAGTTCCGATGGGCAAATTTATTTGTTCAAATATAGGAAATAGGTTTCCTGTGTTTGTTGAATTCATTCCTCCAGTACAGGTAAAGTGGCGGCCTATTATGTTGCTAGACACTAAACTAGGTGCTGGGAGAATAGGTACCCAGTGAAAAAGATAATTTTGGTTGTCTGTATCTGTAAAGTGGATATTTATTTCCATGTTAGCTGATAAGTGAAAGTCAAAGCTAATCCACTCGTAAGATAATTTAGGCCCAAATCTTGTAGGATTTTGTCAGCTCATTCACAGGCTGAGTTTAATAAACTGTGAGAAGGAGTGAGATTTTTAAATTTAAATTATTTGATTCTGTGTAGAAGTTCTGTAGTAATAATAAATAATTTTATGAGTAATTTTTAAAGGTTTTTATTTTTAATTTTTTAAAAGAACATATTTAAGTGTTCAGTGGAAGGGAAAATATAGGAAAATATAAAGATAACGTTACTGACAATGGTTAGTTTCCTTGTTTTAATGTCAGGAATACTCTGGAAACTAGTTTTGTGTTTTGGGGGGGGGGGGCTTTATTTCTTTTTGTATATGAAATGTCTTTTTAATAACCAGAGTTAAAATCCAAATTGAAGATGATATAGCATTTAAATAACTGAGAAACTCACAAAACTAATACATAGAGTAGTCCCACAATCCATTCTTAGCATTTTATTGCTCACAAAAGAAAATTTTTTTAAAAATTATGTATCACTTATATATTTGAGTATTTTTAGGTAATGAAGAAAATCTGAATGCTGTTGCTGTCCATAAATAAAAGATAAATTAATAATTTAATTTTAAAGTAAAGAAATTTGGAAATTAGCAAGTTCTTCCCTAAATGACCTCTGGGTATAAACAGTAAACAATAGAGTGTTTTTTGAGAACTCTTCCTCTGAAGGAGGATTTTTTCTCTGGGCTCTATGATAAAAACAGCTTAAGGAGAATTTATCGTTCCTTTCTCTTTGTTGGGTATGAAAAGGAGATATGAAATAACCATTAACCATAATAACAACAAAAAGAAAAAGAGGAAAAAAGTATAAATTAAGGTGAAGAATTTTTTGATCATGTATTTACTGATTTCTTATTATGTCACTTTCACTGCTAGAGCTAAGTCCTTTATTAGGAAGTCATACTTATTTAAGCTGAAGTAACTCAGTTATTTTATAAGTGTTGAAAACCTTTTAAAAATTTTTTTACATTTTTATTTATGTTACCCTTTCTTGCTTAGTATTTTAGGTAGAAAAGTTGAGATGAAAATATATGTCAACCTTTGCTATTTTGTTTGGAAGCAAGCTATAAGATAAATTTATAGATAGCATTGGTTTCAAAAGATTTTTTAATGTCATCAACATACCTTTTAAAATTAGAGATATTAATTAGAGCACATAATGTTGTATTAGCTTACTTTTTCCAAATCTTCATTGCCTTTTGAGCAGGTTATGACATGTTTATGTATGGAGTGGGCAAAAGTAGGCTTACAGTTGTCCATATGGAAAATACTACAATAATGAATACATAATACAAGTTACCTGTGTTTCACGTACTTATAACTGCAAATCTACTTTTGCACACCCCTGTATTGACATTTCTTGTCTTTAACCCAAATGCTGAATTCTTACTTTTAAAGGGATAAAGTAAAACATGATGTATAAGATTTGTTAGGTAGTACTCTCTAGTACTCAAGCTGTCAAAAGTCTTTAACAAACAAAAAGAAAATAGGTCAAAGATTTGAGCATTAAAAAAAAAAGAAAAGTTAAAATTTTAGAAGTAAATATAGGTAAATGTATTTCTAATATTGGAGTAGAGAAGGCCTTCTAATTGGGACATAAAATCCACAAGCTATAATGGAAAAGATGGATAAATTTGAATATGTGAAATTAATAACTACCTTTTCTCCCCAAAGAATTCATCATAAAACTAAATAAGCAACAACATATTGGGGAAAAATATTGTAACACAATTGGTAGACATAAATCTAATTTTAAGATTTCCAACAATACTTATATTTTATTGGCAGAACATAGTTACAGAGCCCACAGACAAGGGAAGCAAGTCTTTTAATTGGGCAGCAAAGAGCCAAAATGTTTCCTGTTACTAACAGGAAGGGGAGAATGGATGATGGAGAGAGCTACAAATGGAGATATCTGCCACACAAGTAAACACCAACAAACAAATGTAGTATTTTTAAATGTGCTGTGAAAAAAAATAAACAGGGTAAGGGGATTACCAGAGACTTAACAGTTTTGGTTGCTATAAATATAATAGGGAAGTCTTTTTGAAGAGGTAACATTTAAGCAAAGAACTGAACTGAGGGAATAATCTGCATGAAGATCTGGTGGATAGCACATGTACAAAGGCTCTGGTACAGGTAGACAAGAAAGGCGGTGTGAACAAGGAGAAGAGTGATAGATGAGGTCCGACCAGGTGTGTATGCGGCCAGATAATGGGGAATCTTGTAGTCTTGGTAAAGAGTTTGGATTCTTTTCCTAATTAACAGGAACCAATTGGGGGATTTTGAATTGTAAGGAGGCTAGGGGACCATTGTGGAGAGCTTGGCAAGAGATGGACTTGACTGGATGAGAGTGATGGTGATGGAGAAGTTGAGAAGTGGTTAGAATTGGGATACATTTTGTAGGTAAGGCCAATAGGATTTACTGATGGTTTGGCTATGAAATGGGAGGAAAAGAGAGCAACCCATGTTAACTCCTAGGTTTTAGGGCTTTGAACAAATGAGTAGATGGTGTCATTTTCTGAGATACAGAGGTGCAGGTTTCTGAAAGGGTAGGAAATCAAACATTGTATTTTGGGTAAGTTAAATTTGGGATACCTGTTAGGCATTCAAGTGGAATTATCGAGCAGGCAGTTGGAGATTCAAGTCTGCATCTATGGGTAGAGGAGACAGCTAGAGAGAGAAATGTGGGGAGTTGATAAGTAAAACCATGGGATTAAATGAGGTCACCTAGGGCAGTGGTTCTATGCTGCGTGCATAGAATTACCTCAGAAGCTTTTAAAAAATACTTGAACCTTACCAGAAACGAATTAAATCAGAATCTCTAGATCATCACTATTTAAAAACAACAACTCCCCCAAAGTGATTCCTAACAGTCAACCAGTGTTGAGAACAACTGACCTAAGCCATATGGACTGAAACTGTTCATTGTCCATTTGGATTTGGCTATATAGAGGACCTTGAAAATTATTTTAGCATAATAGTGGGAAGGGAAATCTGACTGGAGGAGGTTATAGAGTGAATGGGTGTTAAAGAAGTGGAGACTGTTTATAAGTAGCTCTTTCAAGGAATTTTGCTGAAAAGGGAGCTGAAAAGGGAGCAATAGCTAGAGGGCTATTTCCATTTAGAGCAA
Source organism: Miniopterus natalensis (assembly GCF_054644295.1). Lineage (NCBI taxonomy): Eukaryota > Metazoa > Chordata > Mammalia > Chiroptera > Miniopteridae > Miniopterus > Miniopterus natalensis. Next base: position 21,390,732 of record NC_142092.1, on the reverse strand, counting down.
ATTTACCTTGATATTCTCAGCATTTCATTGTTTATACCTTAAAATGTGAAGGGTAGAAGTAGTAAAAGTGAATGTGGGTTATCAGTATAAAACTTTTTAAAATAAAGCTTTCCTGCTATATTTTTTAAGAATCTGTTTTATAGTTATTGTGCTGGTGATAAAATAATTTTGTTTTTTCATTTTTTAATTTGAGGCAGTGTATCGTCTTCTCTGTTAGAGCTACAAAGCAATCCGTTTAAAATGTCTTTTGTTTCTCTAAGGCTGATAAAGAATTTGTATGGTCTTTGTGGAAACGTCTCCAGGTGACAAACCCAGATGTCACACAAGCAGTCAGTTTGATTGTGGAAAGGTAAGCTCTCAAGTTATTTCTTCATGAATATTTGGTTTGTTGAATTTGTTTCTCTTCGCTGTGAAAATTAAAATGTGGTGCTAATCCCCTAAAGCAGTAATTTTTCAACCTTTTTAATCTCATGGCACGTATAAACTAATTACTAAAATTCTGTGGCACATCAAAAAATATATTGTTTGCCAATCTGACAAAAAATAGACATAACTTTGATTCATTCACACTGGACGGCTATTGTGTTGGCTGATGTCATTTTTTTATTTGACAATCTAAGGGAAAATAGGTCAGTGCCTCAGGTATTGCATGTTTTCAAAATTCTTGCAGTACACCAGTTGGAAATCACTGCCCTAAATAGATGCGTTTGATTTCCAAATGAATGTGGAACATGATAAAATTATTGGATTTATTTCAAGGGATGCCAATTCACCTGATAGTATAGGTAAATAAGCCATAACTCCTGCTCATTTTCTGACATATTTGGGAAGTTTGTAGGTAGAGGTAAAACTGTGACTTAGACATTGTGTGTGTGTGTTGAGCTGTTACAGCTCAACTTTAAAAATTGGAGAAGTCCCTGTTGTTTGGCTTCTTACTCTTGAGATTGCCCTTGTTGGCAACTTCCTAGACAAGGCTTAGTATTCCCCTATGATAACTGCAGTATTTACTTGAAAACCTGGGATGACATCGCCAGAGTAGAGGAAGTGTTCTGGAATAGTTTGAGGGATTTCACTTAACACTGTATTATCCTGTGCCAGATGCCCTGTCATTTAACTATAGATTGTTAGGCTTCTCCTTGAAACAGGGGAGTGATGGTAGGTACTCCGTTTCAAACATTTGGTATAGAGTAGTCCTTTGACACTTAGCAGAACAATTAAAACACTTGCGTTCCTATTAAATGAATTTCATTACATTTCCTAAGTGAGAAGCTAAGCATTTGGATGCATTTTCCTTTTTCTTTATTGGAATGATGATTATGTAACCTGAATATTACTTTTCTTAACTTGAACTGGATTCACATTTGGAGTCTCTTGCCCTGGGATCATTCTGATATTGCTGGAATTTGACTTCGTATTTTTAATTTTATTTATATTTTTATTGATTTCACAGAGAGAGGAAGGGAGAGCGAGAGAGAGATAGAAACATCAATGATGAGAGTCTTTGATTGGCTGCTTCCTGCATGCCCCAGGCTGGGGATCAAGCCAGCAGCCTGGGCATGTGCCCTGACTAGGAATTGAACTGCGATCTCCTAGATCATAGGTTGATGCTCAACCCCTGAGCCATGCACAGTCCAGGCAGGAATTTGACTTTTTAAAATCTGTGATATATTCCTATGTTTAATTTTACTATCCTTGATTACTGTGAGCTCTTAAAAACAGCATAATCAGTTTCTCCTCATGTTGCTTGTATGTCTAATTCGTCAATCAGTTTTTCCCTTTTGATAATCAGAATTAAGTCTTTGGTTGACTTGCCCTTGTAACTTCCTCAGTCATCCCTGAGATAAAATGTGATCACTCTACCCACTGTATTTTAGAAGAGTAAGCCTTCTAGAAGATATATTCTTGGTACTTCAGTTGCCATTTCTGTGATTCTTTCTTTATTCTCATTTTTATTTGTATGTACAGGGTGTCCCAAAAAAATGTATACACACTTTAAGAGCTGATAGCTAAACTTTGAAAATGAAATGTATTTTGATAAACACTGCCTTTATAATTATTTAAAGAGTATGTATATTTTTTGGGACACCCTATATTTTTAAATTTGCTAATTTGTTATATTTTCTAACTTTCTAAAGCTATCTTTAATTTTCACTTTACTTTTGGTTGTGACAGAAGCAAATATTAAAATATTGTTAGGTAATTGTTTTCATCCTTTGAGATTTCTATTTTCATATTCTGCTATATATGTGATATTTAATTATATAAAGATGTATATATATAAACACAATTTATAAATAAATATATATTGGGAGTGGGTACTCAAAAGTCTTCTGCTGATAAGATATGTAATGGAAAATTTTGGAATTACTGTTATGGTAATGATTCTCAAAATTAACAGCAGTGATTCACTAATATGAACAAGATATACTTGGAGAATTTGCCTAAATATAGATCTCTGAGACTTTCTCCTGATCTACTGAATCTCTAGGGATGAGATGTAGATGTTTTTAAAAATAAGCTTTCCAAGTAATTCTATTGTTGTAGTTAATAGATCACAGTATGAGATATTGGAATGTGAATTGACTTTTGAAATTGGGAACCTGTAAATGGCATTTATAATTTTATAATTATGTAAATATTTACTTCCTAAAGAACCATGCATTATGCTTGGACCTGTTGAGAAGAGAAAATGTGCCATTCAATCTATATCTATGAAAAAAATATTCTCAATATCAAATACACTATATTTTTGTATAGTCCATCAATTACCTGAACTATGCTACACTTAAGTCTGTGTAATATTTGTGCCTTGGTTTTCCTGGAAAACATATTTTTACCCCTGGAATTTCTAATTGCCCTTCTTTTCTGCTTTTCTTATCATAAAGAATATCCTTGTTCAGGCATTTGTATAATGGCAGAAGACATTCTTCCCTAGGCCCTTTGACTTATGAATTTGGACCAGTTTCTTTCTAAACCTACTGATAACTGTCAAGCGAATTGATAGGTGGTAACTGACTGAACAAAATGGAAAATGTTGAAATCCATAATACCTAAAATAGTCTTAGGAATAGATGACAAAAATGACCTCTGATGACCGAGTGAGGCATGATGCTAAAAAATATAAAGATTGAATTAAAGTCTATATGATGAGCATGTAGACTCCCAATACTCCTTCCATCAAGGCAGGATGCAAAAGTTTTATTCTCTTGAGAAATTGAAATAAGTAGTCTCTGGTCTTAGGGATAACAGACATATCAAGGTACAGGGGTTAGTATTATGCTGAAAATGGAGAAATAAATAAAAGCACATCTGATAAGGGGTTATCTTTGAAAAAATATAAAGAACTTATAAAACTCAACACCAAGAAGGCAAACAATCCAGTTAAAAATGGGCAAAGGATCTGAATAGACACTTCTCCAAAGAGGACATACAGATGGCCAATAGACATATGAAAAGATGCTTAACATTACTAATTATAAGAAAGATGCAAATTAAAACCACATTGAGGTATCACCTCATAGCTGCCAGAATGGCTGCCATCAACAGATCAACAAACAGTAAGGGCTGGTGAGGATGTGGAGAAAAAGAAACCCTCATGCACTATAAGTGGGAATGCAGACTGGTGCAGCCACTGTGGAAAAAAGTATGGCGTTTCCTCAAAAAATTAATATGGAACTACCTTTTGACTGAGTGATCCCACTTCTGGAAATATATCCGAAGAGTCTTGAAACACTAATTTGAAAGAATATATGCACCCCTATGTTCAATGTAGCATTGTTTACACTAGCCTAGATCTGGAAATAGCCCAAGTGCAAATCAGTAGATGACTGGTTAAAAAAGCTATGGTATATTTACACCACGGAGTACTACTTGGCTGTAAAAAAGAGGAAAACCTTACCTTTTGTGACAGAGTCGATGGACCTGGAGACTATTATGCTAAGTGAAAGAAGTCTATCAGAGAAAGACAAATACCATATGATCTCACTTATATGTGGAATCTAATCAACAAAATAACAAACAAAATAGAAACAGAAACATAGATACATAAAATAGACTGATGGCTGTCAGAGGGGAGGGGGTTGAGAGGGCTGAGTGAAAAAAGGTGAAGGGATTAAGTTAAAAAAGTATATCTATATATACAACACATAGACATGAACAACATTATGGTGATAGCCAGAGGAGGGAGAGTGGGTGGGGGATGTGGCAGTGGGCAAAAGAGGGATAAATGGGGACAGAAAGACACTTGACTTTGGGTGGTGACCCCACAATGTAGTATGCGGATGATGTTTTGAGTTGCACACTTGAAACCTATATGGTTTTATTTACCAATGTTATCCCATTAAATTCAATTAAAATGAAAAAAATGTAAGTGAAGAATTTTATTTGGAAAAGGCTGAATGTACTAAAATACATAAACTTTTAGGAATGTTAGCACTATTGCTAAGTAGTTGTAAGTGTATATACATTTGCTTCATAAAGTATTTAATGTAACAAGCCTTTATATTACAGCCTTCAACATTATTAATGTCTTATTTGTTTATGCTGATGTTCTATCTTTGACGTCATGCAGTCGAGGAAAAAATCTTTTAAAACCTGAGGGAAGATCTTCTAGAATTTTGAAAAAAATTAATCGTTATAGTTGGAAAATTTTTAGAAATTTTATGGAAAAATAGAAAATTAATGTTTCAGCATAAGTGAGTCTTAATTTCTATTGCTCCCTCTCTGGTTCACTGATTTCTTTATGCTGTGTAGGAAGCTATTGAGTCCATCCATTGAGTTGTTGGTTTTGTGCTTTTCAGTCCTTAATTTTCCATTTGATTCTTTGTATCTATGTCTCTTTGCTGAGAATTTGTGTTTTTAGTTTGTTTTTGTGTCATTATAACAGCTTGTTAAAGCATTTTCATGATGGCGCCTTTAAAATTCTTTGTCAAATAATTCTAACATTTCTGTTAGCTTCTATGGATTGTTTTTATTCAGTTTTATAGATTCCTGGTTCTTAGTATGATTAGTGATTTTTTATTGCAGCTGGACATTTGAGTATTGTGTTATGTTACGGGTTTAAACCTTCTGTTTAAGCTGGTTTTCTTTGATACCACTCCATCAGGGAAGAGGTGGTACTTCCATTTTACTGCCAGGAGAAGTTAGAAATTTAGGTTCCTTTCTTGGCCTCTGTTGGCACTTGTGGACGAGGTAAGGGTTTCTCATTACTGCAGGATGGGCTTGGGACTTTCCACTCCCTATTAGTCCTCCACTGATACACCCTGGCTGTTAGGAATGGATGCCTCCTCATATGACCTTCACTGACAGCATGGAGAGAGGGGAGTCTCATTACTGGTGGACACTGGTAAAAGTTCTGACTTTCCACTAGCCACCTTCAACACTGCCCCAGTAGGGAAGGAGAGGTGGAGAGCCTTATTATATATAGTCTTGCATCAATTGAAGGCTAGGTTCCCCACTTGGCCTTTGCTGGTGTGGGTGGTAATGGGTCCACAATTTCCCCCCCTCTGTGGTGATAGGCTGGGGTAGAGTGGCTAATGTCCAGAAGTTTTTGTTTTGTTTTGTTTTTCTTGTTAGGCTGCCCCTTTCCTGGTCCTTTGGCTAGAGAGTAGGCTCTTCCTGGTACTTTTTCTAATTGCACCTTTTGGCATTTCTAGGTTGTTCACTTCCCTGCTTTAAGTCTGGGATATATGAGGCAAAAAGAAAATCCAGGGAACTCATCACTGTTATTCCTTGGGTTCCAAGATTCCTAGCCAGTCTGTCTTTTTTCCTCTACCTTCAGAGTTTTTTGATTTTGTTTTATATACAATGTGCATGGCTTTTAGTTGTGTGTTGATGGAGACAGAGAGTAAAGTACTTGTAGTTATTTTTCCTAAGAGTGGAAAATGATCATGTTTTTTAAAAACCTTTATTTTGACACTGTATTTGAGAGTTAGTTGAGTAATGTAACATTTTTGGAATACATTTTTCAGAGTAGGGTTTAAATAATTTGGTAAGTGAAGAATTTATGCTAGGGAAGGGTGGCACATACCTAGCTGTCCTGTCAACATTCTTCCCCTTTCATGCCATTGTAGTTTTTACTGATTATTCACAATTCTCTTTCCTGTTGAGTCCTAAATTAAAACAGCTTTCCAGTCAGCCTTCTGATAGGATTTTGTGCAGCTGAGAAATCCTATTTGCTGTGTCTGACCTAGAGCTTAATTCAGTTGTACATAATTATGTGAATTATAGTGGGAGGGTCCCAGTTAGGATAGGTCTGACATTTGTAAAATTGATGTAGTTACTCATAAAGTCAAGTGAAAGGTTATTAGTTGTTACTGGAGAGTCTTTGTCTTCATAGTATCTTATCTTCATCTATATGTGGACAGTAATATCTCAGAATTCTAGCAGTTAAGTGTAGGCCTTTGAATCCTCCTGCTAGGAATTATCATTTACTATTTGGGGGGTGGGGGTAATGAATTTATAATTAGCAAACAACGGAAAAAGTTTTTAAACCATCTGTAAATCTAAATTATATTATACTCATGAATGGCAGGCACATCCATTCTGTCATACGGAAGTATCACAGAGCAGCTCTCATTTTTTTAAAACAAATTTTCATTTTATAATGTTATTCAGGAGAATATAATCCATAAAGAAAAGGGTGACCACAAAAACTCATTGAATGGGGAGAATAAGGGACATCTGTAATACTTTAAACAAAAGTAAAAAGTCTAAAAAAAACCAAAAAAAACCCCAAACAAACAAAAAAACCTCATTGAGTAGGACTGTAGCGTTTTAGTACATATTAAACTATCTTACAACATTCAAAACTACTTTATGAACAAATGTTTGTTTTTTAAAAAAAATAAGGAAAGTCATAAATGTTTAAACAGAATCCCAAGCAATAGAAAATATAATGGTAACTTTAAAATGTTCACATGCGGCATTTCTAGTAATCTTCTACCATTCAGTAACATTGATAAAGCCTTACTTATTCCTTTCAGTAATCCCTTTGGTAAATTTTCATCAAAAATAAATGTTTCAATTGAAAATGAACTAGACATAATTGTATCTAAACAATGCTGAGATCAATAGTATTTAAAGTTGTTGGAAAGTAAACGGAACATGAAATATACTTTTGCACCTGCTTAGTGAAAATACCTGGAGGCCTTGTTTTATCCCAAAGGCATTTCTAATTTGCATAGCAAAGATAATATTATTTATATTTTCCTTTAATATTCAGATATGGCTATATTCACCAGATAAGAAATGAATCTAACATGTGAAAGCTAGTATCTAAATCTGTACTTAAGAACCAGTCAGGTTTAAAATAAATAACTTCTGGTTGAAATGGAAAAATAGTGAACTTTTTGAAGTTTCACTTTGAGGTAATGAGTTAATCTGATTTATAATAATATATGAAAGACAGTAATCCCAAATAATCATCTGACACTTTAGATTAAACTTAGTTTCCATAGACATTAACATTATAGCTAATTTTGAAAAAGATTTTTGAAGTATCTTTAAAGTGTTTTAATGAATTCACCAACAAAATGATTTCTTGGAATCTTAAATGAATTTGTTGTTTGAAAAATTGTCAAGCATCTATACTATAACTAAAAGTTGCTATTTTGGAATTTGCATTTTAAAATTATTATATAATCATTAATATTTATTATAATATATATACACCATTTTTGTAATAACTATTTTAAAACATTTTCATTTTAATAGTTAAAATACAGAAGCAGTTATTCTTGCTCAAGATTTGTCAATTTGTTCATCTTTTTAAATAAACCAACTTAATTTTATTGATGTTTTTCTCATGTCTTTTTTTTTTTAATCTTCACCTAGGATATTTTTTCCATTTCTTTTCAGAGAGAGTGGAAGTGGAGGAGAGGGAGAGAGAGAAGGAGAGAGGGGAAGAGAGAGAGAGGGAAACATCGATGTGTCACATCAATTGGTTGCCTCCTGTACACACCCCAGTTGGACCAGGGATTGAGCCTGCAACCGACATATAACCGATGTATGTGCCCTTGGCCTGAATTGAACCTGGGATCCTTCAGTCTGCAGGCAGACACTCTAACCACTGAGCCAGACCAGGCAAGGCATCTCTTTCTTTTTAAAAAACTTTTCTGCTCTAATTTTTATGATTTTGTTGCATCTGCTATCATTTGGCTTAGTTGGTTTTTCACAAGTTCCTTGAGGTGTAAAGTTAGGCTGTTTATTTCTGATTTCATTTATTGTTATAGTTTTCCCTTTTAGAACTGCTTTTGTTGCTTCCTAAAAGTTTTAATATTTTTTGATTCATTTTTCATTTGTCTTAAGATATCTTATTCCCCCTTTTAAATTTTTAAAAATTTTTTTACCTATTGGTTGTTTCAGAGTATGTTGTTTAATTTCCATGTATTTGTGACTTTTAAAAATTTACTCTTGTTATTGATTTCTAGTTTCATGCCATTGTAATCGGAAGAGTTTCCTGATATGCTTTCAGGATTCTTAAGTTTGTTATGACTTAACATATGATATATCCTGGAGAATGTTTTGTGTGGGCTTGAGAATAATTTTTATTTTTCTTCTCTTGAGAGGATATGTTGTATGTATTTCTGTCAGCTTCACTTTCTCTGTAGTGTTATTCAAGTCCACTATTTCCTTATTGATTTCCTTTCTGGATTGTTTATACATTGTTGAAACTAGGTTATTGGACTCCCTACTGTTATTGTATTGCTGTTTGTTCCTCACTTCAGTTCTGTTATTATTTGCTTTATATATTTAGGTTCTCCAGTGTAGAATGCATATATATATATACACACTATATTTTCTTGATGAATTAAATCCATTATCATTATATAATGACCTATTTGTCTCTTATGACAGTTTTTGAGTTAAAGTCTATTTTGTGTGATAGGCATATAGTCACCTCTTTCTTGGTTACCATTTGTATGAAGTATAGTTTTAAATCTCTTATCTTTTAACCTATGTGTTTTCTTTATGATAACTTGAGTCTCTTGGTGTGTATATATACATACATATACACACATACATACATATATATATATATATATTTTTTTTTTTTTGACAGGTAAAGACATACTATTGGTATCTTTTGTTTTCTGGCTGTTTTTTGTTCCTTTCTTCCTCTTTCCTCTTTTGCTGTTTTTCTTTGTGATTTAATGATTTTTCTAATAGTGATATTCTTTAATTCTTTGTTCTTTCTCTTTTGTGTATCTACTGGAGTTTTTTTTCTTTGTCATTGTCATGAGGCTTAGATAAAACAGTTATTAGTGACAGCAGTCTCTTTTATACTGATAACTTCAGTCTCAAACAAAACTCTACACTTTTTATTTTCCCTACCCCATACAGTTTATTTTATTGATGTCATACTTTACATTTTATATTGTGTATCCGTTAACAAATTATTGTATATCTCTTTATTTTTAATACTTTTGTCTTTTAACTTTTATTTACTACAATTAAAGGTGACTTAGTACCATCAATATTAGAGAGTTTTGAATTTGACTATACCTTTGTGTCTTCTTGGAAACATTTTTTTATTTCAAGTTGAAGAACTACTTTTAGTATTTCTTGTAAGGCAGATCCAGCGGTAATAAATTCCCTCAGTTATTGTTTTTTTGAAAAGGCCTTCTTTATGGCTGAAGGACAGCTTTGCTGGGTATAGCATTCTTAATTGGCAGTTTTTCTTTTTCAATGTTATTCCATTTCTTTCCTGGCTTGTGAAATATCTGCTGAAAAATGCACTGATAATCTTATACTGTTTCTCTTTTATGTTAGAAGTGGATTTTCTTTTGGTGCCTTCAAATTATCTTTGTCTTTGATTTTTGAGAATTTGATTATATGTGTCTCTGTGTGATTCTGTTTGGGTCTTATCAGCTTCATGAATCTGGATTTCCATATCTTGCCTATGATTTGGGACATTTTCACCTATTAAGTAATAAACATTCTTCACCATTCCCTCTTCTGGGACTTTCATAAGGCATAAATGACTCTTGTTTTTGATATTCCATATATTCCACATACTTTTAAAATTCTTTTTTGTTCTTTTTTCTCTCTCCTCTTACTGGATAATTTAAATGTTTGTCTTCAAGTTCACAGGTTCTTTTTGCAGCTTGCTGGAGTCTTCTCTTGACTATTGCAGTTTTCATTTCATTCATTTTGTTCTTCAGCTCCAGAATTTCTTTTTGGTTCCTTTCTGTGTGTTCTATCTCTTTTGTTGAAGTTCTCATTTTTTCATGTATTATTTTCCTGATTTTGTTTAGTTGTCTGTGTTCTCTTATAGCTCACTGAGCTTCTTCAAAATAATTATTTTGAATTCTTTGGTAGGAAGTTAATATTTATTTCTTTGGGGTTGGTTACTGGAAAATTACTATGTTCTTTTGGTTGTATCATGTGTTCTTCATTTTCCTGTTCCTTGAAGTCTTGTGCTATGTTTGTATTTGAAGAAGCAGTCACCTCTCTCAGTCTTTATTGATGGGCTCTTCAAGAGAAAAATCTTTTTCAGCTAGCCTGGTTAGGGATTCTGGATATCTCAAAGATCTTTTCTATGGATGTCCTCACTTAAGTCCTCTTGTTGCATCTTAAGGGGGAATTGTTAGAACTGCATGTCTTCTTTTGAACCTGAAAGCTGGTTTAGCTGCTGAGAGCCTCTGTTTATTTTTCTAAGTCAGTGTCTTGAAGTGTTCAAGGTCATACATCTTTTCCCAATTCAGCATAGTCGAGCTGGCTATCCGTGTGCTCATGCATGATCTACAGAGGCATGTGTGACATTTGTGAGGGTGCTTGTAGAGTGCTATCTCTGGGTTTAGAGGGGCCCAGAGAGTACTGGGGGGTCTCATAGGCTAGTTAAGGGGTTTTACAGGCGAAACCTCCTATGCAGTTCACAGGTAGGCCTCTTTGTGGAGTCCATGAGGTCATTAGTTAGCTCTGTGGTCTTTTGTTGAGTCTCACACCCAGTTACTATGAACCCTACCTCTTTGCCTACTCCTAGATGCCCCCAAACTATTATGTTTATCTTCCTAGTGTTCTGGGTGGGGTGAGAAAGAAATGGGCTTTTTAGGCAGCGTCCCACATGATTGGGGAAACCTGACAGTACAGTCTCCCTTTTTCCTCTGGGAGAAATCATAGGCCAAAGAGGTCTCTCTTGGCACTGGGCTATGCCACATTGAAAGAAGAGTGACACTGGTAAATTGAAAATGTTCTTCTTACCCTCTTCATTGTGTCCTCAGATGATTTTGCTTCAACACGATGTTGGGCCTCTTTGTCGGACTCCTGACCTCCCACAAAGATACTCTTGTCTCTGGGTGATTGTCAAAATCTGTGTTTCTGTTGGGAGATGAGGGCTGAAATCTCTCATTCCATCATTCTGCTGATGTCACCTAATGCCAGTTTAAAGTATTTACTTGCTTTTAAAAGGAGTACTGACAAATTGTTACATTAAAATACAAAAGTCCCATAAGTAGTTGTCAGAAGGAAAAAGACATCAAGACAATTACCCCATGTGTAGGTTTCTTATTTGTGTTTCTATGAGCACTTCTGAAGATTAACTTGGTTCGACCATGAGGGCATGTGTTATGGAGCATATTTTTCCTACTGAAGTGAAAGCAGTGATTTTTAAAAATTATGACTTGTATATTTACTGTGAATGCATCTGTACTCTCTAGAAAAGCCCACAGCCTTTTTTTTTTTTTTGACATTCCATTTAAATGACTTTTTTTTCACTGGTGAGAATTATTAATTACCCAGATGACTACAATATTGTTTAGATAATATTATTTGGAAAAATAGTATGATACTCATAAATAAAACTAAAGGATCTTAGGCAATGGTAAGAAAATACTTCAGCTCTGCCCTGGCTGGTGTGGCTCAGTTGGTTGGAGTGTCATCCCATACACCGAAAGGTGGCATGTTTGATTCCCAGTCAGGGCACATACCTGAGTTGAGGATTTGATCCCTGGTTGGGGCCCGTGCAGGAGGCAACTGATTGATGTTTCTCACATCGATGTCTCTCTCTCTCTCTTTCTCCCCCCCCTTTTTCTCTGCCTCCCTCTCTCTTCCTCTCTCTCAGACCAATAATAAAAAAAGAAAATGCTTCTGCTCTGTATTGAATAATTTCTATTCCTATGATTCAAGTTTTATGTTAATTTCCTATGCACTGTCTAATCTGTTGCTGATCCCATCTAGTGTATTTTTCATTTCAGATCATATGTTTTTTACATCTAGAGATTTTACTTTTTGAAAAAATTTTTCATTTCTTTCTATTATATTCATGTTTTCCTTTAAATTATTAAGTACATTCTTAATATTTATAAAAGGCATTTTAAGGTCATTGAATTCCCTAATTCCATTATCTGAATCACTGATATTTCTCTGTGTCATGGATCAAATGTTTCTACTTCCCTGCATGCCTGACAATTTTTTTTCTTTGTTAATCCTCACCTAAGGATATTTTTTCCATTGATTTTTAGAGAGTGAGAGGAAGAGAGGGAGGGAGAGGGGGGAGAGAGAGAGAGAGAGAGAGAGAGAGAGAGGGAGAGAGAGAGACATCCATCTATGTGAAAGACACATCAATTGGTTGCCTCCTGCATGTGCCCCAACCTGGATTGGGAATGGAACCTGCAACCCAGGTATGTGCCCTTGACTGGGAATCAAACTCACAATCCTTTGGTGTGCAGGCTGATGCTCTAACCACTGAGCAACACCAGCCAGGGCTGGTAATTTTTCATTGGATTTTAAACATTGTGAATTTTATGCTATTTAGTGTTTGATTATTGTTGTACTCCCATAAAGAATATTAGACTTTTTAAAAATCCTCACCCGAGGATATTTTTTCCATTGCTTTTCAGAGAGAGTGGAAGAGAGAAAGAGAGAGAAACATTGGTGTGAGAGAAACGCATCAGTTGGTTGCCTCTGCATGCACCCCAACCAGGACCAGGAATTGAGCCTGCAACTGAGGTATGCGCCCTTGGCTGAAATTGAATCCAGGACCCTTTGGTCCATGGTCTGACGCTTTAACGACTGAGCCAAACTGGCTAGGGCTGGACTTCTTGCATGCAGTTAAGTTGTGAATTGGCTTGCTGTTTTTGAGACTTTATTAGCATAGATCCAGGATAACCTTTTTTCTTTAAAGTGAATTTAGTCCCACTATTAAAGCACGACCCTTTTGGGGAATCTACCTAGTGCCTTGTATTACATGGTCTTTCCACTTTGACTGATTGGAACATGAACTATTCTCATCCCTCTATGACCTCTAGAAATTGTTCAGTATATTGCTTCCCAGTGCTTCTCTCCCGTGCCTGCAGTACTTTCCTTGCAGGCATGGACAAATCAAGTCTCAAACAAAGAGGAGCCCTCTGGAGCCAGTGGTGTGTTGCTCTCATTGCACTCCGTCCTCCAGCTCTTTGCCTCACAAGTTCCACGCATCATGGCTTTCCCGAACTTCAGTCTGTATCTTCTCAACTTAATGAGATAGTGCACACTCTTTGTGTTTCTTCTTCCTTTATTGTAGCTTGAAGACTGCCTTCAGTATCAAGCTGCAGAAATCATACAGCTTATTAAGAATATTGGACTTTTCTTCCTTCAGGGACCACAGTCCTTTGCTACCTATGCCCAGTGTCTGAAAATATTTTGTATAGTTTTCAAGTTGTTTAAGGCAGCAGGGTAATCTGATTCCAGTTCCTTTCTAAGGCTGGCAGTGGAAATTAATTCAGCTTTATATGCTGAGAAATGACGCAGATCTTTTAGAGAATTTAAACCGTATCATGCGTTGTAAATGGGTAGGAACTTATATTAACTTGAAATTATGCCAAGAAAGGATTTTTTCTAATCTGGTGAGTTTTATGTTATTTACACGGAAATTAACATTTTTCGTTAAAGTACCAGATATAAATATTCAACAGATTTGGTGGTTGTTGCTGTTATATTCAGAGTTTCAAACAGTCTTCTTATAATAAAGGTAACTGACTGATATAGGTAATGATGTTTGTATCTGGAAATTCTTAGTGGTTACAAATTTTGCCAAAGCATCTGTATTTAACCTTGAGAATTATTATTTCTCATTACCCGAGTTATATTCTTACAGTCCTTCAGTTTTAGACTTGAAGAGGAATATATGATGTAATGCTGAGGATGGTATAAGGTGAAGTGAGATTAAAGTTGAGTGAAACTGAGTAGAGTTGTAATTATACCAATTAAGAACTACTACAGGGAGTTGATTTTTTAGTAAAGATCTCTGTTATTCTATGTGTTATAATTAATAACTATTCACATATTATAATCTTGAGTCATTTAAATAATGGATCTATTTTCTTTAAAGATTAGCTTATAGGTTCCCAAATGTTCTCAATTTTTAGTGCCCTTAGTATCTCAGTAATATGTTTTTATGGTACTTCAAATTAAAAAGAATTATATGTGTGTTTCATTGATTAAGTATTTGTTTTAACAACTTAATGGCCATTAAAAATATACATATAAATTAAAAGGAAAAAATATTTTAATTATTTAATAACCATAATTTTGCTACACCATATGTGAGATTACTAGGTACTGGACAAGTTCTCAAAGTTTAGACTCAGATTGGATAGTGCCACCCTCAGTTTTTTTCTCCATGATGCGTTTTTGCTCCCATCTTGGCTTTTTTCACAACAATGGTCAAAAACTCAACTTTATAAATCTATGATTCCATGAAAGGAATGTAGTACAATCTAGTGCTGAAACTCTGAACTTCCTCTAGCTAGTAGTCTGTGCAGTGTCCAACAGATGTCAAGTATTGCTGTGTTTCCCTCAGACATTTAAAATATCCCACAGTGCCTATGAATGTTCACTATAGCACCTCTGGGAGCCTTGGTACACATTCTGGGTACCTGAATTAATTCATTCTCTTCTAATGTTCATTATAGTTTTATGGGGAATTCTGACATGATTAGTATTCTAACTAATTTTTGTACTTAAAGGTATAGAATCTTTTTCTATTTTTTTTTTAGAAAAAAACCCTGATTTTACAATGGTGAAATAAAGGAATATTTGACATTTTTCTTGATGAAAAAGTGTTTATAGCAGAGGCTTCATAGAAAAATTATTGAATAAATTGGTTTGTGTACGATATTTAGAAATAATCTGGAATGCAAAGAGAAATAGTGAATAAAATATTAAAACATGATATTAAATGGGATAAAAATGAAGTACATTATTACTGTACAAGGTATTGTGAATAAACAGAAAGGAAAAAGATGAATTTTATCATGGGGATGTGAAAGGGAAAATAATTAAGACTATGTGCTGTTATTGGGTTTCGTAGTGTCAGTTATTGTCTTGTAATGGACTAAGGATATTCCTGATTGCTCCTTAAAGATATCTGCCCACTGAACTGTACTAAACTGCACTATAATTCAAAATGAGTTTTTAAAGTTATATTTTATAAGGAAGTATATTTTGAACTATGTGGAAAATACTATTTTTGTTAAATATTATGAAGATATATTTGCAATTCTAAGTGTTCACAGTTTAATACATCATAGAATATCCATAATTATAATAGCTTATATTTATCAAGTTTTACTATGAGCCATACAAATTTCCCAGTGCTCTGTATATGTTGACCCATCATCATTATTTCATGTTATAGTTTAAGATTTTTTTCAATATGTTTTTGTAAAGTCTTGAGAAAGAAATGCCAATTAGTATCTTCTAAATAATAGGCTTCCAAGAGTAACTCTCAGCCTTTTTGAAGTTGTTATTTTTATTTGCAGTTTACTAATCCTTAAAACCATGTGTATTGTAATTGAATTTGAATACTTAAATTTAGAAGACAACAGTGTGGTGATGGCCAGAGGGGAGGGGCTGAGTGGAGGTAGGTAAATGGGGGGAAGGGGGATGACACCGCGACGACACATCTGTAATAGTGTCAACAATTTAAAAAAAGAGAAATATATCTAAATCTCAAAATAAAGATGTTCTGGGTTTACCAATGGTAATACCTTTTACTTTTTCATATGTACATTTTCAAATGAAGCGTACACATAAATTACTTAATGTTCCTATTTGCTTTTACTTTTAAATATCTTTATATAAATCTTGAAAATGTGTTGCTCTCCTTTTTAACATTTTATTTTATTTATTTATTTTTAAAAAATATATCTTTGTTGATTTCAGAGAGAGGAAAGGAGAGGGAGAGAGAGACAGAAACATCAATGATGAGAGAGTCATTGATCGAGCCCGCAACCAGGGCATGTGCCCTGACCGGGAATCGAACCCCGATCTCCTGGATCCCAGGTCGATGCTCAACCGTTGAGCCATGTCCGGCCGGGCTCCTTTTTAACATTTTAAACTTACTATCTGACAGGCTTCTCAAAACTTTTTTTCTCATACTTACTCTTCTGTTTTTAGTGGTCTCTCTCTCTCTCTCTCTGTCTCTCTCTTTCTCTCGTCTGGACATGACAACTCAATTTTGAAAAATGAGATAAAAAGGAATAAAAAAGGCAAGATGTTTTTTAGTATTTATTACATGTTTGTTTAGGATATGCATGCTACACTCTTGAAATACTTTAAGATTAAATCTCTTAGAGGATGAGAGATTATCTCATATTTATATTTACAGTTAAAGTTTAGATGCATAACAAGTAAGCTGTTGTCATAAGGTTATATTATGTATTCTCATCACTGGGAAGACCTCCCTCCTGCTCCATTCAAGTCCTAAACACATGGGTTGCACAGCTGCTGTATGGTTGTATACTGTCCCATGTGTATTAAGCCAACACAGCCTGAAAAAGGGTTGCATTTTGGAGCATGGTGGTAGCATGGCTGGTTGGAGACCCCAGAAGTGTAGCTGCCAGAATTCTTCCATCTGGCAGCAGTGCTGTTAGGCAGCTCAACACAGGGCATAAGTATATTTTTGCGGCTGAGCACTTTTCCTGTTGCAACAGCCATAAATGTCTAGGCAGAGATGTGGATGAATGGGAAGACAGTCAAAGGAACTAATAGAAAGATGTTTAATTGGAACCCCTATACTGTGTAAGGTGAAATAACTTGCAGTAAAATATGAAGAAACACATTTGAACTCTTACTATATAGATACAAGACGCTTGACAGTCTTTTAACTTTTTATGAAGACATTTAAATAAAGAATTATCAAATTGCAGTTATTTTTTAAAAAGCAGCCTTTATATGCATTATAGAAGGTAACACAGAAATACAGTTTTTGTTTTTAAGGTAAAATCATTGTGATTGTCTTCATTTGCTGAAAGTTTATTTCTGGTTTCATTAAAAATTCCCTGAACATTGAACATAAGTCAACATTCCATAGAGAAGGAAGTATTATGCAGCTTGCATGTGTGCATATCTGCATATCGGAGCACAAAATATTGACATGATAATTGCAGTCAAGCCTGAGTGAACAGTGGCCTGTGGGAATTCAGCTGGTGTTGTACCAACTGGATGGCTGCTCAGGACACAGTTTGAAATGCAAGGTGCAAGTTAGCACTTTATTCAGCACAGGCAGGCATCATTTAAAAATCCTTGGGGGCAACCCTGGTGATGTGCAGATGTTAAAACAGTCTGTTCTGAAGTGCTGATATTTTTGAACATTGTAAGAGACTTCTAGATTCTGGGTGAAAAATATTTGCACAATTATTAAAGACATATAATATACAATTTTTCCCCAACTTTTTAATGGATGTTTTAGATAATAAATGTTGAGTATATCCAGAAGTATCTGGATGAGTGGTTAAAAGAGAAGAAACAAGAAAATCAGCAACTAAAGTAATTTAATTTCTAATTATAAAACAGAAGAGGGTTCGTTTTGAGTTTCAACATTGTATTTTTAGAAATGCTGAATGAATAAGGATATCTGAAACAAAGATACATTATTCAGTGATATATTAAATCTAAAGTTATATTCTATTAAGTGATTACTTCTTTGTTTAAAGAGAGTTCATCTCTGTGCCATAATTTGCAAATTCAGATTCAGATGTAGCCTAATTCTATTCTTTGTTCTGGTTTTGGATTACCTAATTGAACAGGAAAAAAAAAAGTCAATCACTTTTCATATTTCAGGCTGACTCTTCCAGCATAAGTTTTGGATTTCACATGTAGTCTGAATATGTATATTATATTGAAAAATAAATGTCATAGTTAGAAATTTTGGATTATGTATTACAATTATGTGGTGTTCTTAAAGCAAAATAGATATTTTAACTCTACTTGGACTTCTATGATATTTATACTAAAAGTTTTATGTATATTAGAATCTTTTGATTTAGTAATTTATTTTTATTCAGAATTTTTTCAATAGCTGTTTTTACTGGGGAGTAAAGGTGTTTTAAAAATATTTGTTAAGTTTTCAAATTTTTCTCTTTTACAAGTTTTTTTATTTTGTTATTCATAGGTACCATTCTACTAACTTATTATGCATATTCAAAATAGGAAAATAATTAAAACAGCTTGTGAATAAAAGGACAAATTATTTGATAATGGTATAATTTTCATTTCCCTAAACTTCCATTTTTATCAGTCTTGCTGTTTTAAAGTTTTGATGTTTACTAGAAATTGAGAATGCATTTAAATGGAAAGCCATTACTAAGTATACAATCTACAGTTTAATAGATTCTGTGCTCAAATGAAAGAAAACATTAGTCCAACTATGTTTATTTTGTGCATTATTATCTATTTGTTAATTAAGAATAATCAATGTCAATAAGTTTTGCTTTTTATTTTCTTTGTTTTTTAATTCAACCTGATATCATTGCCTCATTTATAGTTAAATGTTTCTTTTAGTATCTAATATTTCATTTTTGACATCTCATTAAAAATAGGCTCAAACCCAGAAAATATAATACTTTCATGTTGTATAATATATGGCATGGTCTGTAACACAATAAAAATTTGATTCTTAATGATTTAGAATAATTTCTCAGATTTTTGAATTTAGAAAAATGGCAAAAAGTTAGCGAGGTAAATCATGTGGGTAAATAGAGCAATGTTAAATGTTTAAATGGGTAGTACTCTTGGGAAAAGTGACTGGTGCTTTAAACTTGTACAAATTTGACAGCCTCTCTTCACTTCATTTTTCATCCTAAAGAAGTCTGCAGATATTCTTAGCTCACATCATTATTGCACATCAGTGGTTCTAATTAGCTAAACACAAGTTTGTCTCAGTCATTGATCATCATCAGCTTCTTGACAGTATCTCTTTTTTTAGGAACCCTTTTTTTAATGTCTTATAAATCCATAGAATAAATATTAATTGAATTGACCAAACAGTTTGGTGATATTTTAAACTTGAAACAACTTTTTTTCATTATATAATTCTAAGTAAAAATAGTGTATTCATAGTATAGCTCTGATAACTCTTGGGAATATTTTCCTGTTGTAAAAATATTAGATTTCCTATACCACCAGGAGGAGCTGCTGGACAAATCTCTATATAGATTTTTGAATTGTGATTTTTTTTTTTTTAATTGAAACTATAACATGATATTCAATTTTGGAGGGTTTTGGTTATAAAATATGCCATTGAGATATATTTTTGAAGTTTATATTCTACTTGAAGTTTTACATTTCATTTATGTCTTACACTTTCGGTATTATATGACTCAGCTTAATCTATTAAGAAGTGTGTCAGTTATTGTTATTTGAGTGCCTCTCAGATTTTAATGCACACAAGAATTACCTGAGGCTTTATGTCTTAGTCAGTTTGGGCTTTTATAACAGAATACCATAGACTGGGTGGCTTAAAACAAACATTTGTTTTTCTGGGGACTTGGAAGTCTAATACCAAGATGCTTGCCAATTTCATTCCTTGTAAGAGCTCTGTTGCACACAGTTGCTTTCTTGCTGTGTCATCCCAAGGCAGAGAGAGAGAGAGAAAAAGAGAGAGAGAGAGAGAGAGAGAGAGAGAGAGAAAGCGAGAGAGAGAGGGAGAGAGGGAGAGAGAGATCATCTTTCTAATACCTCTTCATGTAAGGGCACTAATTCTGTTCATGAGGACTACACCTTCATGACCTCCCAAAGGCTCCACCTTCAAATAGCATCACATTAGGGATGAGGGATTCAGCATATGGATATGAAAGAAACATTCAGTCCATAGCACCTTGTTATTGTTAAACACAGATTGCTGTGCCCTACACTCAAGTTTCTGCCCTCAGGGTGGGTGGAAGATGGTGCCTTAGAAATAAATTTCTAGGTGAAGCTGATACTACTTCTCTGGTTCCCCACACTATGAGAATCATTGGGTTAGACTGAGTGAGTTATGTACATACTTGTGTCATAGGAGATAATCAACCTATTAGCAAGCTCACTTGGAAGCTGTAATAATGCTCTTGTTTGGGTTTTGTGGCATATAATCTCATTTAAAAGGACCACCAGAATTTATTTTGACATTAATGGGGATTTTAGTCTTATTACAGAAGAGTGGATTAGAAAGACTTTATCCCTGTAAATTAAACTAATTCCTGGCAGGTTAAAAATAGATGCATAGTATATCCAGAAAGGAACTTACAGAGGGAATTTCTTACTGGAATTAATGTCTTGGCTATGTCAGCCTGGGTCTTTGTTCCAGGGTAAACTCTATCATGCCTGTTCTTTAGGATTTGAAGCCACTTTTCTCCAGAGGCATATATCTTGAATGAATATAGTATTCCTTTTGCAATCCTCATAATTTTATAATGGTGAGTTAAAAAAAATCAAGTAATAATTTGAGGTTATTTGGTAGTGACAAATGATAAGCAAAGGGCATATATATTTAATATTTTTATTTTATATAATGTAATAGTTTTATAAATCAATAAATAAAAAAACACTAAGCTATAAAATGGCAAATATATTGACAGGAAATGGCAAATTAGGAAAAAAGGCATTTCAATTTATGAAAGTACAGTATGTTTAATTTTTCTACTAATTAAAGAAACAAAAAGAAAAAAACAGTTGAAAACAATGGTCTGTGATTATGCATTAAATGTGCTGGTGATGCTTGGTAAATAGAAAATAAAATAAGATAAAGTGCAAGCACTAAAAATAGTAGTCATAATATGTTTGAAAAATGTCAAATGTGGTTTGTTCTAACTTTCCATTTATTTGTGCCTACATCTAGAGGATTGAAGATCGCTAGAGGAAAACCGTGAACCACAGTGACTGGTCTTATGTAAATTTATGACCACTAAGCTCAGTGGTCCTTAGCCCTACCTGATAATGTCCTATTTTTTTTCTGGGTCCTGTACTATCCCATTATCCTAGAAGACTATTTTATGCTCACTCTATTGTCAACTTCTATCGCTTTGTTTTCCATTCTCACTCTCAGCTGGTAGGTAGCTGTTACGAAGTTTTCAAATTAACATTTGTTAAGTGGAGCACAGGGTGCTGGATGATTAGCCATGGTTCAAGAACAGATCATAGGAAAAACTGAAATACAGAAGTTTATTACAGTTCCTGGAGGAAGTACCTGGTATGCCTCAAGAGGTCACATGGGCAGGTGAAGGCTGAGTGCAGACAGACAGACAGACAGGACCTGGGTCATAAGCCTATATTAGTGTTGGTGGGTGGAGTGCTTTGGGGTTTTCGGGCTAAGGCAGTATTGATCAATTCAAATCATAAGAGCTGGGGTTTGGTAAGCCCCACAGGGGTTTTTCTCTAAGGAATGCAAAAGAGGTATTGGGAGGCAGGGGAGACTGTTGGGGAAGTCCTATCAGGAACTTAAATTTGCTATGACTCTGTGGGCTGCTCACTAGGGAATGAACTTGTATTGAAGGGCTGTCAGTTTAAGGTGACTGCAGGCTGCTTGGACAAGTCAAATGAATATCTAAGCAGCAATACCATGGAGTAGCTTAGCTAAACTCTAAACAATACCCTTGAGAAAATAGAAGCTCTTAGAATTCTAAGAGAGTCTGTACCTTCCCATGACCACATCTACCAACATATATGAATCTATACTCTTTTTTCTTCTTCTTTTTTTTTTCTTTGGAAGAACTGTTCATACTCTCATCTGAGGCCAAACAAGCTTTCTATGTGTATGCTAAAGCTACAAGAACCCCGCAATTCTCCCTTTTCTGTCATGCATCATCATCTCTTACCGTCCTGAATTATTTCTGTGGATGTGTATACACATGCTATTTATCTTCCATCTTAAATCTCCTTTGATCTCACATTTCCTTTGATCTGTTTTGTTTCTATGTTCCTTTTTACTGCAAAATTCCTATGAAGAGTAGTTTTTACTATCTCCATTTTTTCCTTTTTGCCTTGAACTTACTCCAGTTAGGCTTTCATTCCTACCATTCTCCTAAAAAAGCTCTTGTCAAAGTCACCAGTTACCTCAATATTGCTAACTCCAGCAGTCACTTCTCAGTCTGTATCTTCTTAAATATGTTTGCGGCATTTGATACAATTGATTCCTTTCTTCTAGAAACACTTATTCACTTAGTTTCTCTCTTGATTCTCTTACATGATTGCTTATTCATGTTAGTATCATTTTCTTTTTTTTTTCTCATCTTACTAACTTATTAATGTTGGAGTGCCACAGGATTCAATTCTCAGACTTCTCTATCCAAAATCACTACCTGGGTGATTCCATCTACTGATGATCTTAAATGCATTTGGATGACTCTTAAAGTTTTACCTTTAGCCTTGACTGATTCTACCCTTGCGTATCTAGCTACATCTTGGATGTTGATGAGGCATCTCAAGCCTAACATGTCCAAATCCCAAATTTTAATGTCCCTCACTGTTATCCTCTGTCTCAGATAATGTCTACTCCATTCTTTCAGTTGCTCAGACAAATGCCTTGGAAACATTCTTGATTTCTCTCTTTCTTTTACATCTCAGATCTAATATATCAAGAAACCCTGTTAGCTCTACCTTTAAAATATCAAGAATTTTATCATTTCTCAATACTACTACACCTACTTATCTTGTCCAATTCATCTTTATTTCTCACTTGAAGTATTTCAGTTGCTTTCTAACTGGTCTCCATGCTTCCACCCTTGACCTTTAGAGTCTGTTCTCAACCCAAGAGCCAGTATGATACTCGTAAAATAATTTGTATTATGTTATTTCTCTGCTCAAACCTATTCTTTGTCTTCCCATTTTACTGAGATTTAGATCTGATGTTCACAAGGCTTAGAAGACCATATATTTATTTGTTCCCAGTGATCTCTCTGTCCTCAGCTACCATTCTTCCCTTGTCTATACAAGGGGAGATGCATTTATTTTTTTGCTGTTCTTTGAATATACCAGTTACATTCTTGCCTACTTGCTACTGGTCCCATGGCCTGGAAAACTCTTCTTTGAGAGCCCTATGACTCTCACTTCCTTCCTTTAAACCTCTGCTTAAACATCTGTTAATTATCCTGTGAAACATAGCAACAACTTTCCTTTTACTCCCCACTTCTCCAGGACTAGACATCCCTTTCTTCATTACCCTAGCGTATTTTTCCTATTATATTTATAACGAGTTGGCATGCTGTGTGTTCACATATTTTTCATCTGATTTCAGTATTCCTGAACTAGAATGCTTATTCCATGAAGGCAGCCTCTTGCTTTATTTTGTTCAGGGAAGTGCCTCATCCCTAAGCCCTCAGACAGTGCCTATCATATAATAAGTGCTCAATAAATATTTGTTGAGTGAATAATAAGTTAATGTAGATATGGATTTTTTTCTGTCTTTTTTTTGTATTTATTTTGGGGGATACCCTTTTGTTTAATAACAAAACATTCTCAGCAATTATGTTCTAAAAATAATGCTTTATAATTTATCCTACTATTTCTACTTTGGACTCTTTAGGCATATGTTGGAGTTTCCTAGTGAAATCTGCATGTCTTAAAATTGCTTTTATATTTTTAATCTCATCATTTTTCTATGCATTGTTTGGGATGAATCCCTTATTAATAGTCTCCATTTCACTTATTGCCTTTTTGTATCTCGTTGTGAGCTTTTCCCATTTAATTGCTTTTTTATTTATTTAGTGGTTATATTATTATTTTCAAGATTTTTAATAGATTTTTTAGATCCTCCTGTTGTTTTATTTATTGTTTTTGTTTTTAATTTTAGTTATTCTTTTAAGTCTTTAAAGATCCTTACTTATTTCAAAGTCTTTTTCATTGTGTTCTATTATTTTCATTTTGTTTAGAGATTGCCTTTTCAGATTACTGAGTTACTATGTGCATGTGTTGTGTGTGGGTGAGTGTAGAGTGTGTTTTCTTTATGTATTTTGTTACAGGGAAGAGGTGCAAGAAAGATCCACCTACTCTGACTCCATCTTTCAAATGTCCAATATTTTATTCTTAATATAATTCCCTATATAAAGTCTTTGTTAACAAGACATATTTATGTATTATTTTAAACTGATGATTCAGTGGCTGTTTCAGTGAAGATTAACTATGTGTTAAGTATTTTTATCATGTATCTAAATCTGGAAATTAAACTGTTATTTAATATGAAGTTGTTTTAGTTGTGAGCAGTTCTAAGTTGTTGTCACTTGCGGTATGGTTTCTGATTAATTTGGAAAGGGCTGTCAACCCCAAGTAACTTAATTTTTAATATTTTGAAGTGACACTCATGATCAGATATAAAAATTTAAAGGATTAGCTACCAATTATGACTAATAAACTCTCAATGTTTATATATATATATTTTTTATTTCTAGAGAAAAACAGAAATCTGAAGCTAAAGACAGAAAAGTTTTAGAAATTCTACAAGTCAAGGATGCTAAGATACAAGAATTGGAACAGGTTGGTGTTATGGTAGAAAATACTTGAAATCCTGTATTTGTTTCAGGTATTAGACCTTTACAATTATTTAAATTATTTTTTGCAATAATGTTTATTAAGAATATCAAGGTAATTTATGTCAGGGAATTAGTATTTTAAAAAACTACTATTGTCAGATTATTCTTTATTATATTTTGCTTGTAGCCTATTTTCTTAATAGGCTGTGTTATTTATACATTAAAACTCTTAAGATGGTGTTATAGTTTTATATTAGTGTCTAGCAGTTATTTATTGTTTAATTGAATTTTGCCTTTTATTTTAGCAGTTATTCACTTCTGAAACTTGTAAATTTTCAAATAGTTTTGTTTGTAGAAAAGATCAACAATAACTGGGGTGGTCCTATTTGATCTTTTGAAAGCTTGTATTTTGAATTAGCACAGTCCTATCTGTTATGTATAATCAGTAAATTATACCATTACATTTAATTTTATTTAATTATAAGTGTTTTGTTAAGATATAATTTTTACAATCAGTGTATTATTACTTACTGCAAAAATCCATGTGGTCAGTGCTTTCAGCAACCATTTTCAAGGTATAAACATCTTCAAAATAAAGGTGAAAGAAGTTGATTGCCTATATCATGAGAGAATATTTCAATTCATTTTGTACCAAATTGTTCACTATGGGCTAAATTACGTATAATTTTTTATGGGTTAAATGGAGGTTCTTTTTGGCAACTATTTTCCTCTGGCTTTGACTCTACTTTCTAGCCAATTAAAGGGTCATGAGAACTTTGATTTTAGGTTATTGTTACAAAGTTGTTTTACTAAATGACTAAAAGTGGAAGTTAACTTAGATAAAAGATTCAATTATTCTTCCATTCTCTACATCCATATAAACTCTGTTTGAAATGGAATATATATTCCTATTCGACATAAATTTGAAGTTTATACCTTCCTCAGTGTTGTGTTTTCTTTATTGTAAATGTCATAATTGATACTATAATAATGAAAGTTAGAAATAACATTTTAGTCAGTTGTGAAAAATCAGTTGTATTTCCCACTTGCATATCAAACCCTGTCAGAATGCATTCTGAGATATATATTGTCATGTGCGTAGAGTATTAACTAGGCTAGGTTAAGCTGTCTGACTGATACAGCTTGATGGCCTAGAAGTGGCAAACATCATCTGTATTCACATTTCTTTTTTCTTTTTTTTTAATTTTTAATTTTTTATCTTTATTGTTAAAAATATTACAGATGTCCCTTTTACTCCCATTGATCCCCTCCACCCTGCATCCACCCCACCCCTAGGCCTTCCCCATACCAATGTCTGTGTCCATGGGTTATGCTTATAAACATATAAGTTCTCTGATTAATCTCTCCCCACCCACTCCCCTACCCCCACCTTCCCTCTGATATCCCTCAGTCTGTTCCATGCTTCTATGTCTCTGGATCAGTTTTGTTCATCAGTTTTGTTTATTACATTCCACGTATGAGTGAGATCATGTGGTACTTGTCTTTCTCTGCCTGGTTTCTTTCACCTAGCATAATATGTTCTAGTTCCCTCCATGCTGTCCCAAAGGATAAGAGATCCTTCTTTTTTTACAGCTGCATAGTATTCCATGGTGTAAATGTGCCACAGCTTTCTTATCCACTCATCTACTGATGCACACTTGGGCTGTTTCCAGATCTTAGCTATTGTAAATTGTGCTGCTATGAACATAGACATTTCAAAGGAAAAGGGAGTCATTTAACTCCCCAAGATTCAGGGGGTTTAGGAAAATGTATTTCCAGGCTGAGCAATCATTTTCTCAGTTCCAACTCTATTCTACAGAGGATAATGGCTTTTGGCACTGCTTTTGATATCCTTTGGCATTAAGTTTGCAATGCTTTAGGGAATGCTCAGTTTACCAGATCTAGGTAGCTATTGTATACCATTTAAAAGCTTGTTGACATTCTTAAATGACAATTCACTTCTCCCTCTTCTTTGCTAAATTCTTTTTTCCTTCCTCTTTTTTGTTAAATATTATTTTATTATTTACCTTTTTGAGCAGAATCACTTATGTCAGGTATATAATATTAAATTCTCATCAGAGAAATTATTTGATTTTCAGGTGTCAACTTGTTTTTTAGGCCCCTAATTTCTTACCCTATATTATGTACATTTTGGTGCAATGATGGTTGTAACTTTCTACAAGGTATATTTTCAGTTCAGTTCAACAAAATACTGTATTAAATGTATGTACTACCCTGTGATGGTACCGTGGAAAATTCAGAAGTGCAATTCTTGGCTTTAATGGTTTTTAAATGTCTTTGAGGAGTGGGGTGGGGATAAAAGCAAGGACCAAGTAACTATATTCTCCTTCACTAGATTACAGATTCTGTGAGGGTGGGCACTCTTGTATACCCATTGACCCTTTTTTTCCAGGCACTAATATTTACCATATTGCCTGGCTCATAATAGATGTTCATTTGAATATTGTTGAATGTATGATATAAATGGAAAAAACCCCAATGTGTTGTAAGTGCCATGAAAGAATCACAAGCACAATATTATAAAGATTCAAAAGGAGGAGTGATTAAGTTCTGTGGGGAGATCTTGAAGTGCTAAAATGGATTTTAATAGGTTGAGATTGTAGGAGGATTTGCGTAGGGCGAACACTGGGCAAAATGCATGAAGGTAGGAGTATAAGGCATACTTGGGTAATATTGAAATTTATAGTTTGTTTCATACATAATATGTAAGAGTGTAGGCTGAAATAAGACTAATATTATGTTACACCTCTATTAAAGAAAGGCCTTGATTGCTTTAAAGAAAAATTTGAATTTTACTGGTAGGCCAAATAAATCTATCTAGGTTTTTCATTAGGAACTTAAGTTAATTGAGCTGCAATCTATGAAAACAGAACTGATAGTTATAGACAATTAGAAAAAGGGAAGCAGAAAGTGGGATGACTGGAACCTGAACTATTAGGTTTGCAAGAATGAAAGGTGTGTAAGTTAGAACCATAGGACTTGACAGTAATTTGAAAGTGACTATTAGGTTTTTAGCCTGGAGAAACCAGAGAACAGTGGTATTATTTTCAGAAAGAGAGTTATTATCAGGAGTTACAACTTACTGTGAGGATTAAGTTTTGATCTTCTTTTAGAATTTGTGTTTTAGTTATTGGTGGGATTGCCATTTAGAGATTTTTATCAAACTGCTGAAAGCCTGGATCTGACTCCTGGGAGGGAGTTTTCTCTTTAATGTGTAGATATTTAATGTTATAGTGAGATGGATGAGTTTAAACACTGGGAATTCTAAGGACAAGATATTTGCTGACATTATTAATGGATGAGAGGAAGAACAAATTTCAGTAAAAGAAATGAAATGACTTTAGGGAAGAAGAGAGAGAGAAGGATAATGCAGTATCTTATGAATTAAAAAAGGAATTCAAGAAGCAAAAGGTGATCAATGTTGTAACATGCTGCAGACTGGGGTCTGTGAAAAGGATTAGATTTAGCAATGAAGTATTGGGTGATTTTAGAAAGCAATACAAGGAGAATTGGTATATGACATTTTAAGAAATCACATAATTCTAACAAAGTAATGGAAAAGAATGAGGAATTGTGCAGTGAGGAAAAAGAAGATTTTTCACTTAAAAAAGTAGGCAAAATATTTGAAACTAATGGAGAAAGAAATTAAAGATACACAAGAGCACTTGATTGAGTTAGCAGAATTCCAGATGAAGGTGGAGACATGGGATTAAGAAGGTAACAAGATTCAGTACAGTTAGTTACCTCTTTAGTAATTCAGGTTATATCTGTTTTCTCTAAAGCCATTATCTTTCTTCCAGCTTTCTTTTTTATTAATTTGTTATATCTTTGTTCATCCTTTTACACTGCATCTTTAGATGACTCTCTGTATATAATATTTGGTTGGACTTTGTGTTTTGACTCAATCTATACAACTTTACCTTTTTAAAGGTAAGTTCATCTCATTTGCTTTTCTGGATACAACATACTTCTTTGGTCTTTGTTCTCTGGTTGACCTTATACTTTTGTTTTTAATGTGTCTTTTGTTTTTTAAATTCAGTACATGTCTTCTCTTTGTGTATGCTTGTGTGTGTATGTGCATGCATGTACTCTCATGTTAATAATTTGGAAGATTTAGAGTATATTATTGTTCTTGTGATTAAGTTTATTATTTTATATATTATATTGAACACTGTATTTCTTGATTCTAACATATTCTGAAAAGTCTAGAGAGTATCTCTCAACTGCACAGTAGAAAAATGAGAAAATACCATACTTTTACTTACTTAGCTTTTCTTTCTCCTGCATTTTAAAATGAACTTAGAGGACTTGCTTTCCTGTTCTTAGCATTATTTAGTCGTTTTTTTTTAATACTGTCAAGATTTATAATTCTTCTGTTCCATTTCTCCATTATTTTCTTGTATAAATCCTACAGTAGAATAGATTGACTTATATTTGTTTTTCTCTTGCTCTATAACAAATTATCACAAACTAGTGCCTTAAAACAACACATACATTTAATAAGTTGCTGTGGGTCAGGAATCTGGGTATAGCTTAGGTGGGTCCTCTGCTCAGGATCTCATAAGGTTTTTTAAATCATGGTTTTGATTGGATTGGGCTATGTTATCATCTAGAGGTTTGGTTTGGAAAGAATCTGCTTCCAGGCTTATTCAGGTTGGTGGCAGAATCCATGTACTTGAAATTTTAAGACCAAAGTCCTGAATGGGATGAAAATCTGTATGGGGCGGGGAGAGAAGGAGAGAGATTGATTGAGAGATTGAGAGAGATTGATTTTAAAGCAATGGCTCATGCAGTTATGGGCTCACAAGTCTGAATTCTGCATGACAGGCTGGCAGGCTGGAGACTCAGGGAAGGGTTGATGTTGGCACTGTGGAGGAAAAATTTTTAGGACCACATTACCTTTTATTAAATTTTTTTTTTTTTATATGTATCTTTATTGATTTCAGAGAGAGGGCAGCAGAGGGAGAGAGAGAGAGAAACACCAATGATGAGAGAAAGAGTCATTGGGGATGGAGCCCGCAACCTGGGCATGTGCCCTGACCAGGAGTCGAACCCCGATCGCCTGGATCCTAGGTCGATGCTCAACCACTGAGCCACGCCCTGCCGGGCACACATCCCCTTTTCTTAAGGCTTTCAACTGATTGGATGAGGCCCAGTCACATTATGGAGGGATTATCTGCTTTACTTAGAGTCCACTCATTTAAATGTTAATCACATCTAAAAAAATACCTTCACAGAAACACGTAGAATGGTGTTTGATCAAAAACTGAGTACCATGGCCTAGCCAAGTTGATGCATAAAATTAACTAAATGGGTAAAAAGTACCAAGCTGAATAGGCCTCAAGTATGAGGTTTTAACTTTATCAGGTTAGGTTGTATTTACTATTTGTTGTAATTATATGTCAGAGGCTAAACTCTGCCTTGGTGTCCTTTTATATTTGAATTTCTCTAGAGACTTCTTTTTTTTTTTAAATCCTCACTTGATATTTTTCTTCACTGAGTTTTGGAGAGTGGAAGGGCGGGGGGAGAGAGAGAGAGAAAGATCAATGTGAGAGAGACATATCAATCAGTTGCCTCCCTCATGTGCCCCGCCAGGGGAGGGGTCTTGCAACCCAGGTATATGCCCTTGAATGAGAATTGAACCCGTGACCCCTTAGCCCTTGGGCTGAGGCTCTAACTACTGAGCAAAACTGGCCAGGGCTAGAGACTTCTTAATTGTCATCTGAGACACACGCATATTTCTATTGTATAGAAGCCCTGTTGATGTTGTAGTGAAGTGCGAAGGGGTGGGGAAGTATTCTATAGTCTTAGAGGTTCCCCCAGGCTGTGACCTTCACAAGTGCTCCTCAGGTTGGTCCCTCTTAGGAGAGAGAGGAAAGCTAGAGGGTGTTGAAGCTGGGTATTTCTCTTCCTCCAGGTTGGTTAGTCTCTGGTAAAACCCCAGTAGGCTCTGGTAAAATAGTTTTTCTTGAGGCCAGGCCTTGTTACAAAGCAGTGAATGCTTTGGTCATAACTTAAAATGGCTACTTTCCCCCTCTCCCTGTAGGAAGTAGGAAGGGATTTCTCTCTAATCTTCATTGTGACAACCAGGCTCAAGTATATAAAACTCAAGAAAGAGTGGGAGCTCCCTTAGGACTGGGCCCTCGTGGACTTTTTAACTCTCAAAGATATGTACACTGATCATCCAACAATGCATTAATTATAGATTAGGTTTTTCCTACCCCTGCACTTGTTCCCATGAAGTTTTGTACTCCTGGATTTCTACTCTCGTAAATTGTGATTCTCTATATCTGTCTGTTTGACTCTCCAGTTTTGAGAACAGTAGTTTTCCCTACAACCTCAGTTATCTGATGGATCTAGGAAGAGTTGTTGATTTTCACTTTGTTCAGTTTTTTTCGTGTTGTGTTAACAGGAGAGATGACTTCCAAGTTCCTTATATGTTGGATTGGAAACCAGGAAGTCCCTTCATTGTGTATTGTTGTTTCATTGAGTAGTATTAACTAGCTCTTAATTTTCAAAACTTGTAGCCCATGGAATAGAGTAACAGTTAAGAATGACAACTCTTTTAGCTTATGTCTTAAATTACTAGAAAGTTGCACACACACACACACACACAATGTTTTTAGTTGGTTGCACAAATACTTTCATTGAAGTACAGTCTTATATGATAACATTTATTGATAGTAGTGTAAAAATTGTCATATACCTTCTTTTGGTAAGACTATGCTTTAGCTTTTTCACTGTTATAAAATAAGTTATAGAATAAGCCCCCCTTCTAATATTGCATTAGATAACATGACTCTGCTAATAACATAGTTATTGTTTTTAGTTAGATGATGATTGCTCTTTAACGTTATATTTCCCCGTTTCCTTACCTTGGAAGTTCAAAATAAGTTTTGGTTCTCAATTACAATTTGTTCTCTTACTCCTTCCTCTTTCTCCATTTACCATTGCTTTGGTTGTGGTTTCATTACTTATCTGTTTTTTTAAATTAAAACTTTCATGTACATTTGAAATTAGATCATATAAGTAATATATTCACTATGCTTAAGTATTGCCTGATAGAATTTTGGGTTTTATGCTGCTGCCCTGCCTTTTTTCCTGCTTCATACTCACTATCACTCTCTTTTACTCTATAGACTTCTCTTGACCATGATGTGAATTATTTATTTCATGGCTTATTCATAATAAATTATTTGTTCCAGACATACTTTCTCTTGTCACTCTTTTTACTTTATGGTTCCTTTGAGTTCTACTTGCTATTTTAATATTAAATCAAGACCATTAAGAATGTACTCTATCCAGAGAAGTTTATTGAAAAAGGTTCATAAAGCTAAATTAGAAAATGAACTGTAATTTTATATACCTGTGCTTTCATTATTTAAAGTAGATCATTGAGGGTATATTTTAATAGAAAATGTTTTGAATTATACAAAATTTTACAGATCTTTGAGGGCTTAATTTATCAATCCTCCTCTATTGGAAGTACATCTTTATCTAATTTATTACTTTAATGATTATGTAATATAATATCACATTTATCTAACTAATTACCAGAATATGATAGTTTTGGCTAACTAATTTCCTACTGTATTATGCTTTTTATTTAAAAATTAGTGTCACATGATTGAATTTATAATTCAGTGTCAATCTTATTCATAAACATTTACAAATTTGGTTTGGGAGACAGTATGAATACATAGAGGAAAAGTTAACAAGACTAGGTAGGATGTTATGTGTCACATGAATAATGTAGGCAATACAGAGATTTAGAAATGTCCAGAATTGCTGTGATAGTTGGGAAAGGCTCGTGGAAGAGGTAGAGATTGAATTTGAAGGAGGATAAGACTTAGGTGAGAATAGAAAAATGGACTATGAATTGTCGATAGGCCATATTTATGCATCTATTTTTATGCTGCTTGACTGATGCAGGCACATTTTGATATGCCCTAATAATTAAAATAGGAAATAGAGCTGAAAACCATGGTGAGGTGTCATTTATATTTACTGGATTTGTAAAAAATTAACAAGCCAGAGAGTCAAGTGTTGCTTCAGATATGGAGCTGTTGAGAACTCTTGAAGTGCATCTAGCCTAGGTCTTAGCACTTTCACCTCTGAGTATATATAATCTAGAGCAATGTTTTTCAAACTTTTATTAATATGCTACCCACACAGAAAGATATACATTTTACTTCATGAATCAGAATACACACATGAAATAAACATTTCATATAATATTAGTTATCCTTACTATGTCTAAAAAAGTAAAAATATAAATGAAGTACATATTAAATATGAATTTTATAATATTTACACAAAATAGAAATCCCAAATTAAATGCTGCAAAATTTTAGGAGATATTTAATATAGTGCGTCTGCTTCTTTCATAAGTATATTCTTTTGGGCATAGTTTTTTGCTAAGAATTTTTGCATATCACTTTGATATTTTCTGTTGTATTCTACTCCACTTTTAAAATGCTGATTGTGATGACTAAATTGATTTAATGACCCATTGCTAGATTATAGTTTGTAGTTTGAGGAATGCCACTTAGGATAAAATTCTTGCTCATTGTATCAGGAGACATGCTTAAGAGTGTTCACAGCAGCATTGCTTGCATACCCCCTTCTCCCAAATGGGAAGCAGCTGAAATATACACTGATAAGAGGTGGATAAATATATAATAGTGTATTTACATGATGGAATAATATTATACTCCAAGGTAATTGAACCACAGGTACATCTATCAATATGGATGAATTTGTGAATATTATGTATATTGAGCAAAAATAGCATGCCACAGAGTATGTGTAGTATAGTTTAATTTTAAAAAAGTTCAAAAATAAGCTAAACTGT
This sequence comes from Miniopterus natalensis, assembly GCF_054644295.1. Classification (NCBI taxonomy): domain Eukaryota; kingdom Metazoa; phylum Chordata; class Mammalia; order Chiroptera; family Miniopteridae; genus Miniopterus; species Miniopterus natalensis. The sequence goes on along the minus strand of NC_142092.1, from coordinate 21,357,156 downwards.
ATAATACATTAAATAGGGATATCTGTGTATGTGTGTGTATATATATATATGTATATATATATGTATATGTCTTCAACCCATAAGGAAAAGGAAGAGAAGAATGAGAACCAAAATTTCACAACAGTGCTTACCTCTGTTAGAGGATCAGGGGACATACATGAAACTTCAAAGATAATGGTTGTTTTTCATTTGGGTGGTTGTGGGTACAGGGCTGCTCTTTTTATTGTTTCTTAATACCTTACACACTTACCACAGATTATTTTTATATGTACAGTCATGCATTGTGTAATGACCTTTAGGTCAGTGGACGACCACATATACTACAGTGGTCCCATGTGAACATAAAGGAGGTGAAAAATTCCTATTGCCTAGAAATTTTGTTATAGGCATCATAATGTGATTGCACAGTGCATTACAAATGTTTCTGGTCATGCTTGTGGAAACAAACCTGCACTGCGCGAATCATATGAAGGTATAGCACATACAGTTCCAGTGGCAGGATATATCATATAAGTTCTATGCTATTCACACAAAAATGAAATCACCTAATGGTGCATTTTTTAGAGCATATTCCCATTATTAAGTGGTCCATGACTGTATTTAGTGTTTAAAATACTTTTAAGTAGAAGTAAAATAAAATCAATTAACTATAGTTTTAAGAAATTAGAATATAGGAGATACTCTCATTTTATTCCTTAAACTCAACACATTTTTTATCCTATCCCTGAATCTTACTTTAAGTTCATCCTCAAGTCCTTTGGAGAATGTTTATTAACAGTAAATACTGAAGTACAAAATAAATTGAGATTTAGGGATCAAATGAACATCAGTGATAGATCAGAGATGGAATAAAGTTCAGTGGTTTCTACTGAGTATATTACTTAATAAGAAAATAGTGTGTTGATATGTTGATGTGTCTGCTTCTTGGTTGACAGGCAGATGGGGCTTGAGGGAAAGATGTTGTTAAGAATGAGTTGGAGGCTTTAAAAACCTGTGCATAGCCACATAATATGTCTTAATAACTATTAGTTGAAAAAATGGATAGATTGACAAAAGTTTAAGGAAGAGATAGTATCAGAATATGGATTTCAGTTTTATCATGTTGGTTTGAGGAGACAGCAGATAATCCAAGTGGAGGTATTGTATAGAAAATTGGAAATGTGCGATTGGTGATTGGGAGAGAGTCAGGGCTGGATTATGGATTATGTAGTCTTTCAGACATAGATGAGACCATAAGCTAAGAGAGTGGGTACATTTCCAGAGAGGAAAACTATAAGGAGAGAAGTGGGAAACTAAGAATTGGGTCATGGATACATCTTTCAATTAGATATCATTTAGGTATCTCTGGCAGGTAAGAAGAACATTAAGCTAAAAATTGTGATATTTTAAATATTCTGAATATTCTTTTTGTGGAGCAAGGTATTTTTGGTACCAAAACAGACTTGCCATTTTTTACTCTTTAAAATTATTTACACCTTCAAAAAACTGTAATTGTTTCTCTGAAAAATATTGTCTTTCAAATGATACTCAAAAGTATAATACTTATTTTAGCTAATATGCATTTTCCTTAATTAGAATGCTTTGTAAATTTTTGTTTTTCTCTTATTACACACCTAAATCCCAAACATTTGCTTTCTGAATGTGGCTTAATATTTAGTATCTAGTTTTTACGTGTTCTTCATCTTAAACTAATAATTAGGCACCATACTTGCACAGTTCACTTAAAAAGCTATGGGCATATCACAGGAAAGAAATGAGCATTGTTATGAAAGCTAGTTAATCCTTACATTTTAATCAAGATCTAAATATTTTTAAATAAAATTAATTTTTCTTAGAAATACTAGCTTACTAATAACTAATTTTTTTTTTTCACAGAGAGAATTGGGACTAAAACGGGACATAAATGACCTTGTAAAGCGGAAGATTGCAGTAGATGAAGAAAATGCTTTCTTAAGGAAAGAATTCAGTGACTTGCAGAAGAAATTTAAAGATAAAAGGCAAGAAGTTAAGGTGTGTTGAGTTGTACATAGTTTTACAGTACTATTGCTTTGAAGTCCTACTTTAAGCTTTATCAGCTTTTGTGGCACATAAAGTGACAAGCTTGGAGGAAAAATTGCCTTAGGCCCTGCTGTACCACAGCTTTCTCACATGCAAAAACTCTGAGAAAGATGCTTTAAAGCTAAGATTCCAAGCTTTATAACTTTCAGATAAATAGTTAATGATGGAAATGGAGCTAGGAAAGTAGGAGTGTGAATATGTGGCTTCTTGTAATTAGATTCTGATGGGACTGGCATTATTAATTGATAAAACTCAGGTCTGGGAGGATATGTCTGTGTGGGTCTCAAAAATAGCTGGGGACAGCATCAAAGGCAGCTTGATCAATTAATGGGCTCTTTGCAAATGTGTACTCATCAAAGCTGTCATCCAGTGAAAAAATATGATCCATCCACCTGCATGAAAAGAGACCAATAAAAGTATACAGGTGACCTTGGCCATCAAATATAGAGGAAGCTGCTGTGAGGGTAAAACTGCACAGTTTATATTTGCTGGTTAGTTCTCACCATTTTTTGTTTGTTTGTTTATCGGCCTTATGGTACTGTTCTTCAGGACACTAAAGAGTGTGTACAGAATAAGGAAGAGCAAAACAGACTGGTTATAAAAAATCTGGAAGAGGAAAATGAGAAATTAAATATGCGCTGTGCTGACTTGCTGAATGACCTGGAGAAACTGAGGAAGCAGGAAGCACATTGGAAAAAAGAAAAATATAGCATTGATGCAAAAATAAAGGTATGCAGTGAGAATGGAATTCATGCTGTTATTTTGGATCTAACTTCTTACAGGAAGTTTATTATATGTTATTTTCTTAAATAACAAGTTATATATTCAAATCCACCAGTGGGGACTAGCATTAATTTATATTCCTTCACTTAAGACCCACAGCTTTTTAAAAATTGATGTTGCAAAGCAGGAAACAGACTTCAAATATTTATCTAAAATGTAATCATTAAAAAATAAAGGATATTGCATTTTGAAATAAAACATGTTTTTTAAAAAATTAGAATCATGAATTTTTACTTTTTACAGTTGGGGCTTAAATTTATAGATAGGGGCTAGAATTCATTGTAATATAGTTTTAAGACTAATTTCAAGGCCTTTAAAAAATAAAATGGTAAAAAAAGCACAAAATTGATTAATTCTAGAATGCAGGAATGTTACTGATTCATTTTGTCTTGAGCTTCTTTTCAATAGTTTTCCCCAACTGTCACAGTTCTAAAAATTTGTACATTTTCTGTATTTTTCTAAGTTATATAATTATAATGAGTCAGTAAGAAAACTTTGCTTCTTTCTTTCCTGTCTAAAATATTAATTGGCATATAATTTACATATCTTTTATTTAACCAATTTAAAGTGTACAGTCCAATAGTTTTAGTTTATGCATAGTTGAGCAACTATTACCACAATTACTTTGAAATCATTTTCATCATCCCCCAAAGAAACCCTGTAACCTTAAGCAATCACTCCTCATTTACCCTTAATTCCACCATGGGTTAGCAGATAACCACTAATCTACTTTCTTTCTCTATAGATTTTTCTGTTCTAAGCATTTTATATAACTGAAATTATAGTATGTGGTCTTTTGTGGCTGACTTCTGCCACTTAGAATAATGTTTTCAGAATTTATTCATGTTGTATCATGCATTAGTGCTTCATTCCTTTTTATTGTTGATTAATATTCCATTTTATAGATACCCTACATTTTGTTTATCACTAGTATATGGACATTTGCATTATGAATACTGCTGCTATGAACATTTGTGTACAATATTTTGTATATACATACATATACCTTCATTTCCCTAGGTATGTAATGAGAAGTGAGGTTACCGGGTCTTAGTGTAATGCTGTCCCTAAGTGTTTGAGGAAATGTCAGATTGTTTTCAAAAACAGCTGCACCAAAACAATGATAAATATTTGTATATTGTTGGCAATTTCATTGTTCAGGAGAATTTATAAGCTTACTTTTAAAAAGACATAGTTATGGACTGTTTCTTGAAGTTCTTGGAGTAAAAAGGAAACAGTGGCTTTCTAGTCTCATTACTTCAACGCGCATCCACCTGTTATTTACACCTTACATATTGTTGGCAGTTGGTATTAATTAAAATGTTTATCAATACAGATGTTAAAAAAAGCAGCTTACCATTTTACATGCTGAACAGCAGTGTATGAAGGTTCTGATTTCTCTGTCCTCATCAACATCTGTTGACTTGTCTGTCTTTTTAAATTATATATTTTTTTATTTTTTAAAATCCTCACCTGAGGATATGCTTATTGATTTTAGAGACAGGGGAAGGGAGATGAAAGAGAGAGGAAGAGAGAGAGAGAGACATCAGAGCACTGAAGTGAGAGAGAACATCAGTTGGTGTCCTGACCAGTAGTCGAAACCCACAACCTTTTTGTATATTGGATGACCCTCCAACCTACTGAGCCACACCAGCCGAGGCGATTTGTCTTTTTATTCATTCATTTATTTTTATTATTTTAAATTTATCTTTATTGTTGAAAGCATTACAGATGTCCCCTTTTTTCTCCCATTGACCCTTCCACCCCACCCCTACCCCCCACCCCCAGGTCTACTGTACTATGCCTGTGTCCATGGATTATGCACATATGCATGTAAATTCTTTGGTTAATCTCTTTCTGCTCCCCTTCCCCCTTCCCTCTGAGATTTGTCAGTCTGTTCCATGCTTTCATGTCTCTGGATCTAATTTGTTGGTTTATTTTGTTCATTAGATTCCACATATAAGTGACATCATGTGATACTTGTCTTTCTCTGACTGGCTTGTCTGTCTTTTTAATTATAGTCTTCCTTGTAGATGTGAAGTGGTTTCTCCTTGGGTTTTGACTTGTATTTTCCTGATGGCTAAAGATGTTGAGCATCTTTCATATGTTAGTAGCCATTTGTATGTCTTTGAAGAAATGTGTATATCTTTGAAGAAATGTGTATCCATTTCTTTTGCATATATTCTAGATACACATCTCTTTTTAGCTATATAATTTAAAACTATTTTCTTCAATCCCCTTAGTTGTTTTTTCTTCTGTAATGGTGTTATTTGCAGCACAAAAGTTTTAAATTTTGATGATATTGAATTTATCTACTTTTTGTTGCCTGTGCTTTTTGTGTCATATCAGAGAAACCATTGACTAATCCAGGATCATGAAGATGGTTACCTATGTTTTCTTCTAATAGTTTTATATATTACATTTAGTTTTTTGATCCATTATGAGATAATTTTTGAATATTATGTTTGATAGGAATCCAACTTCATTCTTTTACATGTGTTATTCAGTTGTTCAAGCACCATTTGTTGAAAAATACTGTTGTTCCACCGCTGAATTTGTTTTGGTATTTTTATTGCATATCAATTGACTGTAATTATAAGGGTTTATTTCTGGACCTCAGTTCTGCTCCTTTGATCTATACTTTTATTCTGATGTCTCTGCTACACTCTCTTGATTATGGTAGATTTGTAGTAAGTTTTGCAATTGGGATATATTTGTCCTTTAAATTTATTCTTGTTTTTCAAGATTGTGTATTCTGGGTCTCTTGCATTTCCATATGATTTTTAGAATTCATTTTTCTGTTTCTTGCCAAAAAAAGAAGGTTAGATTATTTTGTTAAGAATTGCATTGAATCATAAGATAAATTTGGGGAGTAGTACCATCTTAACAATATCATAACCTCTGATCTATCAACATGGGATGTTTCATTTTTTTAGGTCTTTTATTTCTTTCAACAGTGTTTTGTAGTTACTTTCAGAATATAACTTTGGACTTCTTTGGGATATATATTTCTAAATATTTAATTATTTTATGCTATTCTAAGTGCAATCGTTTCTTAATTTTTGAAAGATCGTTCATTTTCAATGTATAAATACACAATTTTTGTATATTTGTATGTTCAGCTGCAACCTGCTGAACAGGTTGATTTCTTAAGATTTTCTATATGTAAGATCATGTCATCTTCAAGTAGAGATCGTTTTATTTTCTTTTTTAATCTGGATGCCTTTAAATCTTATTTTGTTGCTCGTTGTTTTTGCTAGAATCTCTAGTACAAAGTTGAATAGAAAAACAAAGAGTGGACATTTATGTTTTGTTCCTGATCTCAGGGGGAAAGGGTTCACACTGACCCTTGAGTAGATGAGCTCTGAGTTTTTTTTGTTGGGTACTTTATCAGATTGAGAAAGTTTCTTTCTATTCCTAGTTTGTTGAGAGTTTTTTATTTTTATTCATTTATTTTTTATCATGAAGGGGTGCTGAATTTTGGCAAGTGCTTTTCCTGCATCTATTGAAATGATCATATGGTTTTTGTCTTTTATTCTGTTGGTATGGTGTATTATATTATTTGATGGATTTTGAATTTAAACCAACCTTTCATTGCTGGGGTCTCATTATCTGGCTTTGGTATCAGGATAACACTGACCTTACAGAATGAGTTAGGAAGTGTTGCCTCTTACATTCTTTGGAATAATTTGACAAAAATTGGTATTAATGTTTTAAAAACGTTTGGTAGAATTCACCAGTGAAGCAATCTGGAATATTGCTGGGATATTCTATGTTGGGAGGTTTTGATAACTGATTCAAGCTCTATACTTATTATAGTCTATAAAGATTTTTTTTCCTTGAGTCAGTTTAGGTAATTTGTATGTTTCAAGGAATTTTTTTATTTTATGAAGGTTATTTAATTTGTTGATATACAATTTTTTATAGTATTTTCTGCTAATCCTTTTTTTGTATGGTTAGTAGTAGTGTCATTTCTGATTTTAGTTATTTAATTCTTTATCGTTTTTCTTTGTCAGTGTAGCTAAAAGTTTGTTAATTTTGTAGCTCTTTATAAGGAGTCAACTATTTTTTTAAGTGATTCTATTGTTTTGCTAGCCTCCATTTTAAAAAAATATTCCCACACTACTTTTTATTATTTTTTTATTTTTTCTCGCTTTGTATTTACTTTGTTATTCCTTTTCTGTTTCTTCAAGATGTAAAATTAGATTATTTATTTGAGGTGTGTCTTCTTTTTTGATATAGGCATCCATAGCTATAAATTTCTCCTTGAACATTTCCTTTGCTGCATCCTGTAAGTTTTGGTATGTTGTGTTTTTGTTTTCATTCATCTCTGAGTATTTTCTAATTCTTGCATGATTTGTTCTCTGACTTATTGCTGTTAAAGAGTGTATTGTTTGATTTCCACGTATTTTAAATTTTTCAGTTTTTCTTGTTACTGAGTTTTAGCTCCATTCCATTGTGGTTGGAGAAGATACTTTGCATGATTTTGATGTTTTTAAATTTATTGAGAATTGTTTTATGGCCTAACTTACGGTCTGATATAGGAAATGTGTCATGTGTACTTGAGAAAAATGTGTATTCTGCTCTTTTGGGGTGGAGTATTTTATATACATCTGTTAAATCAAGTTGGTTTATCTTGTTGATCAGGCCCTTTATATCCTTATTTGACCTTGTGTCAAAATGTTTTAATCATTATATAAAAAGGAGTGTCTACAACTATTATTGTAGAACTGCCTGTTTTTCCTTCAATTCTGTAGTTGTTTACTTTATATAATTTATGTATGTATGTTTGGTGCATGTACATTTATAATTGTTCTATATTCTTGATAAATTGACTATTTAAAATATATACAATGTCCTCCTTTGTCTCTTATAACAGTCTATTCTGTCCAATATTATATCCATTCAGCTCTTTTTTGGGTTGTAATTTTCATGTAATACAGAATGGGACAAAAGTAGGTTTACAGTTGTGCATATGTGGAACACTTAGTTTATTCCTGTATTATTTATTAATTACTGTATTATTTCCCACATGAACAACTGTAAACTTACTTTTGCCTTGCTCTGTATATTTTCCCCTAATTTATTTTTCAGTCTATTTGCTTTTTTGATCTAAAATAAGTCTGTAATATACACAGTGCAATATACAGATCTTGTATCATAGAAATGTACACTTGAAACCTATATGATCCCATTAACCAATGTCACCCCAATAAATTTAATTTAAAAAGAATAAAATAAGTCTGTTTTAAACATCATATAGTTTTGTAATGTTTTCTTTATCTATTTTTTATTAATCTCTGCCTTTTGATAGGAGTTTTTAACCCAGGTACATTCAAAGTAATTACAAGTAAGGAGGGACTAACTTCTGCCATTTTTTTTATGTGTTATATGTCTGATAGATTTTTTTTGTCCCTGATTTTCTCTATTAATTTTTTCCTTGGTGTTTAGTTGATTTTTTTGTAGCGGCACCTTTCATTTTCTTCTCATTTCTTGTATATATTGTATTGATTTTTTTGTGTGTGGTTAGCATGGTGATTACATTTATCATCCTAAACTTGTAATAATATAATTTAAATTGATACCAACTTATTTATCTTCAATAGCATAGACAATTTTTCTCCTATATTGCTCTTTCCCTTTATGTTATTTTAAAAAGTTACACTTTTAAAAATTGTATACTTTATAGCATAGATTTGTAATTTTTATGTGCTTTTTACTGAAATCATATAGGAAATAAAAAGTAGTTACAAACCAAATATGCAATAATACTTGCTTTTATATTTGACCACACATTTTCCGTTACTGGAGTCTCTATTTCTTCATATGGCTTTTAGTTACTGTCTTGCATCCTTTTATTTCAATCTGAATGATTTGGTATTTCTGGTGGAGCCGATCTAGTAATGAACTCCCTCAGCTTTTGCTTATTTGTGAATACTTAAATTACTCTTTAAATTTTGAAGAACCATTTTGCTGCGTATAAAATTCAATGTCTACAGTTCTTTTCTTTTAGTACTTTAAATATGTAATCCCAGTGCCTTCTGGCTTCCATGGTTTTTAATGATACATTAGCTGTTAATGTCATTAATGATCCCTTGTATATGACAAGTTGTTGCTTTCAAGATTCTCTCATTGCTTTTAGCTGAATTTCAAAGTTTGAGTACAGTCTGTCTCAGTGTGAGTCTCTTTCTATTGATCTTACTTAGAGTTTATTGAGGTCTTTAGATTTTTAGATGCATACCTCATCAAAATTGGAAAGTGTTTGGCCCTTATTTTTTCAAATATTTTCTGCTCTTTTCTGTCTCATCTCCTTTTGGGACTCCTATAATATATATGTTGGTTTGCTTAATGGTATCCCTCTGTTTCCATAGGCTCTTCATTTTTCTTTATTCTCTTTTGTTTCAGCTCAGAATCAATAATTTCATTTGTTATAGCTTCTATTTTGCTGATTCTTTCTTCAGTCTGCTTGCACTTATTGTTGGACCCTCTGGTGTATTGTTATTTTACTTTTTAACTCCAAATGTTTTTTTATAATTTTTATTTCTTTATTGATATTCTTCTGGTTTATACATTGTTCTTCTTTCATGTTTTTCTTTAGCTCCTTGAGTATATTTAAGATAGTTGTTATAAAGTATTTGCCTTGTACATCTGATACTGGGGTTCCTCAAGTATGTTTTCAGTTAATTTATGTATTCTTTAAATAGATTGTACATTCCTGTTTCTTTATATGCCTTTTATTTGTTGTTGAAATTTGGGCATTTGGTTATTATAATGTGGTAACTTTGGAAATCAGATGAGTTGTACTTCTTTCATTGTCAAAGGCTGTGGTAGTGTGTTTGTTTAGATTATCTTTCAAAGACTTTATTTTTTGTTTTATGTGGTCATTGAAATCTGTATCCTTTAGCTTTTACTTAGCTCATATAATGACAGAAGTTTCCTTGAATGCCAGGAACTAAAGCTAGCAAACAAAACCCCCAGATGTACACACAGAAATGAAACAGATTTCTTTCCCGGGCTCTGTGCTGGGATCCTTATTCAATACTTATCCAGATTTGTACTGAGCCTAGAGTTCAGTTCAAGGTGTAAACATAGGATCTTCTCTGACCATTCATCTTTCCCTTATCATGTGTATGGCTTTCTAAACTCTTTGTATGCACAGGTATTTTTTAATGTTCTAATTACCCAAAGAATCTTCTACAGTTTTTGCTCCCATACCTTGGGCATTTTATTGTATATATTGCCCACAAGGATCTGTGGTTTGTTAGTTTATCTTGCATTTTTGAGCCATATCCCCTACTTTTCCTTTCTGTGTTCCCTGTTAGGTCAAACAGAGATAATCACCTCACCTCATTCCTTCAGGTAGCCCCCAGAAAAGTTAGAACAGATACACACAATAATTTGCTATTAGAGTATGTTTTGCTCCCTCCCAAACCAGCATCAAGGATTCCCTACTTGGAACATGAATGGATTTCTGCCACTAGAAGAATTCCAGTGCTTTAAGATTGCCTGGTTTTAACATGGCTAATGTGCTGGTGATGGGTTGGGGAGGTGGAGGGGGCAAATAAAAACTCTTTAAATCTTTTATCCCATTTTCAAGTTGCTTTTTTCTTGGTTCAACATTTGCTTGGTTGCAATAAACCTTTAAGTGGGTTTTAGGGTTTTTCTAACATTGGTTCTGACAGTTTATTCTTATTTTATGATGTTTCTGCCAGGGCAAGAGTGCTTGACACTGCATACTTTGCTATTTTGCTGATGTCACTCATTTTATTCATTTTTAAATGATAGCTTTACGGGATATAGGACTCTACCTTGTCAAGTGTTTTTTCCTTTGAGCACTTTGAATATGTTATATCACTGTATCTAGCCTCCATTGTTTCTAAAGAAAAGTCAGTTGTTAATCTTACTTTTGTAAGTAATGAGTCATTTCTCTCTTGGTGTTTCAAATAATTTCTCCTTGTTTTTTGGTTTTCAACATTTTTACTGTGATGTGTCTGTTTGTGAATCTCTGTGTGTATACTATTTGGAATTTTGTAAGCTTCATGCATGTGTAGAATAATTTTTTTCATCATTGTTGGGTAGTTTTCAGCCATTATTTTCTTTCTGTTGTTTTATCGTCAAGTTCGTTGTTCCTGTTCCTGTCAGTTTATATTAAATGTTGGGTTCCTCTAGTGAATTTTTTTCATTTTTGTTATTGTGTTTTTTAGCATCAGAATTTCCATTTAAATGTTTTAAAATAATTTATATAACTTTATGGGTATTTTCTTTTGGATGAGACCTTGTCATTTTACCTTTTTTAGTTTTTAGGATATGGTACTTTTTAAAAAAAATTAAATTAGATTAATTTTTTTCCATCAGTATTTATACCTCTATGCCCTCTTCCACCTTCCCCCGCCCCCCCCCCCCAATCACTACACTCTTGTCCATGCCCGTGAGTTCTCTCTTTTTTCCTTTTTCACTCAATCCCTCTGCCCCCCTCCCCCCACTAGGGCTGTCTGCCTGCATTCTATATATGAGTTTTTCCCTGTTTTGCTTGGTAGTTCAGTTCATTAAATTCCACATATGAGTGAAATCATGTGGTACTTGTCTTTCTCTGACTGGCTTATTTCAGTTAGGATAATGTTATTCAGGTCCATCCATACTGTTGCAAAGGTTAAAATTTTCTTCCTCTATGGTAGAGTAGTATTCCATTGTGTAAATGTACCACAGCTTTTTTATCCATTCATCTACTGATGGAAACTGGGCTGCTTCCAAATCTTGGCTATTGTAAATAATGCTGCAGTGAACATAGGGGTACATACATTCTTTCAAGTTAGTGTTTTAGGTTTCTTCCAATAAACCCCCAGATGTGGAATTTCTTTCTTCCTTCTTTTCTTTCTTCCTTCCTCCTTCTTTCCTTTCTCTCCTTCCCTCCCTCCCTCCCTAGCTCCCCCCCTTTATCTCTTGCTGCCTTCCTCTTCCTCTTCCTCTTCCCTCTCCCTATCTCCGTGTGTGTGTGTGTGTGTGTGTGTGTGTGTGTGTGTGTGTATCTCCTCACTACCTGAAATTAGAGTGTTACTGTGAAACTTTTCATAACTTGGAATGGCATAAAGTGAACAGAAGTCCCAACTTTTAGAAAGTTTCCATTATGCCACTTCACTTTTCTGAAAGTCTTACATTAGTATGGTAATGGCTTTTTTTGTAGAGGTGAAAATAATCTTTGGATGTTTTTCACTTAGTTAAAACAGGTACTAATGTAGGTCTTTCATAAAAGCAAAGTGGTATAATGTGAACTTTTGGAAAGCTGGGTATACTGTATATCTATCTATCATTCCTCTTTTTGTAATAAATGAGAATTTAGAAGTAGTCATAGTACTGTCTTGGCTGAAAGCCAGTATTTTTATTTTTGAAAGATTACCCTAGCCCTGGCTGGGTGGCTCAGTTGGTTGGTCATGGGCTCAATTCCCAGTCAGAACACATACCTAGGTAGGACACATACCTATAGTCCAGGCCAGTTCGAGAGGTAACCAATGGATGTTTCTCTCTCACATCGATGTTTGTGTCTGTCTGTCTGTCCCTCCCTTCCTCTATCTCTAAAATGATCAAATAAGGTGTTCTTGGGCCTGGTCAATGTGCCTCATGGGTTGAGCATCAACCCATGAGCCAGGAGGTCATGGTTTGATTCCAGGTCAGGGCGCATGTCTGGGTTGTGGGCTCAATTCCCAGTGGCAGGTGTGCAGAAGGAAGCTGATTGAAGATTCTCTCTGATCATTGATGTTTCTCTCTCTCTCTCTCTCTCTCTCTCTCTCTCTCTCTCTCTCTCTCCCTCTTTTTCTCTCCCTTCCTCTCTCTGAAATCAGTAAAAATATATTTAAACAAACAAACAAACAAATGTGTCCTTGGTTGAGAATGAAGAAAAATTACTCTACCACACCTACTATAGAGTCACTATATGAGGTTTGGGAGCTTGGCTATGATAGACTTGTAGTGCTTGACCTAAAGCCTGGTGCTCACTTTTGGAAGTAATGATTCTATAGTGTTTATATGGGTATCCTCTATTGTTAGATATAAAATTTATTCAATATTTTATGAAAATAATTAAAATTATCTTCTTGAGAAAAATATTTTTGAAAAAATAACTTCAGTTTTTAAATTGCTTCAAAATGGAAGATTTAGAGAATTGTCAGGAGGAAAAGGCCAACTTTGAAGAACTATACATGAAATTTCACTACAATTAAGAGAACTCAGCATGATCTGAATCTCAAACATTGTAAAATTATTTTGATACCCTTGTTTGCAGAACTGTCTTTTCTTCTCTGAGGGCATTTATGTGTGCATTTAAATAGAGTAAATAATGAAACATGTGCCACTTCCCTGATTCATATTTAAGTAAATGAACTCATTTTTTTGTTCATGGAATTAACTTTTTTATTGTACAGTAATTTCTTTATTTTTAATAAGTAAATTCCTACATAGAATTTCAAGTTTATTTGCTTCAAATTGTTAACTTTCATACAAGGAAGCCATGATACTTTCTCAGTTTCTCAAAATAAGTATCTGGTACTGCTGTAAAAGTTATTGCTTATACTAATTTTTTTTAATTAAGTGAAAATGAAAAAATGAGATTTAAAACACTACTTATTTTTACTGTTATTTTGTAGACTAGTTAACTATACCAGACATTTTATTTTTATTTATTTGATATTTTATTAGATTTTTATATGTGTTCTAATTTCAGGCCTTTGAAGACAATTTAATCGAAGCAAAGAAAGAAATTGAAGTTTCACAAACTAAATATAATGCTCTATCATTACAGTTGACAAATAAACAGACTGAACTTATCCAGAAGGATATGGATATTACCCTGGTTAGGCAAGTATATTTAGTATTTAATTTAACATTATAGAAATGTCATTAGTTATTCAGAATGGCACCATTTATGTTTATTGTTAATACCCCAACTAGACAAAAATATGTCTTCTGGGGGTACATATGTTTGTGCATTGAAACTATCTGGAATTGTACACACCAAACTGGAAATAGTTGACTGGGGAGGATCTGGTTTCACAGGATTGGCAAAAGCATGCTCTAAGAGTAGCCTAGTTTCAGTTTTTAACAAAGATAATGCATTCATTTATTGTTTTCTTTTTAAATTCCTAGCCATAGTGTAATATAATAATTATTGTTATAATGAAAAATAATGAGAAACCCATTTTGACTTTATGTTCTAAATAGTTTTAGTTTGTGAAATATTCTATATCAAAATAGTTAATTTTATTGTAATATCTGTAAAGTAGGATTACTTGAAAAACTTGTGTGTTTAAGCATTTTGAAAGATTTTAAACTAACTGTTAATTTAATTTATAATTACCTTTATCAGAAAATAGTGTTAGAATAAATAATAAATATTTAAATACATACACAAACATGCACATATACATGTCATGTATATATACATACAGGGTGTCCCCCCAAAATGTATACACACTTAATAATTATTCTCAGTGTGTATGTAAGTCAGTATATGTAGGAGGAAACCCTATATATACACATGTATGCATGTGTACATTTTTTTACTTAATTAAAATAAATCATACGAAGTTTATCGTATACTTCTCTAAGCACAATTTCATCCTTTGGTACTGCCACTATATATAGCATATATAAAACATATTTATATATTATATTTATGTATAATTATAATTAGTATTATATATAATTTTTACATAATTATAGTATTATACATGAAAATTATATATTTACATGTATTTAGCATATTGTGAGATATCTACACATATATAGATATCAAGGAAGGATTTTTGCTTTGATAATAGTTAATGTATACATATTAATCTGTTATCCAAACAAAAATTCATTTTGACACATTTTAAATCTTCATATCATGGGAGTGAGAAAAGTATAAACTTTATAGATGATAGACTGGTCGGCTTATTCACGCATGGTTAAATTACTTTTTAGGTCATAGACAATTAAAAATAGTTTATTAAATTTGTTGGGGTGACATTGGCTAATAAAATTATATATGTTTCAAGTGTACTATAATACATCATCTGTATACTATATTGTGCATTTACTACCCAAAGTCAAGTCTTCTTCCATCATCATATATTTGACTCCCCTTTAACCTTGTCTACCTCCTCCCACCCCGCTTCCCTCTGGTAATCACCATACTATTTTCTGTGTCTATGAGTTTTTGTTTGTCTCATTTGTTCATTTGTTGATTTTAGTTTAATATTTCACATATGAATGAAATCATATGTGTCTTACTTTTTCCATCTGACTTATTTCACTTAGCATGATATTCTCAAGGTTCATCCATGTTTTCTCAAATAGCAGTATTTCAGAAAGATTATGTTTTTATCTCCATCATGTCCCCTTTCTTAATGCAACATTTACTTAGTTCTCCTGGCTAACATGCCTTGACTATATACTGTGATGGAATTTTATCCTACATTCATTGTCTAACTCCGTTGATAATTCTTGTCAATATTATTCTTGAAAAATGGCAATATTCCGCAAGCCTTATTACTGTGGGTTACCCCTCCCTTCCTCTTCTGAGGATTACATTTGCTAGAGGCATCGCGCCATTATTCTCTTCTCTCCCTTCCCCCATTTTTGGACTATTATTTTTTGCAACTTTCAGGTTTTTTAATAGTTACAGATGGTACTATAGTCTGAATGTTTGTGTCCACCCAAAAATTCATATGTTGAAATACTAATACTTAATGTGATGGCATTAGGAGGTGGGGCCTTTGGGCAGTGCTTAGGTCTTGAGAGTAGAGCCTTCATGAATGGGATTAAAGTTTTTTACAAAAAAGACGTCCTTGGCCCACCTACTGCCTTCTACCTACCGTATGAGGATACAGTAAAATTCCATCACAGTATATAGTCAGAAATCTATGACCTGAAAGAGGGCCCACACCAGACCCTCTGACTTCCAGACTATAGAATATGAGAAATAAATTTATCTTGTTTGTAAATTACTGTCTATGATATTTTGTTATAGCAGCCTGAAGGGACTAAGACAGATGGTGTATGTACATGTTTCTGTATGGGTGTAGGGGTTGCTGGATTTGGCGAATATTAATATTCTAAACCTCTAATATTTCTTCCATATTAATATTCACCCATCTTTAACAACTGTTTGCATATCTCTTTTCTTTTTTCTTTTTTTTAAAAAGATGTATCTTATATGAATGAATCACCCCTTTGAGGTTATAGGTAAAGAAAAGTTTCCATTAAAAAATAGTCTCCAGCCCGCCTGGGCTTGGCTCAGTGGTTGAGTGTCGACCTAGGATCCAGGCGATCAGGGTTCGATTCCCGGTCAGGGCACATGCCCAGGTTGCGGGCTAGCCGATCAGTAACTCTCATCATTGATGTTTCTATCTCTGTCTCTCCCTCTCCTTTCCTCTCAAATCAATAAAGATATATTTAAAAAAAAAAATAGTCTCTAAAATATATACCATAAAGTGTATTTCTGTGAAATATATATTTATAAACATTTCTCTCTTCAAGTTGAATATGCAAACTATTTTTTATTTTTATATGATCTGTATCACACAGGATTCACTAGCACAGAAATCTTTCCCAAAGGTGTGGTTTTCCTGGACCCTTAGTGTCATCATTACTACCATCACCACTTCATTTGACTTCCTACTTGCCAGTTTCACCCTCAGTAGGTTGGAAGGACTGGTTTTGCCTTAATGTTGCTCTTCTTCCTTCTGACTTTTTTTCCTTGTCATTTCCTTCAAGCTAGATTAGAGGAGTCGCAGAAGTTCAGCCCAGGCCCTGAGGTTGCAAACTGATGGTGCTTTAAGGAACTTTGGTTTGAAAACTTCATTGGCCTTTTGGGATTCTTTTTAGTACTTTTAAAGTTCTTTATAATATATGATGAAAGATTGTCTTACCCTGTATTCAAAACTGTCTGATAACTGTCGTTGGCATTAGTACTTATCAATTCTTGGAACTGAAATGTAAGTTAATTTCAGTAAGAAGGTAGGTACTATGTCTATATATCCAGGATTTTTATTACTATCAAGCTATAAAAGAAAGTTGATAAGTATTTGGCTTTGAAAGTCATAGTAGTTCTATCAATACTTCCTAGGTATATGTGATTAATAGTAAATACTTTATATGTTATTTCTTTTATTAATATTTTTGCCTGCAGTAAAAAATAATAGATGAAAAAATTGGAAGCTGATCTATAACTTTAGATGAACACAATTATTTAACTGAGATGATCTTTATTAATGCTTCTCTCTTTTTATTGCTTTCTTTACACAGGAAGGAGTTGCAAGAACTGCAGAATCTTTACAAACAGAACAGCGCACATACAGCACAGCAAGCAGAGCTGATCCAGCAGCTTCAGGTTCTGAATATGGACACTCAGAAAGTCCTGAGAAACCAGGAAGATGTTCATACAGCGGAAAGTATATCATATCAAAAAGTATGCTTTTATTCTGTCATAAAAATGTAAAGTTACACGTATGAGCTTAACAAATATGTAGAATTCAATCTTTTTCAGATTTCAGCATTTCTTTATTCCCTTTTATATATGTTTCTTCAAAATTAAAAATGAAACATGATTCAGTCTGGTAATATTTAAAATTTTGTGAGTTTTCTTTATGGCTGTTAAAGCTAAAACATTTAAAATATAGATGTAAATTTATTCTGTAGGACTTTTTTTTATAAATTTCAGTTTTGATATCTACTATGAAACATACTAGGACTGTAGCCCCCAAACCAGAATGGATTTGTAGAATGGAATTAGCCTTCTATTATGAGAAATTATTCGTGTGATTCTAGTTTATGACCTAAAGTGGTCTTCCCTTATAGAATTTATGTATTATTTTATTTGCAAATTTGCTGTACAAACACAACATGTATATTGATGAGTTCTTCAGGATCAATATTTTCCAAGCATTTTTCTTTATTTTATGTGTTTGTTTTGAGTAGTCACATTACTTTCCAGTTGTTTAAGGATTCCCTCAGGAAGGCTTATCCAGCTATTTAGGTATGCTGACTGACTCAGCAGCAATAATTATAGCTAATAATTAAAATACACACGTTTATTGAATTCCCTATATTTTGTATCATGTACTAAGTTATTTATTAGAAGTAAGTTAGTTCCTATGTAAGTCAGCCCTATGAGATCAATGTTATTCCCTCATAATAGTTGAGGCAACCAAGGCTTAGAGCAATCTATGTTGTTTTGGGATTTTTTTTCTGTTTAAACTTCCTCTTCTAAAAAAAGCATCATGAAAGTTCAGTATCTATAATTAATATGAAATAAATAACCATTAAGTAAACTTTAAACACATACTTTTAAATGATGCTTTGGAACCATGCCTTTCCATCTACATTATGTGTTCCCTTTGGATTTCCCTCAGGGTGTGGGTGATATCAAGCAGCAGGGTAGCCCTATCTTCTCCACTCGAATAGAGCTGGCTCCTCCTTTTTGTTTTATGTGGGATTGCCCATTATGCTTTTGTTTCTAAACTAGTCTCCATGGCTAAAACCACGTGAAAAATTGGACCTTATTAATAACTTAAAATTTTCTCTCTTTCACTTGTATATTTAACTCAAACATTTCTCTTTTTCTTAATTTTTACTTAAAAGTCCCCATACCCATGGTAGTTTATATACAAATATAGCATTTCTCATTCTCTGTGGAAAGAGCCCCCATCATTATTCTTCAGCCACTGATTATACAAATTTTCTTTCTATTACTTTGCTGTAACATTGAATTTTTACCTTTTTCACCTCCTGCTGATTTTTTATAAGACTTGTTTTTCTTTGTTCCTAGAATATGTATTAGTTTGGCGTTCAGGATTTTTGAATTTGGGAATGATCACACTGCTTTATTTATCACAAGTGAACAGTATGCTATTGTTCAGACTTCCAGTGTTCATTTATATTAAGATTTTAAAATATATTTTTACATAAATTAATTTTATTATTTCTAAATAATAATTATGGCCTAGCTGTAAGACTCTGGTGAATAAAAAATAAATAAAATATTATATTAATAGTTTACCTCCAAGCCTTACTAAACTTACTTCTTCAAGAATTAGGTATTTTTAATTTATTTCTAATGGAGTTTCTCTGTTTCCTCTTTCTGTCAGTTTTTCTCTCTTCTTCACTTATATTTTTGCTTCCCTCCCATTTCTTCTCCTTTCTCCCATTTATTAAGTTGATTTGTATCATAGTATGCATTTCATTATCTGAAGAGATTAAAACCAACAGCAGTTGCCCAGTGGTAGGATGAGGGGTGTGAGGAGAGAATACACAGGTGGAAAGAGAAAAGTCAAAAGAGTTTTGAGCACAGGAAAAAGGTGTGATGTATTTTTCCCCAGATCTGCATAACAGATCATTATTTTAAAAAATAAAACTACCTAACAGATAATGTTCGGCATTCCTCTGGAAGAAAACACACAGAGAAATAGAAGTAAGCTAGTGTGTTTTCTTCCTCTTAGCCATTTATAGAACTTTTAAAAAATTTTTATCTTTGCAAATGTATACATGTGTATAATTTAAATAAAGATGGGACTTGTATCAGTATTCATGATTTCTGGACTACCTAACATGTTTGGGGTACTAAATGTATTTTATCACCTTTTGTTCTATTTAATGGGAATTGCATGACAGGAGCTAATATCAGTCTAGGAGAATAAGGAGTTAGGTTATACATACTTTTAGTTTAAACTGCATGTTAAATCAGAATTTTTCTTCTTCCTATTTGTACTATAAACAGATATAATTTTCACATGTAGAATTTATTATCTCAATCAGAGTGGCAAATTGTATACTTACTCACTAAATGTGGAAATTTTATTCTTTAAACAAATTAGTCATTGAGTCACAGAGCATATATTTTTATTTTTTTAAGGTAAATAAAATATCATCTTGTTTCTCAACGGTAATAAAAATATGGGTAAAAAAATGCTGTAGCCTCAGCCTATGAAAATTAAAGGACTTGGAGTTTGACATCCTATTTCTGGAAATAACTTGCTTTCTGTCCTTTGGAGATCCTCTTAACCTTTTTTCATTTTAACTTCAACAAAATATAGCATGAAGAATAGTAAGCATAGTAAGTTACTCATGAATTATGAGGCTGATGCTTCTAAAGTGTATAGGGAGATGTATGATTTAAGTGTTTGTATAGGCCAGAATCCTGCAAAAGATTCTGACCCATTCCATCCTTTTCGACTATTAGAGGAAAAAATTGTAGAGAAAAGAGCCTCTCTGAAAACTGCTGTAAGCAATTGTGCTTGCTAATAGGGAAAGAGTTACTAACTCAAGATGCCTAAATCAATACAGATGAATGAAATTGCTATATTACCTAATTTGCTCACTTGAGAACTTTTTTTTTTTTACTCACTCTACTGTTAATAATGAAATGAGAATAGATGGTATTTAACCAGGGGATTGGAACATCCTAAACTTTGCCCCTTGCAAGATCTCCTAGAGAAATAAACATTCTGCTATCCTGAGGCTTTATCACCACAAAATACTTTAGAAATAAAAAATAATTTTAATCTCCTTGAAGGTTTTTTTAGCCAAATTTACTGGTATACTGGGCTAGAATTAAAAATGGCTAAAGGCTGTCTTTGCATTCTTTACTTTAAATTCAAAACTGAGTGGTCTTATTCCTATTAAATAAGTGATGCCCATGCAGCTGTCAAAGAAGATGTGCAAGTAGGAGATGTACATTGGAATATGAATAATGAATAAGAGAGACTTTGTCCCAACTCCTGGAGCAGGACTAGTCTAGATCATCTGTTCCAGGCTTTCTCAGTTCTTTTGTACCTGCTGCTTGGAACGATGGATATTTTCAGAGAAAGACAGTTTGCCTCAGTGACTAGAGTTGCTCACCAAGTCATTATCAGATCAAGCCAGAGCAACTTCTGAATAGGAAGGAGTACAACTGCTTAAACTGCATAGCACAGAGAGCAAAGTAGAGAACACAAGAAGATTGCTGTTAGTCTTCATTTTTATGGAAACAAGACAGAAGGGAGAGGAGAGAAGAAAAGAGACATTAAGATAGAGCCATCTTCTACCAGTGATTAGACATAGAGCCTTATATCTGTGACTGAAGATCCCAAGACATCACACTCAAGAGAAAATACCATACCCTTGGCAGCAATGGCAGTAAATTGATCCTCAGTCCTTACCACACACTGTCATCATGCTTGCACCTTGGAAAATGGGAAGGAAGTTAAGAGTTTTTCTTTGTTAACACTTATCTTTGTTCATGAGATTCTCAAATATTTGAAATCTGTAAATTCTTTAATATTATTAATTTCTATCATTTTCCTCCAAAGATATTAATTTGTACTGATTGGGTAACACTAGTTAGTACTAATAAAGCATACAAATAAGAGAAAGTGGTTAAATAACCTTTAAACTGAATGTTTGACTCTGTATGCTATTGGGCAGACCTTCACTCATCCTAGCTTCAAATCTTTCTAGTCAGCTTAGCTCTTGTCTTATGCTTTTTTTTCCCTGCCCTGAACTCAATCCTGAAAGCAGCAACATAGCACAGGTAGGTCACTGTAAGGCCCACTCTGATCCCTTCATTGTTCCTCAAAGCTGTTAGGTTCCTACTCTCTCTTCCCTCCTAGAATATCTGACGGTATCAGCTGTGGAAAGGACATTGGACATACTTCCTGGTATAAAGGTAATTGGAAAGGAAAGTACAAATTTATGTCCTGAAATTCTTTATAAATCATATAGGCAACCCTTCCTTTATAAAAATTGCTTAGACTTTGGCTGTAAAGTGAAATGGATTATTTAAAGTGTCTACAATAATATAGAGGTACAATGAATGCCTTATAGAAAATAAAAAAGTATATTGAGCTAATGTCAGAGGAATGATTTGGAGAATCTTTTTATTGCAAAGTACATGTCTGAGAAAAAGCATTAAGGAAAGAGATTTAACAAGCCTTTTTAAATTTTAAACTTTTAGAAATTAAAGAATAGCATACATACAGAAAATGACTCTGCCATCTTTTGTGTAGTTAGGTGTCTTCACATAAAGCAAGACCAAGTAATGGAAGATTCTCCCCACCTAAGAACCTACTGTATTAGCTATATAATTTTGAGATTCTCCCGTTGGGGATTTTACTTTTGTTATAAGATCTCATTGGTAGCCATATATAGAGAGATTTCACGATTAGCCATATGTATATCTATTTATATAACAACAACACAAATCTTAGCTCTTGGATCACTTTCCCAGTGTCATCAGCAAATATACATATGGGTTCTTTATGTAAATCAGTTACCACAAAATGAATTATGCCTCATTAATTCACAATCAAAAGTTAGGATTTTCATCAGAAATAAGTTCATGAGTATTGGAGTACCATTGTAAACTATATATGACTCTCTGTATGATATTCTGTGCTGTATGCTATTTCACAGTTTTAATAAACTCTAGTTTTAAATTTATTTAATGCATGTTGCCTTGAGTTAAAAAAAATTAAAAGTTATCTATCACGGCTTCAGAACATTGCTTCTATTTTATCACACTGCTCAAGGTCTTCAATGATCCTCTGTTGTCTACAGGGCTGTCTTTACCTTCTGTCCACAGTCATATTGCCTGACTTTGTCTCTTACTATTCCTTCTGTCCCTCCTCCCCTACTTCAGCAGTAGATGCCAGTTTATCCTAAATGGGAATATATCAGTTAAGGTCAACCTTAATTAACTGTCAATGAAAAACTCTTGTTTTGTTTCCTTTCAAATGTGCATATTAAGTCCATTAGGCTGATATATCATATGCTCCCTTTCTGTCCTTTCCTATCACTTTACATTATTTTCTTACATTTCTGCCACCTTTGGAATGACTTTTTGTTTTCATGCAATCTCTGTAATGCCACCAGGGCTTAGTTAAAGGCCTTTTTTTATGGAGCCCTCCAATATTAACATAGCTAGCTTAAAGTGCTTTCCTCTTCCTCAGAAATTTTCCTATATTATGCTGGCCAATAATATGTATTGCTTTTTTAAAATATCAATTGTGAGTTTATATTGATATTTGATATCATTTAGTTTTCCGTATGTTTTTATCTTGTTTTCCCTCTTAGACTATTGAAATAACTCGAGTGCGAGGACTATGTCATGTATAGTCCTGATATATGTATATGTGTTTATATATATGTATGCATACACAGACATAACTATTTTAATTGATTATTAATAGATTTGGATGTGTTTTTTTGAAACAGCTTTACAATGAGTTACATATTTGTTTTGAAACCACAAAATCAAGTGAAGCTATTCTCCGGCAAAGTGTTGTTAGTCTTCAGGATCAGCTATTTCAAAAAGAGCAAGAAAATGCTAAATTAAAAGAAAAACTTCAGGAAGCACAAGGAGCATTGTGTTCTTTACCTCAACAAAGTGATTCAGACCACTCAGAACAGGTGAGAGACTTTCTAAAAATGTTGCCCATTGCAATATCATATTAAATCATCTCCTACAATTGACTAAAACATAAACAATTTAAATAATTTTGCAAGTATTAGAGTGTAAGTTGTGGCAGACAGTTTTGTGTTGTGCTGTTTTTTATACTCTGTTATACATGAGTATCATACACAATATGGATTCATATAGAAATGCATGTACAGGTTATGTCTGGTATAGTTATTGTGATTAAAAATTTTGCTGATTTACACTAATGAAGAGAAAATTAATAAAGTCATGGCCATTTTGAGAATTTTTAACTGAATGAGTTAATGGAATAGAAAGAGTACTGAATAGGAAGTGTCATAAAGTACTTGTTATAATGCCTGGTATATGGATAGTGCTTAATACCTTTTAGTCTAGATTCTGCTACTGTCTGATGTGTGATTTTAGACAGTTCCGTTGAGCTTTCTACCTATATCCTGTGCTATTAAGTGAGGTAGTATAAATGTATAGATAAATATGCAGGTTCAGAATTCAAATAAACCTGGGATCAAATTACAGCTCTGCCTGTGAGTTTTGTGTACTTGAACAAATTTCTTTAACCCTTTTAGCCAAGTTTCCTCACAGATAAAATGTTGATATTAGTGGTATTTATGCTATAGAGTTTTTGAGGATTAATGTTATAATGCAGGTTGGCATGTAGCAAATATTCATTGGTACTTCTCTTTGGATAATCTTTAAGGTAAGTTTCACCTCTAAATATGTTTGTAAACAATATCTTCTGCCTATAAATTTAAGTGTTTTTAGGCACTCAGCATTCCAGATATTAGTATTTATTAATTTAGTTCAGAAATGGAATTAGCACAAGCAGATAATTGGGTGCTTGAATATTTGTTAATGATTGAAGAACAGTAATTTTTGAACCTAGCATATTTTGCTTGCTAACCAACACCTCAACCTTAACACAGTTTTTTAAATTTGTATTTTATTATGATGCATTTTTTGGACATCAGGTTCACAGAATTTCATTAATCATAAAATGTATATCATGACAGTGTTATGTTACATGCATATGTCTGTTTAATTAATTAGTTTGTTTATTATAATAAACACCCTTCGTTGCACCAAACTAATCCAAAGACTAAAACATTACTAAAGACTGATATTTATTATTATGCCCCTTCCTTATCTGGTACCCTGATTCTGTCACCAGATAGAGCTACTAAACTGTTTATCATTTTAATGATTTTTTAAGTTTTAACACATATAAATTTATGTGGAAATAGTATATTGTTTAGTTTTGTCATTTATAAAAATGTATCATAATGTGTTGCTGACTTGGGGTTTGGCAATTTTGGCTCACTATGTTATTAAGATTCATCTATGTTGTTTGGTATAACTGATCATTTATTTTTAGCAATTTAAAATATTTTATTATATGTGATTATATTATAACTACGTGCACACTCATTTATAGATGGGTATTTGGTTTATTTCCAGTTTTTGGCTAGTATGAATAATGCTGCAATTGATATTTTTATACATGCATGATTCTTGGTACACATGTACATGCATTTTTGTGGAATATATATCTAGGAATGAACATCCTAGGTTTAGGGTGTGAAAAGTTACTTTCAGAAAATGCTGATAACTTATTTTCAAAATTATTTTTTATCAGTTTTACTCCCACCAACAGTGTTCAGGAGATATGATTGATTCTCATCCTCCTCAGCACTTGGTATTATCAGACTTCTTAGTTTGTTGACAGTTGATTAGTATAAAATAATTTCATTTTGATCTGCATGTGCATATCACTGATAAAGCATATCTCCAGGTGATTATTAGCTGTATGTGTCCTTCCTGTGCAAAATGTCTGTGTCTTTTAAACCTTCTATTGGATTTTTAAAATTGAATTGTAAAGGTCTTTTATGTTCTTGAAATAATCTCTAGTATGTTAGATGTGTGGCAGGTATCTTATCTCAGTGTGTGTCTTGTCTTTTCATTTTCTTAAAGCTATCATTTGATGAACAGAAATTCTTAAAATTTTTATTTAGACAAATTAATCTTTTATAGTTAGTTCTCTGGTATCTCATTTAAAAATCCTTCTCTACCCCAAAGACAGAAATAGTTGCACCTCTGTTTTCCTCGACGATTTTTCAAGCTTTGCTTATATCATGTATATTCTAATTTAGTCAGAATTGTCTTTTGCCCATATTATAAGGTAAGGACCCATTTTTATTTATTGATTTTTTCCTAAATAGTAACTAGTTTTTCCATTTCAGCCTGTTGAATGATCCCCCTTTTTTCTTGTTTCGTGCTAGGTTACCTTTCTCATATATCCTAGTTCAGTATATTTGTGAATTTCTTTCTAGGTTTTGTGTTCTTTGTATTTCTTTGCAATGCTATATTGTCTTAATTAGTATAGCTCCGTAATAAGTCTTTATTTGGTAGTCTACTACTACTTTCTTAGTGTTTCTAAAGTATCTTGTCTATGTTAGGACTTAGCACTTAAATATAACTTCTAGGATAATTTATAAAGTTTCATGAAATAAAAAATAAAGTATACAGATAGACTTATTTCAGGGAAAGACTGGTTAAATATAAAAATTTTGAATTGAAAGTTGTTGTTTTTTATGTATTAAGGACATTTTCCTTAACATTTTATAGCAAAATGCCATAATCATACTATTACTTGGAACTCTATTGTTATATCTAAACTTATTTTTATTTTTAAATTTTTTTATTATTTTTGATTTACTTTTTTTTAAATTTTATTTTTGTTTAAAATATTTCAGATGTCCCTTTTTCTCCCCAATGACCCATTCTACCCCGTCCCATCTCCCTCCCCAGTCCCTCTCCCTACCATTGTCTGTGTCCTTGGGTTGTGCATATATGCATATACATTCTTTGGTTTCTAAACTTATTTTTAAAACACTTATTGATATTTTTGTCATGTGTTAGGCGATGAAGAAACTTGAGGGAACAAAACAAGGTCTTTGCACTCGCAGAACATTTATTCATGTCCGAGTCACTGTCAGACAAGCACATCATGTGGTAATAAGTAAGAAAAATAACACAGCATAAGACAAAGCATGATAGAGAATGGTGGTGCTATTTTGTGTATGGCTCTGAGAGAAAGCTATTCTGATCAAGTGATATTTAAGAAAAAACTGGAGGACGTGAACCATTCAGGTATGTGAGGGAAGACCATTCCAAGCAGAGGGATGGACAAATACAAAGCTCGTGAAGCAGGAGTTTGCTATCACAGAGGAGGCCAGTGTGGCTAGATCCAAGAGAGCTGTGGGGAGAAGAATGAGAGTGACCTAAGAGAGGTAGATGTACAGTCAGGTCTCCTAGGGCCTTGTTGCCACCATAAGGATGTGGACTTTACTCTGAGTGAGATGGAAAGCCATTGCTGTTTTTAAATATAAGAACAACATGGAAGCCATTGGAGTGTTTTAATCAGCAGAGTGATAAGATCTAACATAATGTTTTAAAAGAATCACCTTGGCTGTAATGCAGAAACCAGAGTATAAGAAGGCAAAGATGGGAGCAGGGGGTCAGTTTTAAGAGACAATTGTAATATTCCAGGTGAAACTCAGTGGGTACTTAGATTTGGCTGTGAGACATAATTTGATTTTGGAAATAATTCAAAGGTAGAGACCACAGGATTTGAAGATGGCTTAGATGTGAAGTATGGGAAGAAGGGAGGAATTTAAAAATCCAACATTTCCAGGCCTAACTACCAGGATGAACGGATTTGCCATTTTCTGAGGAAGAAAGAATACTGCAGCATTTCTCCTGGCAAGGAGGAGGAGGACACTGAAGTTCTATAGAGAGAAGTAGAAGCTTTGAATTAGGAAATAGTGAAAGGAATAGAGAGACATGGATGACTCAGGGTTTCTACCAGTTAGTGACATGTTCTTTATGATATTGACACTGTAACTCTTCAGGATTCATTCCAACTAAACTCACCTCTTCATCCATTGATTCTTTCATCCATTCATCATTCATTGATTCGTGTATTGTTCAGTTATATAGTCCGTATTCATTAAATCCCTACTATAATCTAGGTACTAGTAGCTTTAATGTGAAGGGATACAAAGGTGAATAAGACAGTCTGCTCTTAGGAATCTTTTAGATGGGTGTGCAGACAGGAAAATGATTTTTATAGAATGGGCTATAACGGAAGCATAAGCAAAGTCTGAGCTTTGTGGAGAGAAGCTTTGCAGGGAGCATGTTTGTTTTTTTTGTTTGTTTGTTTTTTTAATATGTCTTTATTGATTTCAGAGAGAGGAAAGGAGAGGGAGAGAGAGATAGAAACATCAATGATGAGAGAGTCATTGATCGGCTGCAGCCCGCAACCCGGGCATGTGCCCTGACCGGGAATCGAACCCTGATCGCCTGGATCGTAGGTCGGCGCTTAACCGCTGAGCCACGCCCGGCGGGGCGGGAGCATGTTTTTGGAGAGAAGGGGCATTGCTAAAGTTTTCAGAGAGAAAGCGGAACGTCAGTTTGAAAATTCTTTAGGAGTTTCTTGTTAGAAGTGAATGAGCGTAGGCTCAGGGGTGAGAAAGATTATTGAGAATAGTCTACTTCAGTGTTTCTCAGACTTGATATGCATCCAGATCACCCAGAGTGGGGTGTTATAAAACATTCTGATTCAGCAGGTCTGAGCTGGGGTCTGAGATTCTGAATTTCTTTTACATGTGATGCTGTTATAGCTGGCCAGGGGTCACCCTTTGATTAATAAAAGACTAAGTAGGCAGTGGATTATACAGTTGAGGGGAAATGGTGGGAAGATTTTGTTCTTTCATTTCTGTTATCCCTAGGTTATTTTTTTCAAACACTTGTATTGGGAGTTTTCTGTGCATATTTCTTGGAAGGTATATTTACAGAGTAATAGATAATATAAATTCTGGAATCTGGATCCCTTGTCTGTGTTACCTTATACAAGTTACTTAACTTTAGAGAAGTTAAGTCTCAGTTTTGTCATTTGTAGAATGGGTATTATCATAGTACCCACTTCATAGGAGTTTTGTGAAGATTACATGAGGCAAAGCATGGTAGGTATTTAGAGTAATATGTGTTAGCTTTTGATATTATTATATACAAGAAAACACTTCGTACATCATGTTAGTAAATTTGAGATTGTGTTTTCCTGTATTGGTGGTGGTGATTTATCTTTTCTTTTCCCTGATCTTACTTATAATCAGAATTATTGGTGAGCTAACTGACTGTCTTTGCCATAGAAAAGGGCAAAGCTAATTGGTACATATGGGATTGAAACCTGTGACCTTTGATTTCTTAGCACCCTGCTCTTAACTAGCTGAATTCTGAATGACTGCCTGTTCTTATCTCAGAGTGATTATCTTTTCCATGCAGAAGTATAGTTTCTTGCCTTAGAGGAATATTTTGCAGTAGAGGACAAGAGAGAAACCTAAGCCTTAAAAGTACTATATTTATCTGTGAATGAGGTACATTCCATGTGGCTAACGGCAGACCACAAGATTGGAGCTGTGAATTTTAATCATAGGCTTGTTTATTTTTATTTCTTTTAATACTTTATTCATTCCTTTTTCAAGTGGTAGAGAATTGTCTATCTGAATGTTGTTTCCCCATAAGTTCTCACTTTCTTTTAGAAAAATTTTTATACTAAATATTTGAAATCTACAAAAGAATAAATGTAATATCTGTGGACACACCAGTAGCTGTCACCAACACTCCTCATGCTACCTGTGTGCTCCTCCCTGATCCCATCTTCTTTTCCCTAAAGATAATCACTCTCTTGGATATTGTGTTTATTAATTCTTGCCTATTAAAACTATGCTTTCTTCAATAATATATTGTTTAGTATTACTTTTATTTAAACCTTAAAAATATCATCTTCTATATAGATCATAGTTTGAGACTTGGTTTTTATCTTTAAACTTTATTTTTGTAAGATAACTCTTTGCTGTTAAGTGTAACTATAATTCTTTTCCCCTTCTGTGCAACAGTTTATTGCATGAATAAGATACAATTTGTTTATCCACTGTTTTTGTCAAGGAACTTTATTTTTGTTTTTAAATATAGCAATTTTTGCACACTGCTGCTATGAACTTTCTAGTACATGTCTCCTGACACACATGTGCAAAACTTTCTCTAGGATATATTGCTAAGGGTGAAATCACCTGTCATAAATATGCAAATAGTTAGGCTTACAAGAAAATGCCTATTGTTCGCCAATGTAGTTGTCTTCGATTATAGACTTCTTAATCACATTCTTAAAAGGGATAAAATGATGTCTCATTCTGATTTCAGTTTGTATTTCTTTGATTTCTGATGAGCTTGTGCATCTTATGATTATGTCATGTGAAACACCTCTTTGTGTCTTTTGCTTATTATTCAGTTAGAATGTTTGCCCTTTTGTCCAAGTTCTTTATTTTGGATACTGATCTTTTGTTATTATACTATTTAAAATAATGGCAGCTTCCTTATTACATAAACTCCAAATCTCTGTGGCTTAAAATAATTTATTTTTTATTTACATAACTGTCTAATGTGAGTATTACTTGAATTTTCAACTTCTAAGCAGTGATCTAGACTCCTTTGGAGTCTCCTTTCATCTTTTGGATCACTAACTTTAAATATGTCTCCCAAAGTGTCCTGGAATCATCTCTGCCCCAGCAAGCAAAAGGGAAAAGGGTCCTAGAGAACCACATTTAGAAAGTTTTTATAAATCAGGCTTGGAAGTGGTACATAACACTTGCACTAGCATATCGTTGGCCATAACTCAATTATTTGGCCACATGTTATCTAATTGCAAAGAAGATTGGGAAATATGTATCCCCAAATATTGGGAAATAAGTGTCAGTTTCCAAAGAAAGGAAATGAGTTTAAAGATCAACCAGTAGTCTGAGCTATTGGGTATAATTTTTGCAAATACCTTCTTTTTGTGGCTTTTCTTTTCACTTATTCTGTGGTGTCTTTTGAAAAATGAAATATTAAATTTAATATAGTTGAATTTCTCAGTATTTTAAACTTTGTGCTTATTGTCTTGTTTAAGAAGTCCTACCTTATCCTGAACTCTAAAGATATTTTCCTATATTTTCATCTAATGTGTTATAATTTTGACTTCCACATATAAGTCTTTATGTGGAATTGATTTTCATTTGTTGTGAAGAAGAGAATGCCATTTAATTAAAAAAAAATTCAGGTATATTATAGTTCTTTTTCAAATCTGGTCAGTTTGACTTTAAATCTTCAAGCTTCTTTTTTAGGTTTCTATCTCACATAAATCAGGATTAAAGACATAATGAAGTTAGTTCTAGAGAATTCAAGGCAGATAGTGGTGGCAGGCAGTGTATTTGGGGATAAATAGGACAAGGCCTAGGGTTCCTTCTTGACATCTGTAGATTGAGGTGAGGAGATCTAGGGAAGCTAGGTCTTAGCCCCATTGCTTTGCTTCTCCTTCATCCAAGAGAATCATGGTCATAGACCTTGAGTGTGCTTTCACTTTTTAAAAAAAAATTATATCTTTATTGATTTCAGAGAGAGGGAGAGAGAGGTAGAGGGAGAGAGAGAGAGAGAGAGAGAGAAACATCAGTGATGAGAGAGAGTCTTTGATTGGCTGCCTCCTGCACACCCCCTGTTTGGGATGGAGCCTTCAACCCAGGCATATGCCCTGACCAGGAATCGAACCAAGATCTGAATCCTAGGTCGATGCTCAACTACTGAACCACATCTCTGGGTGTGCTTTTACTGTTGAACCCAGAATGTGGCTCTGTGTGTGTATAATGGATGTACAAAGTAAATAGAGAATACATATTCTATATAATTGGAATCATACAGTATATAAATTTGTATCCTCCTTGTACAATTATCATTTCATTATAATATAATTAAACATTTTTTTGACTGCCCAACAGTTTAAAATAGAAATGTATCATTTTTACTTAAACATTTTCCTACTCTGCGACATTTAATTTATTTCAAAAATATTTTTTCTATTTCCTCTTATTTTGATGCTGTGATGAACATTTTCATTTGTATATCTTTATTCTCAACTTTTAAGAGTTCCTACAGGATGAACTCTTAAAAGTAAAATCTCTGTGTCAAAGATTATGAACCTAAGGCTTTTGAATATACCATGCCAAACTACATTCTAGACAGATTATACCAAATTATCCTCCCATAGTATATGAAAGTGCTCACTTTTAATAACCTTGCAAACGATTATTATTCAAAAACAGCTTTGCTAATTCATTCTTTTTGTTTTTCATCTTTGGAAACTAGTGAGATTTTTTTTACTTTTACTTTCCACTTAGTTTTCTTTTGTACATGTTCTGTCAGTTTGTATTTTTGTTTTTCTTTGTTTTGTTTATTGATAACATGACCTCTTAAATATACAAGGAAATGAGCTCTATGTAATATTTATCACAGATATTTTTACAGTTTATTGTTTGTCTACCTTGCTAATGCGTCTAAACTTTCTAGACTCAGTTCTAAGAGAATTGTTGAGGCCTTTTTCCCGAAGGTGTTTTCTTGAGATTGAGATGTTTACATCTTTTGTGCATTAGCAGGTATTAAACTTTATTCTTTTTCTTGTCTGTCTCCCCTCTGGACTGTGAGCTCCTTGAAGGCAAGGATGCTTGGTATCTTATGCTTTTATTTCTATTGTTTTTTACAGTGATTGATATTTTAATTTCAATGAGTGCACATTGAATGAACACATGAAAATGTGTATGCCCTGGTTTCATACCCATTTAGCCTATCCAACAGTGAAAAAATTTTCTTTGACACAATTCCAGTAAGGTAGGAGTTTTAATGAGTCAACTTTTACAAGGGGTTGGTTATCTAGTTGTGATATGGGATAGTTATGTGCAGCCTAAAAGAATTCTGTTGTCTTTTCTTTAGCAGTGCTGAATTGATTTTGTACAATTTTCTAACACATCAAAGAAGAAAAATGTCTGTATTAGTTAGCTTTGTTTTCTTGCCAGTCAGAGTGTCTAGTACTGATAGTGGCTATTTGGCAACAATGAAAGTAATTTAATTTGTTGGTAGGAAGATTAGATTGTTGTAGTACCTACTGTAGTTGGGAAATAATTATGCCAAAGTTAATAATTGGTTTACTTTTTATGATTTTTACTTTTTTATTGTTTCAATTATACTTATTTTGCATTTCCAAAATGGAAGATATTAATCTTATACTTTTGCTAGGTATCTTACTGTTACAGATATTGTGGAAATTATTTTTTAATTATTAGGACAATGTGTCATATATAAAGTACTTTTAAATTATGTGTAGCACCATCTTATATCACACTTAACTAAATTTCAATTTATATATAAAAATTCATTTTGAAAAGTCAGTTTATTCAGCTGCATTATTTTAAGTGAAAACTGCTTTGTAATTTATTGCTTGATTTAATTATACTCAACTAGTTTATATTTGTAATTCGTTTGTATAGGTAGACATGGTCACAGAGGTATATGGGAAGGTATCTCTTGACAGTTTCATATTTAATCACCCATCAGGAGAAAACAGCTTACCAATAAAATAATCTTATGACATGATTTTTAAGCTTAATGAAGAACCTTTTCATTTAAAAGGAAAATTTGAAGTCTTTATTTTTTGTGTTAACGATAAACTTTTTTCTAAAGCATTAGTGCATTATATTTATAAAATTTGAACTTACTAGAATCATACAACTTCACTGCCATGCATGAAAATAAACTATTTCTTCTAAAAAAAGGGCCTCCAATAAATATTCTGATATTTGAAGCCTGCTTTAAGTTCCACGCAGAATGAAATAGCCCAAGATATTAAAATCTAGAAAGTTAGCATATGTAATAGAAACCGCAACTCAACTTTAACTACTCTGTAGTGGCACTTCTCTTGCTGCTATAATAAAACTTAAGAATGTTTTAGTGATTTTTTTCCCCCTACTATTATTCAAAATTACATTACCCTTACTGAAATCTGAATGGCTTTTAGTGGATTAATTAAACTGTAGCTGGTTTGCCATCTGGGTGCAGCTTGTTTAGCTGCCTTTCCACGGAAATATTTCTTCTGGAATAAAGACTATTTTTTTTAGAATACAGCTGCAAGGCTTTACTTTCTGAAAAACAAATAGTTTATGCTTTCTTACATGAGATTTATGATGAAATTCAATTTGTAAAATGTAAAACCCTATTATTGCCTTTCTTTTTAAAGGTTATAGTAGTACATCACAAGCTTTTTAATATTCTTTTATAAATTTGTAAAAAAATATATTTTGTGTCTCGATAACTTGTAATATTAAGTAGATCCTAGGTTTAGGCTAGATGTGAAAAAAATGAGAAAGAGGGAATTAACTAAATCTGATTTTTATGGCTCAAGTGGTTTCATTAAATTAGAGTGCTCTGTGTTGTTCATTAATGAACTGGTGCCATATGCTTTAACTGTTCTGGTCAATAGCTGATAAAGAGAAGGGGTTTGCTTTTTCTTGGCCTTTTTTTTTTTTTTTTATAAAGCTGGATAAAAATATCCATGTGATGGGCTTTTATCAAAGGAGTTACTTTGAATTTAGTAACTACTACTGAGGCAATATGGCTCGCAATTTGCGACCCAAAGGTAGTCATACATTATTGGAATACAGCCTACTGCGCTTCACATTACACAGATGTGAAGGCCTGATTATAGCTGCTTCATAATTAACAGTGATCCGATTTGTTTTGTGGCATAAATGGTGCATGTGTAGAACATTAGCCATGGCACTCTCATTCAAATTCAACTCAAGGGCTCAGCGGCAGGCGGGTCACGAGCTTCAGGGAGTAGAAGCACAAGCTCCTCCATATGTTCTTGCTGCATCTTACTATGGCTATGAGTGCAAGATAAGTTCCCCAAAGAACCTAATCGTGTTCTGTAATTACAGCGCGGCTTTCTGCTGGCTAGAAATGAGGGAGAAGCTAAAACACTCCCTCATCAGATAATTTGTAAATTACTTTACATGGCGGATGCCTAACTCAGTTGGTTTTCAACTGCTGAAATTATAAATAATTGTAACAGATGTGGCAATATGGCTGGCCTCCAATAAATGAGGCCCTTGATAATTTGGCCAACCCTTTGACAGGCCAATTTAATAAAATGTGAACAAAATCTTCTTGCTAATAATTTATCATCCTTTTTCCCAATAGAATAAATTTAATTACCCTAGCAGTTAACAAGGTCACACCCAGATGCCAAACTCGGCTACAGTTTTGATAATGCAATCAGGAATTGAGAGGTGATGACAGCGTTGTTGTTTTTTTCATTACCTGGCTTCACATAAACACAGGTGGCGTAGCTTTCTTGTCAGTTTTTAATAATTACAGGCTATTATGGAATGCATAGTTAGCAGATTGAAAACCACACTTTAGTGAATTTGTTTGAGTATGATTGAGGTTTTAATGTATAGAGATGATAATGCATAACAAGCATAGTCCCTTGCTTATACCATTAGCGCACACATTTTGATTTTTTTTTTTGCTGGTGACATAAGTGTCAAATATTTATAAAACTCAGAGTATGCATTATAATAAGTAATGGATTGCACCTAAAAGTCGCATATTTAGAAATACATGGAAGAGGAAATTTAATTCCTCAAATTTAGAAATTTGTTTTAGGACACTGTTAACAGATATATTTTAAATATTCAGAATTCTGGCAGAGTATGAGGTATTATAACATCTTTTGGAAAAACTCAGTTGTGTTCAATTTTGCTATTTAAGGCAAAAAACAAATCTATAGAAAAATCACTTAGTCTTTCCATCCTAACTTTTTTAGTAAACCCAGGATTAGTTTATTCTTGGGATTAGAATCCACAATCAATGTGTATATTACAGAGTTAATACTCTAAACACTCTTCTGTGACATGTAAATACCACTAATTTTTGTCAAAGCAGTGTAACATTTACATCATAGAAGAAATAATTAGCTTGTGGTTTTAACAAAGATACTATTGTCATCTACTGGATGTCACTGTAAACCAATAAAACCCTATTTATAACTCATTCACTGTTAAACTTTACATGATACATGGAAGTAGTTAAATTTATGAAATGAAATTTTTACCTTTTATTTTGCTGTTCACGAATTTGGCTGTACCCACACAAGTTTTTATAATAAAGGAAAGTTTAATTTGACTGACTGTAGTACTGAATTTTGTTATAAGGTAACATTAGAATGGTGTTTATGAGAGGAGAGGGTGATAGTTTAAATTTTATAAATGTAGTACATAATTTCATTATATTTTGTGATCTCTAGATTCAACCTGAGGATATTTGGATTAAAAGTGAATGTATGGAGGAAATGCAAATATTAACATTTTTAAAGAGACTGCGAGCTGACTTGGTTAAATTTAGACATTACTCAATTTAGTAGCCTTTCTAAAAGTGAAGTGTGAGTTTAAGTTGGTACATGTAATTCCATTTGTGAACTTTTGTGATAAAACTATTTTGATTTATAATATCGTGTTGATTCTGTGTTTTTTCCATTTTTTAAAGGAGCACATAGTTGTTTTTAAAGTCATTTGTCTTCAAGTTATGGATAATTCAGCTAATAATGTTGGTTTTATAAATTGACAATATATTTCTGCATTTCTAAAATCGTTTTTAAATAAAATGTCAAGTTTTTGCAGAGATTCAGGCATTTTATGAGAAGAAAATTTTATACATATATACTCTTTAATAAAATACATGTATATTTTTACATTTTTATACTCTTCTTCCAAGAGGATTTCAGTTAATTTTTCAGAGAATGTTCAAGATGTCAATATCTCTGATATATATATGTGTATGTTAGATATTATTTATATATACATAAAGATTTTAAAAACACACATATATTCAACCTCTACTATATTTTCAATGAGATATTACTTTGGGAGAAACTATTTTTTTCTGAAGTATCATGTCCTTTTTAAATACTTTTGTTTGAAATAGACTTTATTATGTGTTGACAGGTTTGGAATCTATAAATTTCTTAAATAAGTGAGATGATGTATGTGAAATGCTTACCTACAGCTAGGAACTCAATAATTTTTTATTAAATGCTAGTTATTATTTTAATAAAGTAGGAAACAAACTAATATATTTAATTAAAATTTACTAATAAGACATAACAATTGAACTTACAGTTCTTTGCAACTGTTACAGCTTAGAAATTTTTTTCTGTTTATTTGGCATTATTTCCTCAGCCT
Organism: Miniopterus natalensis; assembly: GCF_054644295.1. Taxonomy (NCBI): domain Eukaryota; kingdom Metazoa; phylum Chordata; class Mammalia; order Chiroptera; family Miniopteridae; genus Miniopterus; species Miniopterus natalensis. Next base: position 21,320,712 of record NC_142092.1, on the reverse strand, counting down.
ATATTCTGTATTAATGCTGCACAATCTTGCTTGAATTTAAAGCAACATGACTAGATATTTAATTTACATATATATTTTTTGGCACAACACTTCAAGTTTCTTCTGTTCCCTCTCCTTCTAACTCTGTATCTTCTATAGAACTTTTAAAAAATAACAATGTTTTTATTGATTTCAGAGAGAGGAAGGGAGAGGGAGAGAGAGATAGAAACATCAATGATGAGAGATAGTCATTGATGGGCTGCCTTCTGCACACCCCTACTGGGGACTGAGCCCACAACTCAGGCATGTGCTCTGATTGGGAGTCAAACCAGTGACCTCTTGGTTCATAGGTCGAAGCTCAACCACTGAGCCACGCCAGCTGGGCTTCTGCAGGACTTTTTGATCAAAATTACCTCTGTGGACCAATGTGAAAAAAAATTATGTATTAATAGTGGTCAGTTTAAAGAGATTAGTTCCAATCGGCAGCACTTGGATACACTCCACTGATCATTTCTCATCAGATTAACTATGGTCTACACCATACTATTATCTTCCAAGACTGTAAACTGAAAAGGTGCACAGGATTTTTTATATTACAGAAAAAAGTTTATTTATAAAATACTAATAATTCTTAGCAAGAAGAGTTAACTTTTCAAAGATTCTCAGATTTTAAGGGCATTAGATAGAATAAACTTCCACAGACTGGGATTGGTTGTCTTGATTTTGTTAAGCCTATAAAAACAGCACATAAAAGACATAATGATAGGGGAGAATTGGGGTACTAATCTCTTTAAACTGACCACTATTAATACAGTCAACAATAAAAATATATATTAAAAAAAGAGATAGGGATAAGTAAGGATATATAACGATATACATATATCCTCAGATTATTATACATACAATAATTACACATGTAATTGTTAAGTTTTAAAAGCCAGTTAATTGAGTATTATATGGATGAGACACAAAAGGGTCACTTTATAATGGAGTAAACGGACAGACACTACTTTAGCCAGGTGATCAAGGTCAATGTCAATAGTCAAATCATGTTGATAATATGTACCCTTTGACATATGATGAAAATGGCACTTTACTTCTGTGATCTTCCTCCCCCAAGCTTATAAGCACAGTCTAATCATGAGAAAAACATAGACAAATTCCAACAGCTGGGACATCCTAAGTATGCCTGAATAATACTCCTCAGATCTGTCACTGCTGTAAAAAATAAGTATTGTCACAGCCAAAAGTTGCTGACTTGACACTAAATGTATTATGGTATCCTGGATTGGATCCTGGAACAGAAAAGGACATTAGATAAAAACTGGAAATTTGAATAAACTATGGACTTCAATTAAAAATAATATATGAGCCCTAGCCAGTTTAGCTCAGTGGTTAGAGTGTTGGCCTGTGGACTGAAGGGCCCGTGGTTCAGTTCTGGGCAAGGGCATGTACCTAGGTTGCAGGCTCCATCCTGGCACTGATCCAGGAGGGTGTGGGAGGCAACCAATCAATGTGTCTCTCTCACATTGATGTTTCTCTCTCTGTCTCTCCCCCTCCTATTCTCTCTAAAAAAAATCAATGGAAAAATATCCTCAGGTGAGGATTAATAACAACAAAATAATGTATATGAATATTGGTTCATTAATGTACCATATATTAGCTTATCAAATAGAAAGAAAAAAATAAATGAAATCAAAGCTCTACAGTTAATAAAAGGGGGAGGGAAGAATAGGGCAAAGTCCTTTAGAGTTTGGAGGAAAAGAGCTTAAAGTATTTCAATTTGATGTTCAAAGCAAGGTAATTGAGTAAGTTTTTATTATATTGTAACTGTGGTAGCAGTACAATGTATGAAGAACACTGAAAAAAATATTTAGTAGTATGATAGAATAAAGGTTGGGAAACCAATCAGGTGATTTATATGTGAGGTAAGTGTAATAGTATAAATCATAGATAACTGCTCCCACAAATTATAAAAATTTCAGCATAGAATTAGGAAAATACTGCCTATCTAAAAAAAGAAAAAATTAGTCAAAACCAGAAAATGATAATTTTTCCCATTGTTCAGAAAAGTTCGACATACATATTTTTCTCATAGTCTTTGAGAATACCATTTAGGAAGTGTGGGGCTCTTTACATTTTATTTTTTTGAAATTAAACTATTTTCCAAGGCTACTATATTCATATTAATAATATTAGAATCGTAAGATTTGACTTTGCTGGAAATAAAAACTGTTTTCACTATGAGTTAGTGTGTTTTATTTTTGTAAATGAAGTTGTTAATTTGAAATACCATATATGCATGGATTTTAGTGGTTTCAAATATATTCAGTCAGGATGGCAATAGAATTTTGCAGAATGCTAGTTTTCATGAACAGGTTTCCTCCAAGCTTAATTTTCCTGTGATTTCTTTGTTAAAATGTGATGCTTACCATTAGCAATTTATCTGACATAAGAATAAATTTCAAAAGGGAATACTGTAAACTATATTACCTTTTAAAGCTATCAGAGTTCTTTGAGTTGTTATCAAATTATGATATATTAAGAGCTAATTGGACCTATAGTGCTGCTGGTTTCCTTTTCCCAGTTTTATATTCTATGGTATTGCATAACTCTTGATGATCAGATGGTGTGCTGAGTATTTGATGAGGAAATGCATATGTGTATAATCATAAATTTGAAATAATTTATAGTTCAGTGGTGTGTATCATGCAACCATACTTGAAATTTTTTCTCTTGCAAATCTACGACAATATTATTTATGAAAATGTTTATACAGACTCTTAGTTATTTTGTTGAAAAATATTTTATTAGGATGATAGAGTTAAGCTAATGCTGGCTTACAGTTTATTATTAAAATGAAATGTTCATTCTCTAAATATTTATGACATATTTAAATATTTGCATATATGTAATATAAGCTATAATTGTAGTTGCATATATACTTTTTTAAATAGGTATTTCAACAGCCATCTTTATCGAGTTTAGAAACCCTAATGGTCTCACAGAAGTCTGAAATTGAGTATTTACAGGAGAAACTGAAAATAGCAAATGAAAAACTGTCAGAGAACAGATTTATCAACAAGAAGAGTTCCTCAGAAAAGAGCATCTTGACAAGTGCTGAAGGGAAACAAAAGGTAGGGACATTTTTGTTATTTTGTGAAATTTTCAGGATGAAGCTGACCAGGCAAGCAATCAAGTTAAAAAGCAGGGAGCCACATTTATTTCTCTGTTTTAAAAAAATATTATGTTCTAAACATTGGATAAAATAATTGTTGGGAGTAGAATGTTTTCTCTTTTTAAAGACTGAATATATAGTCCTAGTTTAATTAATGAAATATATTAGTGTCATTACACCTGTTTTTGCAGTAAATTAATGTTCTTATATTAATTTATCTATAGATTGGATAAATGAAGTTCATTTTATCCAGTCTATAGATAAATTAATCTATGTAAAAATTTTAAAGTGGTATTAGTCATTAACTCAATATTCTGATTTTAATTAGAAGAATAATATATCTTAATTTTTTTGTTTCATTCAGAGATATTTAAATACTGTCCATGTGGAATATAAACTATTGAATGGAATTTAACATTAATATGCAGTTATAAAGTTTTAGATTTAAATGCATAGCAATAGTGAAAAATAAGCAATTTTTGTAACTTGTTTGCTGTCTATTAACATCTCAGCTTTCCCTTTTTGTAGTATTCATTACATATTCCTGTTATGGTGCAAAAAATTCTATGAACATTGACTGATGTTAAAATTTCATAATATCATATTGTAAATATGTTATTTCTGGACAAAATTGGAATGTTTCCCTAAAAAGAAGTAGTTTTAGACACATTTTTCTTACACTTGTTACTTCAGCAATAGAAAATAATATTTTTAAAAGTAGTAAGCTCTGTTTTCATGATAATTGTTTTTGGTTCTTTTCAGTTTTCCTGAGTAGAACAACCTGTCTTAATAAAGAAAGCATTTAAAATTAGATCTATGTTTCTGTGGTACTTTTATTTACTCCCTCTAATGTTGTTAGTGTTTTCAGAAAAAAGAACTTTATATATGTATGTATGATTTATGTATTTTTTTAAATTTAAACATAACTGCATTTTATGTTTCTTGCAATTTTGGAGTACTTTCATGGCATTGAGCTTTATTTAAATGGAATAAGACTTTCCTAAAATTGAGAGAAAACATTACAGGACCTAATTTTGTTGCTTGTATTGCTGAAGTTTGAAAATGTACTGATTTGATGTTTCATTGCTTTTAATAAAAGTCAGGAAAACAAGAGGCATATTTTGAACAAAATTTTCTTTCTTTCATAAGGACATTCAGTAAGTATGAACAATATGTTGCTCAGCTTAATAGTTGCTTTTACATATTCCTTCTGCAGATTGGTATATGAAGCTGTACATAATATAAACACACATTCATGTCTCTAGTTAGCCACATTATAGTTAATGACCATATGGTCATTATGGTATAAGATCTACTGTCTGTTGTATTTATATTCCTCAAGCATATTGTTCCTTCAACTTCACAGTGTGTTAAACTATTTCAAAGGGAAAAAAATCCTTTCCCTCTTGTTTCTGGTTGTCCTATCAAGTGTAACCTTGGACCCTTATAGAGCAATTAGACCAGCCTCTATCCCCTCCTTTGTAATGAGGTTTCTTGCATTTCTGAGTCTATAACCCTTTAGTCTTCCCTAATGGGACATCATTATTCTGAAAGAAACAATGTAAATGTAAATGAATATTCTCATTAACGAGTCACAGAGAAACCTTTAGCAGGAGCACTGTGGTAATTCGGCTTGTTATTTCTCTGGTATTCCATGCAGGATTTTTTTTTATAATTCATTATTAGTATTCAGAATTACTTGTTCTTTAATTTTGCATGTCTTTCATAATCCAGTGTTCCAACTAGTTCAACCATGTCCTTGTTTTATTCTCGAGGAACCACCTGTGAAACGCTCAAGGTCTTTGTCCCCAAAGAGCTCTGTCACAGATGCAGAGGAGCTAAAGAAGCTGAGGAAAGCTGAAAGAAAGATTGAAAACTTAGAGAAGGCACTGCAACTAAAGGTGAACATTAAATCATTTCTTTAGTAATAACCTTACAAAGGTAATGATATATGAAATTAAATATCCACTTCACAAAGTAGGGCTTTTCATTTATCTTCCCTGAATTTAAATACATGTATAAAAATGTATGATCAGTTGGTCTTGTCTTAAGATTCTAAGGATCATAAAGTAATCACAATTGCTATTTGAAAACCATCGCTTTAAAATTATTTGGGGATATTTTGGCTAAATATTGGGAATAAATTTCTTATAGTTTCTCAGAGACAAAAAATAGGACTATAGCAAGTAAAAAGCAACTTCTTGTGTTTTTTATATATAATAAACATACAAAGACAAGTGAGTTAAAAACTATACAAACCTAGCTCAGACCACTTAAAATCGTCCTTTACAGAAAAATTACATAGTCAAAATGGCAAGTAAATATATATTATTTTTTCCATTCCAATTGAATTTGTCTTAGAATACATGACATTTGATTAGCATTCTACCAGTGTTTAAGAAGCATATACCTTTCAGCCTATCTTTGAATTACAATTTTTTTTGCCTTTTTACTAAACATCATGTTAATTTATATTTATTCAGAGTTAAACTGTTAGTTCTAAAACAAAGGAAACTATTACCTATTGTTTCTATAAAAAATAAAATGATCAGATGATGACCTCAGCTTGCTAGCAGTTAGTCTACTAGAAATATGTATGCTTGGAGTTATTTGCTCATTTATTCATTTACTCCAGAATTTATTGAGCAATGCAATTAGCCAGGCAATGTGCTAGTTACTTGTACAGCAGGAGAAAAGATGACTTTCTATCGCTAAGACCCTTTCTCTAGATAAGAACATGCTGAATGAGTAGATTGAATCTAGTGTATTAGTGTAAACATGTGCCTATCACAGGATATTATGGGCATGTTTAGGAAGTCAGTTTATTTTCCTCCTTTGCATAGTTTTGAAATTCACGTTATCACAGCTTCTATCCTGTATTAATCTGGGTTCTCCAGAGAAACAAAACCAATAGGCTATAACCCTTTAATTTTCCTTAATGAGACATCATTATTCTGAAAGAGATATATATATATATATATATATATATATATATATATATATATATATACAGAGAGAGAGAGAGATTGATATACTATAAATAATTGGCTCACGCTGTTATGGAGTCTGAGAAGTCCAAGATCTATAGCCAGTAAGCTGGAGATCCAGGAGAGCCAATGGAATAGGTCCAGTCTTGTCCAAAGGCCTGAGAACCAGGAGAGCTGATAGTTCCAGTCCCTATTCAAGTCTGAGTTTGAAGGGAAGAGCTCTGTGTCCTAGTGCGAAGACAGGCAGACAGAAAGAGAATGTTCTCTTACTCAACTTTTTATTCTATTCAGACCTTCAATGGATTGGGCAAAGCCCATCACAATTAGGGAGGGCAACCTGCTTTTTTAGTCTGCTAGTGTAAATGTTAATTTCATACAGAAGCACCCTCACAGATGCACCCAGAAATAATGATTAACCAGATATCTAGGCAGTAAAGCTGGCACATAAAATTAACCATCACATATGCTATTCACTAGTAGAGGATCTCTACTCATTTGCCCCCAGAACTCTGTGAGTCTTTGATAGACCCTTGTTTTTGACAGGAAGGAGTAGAATAATTCAGACATTTTTAGATCTATTCTCCTCCACCTCTTGAATTTCTTATTTCAGAAAGTCTCAGAAGCATTTACTAATTTATTTTTTCATTCCTTTTATCTAACAACAGCTCTCTTGCATGAGGCCTCAAGTTTTTTTTTTCAGAGTAAAATTCTTTTTCATACAGTTTCTTTTCCATTTATACTTTTTGTATCCTTTTTTCAAGTCCATTTATGATAGTCATGAATTTCAAATGTATGTTTTTGTCACAGATTTGCAAGATATGGGGGAAAAAATGGCAGCAGTTTTTTTTTGCATTTTATCATTTAGTAGGAAAGGATTTATTATTTCAAAGGAGCAAAAGAGTTGAAAAAGGCACTATAATCAAGTGCATTTAACAAAAGAAGTGTATAAACAAAACCTGTATTGTAAAGCAATTCTAAGGAGAGTGATTGGGCCCAGGGTACTTTTTAATTTACATATATATACATTGATACATTGAAATAATGGTCTTTATTATATCAGCAGTAAGTCATGCATGTTATTCTAATACTAGTTATGAGCTTTGTAAAAATATTAACACACATCTTGCTTAGCTTTCTTTTGTGGCTAGTTGTACACGTTTTCAAAATGGGTGACCAGATTGCAATAAAAGAGCCAATAGTAATAGAGGCAATGAAAGCTATTGTAAAAATCCCATCCATTTTCAAATTCTGACTTCATGAGTGTAGTGAACTAACAACTTGCAAAGTATAATTTGGAAAGCAGTGTGTTGGAGCTTTATGAAATTCATACTATCCTTGAAATCACTAATGCCATGAATCTCTGCTTTGCTGCCTCTCATGTATTTGACAACTTGATTCTATTAGCACTTTTCTATGCCATTTAATAACGTCAATATATCCTTTAAATACAGTTTATATGTCTTATTTGTTAATGCTCTCATATTTATGAACTTTATACATTCTGCTGAAATTAAACATGCAGGGAATATTTGCATTTTATAAAAAAAAATTTTTAACTTTTTAAAAATCTTACTGTCATTCACTGAAGATTGAGTCACTGCTTCATTAACAGTGTTTATACTCTCAGTTTGTCTTATGCCTGGCAAGGAGTCTTTGACCAAACTAGAAGACTATATTAAGAATCATTTCTGTCCTGATGAACTCAAAGTAGAATTACATATATCATGGAGGAAAGTCAGTTGATACAACTTTCCTATTTTCTAATATTTTAGTCATTTAGACTTGTTTGTACACAGAAGTTAGAGCCTCTAGTTTAGCTAGTTTAATTGCAGATACATAAAAGGTACTCAGTAAATGTTTTATCGAATGATCTAATAAATGGACCTAATTCAGTGACTGTCCGTTGCATATTTTTGTGTGTCTTCTTAAGAAAATGTAGTAATTAGTGATATTACATATATTTTTATCCCTTATACTTGATTTTAAGAACTTTGGCGATAATACTTCTCAAATGAATTGCAGTTTTGACTTGGGCTATTGTAAGTCAAATGGGATCTAAATAATCATAATCCAAACTACAGTTAACTTGTATTTTTTATTTTTATTTTATTTTAATTTAATTTTTATTTTTTTAAATATATCTTTATTGATTTCAGAGAGAGAGATAGAAACATTAATGATGAGAGTCATTGATTGGCTGCCTCCTGCACACCCCCAACTGGAGATCTAGCCTACAACCTGGACATGTACCCTCACCGGGAATCGGACCACAATCTCCTGGATCCTAGGTCGATGCTCAACTGCTGAGCCATGCTTGGCTAGGCGAACTTGTATTTTTTAGAATATTATAAAAAAGTATTTTGATTATTTTTTTAAAGCATTTCTTTTGAGATATCTAACTTTTGATTCATGGTTTTAGTCAACATTTGTTCTTGTAGTAAAAGAGGAAAAACATTTTTATTTGAACTATAATCTATCGAGCTAGCTGGTTTATATTTATATAACATTTTTTAATCCTCACCCGAGGATGTGTTTGATTTTTTAGAGAGAGGAACAGAGAGAGAAATATCAGTGTGAGAGAGAAACATCGACTGATTGTGTCCCATATGCTCCCCGAACCAGGATCAAACCTGTAACCTAGGTATGTGCCCTGACTCACAATTGAACCTGCAACCTTTTGTTGTATGGGATGCTCCAACCAACTGAGCAACCTAGCCAGGGCTTTACTGTCTATTTTTGAAGTAGGTTAAAGGAACAATAGTCTCTAGGATTAATTTAACCCATTATTACAGTTGAATATTAGCTTTATCAAAGCACAGATCAATGGATGAAACTTTATTTAAAAATAATTATTATATATTATTACTGTGTCCATAAAGTGATTTATCAAATAATCTCTAATTTGGTTTTATTTTAAATAGTTTAGATTTTAATAATTTTATGATAATTATGTAAACACTCCAGGATAAAAAAGCTGTGGTACATTTACACAATGGAATACTACATGGCTGTTAAACAGAAGGAACTCCTATCCTTTGTGACAGCCTGGATGGACCTGGAGATTATTATGATAAGCAAAATAAGCCAGTCAGAGAAAGACAAATATCACATGATCTTACTTATATGTGGAATCTAAAGACAAAATAAACTGATGTACAAAATAGGACCGGGGCATGGATGCATGGAACAAACTGCAAGGATGCATGCATTAACCAAAGAATATATATGCAATATGCGTAGCCCATGGACACAGACAACAACATGGTGAAGCCCTTCCGGAGGGGTGGGGGCAGGGTGGAGAGAGGCAAAAGGGAGGAAAATGGGGGACATCTGTAACAGTCAATAATAAAATTTTAAAATATAAAAAAAATTAAAAAACATAAAGAACTACATAAACATTCTAGTGTGAGGTATAGTAAATTATGAAGCATGTAAAATCAAACCTTAAAGTTTTCCTATAAAACTATTTTCCCATAATTATTAATGTAAGGAGCTACTTATTTCAATTACTATAGGAAAGCCCAAACTATTTCCTAATATTGAGTATATTACACTAAAGTGTTAGGAATTACAGGTGGCCACATTGAGTGCTTTAGAGTGTTATGCCTTGTACAAAAACTGGCATATTGTGAGTGATGTATAGGACTCAGAAAATTTTTATTGTCTTAATCTTGGGATTAATAACATAATATGGTTGATTATTTGAGATTTAGAGAAAATTTTGGGTACAAATTCAGTGATTAATGGTAGCTGAGGCGGTATGGAAAGGTGCTAAAATAATGGTAATACTAACAATAAGAAACTCAGTTTGTTCCATTAATTCAACAGAGGATTATTGTGAAAGGTAATGGGGAAAAATTTAGATATTCTATTTTGTTAATTTTTACTTTTGGGTCAATCTTTTAGGTTCTTTTTATTCAGAGTTTGTAAGGATTCTAACACAGACTTTTAATAATTCCAAAACACTGGAATTGTATGTAATAATTTTGAAGAAATTCATTGTAAAATAAGAATTTATGGGGAAGGACTTTGACTCAATGAAAAATAATTACAAGAAGCTATTTTAGAGGCATTTAATAAAGTACTCAGTTTAAATGTTTATTTTAAAATTATGTTTTGACAGGAATCTTTTCTAATATCTGTAAATTTCTTGTAATTAAATTATTTAATTTATACGTTTATAATGTATCTTGTTTTAATTCCTAATAAACATTATAAGTTCTTAAGGAATCCTAATAAATATAATCAACTTATGTTCATTTATGAGAAGATATCAACATTAATTACCATTCTCCTATTTGACTAATTTAAATTATGCATTTATTTCACATACTTAAGATTAGAAAGCTATTGTTCAAAGGAGTGAAATGATACTTGGATTGTTTACCAACATTATGGAAAACTCGAGGTCAAGGTTAAATCATTCTTTATGTCCTAGAAGACAAGATATAAATAGCTTCTATTTTGAAGAAGGAGCAACTGAGACACTCCGAATTTAAGTAGCTATGTCAAAGTAAATTTTAGGTACTTTAAGCAGCAGGACCTGAATTCTTATCAACACTTAACACCCTGCATGTAGGCTCTTAGTTTATGATTCTTCAGTTGAAATTTACAAAATTGAATTCAGTATGTGGAATTTTTAACCATGATATTAAACCATGTTACTTTTTAGCAAGTTTGCAATCACTGGGACTTGTCAGGATAACACTTATCCTGATTGCCCCTGTCAAGTGATGCCATTCCCATGCTTTTTTAATCAAGCACTGCCATTTCCATATGGCATACAGGCCCCTGGTACAACAGTACTCAAATACTTCCTAATAACTACTTAATACAATTACTGAAGTTATCCTCTTAGACACATATTCAAAGTCGAATGACAAAATATCTATACTGGTGAGACAGGTAGAATTGCAAGAAAATAATGCAAACTCTATAGAGTATTATCTGTTATTGATAAGAGAAATATAGTCAAGGAAACAGTGAATTTGGCTTCTAAATGGTAACAGCATTAAGGATAACAGCATTGCGCTTTGCGCCTCTATTGGGCACTCACAGTGCCAGGGACTTTACCTATATGTTAGTTCATTTAATTTAGTCATCATAATTTAAATCTCTATGTCATTTTCAATATTTTACAAAAAAGGAAGTTGAATTAATTTAAATAGTGTTCTTAAGATTATTCATGCAGCTAACAGGAGAAAGCTTCAAGAATGGAATTCAGATATTTCTGACTTCCATGTGTCTACTTATCTCACCTCACTATAGTATTAGAGAGTACCTGTTGACACCACTAAATAAGTACACAAGTTCCTTCATACAGAAATATGAAAAGGAGTTTAAAAAACAAATGTGAAATTTTCAAGGGAAAAAACTCAAGAATTATTTTACTTTGTGAAACACAGTTTATAAGTAATGTAAATATATCCTCTGAACTGAAAATTTGCTCTTTATGAGTTCATTTTGTGGTTATATCTAAAAATGACAATTTATCTCAGGTGCTCTATTTGAGACATAATTGTTTAACCACATAGTGTTTGACCTGTCTAATCCATGACCTCTTTTACAGTACTAAGCCCAGCTTTCCCATTTATTCTTCATGGTACAACCCAAAAGGCTAAACTACGCTACTCCTGACATAGGTCCAAACTGATTTTCTTCCTCTTATGTAGTACTTGTGCCTTATAACAAACTAATCATGAATACATACATGGGCTGAAGAATTTGTCTTACTAGTCACTTACACAAATTATATGTGCACTTAAAACTAACAAACTAATCAGGTTAATATATGGACAAACCCTTGTGTTGAAAAATAAAAAAAAATAAAGCATCTGTAAGATTGGCTCATAAATATTTGTATGTATTAATGACGGGATGAAAGCTAAATTGATAGCAGAAACTTGAAATTACTCAACCAGCTTTTAACAAAAGCAGTGAGAGTTGAATTTATCAAGCAAACCTATTCTGTGACTTCAGGAATTCATTTTCTTCTTGTTATATAAGTAGTATAAATTTATTCATATTTATATGCTATTTTCTTTTAAATTTCAGATTTAAGTAGGAAACCTTTTATTTGTAACATTATACTAATACTTCTTCAAACTTGTGTACTTGCTTTTTTGTGTTCTATAGAGCCAAGAAAATGATGAGCTAAGAGATGCCTATGAAAAACACAAGGAAAGGCTACAGATGTTACAGACCAACTACAGGGCAGTAAAAGAGCAATTAAAACAGTGGGAAGAAGGCAGTGGCATGTGAGTTACATAGCTCGTAAAGGCATTTCCCTAAATATTAAATGGAATGGAGTAGCATCATACAAGTGTTATAATGGCTTTTGTTTGATTTTAAAGAAATTATTTGGTAGTCAAATCTTTATTGTAAATTTTAAAATAGAGAATATAATTAATGAAAACAGATAAATATGCTAGCAATAACTAGGTTTTCCTATCATTTGCAGAAATCATTAGTGTAGGTAATTATGAATTCTTGTATACATTTTTATTTCAGCTGTGTAGCTTAATAAATGTAGCAAAAATAGTTTATATTCATCTGATTGAAAACTATTTTAAATAAATAAAATACTGGTGTTACAGTATTTATAACTCAAAAAGTATTTATGTTTTAATTGAAAGACGAGAGAAATAGGAAATTCACATACATAGTTAACTATCTTAAAACTACTTCAGCCTCATATGTAATTTGAAAATCTTTACTCTTCATCAGTTTATTCTGCAGCTTATCTGAATGAATTGACGGTCTCAGTTCAATTGCTCTTGAACAGGTGTTCAGATCTTGGTTAGTCGTAAGTGGCTCCCCTGTTAACAGTATTAACAGAGGGCTAAGGACTGAATGAGTACAGAAAATCTACTACCTTCTCATCTTTTGAGATGGATCCTTTAGGGCAATGTTGATGGTACATATTGGTCTATTCTATAGAGAAATACTGTTTCTAAATTGGCCAGTACAGCACTTTTACAAAATAAAAAGGAAGAGTTTGTTTTATGTACAGAAAATGAAAACATAAAGGGCATTTGGCATGTTTTGTAGATAATTGTCACATCTAAGTTTTTCCTTCGAAGAATAGAAAATGTTTCATGTTGCTTGTCAGTAAAGCAGTGATTAAACAGTTTTTCTTGGGCTTAGACTGCTCACCTAACTTTTTAGTAGTCACTAGAAGTGTGAAAACTATTTTCTGACATATTCAGTGATAATAGCTTGTTTTAATATAGAGCAAATACACCATATTCGGTAGGTTTGTAGCAAATTCTGGTTGGGGTGATTGCTTATAGCCCTTTTTTTAGAAACTGTGACAGTCCTACAATGTATGTTTTATTACTAGTAGAATGAATGAGAGAAATAGAATATCCTGTGTCCGCTTGAAAGTTTACATTCCATAGTAACAGTTTAGCTTTTTAGGAAATTATGATATAGGATTATTAATTTCTATGTATCTAGGTTTTGGGGAATTCATTCTATAAATAGTGGGTTTGAATTAGAAATTTGGTCAGTAGATATTTTTAAAATTTAGGGAATGTTTAAATGGCTTTTTATTGTACTTTGAAAACATGTTAAGGAAGAAAGCAACTCTATTTTAAAAAATAGGACTGAAATCAGAAAAATAAAGAGAGCAGATCCTCAACAACTTCAACAAGAAGATTCTGATGCTGTATGGAATGAACTGGCCCATGTCAAAAGGGAAAACCAGGAGCTAATTATTCAAAAGTGAGTTTCTTTTTTAACAATATAGACTTAGATAAACATTTGTGAGAAAGTTTTTGTGACTAAAAGCCCATGAGAGAAATGCCTCTGAAAATTTGGAAATGAAATAATCTTTTTTTTATGCCAGTATAAAATTAAAGGAAAAAAAGGACTACTTTAAAAATATATACATATATTGCAATAACAAGTTGCACATTTGCTAGCTCTAGCTCAAACTGTATATTATGATCTAGGGATTGTGTTAATTAATGTGGCTCTCATCTGTTGGAGGTGTCGCTCTTCATTAGCCTGTATTTTAGACACTGCCGTGCTTCATTTTTGGAATGAGGTGGAGAGGGGATAACCTAGCCAGCCATCCTTGTTTGATCTCCTAGATACATACGCAATGCAGAATGCCTGAGCTCTCTTGGTTCCCTGCCCTGTCCTGCTAATCCCAGTTGAGCTCATTATGGTGTAGCCTTGCTGCTACTCTTGGAGCCAGAGCTGTCCAAGCTAATTACTGGTAGCAGCAGAACTGCCTGTTAAGGGTCTGGTATAGATCTGCTAACATGGTCCTTGGTAGTGACCTGCAAAAGACACTAGGGAATTTCTTTCTTTCTTGCTGTGCACTGCCTGTCCTTTGGGCTTAATGCTGATCCCTCACATAGGTCTTTTAGCTGCCCTAAGTATAAAACTTGATGAAGGATACTCATATTTTAGAAAACATACAGTTTGCGTCCTTGATCTTGTAATTCACAGGCTATTATATTCAGCTTGGAAAGAAAGAGCACTTTCCTTTTTTTGAAACAAAAAGGAGATAGACGAACTTAATTAGCCTCTTTTGCTACTTAACTATTTCTTCATTTAGAGTTAATTTTTTACATTCAGACCATGCAATTTTTTGGAAAGCCTGGATGTCTTTTAGGTCACTAGTCTTAGCATTATGTGTGGTACAATGTAATTTAATATTGAATTTTCTAGCTATAAATCAAAATCTTATTTTATAAACTATACAATAAAACATGTAACTTTTGATTACCACCTGTTCTGTGTAGTTGTAAACTTTTGAGGAAATGATCATATCAGGTTTAAATGTATACTTCCAATTACCTCTTAAAGTGTACTATACTCTATTAGTGCTAAGTGTTTGATGTAATAATAGTCTCTTAACTTGAAAATTATTTTATAGATTTGTCCCAGAAATATTCCTTGATAATTTTAAAAGCTTTATTGAGATATAATTCACAAGCTATGTAATTCACTATAAAAATGAACAAGTCAATCACTTTTAGTATATTTGAAGAATTGTGCATCACAATAAATTTTAGAAGATTTTCATTAACCTCCCCCCCAAAACCCCAACACATTTAGCTGTCACCTTCCCAATTCTTCCATCTACCATTCCCAGCCCTAGGTAACCACTAATTTACTCTCTGTGTCTATAGGTTTGCCTGTTCTGGACATTTCATATAAATGGAATTATATAATTTGTGTTCCTTTGTGACTAGCCTCTTTCACTTGGCATAATGTTTTCTTAATGTTTATCCATATTGTAGTATGTATCAATACTTTCTCTGATAATCTTCAATGTTCTTTTTGTCTACATATATGAAAATTAATCTTGGACAAAGTGAGAAGACCTAATCTAGTTAGTTGTAAAATCTAATCCAAGAAAATTTCAAGCAGAGATTAGCTATAAGTGGGGGTTATTTAGGTTTATTTTATTCATGAAGAAAATAGAACTAAAGAAAAAGTAATAAGGCTTTTTTAAGAAAGTTAGAGAACTGTTAGAATCCTTGTCTGTTCACTCAGCAATGTGTGTACCTTACAAGTAGCTTTTTGAATTAAATGCTGAGCCATTGCTAAACGTGTCGAATTTTTCCTTCCTGAAATTTGTTTAAATTCATTTATGTGATAGCCATTTATATATATAAGTCTTAACTTAGTTAAACATAGTGAAATTTAGATTGATAAACTTTAAAGAATGATAAATAACATATCAACTTTAAATCATATAATAATGTTTTGTGAGGGAAGGGTTGAGTTTTTTTGTGAAACACTTATTTTATTTAACAAGTGTATTTGAGCTACTGCTCTGTGATAGGTACTCTGCTAGGTGAATGAAATGAGAACATCAGACATTTTCTAATCTCAGGGAACTTCTTTGGAAATATGTTCAGTATTAAATGTAATGAAATATGATGTTAAACAAAAACTAAAAGTATAATGGTGAAACAAGACTTATTCATTAAAATTTGTTTATTGAGGACAAAATTTGTTTTGCTTTTTAAAAATTTACATAAAGTACATTGACTTTTTTAGCATATAGAGTGGGAGAAAATTTTGCAAACCACATATTTGTCTAAGGACTTATATAAAAACTATATATGTGTCATGAGTTATGACACATTAGAGTATGTTATATAATATAAATATGCAGAGGTTCGCAAAAGTAGGTTTACAGTTATGAGTGACATTCTTTTTAGTTAATAAAGCAATTGTTAAAACCATAACCTGCATGTCTTTTTCCATACAAACAACTGTAAACCTACTTTTGCCCACCCTGTATATTTATGTATATCTGTACAATAGATTTGAGTACCACCACTATCATGATACAAACTAGTTCTATTATCTCAAAAAAATTTCTTTTTTCTGCTCCTTTGTAGTCAAACCCCTAACACCTGCCAACCACTGATTTATTCTTCCTCCCTATAGCTTTGTCTTTTTTCAGAATGTCATACGCATGGGATCCTAGCTTTAACTTTTTGAGACTGGCTTCTTTCACTCTTCAAAATGCCTTTGAGAGTCATTCATGTTGGTTCATCCAGTTTGTTCCTTTTTATTGTCAAATGGTATTCTATTGTATGGATGCACAGTTTGTTTATTCATCTCCTGGAGAACATTTGGCTCTTTTCTTTTTTTTTTGCAGTTATGAATAGTGCTGCTATACATTTTTTTGTGTGTGAGAATAACTTTCTGATTCTGTAGGGGAAATACCCTTAGTTGCATTGCTGGTATATGGTAACTGTATGTATAACCCTGTAAGAAATTGCCAAACTGTTTTCCAGAATGGCTCTGCAATTTTTCATTCCGACCAGGGATGCCTATGAGCTGAGATGCTGCACAGCCTTGTCAGCACTTAGTGTTGTCATTCTTTTTTTAGTGTGTTGGTATCTCATTGTGATATTAATTTGCATTTCCCTAATGGCTAATGGTATTGATCATTTTTCACTTGCTTACAGGCTGTCTTTATATCTTCCTTGATGAATGTCTGTTCAAATCTTTTGCCCATTAAAAACTGATTGTTATTAAGTCGATTAAATGATAATTGTTTTTATATAGTTTTTATATAAGTCCTTAGACAAATATGTGGTTTGCAAAATTTTCTCCCACTCTATAGATTACCTTTTCATTCTCTTAACAGTGTCTTTTGAATGACAAAAGTTTTAATTTTGATGAAGTTCAATTTATTAATTTTTTTCTTTTGTGGATCATGGCTTTGATGTCATATCTAATAACTATTTTTCTGACCTGAAGTCACAAGTATTTTCTCCCATGTTGTCTTCTAAAAGTTTTCTATTTACCTCTGTGATCCATTTTGAGCTAATATTTGTATAGGATGTAAATTACAGGTTGAAGTTTATTTTATATTTTATGCAAATTTTTGTCCAATAGTAACAACATCATTTTTGAAAAGACTAGCTTTTCTCCAATAAATCAGCTTTGTAACTGTCAAATATCAACTGAATATATTTCTGTCAGCCTATTTCAGTACTCTGTTTTATTCCATTAATCTGAATTCCTAAGCTTTAGTAAACACCACATTGTCTTGGTTACTGTACTTTCTGAGAAGTCTTAAACTGAGTGTAAGTCAAATAGCTTTATTCTTTTTCAGAATTGTCACGGCTTTTCTTTGCTTTTCCATATAAGTTTTAGCTACAAAAATAGGTTAAATAAATAACTGCAGCTACTAAAATCATGTAGAAATCTTGATTGGAATTGTGCTAAATCTATAGATCTGTTTGTAGAGAATGAACATATTAACTATTTTGAGTCTTCTATTCCATGAATATGGCATGTCTCTTAATTAACTGAGATTTCTTTCATCGATGAAATGGTGAAGGAATTAAGCAAAACGAAAACAAAAACAAAAACAACTCTTAGATACAGACAACAGTATGGCGATTACCAGAGGGAAAGGGGGTGGGGGCAGGTAGAAGAGGGGACAAATGTGGCAGAAGGAAACGACTTTGGGTGGTAAACACAATACAGTATATACATGATGTATTATAGAATTGTACACTTGAAACCTATATAATTTTATTAACCAATGTCACCCCAGTAAATTCAATAAAAATTGTTTAAAAGTAAAAAAAACAAACCCCAGTATTTAAATTTTGGATGTATTATAAACGGTATTATTTGCTAGTGTATAGAGTAAGTTACATTTTTCATGCTGACATTATATCTTGCATTATTGATATCTTAGAGCTAAGTTTGTTATGTTATTATTTTGTTTGTTTCCTTTGCTTCCCTTTTCCTTCTTTCTAATGTGTTACTTGAACATTTTTTTTTAGAATTACCTTTTTATCTATCTATAGGGTTTTGGAGTATACCTCTGAGTTAGTTTTTTAGTGTTTGCTCCAAGTGTTATACATATAACATTATAGTCTACTGGTATCAACATTTGACCACTTCAGGTGGAGTGTAGAAACCTTAATTTTATATGTATCCCTTTGTGCTCCCCCCCTTTGTTATATAATTGTCTTAAATATTTTCTCTAAATACATTGAAAAACTCATTAAATGTTATACTTTTTGCTTCAACATTAAAACATAATTTTAAAACTTCAAAAGAAGGATAGCCTATAATTTTACTGTTAACTATATAGAGATATTTTTCTTTTCACTGTTATTTCTTCGCTTCTGACCTTCCATTTTTTAAAAATAATTTTTAAATTCTATTTGAAGAGCTTTCCTTTAGACTTTTGCTAGGGGGTGTTAGTTAGCCACAAATTCTCAGTTTTTCTTTATCTAAAATGCCTTCATTTCACCTTCATTCCTGGAGGTTATTTTCACTGGATAGAGAATTCCCAGTTACCAATTCTTGTCTTCAGCAATTTAAAAATATACCATTTCCTTCTGGTTTCCATGTTTTCTAATGGAAAATATACTGTTATTTGAATCTTTGCTCTTCTACAGGTAATGCATCATACTCTCTAGATGCTTTCAAATATTTTCCCTTTTTCTTTACTTTTCACAGTTTTGGTTGTGACATGTCTTGGTATGGACTTCTTTGGGTTAAGCCTGCTTGGGATTCTCAGAGCTTCTTAAATTTCTGGATTTGTACCTATTGTCAAATTTGGGAAATTTTGGTCATCATTTCTTCAAATACTTTTCTCAGCCCCACATTCTTTTTCTCTCTTTCTGCTTCACTTTTGCTTCTTAACTGAAAATAAGTGTGAGAATCCAAAATATTTGCAAAGAATTACTTTTTGAGGAACTGCCAAACAGTTTTCATAGTGGCTGTATTATGTTATATTCCCACCAGCAATCTGCTAAGGGAAGGCTCCACTTTCCCCACATCTTTGTCAATACTTGTTATTTTCTCTTTTTTTTCTTTCTTTCTCTTAAATTATAGCCATCTTAGTGAGTGTGAAGTGATATCTTATTGTGGTATTATTTGCATATTCTTTTTCTTAGACATTTGTGAATATTTTTTCCATTGTCTAGGTGGTTTCTTTTCTTTCTTGACAGTGTCCTTTGATGCACAAAAGTTTTTAATTTAGATGAAGTTCAATCTATGTACTTTTTCTTTTGTTACTTATGCTTTTGGTGTCATATCTGTATAGCCATTGCCAAGTTCAAGATTATGAAGATTTATACCCATGTTTTCTTCTGTTTTATAGGTTTAACTCATATTTAGATCTTCAGTTTATTTTTAGTTAATTTTTTATTTGGTGTGAAGTAGTGGTCCAACTTTATTCTTCTGCATGTGAATATCCAGTTTTCCCAGGAAATATTTTTTATTGCTTTGACAAACAGTCTATATGATCACATGTAAGAGTTAATGAGATGAACTAATAACATGAGAATTTCCATATATCAGTCCTTGAAAAATCAGTCCAACCTGTAACAGCACAGGTCATCATAAGCCAAGTGCAAAGGAAAAGTTCAGTTCAGGGATGTTAATGTAATCAAGAGTTGTGCAAGTTATCAGGGTCCATTGAAAGGCAATAGATCTCATGGCTATGTGTCAACAGGCTTTGAATCTCAGTTACTTTATGATTCAGAATCAGGGACAAGAAATTCATCCAGTGAGATTGGAGTCTTCAGAAGTAATTTCGTCTCTTAAGAGTGGGAAGTTTCAGCACAAGATTAGCACAAAACCTAATTAATTGCTGAGCTAGAGCCCCAAAGCTCAGAGTACTTAATACACCTTTCTTCTGTCTGTAGATTGCTTCAGGATGTGGTGCAACTTAAGACCTATATAGACAGGCTTTTATAATTTACTCAAGATACTGTTAAAGTACTGGGGCCTGCGAGTGAGTAAACCATTTTAGCTAAGTAAATAATATGTTAAAAAGCCCTCTAAACTGTGGAGATTTATAATATTAGTTACATGTCACCGAATGTGGGTGACCCTTTGTATTGTTTGTGCTTTCATTCACTAATTCTAAATATGCTGGGCGCAGGAAGTAAAATAACGAGCAAAGCACATGGCTCCAGGCCTCACAGGGCTTTAGTTTCCTGGGGACCACAAACAATCATCAGTAAGCACAAAAATATATAGTTATAAACTTTCATTAATATGAAGATAAAGCTCTTCTATGCCTTTCCATGTTTGTGCTTTCCCTGATCCTTTCCATTTTTCTCCCTCTTTCTCTTTCCTGCCATCCCATGTGTGGCTAAAGTATAGAAATGGTTCATACTTTTGTTTGCTATATTTATAATTAACCAAAATTGTGGTGGATATATGTTTTTTACTGTGGTAAAATATACGTAACATAAAATTTATCATTGTAACCACTTTCAGGTGTACAGTCTAGTGCTATTAAATATACTCACAGTTTTGCACTACCTTCACCAGAACATTTTCACCTTCTCAAATTGAAACTCTGTACCCATTAAATAATAACTCCCCATTCCCCTTTCCTTCAGTCCTTGTCTCTTTCTCCTTTCTGTCTCTATGAATTTGCCTTTTCTAGGTACCTCATGTAAGTGGAATCATACAATATTTGTGTGTGTGTGTGTCTGGCTTATTTCATTTGTCATAATGTCTTCAAGGTTTTTCCATGTTTTAGCATGTGTCAGAGTTATTTTTCTTTTTAAGGTGGAACATTTTACATTGTATGTATAAACCACATTTGGTTTATTCATTCACCTGTTGATAGCTATTTGGGTAGTTTCTACCTTTGGGCTATTATATTTTTGTTGTACTTTCATTGTATTTTGCTATACAGTTAATGATATTTGGACTAAGAAAAAATAATATTTTGTATCTTTTGGCAGATATTTCACTGGAGTAAATGGAAAACAATATTTCAGTTTTATTTTCTAACTCTTTATATTAACTTTTGATGTTGATACCTTAGATTTTTTTCATACATTTAAGACCATATGCATATGGTATTTATTTTTCAGATCATATGTCTTTGTTTGGGTTGCTATAACAAAATACCACAGACTGGGAGCTTACAAACAACAAATTTATTTCTCACAGTTCTGGGGGCTGGAAGTCTGAGATTAGGGTGTCCTCAGCCTTTTTCCAGGTGGCAGATTTCTTATCTTCTTTTCACATGATGGAACAGGCAAGGGAGTTCTCTGGGGTCTCTTATAAGGGCACTAATTCCATTCATGACCTCTCTACCCTCATAAGCTAAGTACCTCCCAAAGGCCCCACCTCCTGATACCATCATCTTTTGGGCGTTAGAATTTCAACATGAATTTTAGGGAATACAAACATTTGGATCACAGCACCATACATATGGTATAATTAATTTAATTGCTGCCTTAATTTGTTTTTATACATTTGAGAGGATATATATATAATGTAAATATATATAAATATATGTAACATATTTTTCAATTACTTAAAGAATAACATAGTATTTACTTAAAGAATTATGTGGCAAATTTTAAGTATTTAGTGAATAACCATTTAATTTTTCTAAGAAAAGTTATCCAAGTTACTTTCTATAAGTCTGTTTGTCACAGTAACTCAGTCTGTCTTAAAATGTTTTTTTCTTTATGAAGCCTTTTTTTAATGTTTGAAATATTTTTTCTGTTTTTTGAAGTATGTACTCAATGTCCCAGTAAGTACACTTCTAGTTAAAAACACTGAAGCAACGTTGCATATAGGCACATATATAAGGATGTTCACTACAGCATTATATATAATTATGAAAAACTGGAAACAACCAAAAGTATCAGGTGATATAACTGTATAGCCAGAAGTCCCCAGAACTTCAGTTTTGAAAAGCTGTTATAATTAGTGGGCTATTTTACCTTATATCATCCACAAAAATAAATTCTAGATGGACTGCTGACCTACATGTGAAGGATTAAATAATTCAGCTTTCAGTGGGAAACAGAACATTTTTTTTTTATTTTTTTACTTTATAATAGGCAAAGGTTTCTTAAACCAGATTTTAAAATGATTAAAAATAAACTAAAAATTGATGAGCTGGACTGTATTAAAATAAAAGATATGTCCATTCAAAGATATTATTAAATGAATTAAAAGGCAAGTTTGAGAGTGCAAAGAGTATTTGTAGCATTTGTGTGGACAAAAGACTAGCATCCAGAATATATGAAGAATTCCTGTTAGCACAGGTTTAGGGTATAGTTTACCTGAGGCTTACTTATCCCTACTCATTAGAATGACCCTGTGCTGTTCTTTCTTGAATGCCCTTTTGTTCAACAGAGATTCTCCTTTTTAGTTCACAATTCAAATGTTTCCAGTGCTGTGTGAGCTCTTTTTTTCTTTATAGCTCTGGTGGTTCTCTGCCTGCCTTATTTAGTTTCACACTATGCATATGCAACAAAATATTAGCCATAGACTCAAAATAATTCTTGTGTAGATTTCTGTAGGTCTTTCTCTTTGTAGCTTCCTCCTTTCTGGGTAGGGTGCTTCAAAAATTCCAGCCTTCCCAATCTCTAATCTCCTTTTTAAAAATTATGTTTTAATTGATATTAAAGAGAGAGAGGAAGGGAGAGAGAGAGAGAAACATCAGTGTGAGAGAAACATTGACCAGTTGCCTCCCATACACTTCCCAGCCAGGGTCTGAACCTGCAACCTAGGTATGTGCCCTGACCAGGAATTGAAGTGGTGACCTTTTGGTGCACAGGACAGTGTTCAGCCAACTGAGCTGTACTGGCCAGGGCTCCAATCTACTTTCTTTCAACTAAGTGGGACCTTTTTTCCCCTGCATCATGGTATGAAGAGTGTCTCCTGGGAGAAGTCAGGGCTATCATTTTAGGGCTTTCTTGTTAATGGAACCCCAGTGTTTTTCCTTGGGTCTGCCTGGTTGGATGTACTGGCCCAAAAAAATGCACAAATGGGAGTCTGCAGTATAGAAAGAAAAAATAGTTTGATATTGAATTGGTCAATACAGAGATGGAGAAGTAGTGGTCTATCTAAATCAACTCTCTGATGGCATGTAAATTACAGATCATATAGGGCAAAATCACACGACACTGTGGGCTAGATGTATGTAATAAACCATTCATTCGGTTCTTTTCCAGCATCCTCTGTCCAGTTGTTGCGGGGGAAGTAGACTCTTGCACTGTCACAGGAAATGCATTTCAAGGGTACATGCACAGGAGGATGAAGGGTAGTGACAAGATTTATTGGGGGGAGCCCAGCTGGGCGTGGCTCAGCGGTTGAGCATCGACCTAGGATCCAGGCGATCAGGGTTCGATTACCGGTCAGGGCACATGCCTGGTTGTGGGTTTCATCAGTGACTCTCTCATCATTGATGTTTCTATCTCTCTCTCTCCCTCTCCTTTCCTCTCTCTGAAATCAATAAAGATATATTTAAAAAAAAAAAAAGATTTATGGGGGGGAATAAAGGACTGCCCACAGGTTCCTGATGTCTCATCCACGGCAGGTGGCTCAGCTCCCTCTCCTTGCAGAGGAAGTCCAGCCTCTGGGGCTGCACCAAGCCCATGAAGACACCAGAACCCAGAACTGCCGTGCCGTTAGCCTGGCGTCTGAGGCTCTACTACTCCAGCACAGTCGCTGTCCCTGTCTGGTCAGCCTTTGGTGCTGTGCTTGTCCTGCTTGTCTGTCATACCCAGGCCCATGTGGCTGCTATGGAGAGAACACACAAATGCCCCTGGGTCTTTGGTAAGCTTTGATTATATATTACCCTGGCCTTGGGAGAGAGTAGGTTTTCTTTCAAACTATCCAGTCTCTTTCCTTATTCTTCCCTGGCTTGTGCTGGGCTCTCGCCCTGTCCATTCTCTTTCCTGGATCTCCTAGGGTCCATGCCCTTATCCTATTTGATCTTTTTTCAGGCTAAAATCCTCCCCTTTATGGTCCTTCTTTTGGCTCCTACTGCCCAAGCCGCAAAGCTGTGCTTTGTCATCTGACTTGTACTGCGCATGTGCTTAGCGGAAGAACCTCCCCCTGTACCATCTTGGCTTCTACTGTGCATGTTCCCAGCAAAGGAAGTTCCCCCTCCCTGGTCCGTCTGCCCCCCCCCCCCCCCCCCCCGTAGTTTCCAGGAACAGATCCCTTGTTTCCTAGGGAGATTGCAAAACTGGTCTTTCCTGCCTGCTCGTGCTTACTCAGGGATTGAATCCCTTTGGCAGAGGATGGGGCTGTCCCCTGGGATGCTGTGAAGCAGTAGCTTCCTAGTTAATCCAGCTTAATTAGATGTCTGGCTCTATTCTCCCTTGTTAATACCTAACTAGCTACCTACACTAACACAGTCTTATGGTAAAGCAGCCAGGGGGTCATTCCACCTTAGGGCTCAGGAACTGAAACATAATTTTTAAGGTCAAGATGTTAATTTTAGCCTGCTCGAGGTCTCCACCATGTGACCCTTAGTCAGGTCTGTGCTTACTGTCTTCTGGTGCCTCAGCAGTTGCTGGTTATCTGGGCAAAAGACTAAGTTGGATGGGTGGGGGATAACTTCTAGGGCTATGATTTAAAATGAAATTTAATCAGTTATAAAGACCCTCGGTTTCACTCTTTGTTGAGTTTGTATTCCTCAGAGATAATAGTTCTTTGCTGCTTATTGTCCAGCATCTAAATACAGTCATTTTATATAATTTGTCCAGTAAGAAGTGGGTTCTGAATTGTGGTCCTCATACTCAACATAGTATAATTTGAAACTCCAGATTAAGTGGGTCACCAGGACACAGGCAATATTCATCGGGCTCAGTAGTGCCTGGGCACTGACTCTGTCAGCCCTTCCTTCAAACACCCAGTAAGATGTGGTTATTGAAACTTAGTTTGACTAAAGAATAAGGTGGCCCCAAATAAATGTTTATAAATACTTCTTATTAGAAGTAAGGATTGTGTGAGTTCTTCCTAAAAAAGAACAAGCTGTAAGTATAAAATACCTCTAAAGAAGCAAGAAATAACATTACCAACAATTGTAGTCCTTTGTTCTGCTGGGTTAGTGATTTGAGAGCCAAAGAAAACTAAATTGAGATGAGCTACATCTGCTTTTTCTTTATGGGGCCATCTTGCTTCAGTGTGTTCCCTGTTCTTAGCTAAACAGAGCAGGAACCTAATCCAAACTCGATTTGATTACATTTTCTTTATTTCTCTTTTTGACCTCTCCTGATTTGAAAATTCTATACTTGTTTTTCATTCTTTAAATGCTTTTTCTTGAAATTATAACATACATCATTTATTTGACAAAGTCTGAAGTTCATCAGTACCTCTATCCTGGTACAATGCAAAGATTTTAAAAATGCTTTAACTCTGATTCTTTCCATGTTCTTACATCATTTTGTTCAGTTCTACCTTATTTTATCTCTACCTTCATTTCAATATTGTTATGGTTGCTTTGCATAATAATGTTTGTTTAGTTCCACATATAATTTTACAACTGTCTTTCATCATCATTGCCTAACTTATTTCATTTGTTGCTTTTGAGTTTATTTTTATCCTTAAATTATATTTTTAATAGCTCTTTCATCTATGATGATGAATAGTAAACTTTGGAATGTGGAAAATATTACTTTTTCCTACTGGCTTTTCTCGTTTATGAGAAACATATCATTCCAAAATTATTTAGTTGTTAATTGTTTTTTTTTTTTCAATTCAGTGGATTTTAAAATTGTCTCTTTTTAAGTTTCACTGATTCTAAGTGTGAGTAGTTTTATTTAGCCTGTTTGCATTTTTCCATACTTCTTACTCTGTTTATTCATGCTTTTCTCAGTTCTCAATCTTCAGTCCTTGTATTTTAATTATTGTCTCCCCACCCCCAAATCTTCTCAGTTATCAGATTGAATAAGTTCGTTAGGTGTTTTCTGGACTTCTCATTCCAACACATATTGTTACTGTTTTACTTTTCTTTGTTTCTTTGTGTGGTCTTTGAAATTTTACCAATTTTCATTAGCTTTTTCTGTGTGCTATTTAACCCATCCATTGAATTTTAAATTTCACTTGTTATGTTATTAATAATTTTAGTTTTATTTAGCATTTCTTTCCCTCTCCATATATATAGGTTCATTTTTTTGTCTTCTTTTGTTCCATAAATCCCTGTTCTTTTTAATATATGTTTGTCACCTCTTTCTCCCCCCACCCACATTTTAAAACTAATTTAAATAAAAAATCATTTTTAATTGTTCTATTATCTCTATTTTCTTGTCGTGCATCCTCTCATCTTAGAAGTGGTACTATGTACACTGTCATTCATGCTTTGAAGTTATTTATATGTTTATTCTTATCTGCAAACTTGATTTCTTTGAGAATTATTTTCTGTGGTGTTGTTTCTCCTATACTTTCTTTTAGTTGTGGAAGCCTCCCTGTATTAAGTAATTGTATCTGCCTGAACTCTCCGGTGTACATGGCCATAGACCAGTTTTTACATTATTATCAATTTATCAGGTTCTGCAAATATATATGGCTCGATTTTGAAACCAGTAATATAGACTTAGGATTCTGATCTCACATGGTTCACTCTGTCCTGCCCTCAGACTGGGACAGGAAGCCTCTTTTTAGTAGAACTCTAACCAGATAAGCTCTTGTATTCAGGTTTTTAGTCAGCAGTATTTTGTCTCCCAGCCTTCTGCAGTTAACCCAGTGTTTTCTCTCAGTCACAAAGGGCCTTGAGCATAAACTTCTATCTCCACTCAGGTCTCAAGGTCTGAGGTTTCCATGGGCAGTACTTGATTCAGCTCTCTCACTATGGTATCTCGATTCCATTTTACTAGTAAGGGTTCTTTGTCTTGGCATCCAGAGACTTACTATTTTTGCTTTCAGTGGTATATATTACCATTTTTTATTATTGCCTTACATAGCATATCTAAAAAGTGGTCAGGTAATTCAAAACATGATTTTAAAAAATCGTGTAGTCTATGTTTTAAGTATTTAACATATTTATTTAGAGAAAGTTAAAAATCACTTAAATTTTTTTAATTTCCAGGTCCTCATTAAAATTCAATTTTTATTGTTAGGATTTGTTAATGTTAATATATTTTTGCTTTTGTTTTACTACTGTCTATGTTATATATGTATATATATATTTTTTAAAAATATATCTTTATTGATTTCAGAGAGAGGAAAGGAGGGGGAGACAGAGAGATAGAAACATCAATGATGAGAGAGTAATTGATCGGCTGCCTAGCCTGCAACCTGGGCATGTGCCCCTGACCAGGAATCGAACTCCAATCACCTGGATCCTAGGTCGATGCTCAACTGCTGAGCCATGCTCGGCCAGGCTATTTTATATATTTTTAAATAACCTGCTGCCTTTATTTATTTGTTACATTATTTATTTAAATAATTACTTATTGTGTTAATTTGCATAGGATGAATCTTCAGGAAGAATTGGATAAACTTAAAGTGCATATATCTGTTGACAAAGCAACAATACAAGAATTGAATACATGGATAGCAGAGAAAAAAGAAGGTAAATTTTTTGTAAGAATAAATATTTAATGTAGGCATTTTTAAATTATCTAGTTCTTAATGTTTTTTTTCAGTTTCTTCTAAGAATCGTACATTTTCCCCCTTTCTCCACTGTTTTACTGGTTGACATTGCATTAACATTTTCACTTCTCGTGAGAAAATTAAATAAAACACCTAAAAGTCAGTAAGCTTTTAATTTACTAAAAATCCAAATAAGATGTTTTACAAGGAGAAAACAAAATTTGTTTTTATTCATTGATAAAGTTTTGCTAGTTAAGTTTTATTTAAAGTTTTATGGTTAATATAGACTTACTGTACTCAATATCAATATTTTTGTTTGACATACATTTTTTTTTTTTTTTTGAAATTGTTTAGTTCTTACCTATTGTTCTGGAATCAAATTTTTATAGATAGAATGAAACTTGGGTATCTGCAATTCTGCAACCTGCCTGCCTAATAGCCTCAAAGTGTTCACTAAGAAGGAATGTATGTATCCCTTCCAATGCAAATTTATTCCTTTGTTAAAATCAAGATAATTATGCTTACTATAATACTTCAGTCCATACTTTAGTACCTTATTAGAAAAAAAGTAAATAAGGTGGTTTGACAGGATTTCTTCCTATTTAACCTTGCTACAGCTTGATTGTTACCAGTATATGTTTTAGGTGTTGACAATTTATACTTAATAATTTATGGATAGTAATTAATTTTTTATGTACCACTCATTTGTCTATTGTCCCAATTATTATTATTGTTCCAGTTACTCTTATGTATGTCACTGGTAACTTGCCAATATTTGAACACCTTTATTTTACACCATTGATCTATATCATATTTCAAGCTTACTCTTTCATTAGTTTCTGAAACACTGGTTTTCTCCTATTTTACCTTCTGCTTTTCTTTCCTGTATTTCTCAGTCTTCTACTGGAACTTTTTTCCATTTTTTTCTTAACTATTGGGGTTCTCTAGTCTTTAACCTTGGTTTACTTCCTAAAAATAATAACTTTGTTGTTTTTGGAAAAATTATGCATATTTAAAAGCATTCAAGCAATAAGAAGAAAACGAACAAAGAAATAACTAATTCGCTAACACTAAAAAATCAATTTCAGTATTAATCATCAAATCAAAAATATCTTTATACTAATATAGAAAGAAGACTAGATAGAGAAATTATGTAAAAAAATGAATCATAATATATGCTCTCTTTTTAAAAAAAGATATTTACATATTTTTTTATTTGGAGCCTAACTTATAAATAAAAACAGACATGTAAAAGCAGAGGAACTGTTGTTGGACTTTAGATAAATGTTTCATTATTCAAGAGATGTTAATTTCTTATTCCCGCTAACATTTAAAAGAAAACTTGCAAAATTATTGAAGATGGAATTACTTTATATTTTTTAAAGTATATATTTTAATTTCAGGGTGTATTAAAAATTAACATATTGCCTTGCAAGATGAAAAAAAATCATTATTAAAAAACGTTTTACTTTGTTTCCCCCACATCTTGAGTTTATTTATTAATTACCTCTTAATTTTAATAAAGTCTATAAGTTCATATATTGTAACAATGATTTCCTAGTTTTAAAGTCTTACAGGCACAGAGATATTGTGGGTTCAGGTCCAAACTTCCACACAAAGCAAATATCACAATAAAGCAAGTCACATGAATTTTTTGGTTTCCCAGTGCATATAAAGGTTATTTTTTACTATATTATAGATTATTAAGTGTGCTATAGCATTAGGTCTAATAAAACAGTGTACCTACTTTAATTAAAAGTACTTTATTGCTAAAAACTGCTAACAAGTTTTTAATGAGCCATCTGAGCCTTTAATGAGTCATAATCTTTTGATGGTGGAAGGTCTTGCCTCTGTATTGATGAAAATGCAGTATCTGTGGAGTACAATAAAGTAAAGCCCAAGAAAATGAGGTGTGCCTATATATAATGATTGCAATACTCATCACATTTTTTAAGCCATGGCCTTTCTGATATGAGTTTTTATTTTGAATTATTTCTTGGTTGGCCAGATATGATTTAAAGTATGGTTTGTTTCAAGAAGGAATCAAAATAGCAATATTTGTAAGGCCTTAGATGTTTGAGAGTATGTTTCAACTCCTTGCTTTGGGTGTGACTTGCTTTTGCTATATGGATGTTTGAGTTTTTACGTTTTCCAATTTGTTATTCTGAAATTTAAATAAGAATATGCGCTGACATGCTTTATTCTAAATTGTGTTTTCTTGGATTATCTATGTAATTTATTATTTGTTAATTAAGATCTTCCTTCCGTCCAAGGAAATTTTTCTTGTATATATTTTCTGCATGTCTTCTATTCCATTTTTAATACTCTAATTCAAGGACATCACTTGTCTTTGTTACATTATTTTTTTGTCTGGCTTTCATATCTATTTTCTTTTAATTTTTTATCTTTGTCTTTTTCTTCTACAATAGCTTATCTACAGTTTTAGCCATGTATATTGTTTCCTTTGTTCTTCCTAATATTTCGATTAGATCTACAATGATGTTTTTGATTCTTAATTTATTGCCTCAACTCTTCAAATTACCACTTTATTTCATGTGGATGTATTATCTCTTTTCTGAGCTCATATTTTATTAAATTTGGGGTTTTGGTAAGTTCTTCGCTTACTTTATCTGTTTTCTTCCACACTGGATTTAAAGGTTTTTTTTTGTTAAATGTTCAGATCAGTCCACCGAATAGAGATTTTTTTTCCTGGTCTGGAAAGGGTGATCCCAGGGATTAAAATTGTTATCTGTCTTGCCTATAGTGTTAGATGTAACCAGTCCTGGATGTTCTTATCTTCCTCTACTGAAAACCATTTCTTCCGTTCTTCATTCCTTTCTATAGATCCAGATTTACATTTGGTATCATTTCCTTTCTTCTTGAAGGACTCCCTTTAATATTTTTTGGAGTGCACATGTGCTGGTGATGAATTTTTCAGCTTTTATACACTTAAAAAAAACCTCTATTTGTCTTCATTTTTGAAAGATATTTTTAATAAGTATAGAATTCAGCATTGACAGGGTTTTTTTGTACATTAAAAATTTTACTCTACTGTCTTCTGGCTTAACTTGTTTCTGATGAGAATCCTACTGTCATTCTTACATTTTTTTGAGTCTATGTCATTTATTTTTTTCTCACTCTCCTTTTGGGAGCATGAACTATTATGGGGCCTGTGTGAGCTTTGGAGATAGTTTCCTTTAGTCCTTTTAGGTAGATTTTTCTTTGGATTCTTTATGTACATGCATGTGCTGATCAGTGCTTAGCTAAAGACTCTAGGGGGACCTTCTATATATCTTCAGAGCTCTTTCTGTCTCTGAGCAGATCTCTTCTCTCTGGCACTTTCCCCTGCAAACTCTTGCTTCCTTGACCTTCCTAGACTCTGATATCTGTCTCTGCAATTTAGGATGATCAAGATCACCAGATTCCACTTAGGTCCCCCATTTCTGTGCTGTGGCCTGAAAGCTCTCTATAGGCAGTAAGCTGCAGCAATCATAGAGTTCATTTAATGTGTTTTCCCTCTCTCAGGGATGCCTACCTTGTATTATCTTATGCCCAATATCTGAAAAACATTTTCATATATTTTGTATAGTTTTTAGTTATAACATATGGAAAGTTAAATCTGGTGCCTCTGGCTTACTTTTATTATCACTGAACATGTTTTTTCCTGGATTAAAATCCCCAACCTATATGACTAGTAACCTGTCTCCAGGTACCAGATATATATTTATTTCTTACTACATGTTTTTCCCTGGCTATTTTTACAAGATCTCAAAAGTTAAACTTGTCCTTTTTAAAAAAACTCATTACCTTACCTCTCAAATCAGTTCTACCTTTTCTATACCTCCCATATGAACACCTTAAGCCCTTCCCACACTAAATTTCTCTTTCCTGAAAATTGCAGTTCATAATGCACTGAATCTTTAATACAATCCCAATCCCACATAATCTCTGTTAGGAGTTCAACTGAGCTGAGCTGCCAGGTGTCCAAGTAGCTGATTTAAGATAATAGGCAAAAATAAATGCAACAGAAAAGCCTTTAATCACTTATTCTATAAGCAAGAGGCTAAAATGGAGAAAGCACAAACTCCCCATGTACCACCTTCCCCCATGGAACTGCACTCCAGTTGAGGATCAGATGGATCAGCATAGACAGAGGGGTTATCTCACTGCCAAAGGAGTCTTGAACAAAAATATCCTGTATTTTTATTGACCTGGGTCTTGGATGAGGGGGCAGGGGGAAGGCTGCGAGAGGAAAAGTACTAAGTACTGAATAAGAATGAAGAAAAGTGTCTTTAAAGTTACCATCACCCCAGAACAACCAAATAAGATCATTGGAAGAAAAGTGCACAAATTGGAAACGTATTGTGGTCACATTTGAGTAATGAGGAAGGGTAAAAGTAAAACTCTCAGGCACCTTTTATCTAAAGTTCATATGTTATGTCCTCGCCAGTGTAGCTCAGTTGGTTGAGTGTTGTCCCGTGCACTGAAAGGTCACCAATTTGATTCCTGGTCAGCACACATACCCAGGTTGTGGCTTCAGTCCCCAGTTGGGGTGCATACAGAAGGCATCCGATAGATCTTCCTCTCTCTCTCTCTCCCTCTTTCTTCCTCTCTCTCTAAAATCAATAAAAACATTAAAAAAAATAAAGTTCATATGTTATTATGATCATAAGCATTGGAGAGCATCTAAATCGTTGAGTCAGCATCAGGATTCTGGCGGGCAACTTTCAATAGCCCTGGTTAGGACATGTTGGGAAAACTGTCTCATCAGAATTTGTCTACTTCAATTTCAGGGAATCTTTATTGTCAGTTCATCAGATGGTGTGCAGGTCCAGTCAGGGCTAGGTGCTTTCTTTACATGTGTCACATGAATCCAGGCATGAGTTCCCTGGTGTTTGGTTACAAGGGTTGGTTAGCAGTACCTGATAGAGGCCTTTCCAGACAGACTGAAGAGAGTCTTTCTGGAGGTTACAAGGGTTGGGTAGCATTAAATGATAGGGGTCTTTCCAGCAAGGCTGAAGAGAATCTTTCTGGAGGTGTCTTTTCCAGTGGATGAAATCTCCAGGTTGGAAAATGTTCTGCTTAAGATCTTCGTCTCCCTGGAGTGCTCTGTGAAAACACTGATCTGTCAGAACATGGTTAATTTTGATAGAATCAACTAGGCCTTTACTATATTGAATTATATCTCTTTTCATTAGCTGTGGATCAAAAGAGGCAGGGACCAAGTGTATAGGGTGCCCTGTGATTATCTCAAAGGGTAAGAGTCTATGAATTCCAAAGGGGGTGGGTCTGAGATTTACAAGGACCAATAGCAATGCTTTCAGCAAAGGTATTTGGAGAGCCTCTACAAATTTTGTTAATTGAGTATTAATAATAGCATAAATAAAACTGAGAATTGAGGGTGGTAAGTGCAGTGTAAGTGTTATTGAAGCACCTGGCTGGTAAAATGGGTTCTCCAATCACTACGGAGTTCATGAGGGGATCCCAGGTAGGGATGAACTTTTCCAAAAGGATTTTAGCCACAGAAGAGACAGTAGCCTATGTACAAAGGAAAGTTTCAGTCCTTGGAGAAAACATACAGACCATGACCAGAACACATTTATATTCATGAGACAGCGTAAGCTGTATGAAATCCATTTGCCAGCCCTCAAATGGTCCATTAGGTAATTTAAAATGTCTGGGAGCAATGTGAGTAGGTTTCCCTGGGTTATACTTTGGACAAGTGGGACAGGCGAGGTAAGTGCATTTTGCAGCCTTATTAATATTTCCCCACCAATGTTGATTCATGAATGCTATCATTTTGTTAGTGGACCAGTGGTTTAATTCATGTATGGTAGTTAGGAGTGGGGATTTTAATTTTTGGTGGGATTGGGTTGCTATTTGTCTTGAACCAGAGCTTTCTCTTTTTATCAAACCAACAATTGTTGGATTTCCAATCTTGTTTTTCCTTCTCTGAGGCCAATTGTTGGGCTTCTCTAGCTAGTTTTCCTAAGTTATCATTTGGGAAAATGTGCTTTTGGACCATGACAGAGGCTTAAATGCTGTTGGTCCCTTTAAAGGCAGCATTCCTCATGAAAGTGTCAACAATGTGATTTTCCTTAGCTTCCAGAGAGTCAAATGTAGAATACCTTGGGATCTTAAGAGCTAAACCAGCAAGTAAAAGTATAGCATCCAATAATTCCTGAACATATGGGCCATTTTTACATTTTATTTCTGCTGGAAGTAAGGAAGTCATGTTGTTTTCACAACATTCCAAAACCATGAGCTACTCTAAAAGCATATCTACTATTAGTATTAAGTGTGAGAACTTATAATTCATCTTGGTCCAGAGTAACCAAAGGCAAAGGTTCCACTTTAGTTACATCAAAGGGTGTTGATATTGCATATCCAGCACAATATTTGCCATTTTCACCTTTTTAATAAGAACCATCAGTCAACCATGAGAAGTCAGCATTACTCAAAATAGTTTCCTGTAGGTCATCACTATGGGTCAGGAGGTGGTCCATCAGTGTTAAGCAGTTGTGAAGGACGTCATCAGTAATAGAGAGGAGAAGAGCAGCAGAGTTAAGGTTACAAAAATGTGAAAGAGCCCTGGTCAGGTGGCTCAGTTGGTTGGAGCAATGTCCCATGCACCAAAAGTTTGCGGGTTTGTTTCCTGGTCGGGGCATATACGCAGGTTGGGGGTTCGATCCCTGGTTGGGGTATGTACGGGAGGCAACCAGATGATGCTTCTCTCTCACATCAATGTCTGTCTATCTGTCTGTCTCTCCCTTCCTTTCTCTCTAAAATCAATAAAAACATATCCTCTGGTGAGGATTTAAAAAAAAAAACAAACACATGTAAAAGAGGTATGTGAAGAGCAGTCAACAAAAGGACTTCATAGGAGGTGAGTCAGGTGACTGAAAAAATGTTGAGTAGGGTGAGAATTCAGGAGAGCTTCTACTGCATGGAGTAGAAAGATAGTTAAAGGGTGTCCCACAATGATTTCTTTGGTGGCCTTAACTAAAAGGGCAATTGAGGAGACTTTGGAGGAAGAGCAAAGAAGCAAGTCATCCATGTATTGCAACAAAGTAGATCCCCTAGGGAACTACATACATATCATCCAGATCAGCCTTCAGGATTTGGGATAAATAAGAAAGGCTCTCAGTAGAACCCTGAGGCATTACTGTCTGGTGGATCGTTTTCCTTCCCAGTGAAGGCTGGTGGCTGTTGGCTAGCCTCATCAACTGGAATGCTGAAGAGTGCACTGCATAAGTCAATCACAGTGACAAGTTTACTTTCTGTTGGGATGGATGTTAGAGTGTAGGAGGGTTTGGAACAACAGGATTTCATGGGATAATGATGTTATTTATTGCTTGGAGGTACTGGACAGACCTACACCCTTGGGTTTTCTCACAGGTAAAAGAGGAGTATTACGGGAACTAGTGCAAGGGATAATGAGGACCTGAGTTTTGTAATCTGCTATTATGTGCTTTATACCTTGAAGGGCTCCTCTACTTGTGGGGTATTGATTGATTCTAGAAAGAGATTGTAAGGGTTATATCTGAATCTTGATAGGAGGAGGTGCACTGTGAATTCCACCAATATTAGTTAAAGATTTTGCCCATTCAGAGGGATGGCAGCTGAACCACTAGGGACAAATGGTCAGTGCTCCCAGATTCAGCTATAGTACTGTCAGAAATGGAGCATATAGTTTCCAAGGGTCATGTAATTCACCTGATTGGCTAATTTGATGGCTACTGTCAAATTGTAGATTTACCTCTTTTGGTAGAAAGAAATTCCAGCATGATACTGTTATAACAAGTCCTAATAAATAACTAGGAGTGGAGGAACTAAAGAGAAAATGGTGAGCATCTCTTAAGGGATTTTAGGTTCAAAGACAGGAACCTGTTGCGGTTTATTAGAGATCCCCACTATTTGAACTATTTTAGTACTTTGAGCCAGGAGCTGCTTTACAGCAGTGGGGTTGACCACTGAGAGTGTGGCTTTTGTGCCAGTAAAGACAGAGAGAACCCTGGCCGGTTTGGTTCAGTGGTTAGAGCATCAGCCTGAGGTCCAGGTTCGATTCTGGCCAAGGGCACACACCTCAGTGGCAGATTCGATCCCCAGCCCCAGTTGGGGCATGTGAGGGAGGCAACCAATCGATGTGTCTCTCTCACATTGATGTTTCTCTCCACCCCCCCTTCCACTCTCTCTGAAAAGCCATGGCAAAAATATCCTCAGGTGAGGGTTAAAAAAAAGACAGAGATTCATTCTCAATCTGGAGAGTTGTTTCTCTGAGCCCAATAAGAGGAGGATTGGAGGAGCTCCTCTAGTTTCTCCAACTCCTGACAGTGGGAATTAGGACACTGGAAGGACTGGTTAGAAGGCTGAAGGTGTCTGAAGTGCTTAAATTTGTGACACTTTCTTTTCCGGTGCCCTGGTTCTTTGCAATAACAGCAGAAACTAAGAAGTTTTTTGCTTTTGTATAGGGACCTTCATTTGCCAGAGTTGAAAATTAAGAATTTTAGTGGTCTTTCTTTCAGGTCACTCATCTAGAGTGAGCAGGCTGATTTGCCTGGCTCAGTTGGTTGAGTGTCATCCTGTGCACCAAAGGGTTGAGGATTCGATTCTCAATCAGGGCACATACCTGGGTTGCAGATCCCATCCTGGTTAGGGTGCAAACAAGAGGCAACCAAATGATGTTTCTTTCTTTCATTGACATCTCTCTCTCTCTCCATCTCCCCTCATCTTTCTCTAAAATCAATAAAAATCCTCAGGTGAAGATTAAAAAAGAAAAAGAAAAGAATGTCTGTGCAGGAAGCATCATATGATTAGTAAAAAAATAATTGTAGAGGAGGAAAATTTATTGTTCCTCTGTCCTTCTGAGTTCTTAGCTGAAACCCCTGAAATAAAAGACAGATTAACAAGAGAAAAAGAAAGAGTTTATTAACATGTATACCTCATGTACACATGGGAGATACCAAGGGAAAAGAGAGTAAGGCAAAGAAATGGCTTTAGAATTCAGGATTAAATACCATCTTAATACAGAATGAAGAAGGAACGTAGGCCTCTCAGGGGTGAATAAATGATTTTAGGAAAGATGAATGGGTCCTAGAAGATTAAATGAGAGGTATGAAGTTTGTGACAAAGTTTGTCTGGATGTGGTAGACACTTCTAGTCTCCTCTCTTGTGATAAGAGTCAATTTCCCCTGGTTGATGAAATTCCATAGGGGAGTTTGGAAAAAGCCCTTCTCTATGACTACTATTTTTCAAGTGCCTACAGTTCAAAATAATCAATATACCATAGTGGCATGTTTTGAGATGGCATATTCTTCACCTTTTATAAATGATAATGGATTTAAAAATTAATTTTTAAAATAGCTAAAAGAAAATCTCAAAGGAAGAGAAAAGGTTGCAGATGAATTTAGATTAGCCTTTTAAATAATTTTTGCCCAGCCGGGTGTGGCTTTTGAGCATTGACCTAGGATCCAGAAGTTCGAGGTTTGATTCCTGATCGGGGCACATGCCCGGGTTGCGGTCTCAATCCCCAGTCAGGGAACCACCCAGCATGAGCTACACAGCTATCTGCAGATGGCTGTTACTTGTGCTAGGCTTTGAAAGTCTAAGCTGTGAATCAAGGCAGGCTGCTGCTAGTTCCAGGCATGCCACTTAGAAAGAGGTATGGGGCATGCCAAGGCCAGATCGGGGTTTGTGAACCTTTCAGAAATTTTAGGAAAGTCCGCAGCATAAGCCACAACAAGCCATTTGTATGGAAAAGTCACTGGAAACAACCTGAGTGGGCCCGAAAGTTGGGGGTGCGGATCTCAGGAAATCACCAGGGCAGAGGTGAACAGTGTTAGCCTGGTTGATGGGGACGCAGATATGGTGCCCCTCTGCTAAATCTGTGGGGGTCAGGGTTTAGCAAAGGAACAATGGCCTCTGCCAGCACTTATGTCTGGGAAAATTCCCTCTCCAGCCCTTACCCCAAAGCCGGACAATTCAGTTCCTTTCTGTAGGTCTCTGGTGCCTTTTGAACTGCTGCCCCAGTCCTGGGGCTCAGAGCAAATGAGTCCCAGTAAGTCTGTGCATAGGCCCTTTAAGAGGAGTACCTGGGACTCCAGTAGCCCTGTCTCACTCAGCTACAATCCCCCTGGTTTTCATAGCTAGAGGTTATGGGACTTCTCTTCCTGGCACTGGAACCCTAGGGTGGGGGGCTTGGTGTAGGGCTGTGACCCCTCTCTCTTCAGGGGAGCCTCTGCAGCTGATATTTTCCTCCTGATTTTTAACCACCACACATAGATGAGGGGACCAGCCTATTCTGAGTCTTCGCCCCTCCTACCATTCTCTATGTAGCTTCTTCTTTATATACTTAGTTATAGGACTTCTGTTTAGCTAGACTTCAGGTGGTTCTGAATGATAGTTGTTTTATAGTTTAGTTGTAATTTTGATGTGGCTGTGGGAGGATGCGAGTACCACATTTACCACCATCCTGACCGAACCAATTTAGATCAATTTCTAACATAATCCAAAAGAACTAAGAGAGAAGAAAAAACATAGAAGCTAGAATAAAATAAATTTAAACAACTACGAACAAGCAAAGTTAAAAGTTAAAAAAAAGAAGAGAGAGATGGAGCTCCTGTAAAAGAATATAAATCAGAATAAATTTTTATAGTAGTAAAAATAAAACGTAGAAAAGTTTTTAAAAAATAAGTCTCCAGTAAGGTGGCTTCCACCCTAGGAATAAAATAGAAGTGTATATTTCTACTACTCTTTGTTCATTTTCCAAATCCTTAGATCCTTGACAGGAAAAAGAATCAAGGGGCAAAGTGTTGGTTTTTTGCTTTTCTCCATGCCTGGCCCTAGCTACTTGAGTATTCTTTATAAAGCCCACGAATATGAGAAATAAACTTTTTAGCAGACAATCACAAGTGAACATGGTCAGCCAGACTCCTTGGTGGGCTTTGCTCACCAAGAGCACAAAGGAGCAACCAGATTTATTTTTAAATTTATCTTAGGGAGCCTTTATTTTAATGGAGTTATTTAGTTCTTACTAGCACTCTATGTTCTGTGAGTATAGAACTATTTTCTTTTTGAGAGTAACTATCACACTTAGAACTGTAGTGGATATTTAAATAGCTAGAACAGATGAATTGTATTTGCATATTATTTCTATATTGCTGAAAGAGTGTTGTAAATGAATTTAGCACCATGGTGTTAAGAGACTAGAAAAAGAAACTTGGGAATCAATAGATTATTATCAAGGTAAAGGTACATATTCCCCTGGTGACAAATTCTACCTGTTCTAGTTTTTATTATCCTTAAGATAGTGCTCTATTTATTTCATAAGTACAGAAGTTTTAATTGGATATGTCATGTTTCAAAGACAAAAGAAATGCCTAATTCACTCTAACAAACTTGTTAGTCACTGTTTATACCAAGAGGATTTCTACTCTACAGAGAATAATATTGTTTTCCTTTTCCTTTGTTGATAAATCAAAGTTTTACACTGACCTACAGCAGCCAAGCATACTTTAAAGCAAAATCATTTCAGTCTATCACAGATATGTTTCCTTTTAGGTTTATGCATTCTTTTTTGCCCCCTTTTTTATTGTTTAAGAAATATTTTATCCCAAAAATAATTCAGTAAGAAAATGTTAAATTTGTCACAGTTACTTATCTGATAAAAGAAAACCTATTTATAGGTTTTAATGTATTTTAATTTTAATAATATTAACTGAAGTTTTATGATTTTTATTAAAGCGACTATGTTGCTTGTATATTAGTCAAATGCATGGCAAGGATAGGAATGATTTCTAGAAATAACTTCATCCATTACCTGGGTTTTTATTTGTTATAAAGTCACAGTTTTTCTGGAAATGTGGTATTTATGGTTTACTCTGCCCAATGCATGATCTTTTACTCAAAAAAAAAGGGGTGGTGGGGGATGTTACAAATTCAGTTCACCCTAATTCTGCTACTGTTTGCTTTGTTCAGCAATCACTCTGATCCTGCTGGCAGGGAACAAGATCCAGAGAACAAAACTAGTAGTGACTTGTGTAGATAAAAAGGCAATGAATTCCGCTTTTAAGGCAAAGGGGGAATCTCTACAAAAGAATGAAAATAGGAATAAAAGTACAGTATTGTTAACCCGCAGATCTGTTGTACCTTTGAAAATCTTACACTGCAAAAAAAAAAATGACACTACAAAGATATATAATTATGTGACTGAAAATCCTAAAAAAGGTCAGCATTTATTTATTGGCCATATACTTGACAATAAAATAGACTAGGTTATTCATAATTGAGAAACAGTAGGAATCGTTTCCTTAAAATTACGGGACAGGGTTTTAGCAATATATGAGGTACCATAATATTATTTATTCTCTACCAGAACAACTCTGTAGATATGGTGAAGAAGATGGGGTCAGGAAGAGTACTCCAGAGAAGAATGGGAAAGAAATGTCGGAGCGGACATTACAGAAGGTAGTCTAATCTGTAAGATATTGAGCTGAGCAAGTTAAATCTGAATTTTAACATAAAGGATTATATTTTAAAACTAGGGCACATGAACTTAAACCTTGTGTGAATCCTTAATTTAAATTCATAATTCAAAATTATTGACTTGCCAAAATGGGGTAAAAAAAAATCAATGTTCATGAAATAAATGTGGAAACACTTGTGCTTCTGTTGACATAGATTAAAAATATTTGCCAAGATGAAAGGAAGAGAATGACAACAATAGAAATTACAAAAATTTGCACTATGTGTTTATTAGTTATAACATGGCAGTTTTACTTTAAAATGGGACATATGAAACTGTACGTTGCACTTTAGCAAGCATACAGATTTACAATATTTGAACTAAAAATATGAGACAGTTTTAGCTTCAGCACAGTAAAACAGTACTATAGTGAGTCATCTCATTTTGGATGAAAATTTATACCCATATGATTTAGTATAGTTATCCCTGTTTTAATAGAATCATCTGTGTAAATAAACCCTGTAGTTACTTTACATCATGCCTATCATTAATAGTAAAATGTTTAAAGTCTTTACATTTATATTTATAATTTATACTTAATTTATATTTTTGTGAATAAATATATTGTTATCAAGTTAAATTAAGTGAGTTGGTTGCATTTTAGCAGTTTTGTTATTGTTAAAAACAAAATGTTCTTTAAGTAGGTTTATTCTTGTAACTGTCACTTGGCTACACAATGCTTAGATAAAGCTGAAATTGTACAAATATATACACAAAAATATGAATGTGGCTACTTACATTTCTTACACCTGTGAATTGACTTGTAGGAAATCTAGTGATTTACAGCAGATGATGGGATTTCTTATACTTCTAACACTTGACATATGGTCAGGTAGCAAAGGCTGTCATTTCATTATTACTGAATGACTATTATCAGGTTAACATAATAATAGAGAATAAGATGCCCGGCCGGGCGAGGCTCAGCGGTTGAGCGTTGACCTAGGATCCAGGCGATTGGGGTTCAATTCCCGGTCAGGGCACATGCCCGGGTTGCGGGCTGCAGCCGATCAATGACTCATCATTGATGTTTCTATCTCTCTCTCTCCCCCTCCTTTCCTCTCTCTGAAGTCAATAAAGTTATATTTAAAAAAATAATAATAATAATAGAGAATAAGAAATGCTCACATTTATTTATCTTATGGTAAAATGACTACTTGAAATAATGTATACACTACCAGTTAGAATGTTATATACTTTATCCTAGCTTACCTCTTATTTCAAAATTATATTTTTGTTTGCCAGGTTTTACATAATTTTTATCTCTATGGATATATATAGTAAGTACTATGCTACTACTTATTGCTTTGGGGTAGAAATCCACGATTTCATTCCAACTGCCATAAATGACTACTACCATAGTGTATTCAGAAATCCATTTAAGTCCTAAAAAGTCAACTGGAATTATTTCATTGGACAATATGTCAAATTAACATAT
This sequence comes from Miniopterus natalensis, assembly GCF_054644295.1. Classification (NCBI taxonomy): domain Eukaryota; kingdom Metazoa; phylum Chordata; class Mammalia; order Chiroptera; family Miniopteridae; genus Miniopterus; species Miniopterus natalensis. Next base: position 21,278,791 of record NC_142092.1, on the reverse strand, counting down.
AAATTTGTCACTTTAAAAAAATATTAACCTAATGCAATTATATGAGTCATGACTTAACTCCTTTTAGTTGAGTTTCCTTATTTTAAAAGGATGTAGGTTGTGGGGGTCTCCCTGGAATGTGCCACCCTGGAATGCAAATTAGTTCAAGCTGAAATCAATTAAAGCCCAACAAACTCATGAAGAGAGTTTTTGTTAGTTTGCTTTTGTTCTTTTACTCCCTCTTTTCTTCTTAAAGAGATTCAGATAGAAAAAAGCTGTTTCAGGAAGGGAACCCTAGCATAAGCATCTTAGCATATTCACTTTAGCACATATGAATTAAATATGGTAGTCAAGAGGGATCCATGCAAATCCCTGTTCACTAAATTTCCCTCTGTCCCATTGTTTCTCAGTTGCCTAGCAAGATTGTTTTTGCCACTATCTCAGCTACCTATGAATTACCTGTTTCCCCTTTGAAATCCCTAGCTCCTCTCGCCTTTCTCCTTTGTCCAAAATGACACATATAACTCATTTTGCCCTACTGTCTTTGGAATTTTCATACCTAAGTAAATTAATTCTCCATGCACAAGTATTAAAATTTGATTTTCTCCTGTTCATCTGTGTCTGTTTGATCATTAGCCCAGCTGGAAGCACTTAGAAGGTGGGAGGAAAATATTTTTTCACTTCTCCGTAACCTATATGAAACTTATTCAAAATGGGTTTAAAAGAGTGTAAAAACATGAAATCAATATTTGTGCATAGCAGAAATGAAACCTATAAGTAGGTTATTTTAAAACAATATATTAACATCACACACTGTAATGGAATGAGTTGTGTCCCCCCACATTCTTATGTCAAAGTCCTAATCCCTAGTATCTCAGAATATGAACTGAATTTGGAGATGAGGGTCTTTAATGAGTTAAGTCAAAGGGAAATTATTAGGGTTTAAGCTACCCAGTTTGTTGTGCTTTTTCATGGCACCCTAGCAAAGTACATAATACACACACTTCACAAAGTTATGTACTTTGTTTGGAAAGGAGCCATCTTTTTGGTAAATCGTCATATGTAATATTTTTAATCTGCCAGAGAGGTGTTATTATTCCCATTTCACAGATGAAGAACTAAAGGTAAAGTAGGTTAAATATTTTGCCAGGTAAAGCAACCTCAGGAGGAAGTGAGACCCAGGCTGGACTCAAAATTAAATTTCCACTGGACCACACTGTTTTTAATTAATATTTTTATACTACCACTGTCAAAGTCAGGTTTTATTTAAAAAGGCTTAATTGATTATTTGTATAAAATACGTTTTAAAAAATACAGTCTATCTTACATCACCCTGGAATCTAACATACTAAAATATTTTTAAACATATTTATGACAAGTATACTGTTTTGGGCAGTGACTCAAGACCACAGAAACTGAAGAGATATAAATAGTGACATTCCTTAATTGTTTGTAGTAGTTTTTAGTAAATGGAAAATAAAATTTGGAGATAGAGTGATTTGAAAGAAGTAAAAAAGTTTCAGCCTGAGTTCACGTATTTTTAACAATGTATTTTTGGTCACATTTTCCAGCTCTTCAGTTATGTATTTGAATTGAGAAGGAACAGTAGAATTATTTTTTACTGAAATATTTAGAGGTCTATAATAGCCTGGTACAAACTTTTTCATATACCTCTACTCCAGGTTAAGAGTAAGCCCTGTAATTACATAGGTCCAATAGTAGGTGAGTATAACATACTATGGAAAAAAGTGATTAACATTCACTGAGATTCTACATATTGTATTAGGAAATATTGGTATTCTAGGGCAGGGTATCCAAACAGTGAATGACGGTTGAATTAAATGAAGGGTGTTGGACTCACGAGAGGAATGGAGCCACAGAAGAATAGGTAAATCAAAGATGACTTAAACTCATGTTTAGGAAATAATTTCACCATCATGAGTAAAGCCCAGTAAACTGGAAGCTTTAAGAATGTGCATAAGTTTCATCTTGTATATTTCTGGAATATTATTGTTTTCTCCTTTGAAGAATATTGTTCCAAAAGTAAATATCGGTTCATACCATTTTTCAATTATTTAGGTTTCTTGCTTAACTCAGTTTTTTTCTTGACTCCAGTTCTTTGTTCATTTTCCATATACAGGGTGGGGCAAAAGTAGGTTTACAGTTGTTCATATGGGAAATAATATAATAATAAATAATATAAGAATAAACTCTGTGTTTCACATACAATTGTAAGCCTACTTTTACCCTACCCCATATAGCTGGGTAACTCTTCTTCCCCTATATGGTTTGTGTAACAGTGGGAGGGGCAAAAATCCTGAATTTGAATCCCAGTTTAAACCAGAAAATATTTACCTCTATGGTACTCAACTTTTCAGAGCCTCCATTTCCTCTCCTGGGAAGATAACTGTTGGCTCTATTTATCTCACATGTTGAGACAATCAGAAGAGGTCATGGTATAAATCTCTTTTATAAATGGTAAAATTTACTTTCCAAACAATAGTGATTATTTTTCAAGATTTAAATTGAAATCAACTCCTCATTGGAATTCAAGGCTTAGAATTAATTGCTCTTTCTTTTTCCCCATACTTATGGCACTTAGGTCCTATCCTTTATTAGATTTATTTATGCAAGTGTCTTTCCAAATAGTTTTTGAAATTTTTTAAGGTCAGGATGTTGTCATTTTTGTGTTTTTCGATGAACATTGTTTATTGAAATATATGAAAAAATTTAATTCATATGCAACCTTGAAATAATTATAAAGTTAGGCTTTTTTTGGTAAAATGTTCTTTTACTGTGTAAACTGACTGTTTAGCAATAAGCATCCTTCATAATTATTTCATATTTAGGCCATCAGTTTTTCATATGATTAATAAATATTGAAGAAAAATGTTATTTTATTAATAAAGTTTCTCTATGTAATAAAGTTTCTCATGTTTTGTGTAAATTGTTTTTCTCTGAAAAAATTTTTTATTCACAATAAGTAGACTTTATTGCCAAAGCACTTAGGATCTCAGAAAGCTCTGCTAAATTCATTAGCATACTTATTTCTGTGTCACTTTGTATAGAATTTTAACTTCTTTTACCATCTGTCCTTTATTCCACAGATATATTATTACATTTTAGAATGTATTGCATTTTAGAACATACCTGAGAATTTTAGAAATTAAGTACTTTAGATTTATATTGTCCTGCTTAATGAAATTTTATTTACTTAAGTAAGAAATGATAATTAAATACAATGGATTATGGTTTGGGCTTTTAAAAGAATAAACGAACCTCTTCTGTTTAGGTCATTGAATTGGAAAATCGGCTAAAATCTTTTGAGAAAAGGTCGAGAACATTAAAAGAAGTGAATAAAAAATTAACAAAAGAAAATGATTTCCTGAAATCGCTCTTAAAACAGCAGCAAGAAGAGGCAGAGAACAGAGAAAAAGAGCTAGAACAGCTACAAAAGGGGAGTAAAGATGTAGAAAAAGACAAAGCTCAACTTCAAGTAAAAATCAGTGAGCTGGAGAGAGAAGTCACTTCCCTAAGGAGACAAGTGGCAGAAGCTAATGGGTTGAAAAATGAAAACGAAGAGCTGATGAATTCAATGGAGAAACTGCAGCATTCAATAGACAAAGCTAAATCTGAGGTGGCCACCACAGAAGTGAGATCTGGGCAGTATGATTGTAAAACAACCACTACCAAGGTTAAATTTAAAGCCGCCAAGAAAAAGTGCTCTGTGGGTCGTTACCACACTGTTCTCAATCACTCCATCAAGGTTATGAGCAATATGTTTGAGAACCTCAGCAAGGACAAGGACTGGGAGGATGTGAGTGAAAGCAGGTAAGGCTCTCATTAATTTAGCTCTGTGGTGGGGACACTGTGCATATGTAAAGCACCAGCAAATGGAGATTGAATTTCAACTACTGTCGATTTGGTATTCAGAAAAAATACTGTCAGATCCTTTGAAATATCTTGGGAGGTCTTGTTCTGAGCTTATTGACTGAAATTTGCATGCAAAATTAGCCACAACTGCATGAGTATTTGAATAGGTGCCAGGAAACCCAAAAGAAGGCAATGCTTGATTTCTTTCAGTGATGCTATTTTCATGCAGTCATGAGGCTTGAAATTGACAGTTTGGCAGGTTGATTTAATTTGCTGGCCCTTTGCATATTCACCACTGACAGCTAAGGATTCCCAGGCAAGCCTACTAAGTCGGTTTAGTTATCTTGTGACATGCCAACCTGGGAGGAGAAACATTTTTCCCCCTTAATTTAGTTAGATAAATTTTGAATGACCCATTTCAGCTTGTTACCAGATGTCTACAAGCTGTTTAACATCCTTTAAATTAAGAACCATCTTCACTAATTATTTCATGTATGTGTTACACAAAGTCATTGTACTAACTTTAATTGAATGGTGGTTAAAATTTAGTTCTTTAAAGTTATAGCTCTGCAGATTCCTAGTCTTAAGTTATATAACTCCTGGTGAGTAGCAACAGGAGAATGCTAAAAATCTAGAATATTTTTTTCCCTTATCCCTGGCTATACATTCATATGTGCACTTGAAGTACATCAGTAACCACAAAGACAAATGGATAATAGGTACCTCTTATAGACTTAAATAGAAGAGAAGTTTAGTGTTGCCAGAATTGTTAATAGACAAATTGAAATTTTTTTCATAATTCTGATACTGAACAAAGTGGGGGTCCTCCTTCCCACTGGATGCTGCTGGGGATGGAATTCTTACCATATCCCAAGAAAAAGAATTTTCTGAGACACACAGGAGAATGAGTGATTTTTATTTGTGTTGAATTAATTCTCTGGGCTTCCAAAGTCCCATTTCCCTTTGTCCAGTCATAAAAGAAGTGTAGCTGGGGATTCAGTAAAGCGAAAATCAAAGCCAGTGTCCAGAGTTTCCTTTCTATGTTGGAGCTGGGTCCAGTTTAGCATCAAGCTAATTACAGTCCATTAGTCCATTGTGTGTAGGGTCCACGTGGCTGTGCGTGAATGCAGGGAAGCAGGAGCAAAAGAGCCTGACAAGCCCAAAGTCACACAAGTCTTAAGAGAGCCCAGAGTACAAGAGATGAGTTTCTTTATTCAGGGAATTAAGTATTCCAAATTTCCACAAGCTTGTATTGGCCACACCCATTCTGGACAAAGATCTTTGTTCCCAGGCACCTTCCCTAGTCATCCCAACTTTACTGGGCATGCGTCTATCACCTCTTTATTGAACCCCTGGGGAGTGTAAAGTTGTAGCTTCCTGGTGAAGCTGTCTAAATGACATGCCTGTAATATCTGGCCTTCCCTTTGCTCCTTTCCTGTTATTAATAGCTAGCTAATTACAGCAGTATCAATTCTGTCTTGTTTTATAATGGCATATATTCCTTTTATTTTCCTAAGTATTTTTGTTTTTATTTTTAATTAATTTATTTTTATTAAAATCTTTTTTTTTTCTGTTCAAAATATTACAGATGTTCTTTTTTCCCCTTGACCCCTTCCACCCCACACTCACTCTTCACTCCTAAGTATTTTTTATAAGTCCTGAGTAATGGTCTGTTTTAGATTTAGGATTTGAGGGGTGGGACACAAAAAATATAACTTTATTCCTACCTTCTAAGTTCTATCTAGGCTAATAATCAAATTAATATAGACAGATGAACAGGAGAAAATATTCAAGATTTATTACTATAGATGTACATGCCAGGCATATCATAAGATATGAGACCTAAAATGCATTGAGCAGTTGAGGCATATGTGCTATTCCGGACAACAGAGAAATGGGGCAGGGGTCTGGGATTCCAAAGGAAGTATGTAATTAACAGGTAGGAGAAAGAGCAAACATATGGTCAACAAATTTTTGCTGGGCTATCTGGAAATAGTGGGACACAAAAGGAAAGAGACTTTGCTAGATTTCTTCCTGTCTGCCACATATGTGCTAATTCATATGTGCTAAGGTGAATATTGCTAAAGTGAATATACTGAGGTTCCCTTTTTGAAGCAGGTTTTTAACCTGAATTTCTTTAGGCATAAAGAGGGAGGGTCACAGTTTCTTTCTGAGTCTTTTGTTTCTTAATAAGCACCTTAAAATCAGTATCACAAAAGACACATTTTGGGATGACAAAACTTTGGTACCCTCAGGATGTCTCTAGATAGTTTTCTTAAGCATAGACATAGAACTGAAACTTATCTTAAAATGTGGTTCTCAAATTAGTGTGCATATTAGAATCACTCAGGGATCTTATAAAAATTCCAAAGCTCAGGTCATACCCCAGTACAATTCAATCATAAGTTTTTGAGTGGGATACAAGCTTCAGTATTTTTTAAGTTCTCCAGCCGATTCCAGTATGCAGACAAGTTTGGGAACCCCTGTTTTAAGTGATCATTGGGTCAAGCAACCTTGTCATCATCAGGTAAAAACTCTCAAACAAACTTAAGAAGGTGAGGAAGAAGGACCAAATCTGCATTTTCACTGTGTGTGACCTCTTCTAAGGTTTTCCCCGTTCTCAAAAGCAATTAGAGATAAGTACTAGTTAGCTTAAAACCCACTAAGCATTTATTTGTGTCTTCAAGGATATTCTAGTTTCAGCTACCAATGATACCTCACCCACTGGGTACTGCCACACTCTTCACGATGTAGTGTCCACTTTACTCATGTGTGAGCATGTCTGTAGAACAGGCACATGAAAGTTGAATAATACATTCAGTTCTAATCTCACCATATTAGTGCATGTGCAGAAGGTCATTTTGTGAGATATATCACACACTACCTCTTAAAACATGGGTTGTCATTTAAGTTATTTAGCAGTGAAACTCAATTTTACACTTTGAGGATTAAGTGTTACATTTCTTGCCTGACAGAATATTCTTAGGAATCATTCAGCTGCAAAGAATTCTTCAACAATTAGAAATCCTGCAGTGGAGCCTAAGGACTTCAAAACATTCAATTTCTTTCAGCTTTTCATAGTCCAAAGTATAAGAAATTGACTTGGATACTTAGAAAAATAGAACATTGTCTTTTTATATAAATATATTACATAATATAATTATTACCTTATTAATATTTATTTCCTATAATTGCATAATATTACAAGAGCATACTATCAAATGAAAAAAAATAATACACTTTAGTAATGAGTTTGAAGTCCTTTACTCAAGGGACAACAATTCATGGACTAGGGGATTACAGAGCCTAGCAAGCAGTGGAGCACTCTTCCTGAGGGAATTTTGACGAGAGAGTTTTGTAGAGCATTAGAAGAGGCAGCAAAGGAACAGGGCATGATTGGCTAGGGAGCTGAGCATTTCCTAATCAGGCTAGCACATCTTATTTTCCAGGGTAAGGTAAATTAGCTAAAGCTGAGTTAGAGGAGTGTGATTGGTATGGGTTAGGTTTCCTTGACAGAGAAGTGTGGGACAGAAAAATTAATTTTCTTTCTACCCTTCTAAATTTTTCTGGGTGGACTAGTAATCAAATTGACATGAGACAGATTAGCAGGATAAAATGACTAAATCTATTATGTATGTACATACTGGGGTTCCATATGAATATGAGGGTTGTAGTTTAGGACTTCAGAGGGGAGAGAGGCAGTTCACATGGAGATAGAAAAGCAAATGTTTGGTAAGTAAATGTTTGATGGGTAAATAAATGTTAAAAAGATATTTAACAATGTGACTCAGAGAGGACTTTGATCAAACTGGCCTTGCTAGGTTCCTTCCTGTGCATCACACACTAATTCATATTAAACTGTAGTTATCTATGATTATATCTCCCTTGCTGGAGGAAGTTCTCTATGTAAATTCTTTCTGGCAGTAAGAGGGGAGTTCAAAGGTTTTTCCTGAGTCTTTTTTTTTTTTTCCTTGAAAATAACTGGCTTAAAATAATTCCAAAATATTCCAAAAGACATATTTTGGGGTGGCAAACTCTGCTTTCCTTCAGAGGCATTTCCCATAAGCGTGGCTAACTTAGGTTTAGATTTCTGACATGCGCCCCCCTCCCCCCCGGGGCATCCTGCATCTTGTGGGTCTCAATATCCAAATTACCTTTTATCAGTGTCCATTCAGTAGTGGGTGATAATCAGGAGTTGTTGTTAATACCTTAAATTAAAAAAAAAAACAATTTCAACAATGCATATTTATCTCATTTGTGGATCATATGACACTGAAAGGGATGGAAACTGTTTTCTAAAATAGAACCAAAATTCCCAAAGATCTCAATGGACTGGGAAGATACAATTATACACAAGACTACAGGGTTCTTGGCTATAAAAGGCTACTTGCTCAACTATACAATGGGAAAAATATAGGACTTTGCAACACGGTACATAAAAATATTTTATGAGACTGTTAAATCCTGTATGAGTCTACAGTATAATATACATACCAGAGAAGCTTACACAATTTTAGTGTGCACCTACCAGGGTTCTACTAAGTACTTCTTGTAGTACACTTGCAATATGAAATTAATTCTGAAGATAATGCTCCTTCAAATAAGCTGGAGCACATTCAAGAGTCACCAGGGTGGGAAAGCATCTCAAAAGCATTTATATTGGAAATCGGAAAAAAATAGGGCTGTTTTTCTTTGAGATGTCTCAAGCACCATATAACTATATTTAAATAGTTAAAAGATCATCCATCTAACTGTGTTTAAATAGTTAAAAGATCATCCATGTGGAAAAGGGATTGGATGGACTTGTATGTTCTGCTCAGCCTCAGTGCTTCTAATCTTCCTTACTTTATGTTTTCTCTTTGACATGCACTATTAGCATACTATATTTTTTACTTCTTTTTGTTACCTGTCCCCCCTTATCCCACTAGGATGAAAACTACATGAGAGCAGGGATTTTTATCTACTTTATTCACTTACTACTTTATTTTATTGAATGATGAATGGCCCTAAGAGATTATAGTGGGATAAATGGGTGAAAGCCTTAGGGTTTCACATTTTGTTCTAGAGAAAGGGACAACTTGGCTGGAAGTGTTAAAGCTTTCTGGCCTGGCTCAGAAAGTAGTGAGTACTCCCACCCTGGAAGTGTTCAGACTTGTGCTTCCTGAGAAACACTTAGTAGAAATACTATAGAAGTGATGCTAGTATACATTTGGTACTAGATAATCTAATTTCTTGATGAGATTTTATAATTTTCTAAAACATATTTAGACTATTTTTCTTTCTTACTGCTGAGAACAGTAAGTGCTCAAGTTAAATTTACAGCTTTATATTCCAGTATGTGCTATGATATTATTTGGTCTTGAACTTAAAAGAGGTACATTTAACAACTCTTCTTGGGTTTTATATCTCCACTTTTTCCCCAAAAGCAGTGATTCTGAAACACAGACCTCTCAAAATTTGGGTACAATTATTGTAGAAACATCCCAGAAAATAAGTCCTATAGAAGATGGGAGAGACCAGAAAGAAAGTGATCAAACAGAAGACAGCCAAATGCAAGGAAGAAGTATTGTACAAACATATTCAAATGTAGATGGCAAGACCGGAAAGGTATATGACACATTTTTCTTAATTATAGCTATGTTTTTAATTGTATGCTTTATTATTTAAATCAGATTTTGTTGCCAGTGATTTAATTTGAATTCTTAAAAATTAACTTTTCTTTGAAATATGCAGTGCAGATACACACTTCTTAATATTTTCAACTCCAATTTGTTACTTTTTTTTTTTAATATATCTTTATTGATTTCAGAGAAAGAGGACAGGAGAGGGAGAGAGATAGAAACATCAATGATGAGAGAATCATTCACTGAGCCCACAACCTGGGCATGTGCCCTGACCAGGAATCTAACCCCAATTGCCTGGAGCCTAGGTTGACTCTCAACCCCTGAGCCATACCCGGCCGGGCTGTTACTATTGTTACTATTTTTTGTATAGATAAAATGGAAATAGATAGTATCCTCCTAAATATAAATCTTAAGGTATTTATATCTCAGCCAAAAAAAATTAAAGATGATAATAAGCTCATTATTGTTTTCAGGTATATGAAATATACCGAGTGTAGAAAATTCTGTTTTTTATTAGTATTTGTGATGATAAAGTTATTTAGTTTAACTAAATCTTTATATTTCTAGTAGTACCCTAATTTCCCAATGTGTTTTAAATCTTAAAAAATTAATGTTCAAAAAAAATTAGTGTTTTAAAACAGCTTACTCAATAATTCTGACTATGGATACATTATGTCATCAAGAGGTTTACCTGTTCAGTATAAATCAGTGAAAACCAGGAAAGATAATTTTGTTGTAAAAAATTGTCTTTTAATTAACCTATAGGGTTCTTTAAAAATAGGATCCAAAAGTGTTTATTTTTTGAGGTCTCACTATAACCTTGGAAGAAGTTCAAGGATGACAAAAGTCTATTTTAGTTACCACCAGAATAAAGTTCATATGAAGAATTATATGTTGTGTCTGCTGATTCATTGATTGGTTGATAAATAGATAAATTTTATAGAAATCTCTATTTTGCCACATATTATTTGGGTGGGAATTTTGTTTAGCTGTAGTCATTTACATGGAGCACAATGAGTTTGTAAGTAAAAGCAACTCATAGTCCATTCATATAATAAGAGAATATAGTATAAACTACTTTGAGTAAATCTCTGCACATTGTTTGCAGTCAGAAAATAAACATGGACCAAATTGTAGCAATTGTGTTTTGAAAATAAGAAATTCTCTATAACCCCTAAGAGAACTGTTATTTTAACTTTCACTTAATCACCAACTCCTTTTCTTTATCATTTTATCTCTCCTAAAATTATGGTTAATTTTGTCTGGTTTTGAATTTTATAGATTCTATACAGTATGTCTTCTTTTATGCAATATTGGATGGCGTTCATTCACTTTTATTATTGTATATTATACTTCATTATTTGACTGTACCTCAACTTATCCATTCTCCTGAATTTTGGGTTGCTTTAGTTTGGATTTCTTGCAAATAATGTTGCAATGAATATTCTTGTACATGTCATCTGTTGCCTCAGTGTGGACATTTCTGTAATGAAATACTAGGTTACTGCACCATCAGTTACTTTTTTCTACAATTTTAATTGATAAAGGTATTTTCCAAGTGTTGCACCAATTTGTTACACCTATTAGCAGACTATGAAAATTTTTACTGCTCCTCATCAACACTTGCGTGGTATGTTAGTGTTTCTCATCTCAGCCACTTTTGTATGTATGTTGAAGTATATCATTGTGGGTTTAATTTATATTTTCATAATTACTAAGAGGTATTGAGTACTTTCTCATGACTGTTGACCATAAGGAATTTTTTAGTAAATTGCCTCTTCAAGTCTGCACATTTTTAAAATGAGTTGTCTGTATTTTTCTTGTTTATTTGTAGGAGTTCTTATATATGCTATATATGAGTGTTTGGTTATATACATTGTAGATATCTTGCCCTACTCCATACTGTGCCTATTCAAGGCTCTTCCTAAAAATAGTTTTTTGAGGAACAGAACATTTTTTAAAAATTTAATTTAATTTTTTCCATCACCATTTATTCCCTCTACGCCTTCTGACACCTCCCTCACGCCCTACAATCATCACACTGTTGTCCATGTCCTTGAGTTTTCTCTCTTTTTTTTTTCTTTTTTGCTCAGTCCCTTCACCCCTCCCCATCAACCTCCCTCCCTCCAGAGCTGTCGCCTACTCACTATCTTTGAGTTGAGGAACAGAACATCTTAATCTAATGTCATCAACAGTAGAAAATAAAACAATCCAATTAGGAAATGGCGAACAAGAACAGACATTTCTCCAAAAAGGATAAATGGATGACAAATAAGCATATATATATATAAAGATGTCCAACAGTACTAACAATTAGGGAAATGCAGAATAAGACCCCAGTGAACCCTGGCTGGGTGGGTCAGTTGGTTGGAGCACCATTCCATACACCAAAAAGTTGTAGGTTCGATTGCCAGTCAGGGCCCATACCTAGGTTGCAGGTTTGATCTCTGGTTGTGGAGGGTACTGGAGGCAACCCATCTCAATGTTTCCCTCTCATCTCTCTCTCTTTTTCTCTTCCCCTTCTCCTCTCTCTAAAATCATAAAATGTGTTCTCGGGTGAGGATAAAAGAAAGACCCTGATGAGATACACATCTATTAGAACAACTAAAATAAAAAATAGTGACAATACCAAGTGTTGGCAAGGATGTAGTGAAACTGGATCTCTCATACATTTCTGGTGTGAATATAAAGTGGTACAGCACTCTGGAAAATAGTCAATAGTTTCTTTAAAAAACTAATCATATACTTACCATACAAACCAGCTATCTCACTCTTGGACACTTATCCCACAAAAATGAAAATTTATGTTTCCAAAAAAAACCTGTACATGAATGATTATAATAGCTTTATTTGTAAAAGCCAAAAATTGGCAACAACTAAAACTTTCTTCATGAGCTCAATTGTTAAACAAACTGTGATACATTCATACCATGGAATGCTATTCAGTACTAAAAAGGTACAAACTATTGATACACAATGTCCTAGCTTTGTGACCTCAGATTTCTCATCTTGAATTGGGACCTAGGCTTTCTTTCCTGTCTTCTGGAATTCTGTGTTGCTATTTAAATAGAATTTCAAGGTCACAAGGGATTATCAGTTGTTTTGTATTTTGTTGACCATTTTGTTGGTCACTTGTTTCTTGATTCCCGCGTTCACTTCATTTTTGGCCTCAGAATTTCTCATAGTATTTATCATGTTACAAAGACACTTTAACTGTGTTTGTTTCAATGTATGAGAATTTTTCTGAAGTGCTTCTTATTTTAGGTCTAGTTAATTTGATACCAAGTCTGGTGACTAATATTTAAATTTGGTAATGATGTTTTATATCGTTTTACGCTGCTGAGTAACAGCACTTAAATATTAATTGAATCTTAATAAAGCAATGAAACTTTTAAAAATATGTCTTATACTGGTTTCAAGGACAAGTTCAAATGAGACATTTCAAAAATATTTTGAGCGATGAAACATAGTTTAAAGGAAAGTAATTACTTCAAAAGAAAACCTATCTTAGATAGGGGTTTCTGGTATTTGTGTTAACAAATCAGTTTTATTACTTTAGAGCCACGCCTTATATATAATATAGTATAATTTATGTGTCCATCAACATAAAATATAGGGCTCATTGTCAAGGTAACATTGAGTCAAATTTATTTTTTCTTTTAATTTTTACTATAATTATTTATTTTTTCCTGAATTTAGATCTTTGAAAAAAATTTTCTTAAATAAGTAGTTTTCTAGATTGATAATGTTCCTATTTCCCAGACAATAAAGTCTTTTAAAAGGCCACATATTTTATTATTAGGATTTATAATATTTTGAAACATAGTCTTATTTAAAATTTTGCTTTGGGAAACTTTTTTAAATTTTTTTGTTTTGGAACAAAAGTCAACATAGCTTTATTTTATTTAACCTCAGTGTATTGGAATGTCATGAGGAAAACATGCAGCATCAAAGAAACTTACTTTACTATCATCATCATTATTTAACTGCATTTGTGAGAAGGGATTAATCAGTCAGAGAACACTATTTGAGAAAAGGAACCCAGATTCCCAGAGAATAAGTTGTTAAGTATTTTATTTTTGTTGCCTTTACTGTCTTTACCCCTAGGTTTATAAGTGGCCTCTAGGTTAAATTACTACTACTTTACGGTTGATTTTGTATTTGTATCTTCTGCCCTCTAGGTCAACATTATGAGTTCTTGGTATCAATTATAGAATTTTATTGTCTAGACTTTTTAAAACTACATAAACAAATATATTTTTAAGTAAAGAAATATTATTTATCATGTTGTTTCACTCGACATTGTTGAGTAACAATCTAATTTTTATGGAATCTTCAAATTTAGGATTATTTTCATTACAAGAATGCCAAAAAGCCAACTTTTCAAAAGAAGAATGGTAATGTTCAGAAGAGTTCACATACAGCAGTTCCTACTAGAGGTAAGAATGCATATGTAATTAACATTGTATCTTTGTAATTTAATGTGACTTTTAAAATATTATGAACAACATTATTTTTACATAACAGTTATATTTTCTCAGTTAACAGAGAAAAATTGAAAAATATAACTACCCAGAAATCAAGTAGTAATGTTATTTTATTACGAGAACGGATTATATCCTTGCAACAACAAAACAGTGTACTTCAGAATGCCAAAAAAACAGCAGAATTATCTGTTAAAGAATATAAAGAAGTCAATGAAAAGCTCCTTCATCAGCAGCAAGTATCTGATCAACGATTTCAGACAAGCAGACAGACAATAAAGGTAAAGGGAACTTAAAAAAGAAATTATAATAGACTATATTATAAAAGTATATATTTTGTTTTACATGTATTGTTTGATTCATATTTGGGTTAGACATGTCTATGAGTTAAAAAATTTTGTAGGCACCACTAACTAGTATAATTAGTTTAATACCTAGATTTCTTTAACAAGGTTATATTAAGGGACAATCTTTATGCGGGAGAGAACACTAAATCAAAAAGACAAAGACTTTACTAGCATTCCATTTTCACTTAGTTTTTCTCATCCTAATGTTTTTATATATTTATTGCATTATACCTTAGATTTGGAATGCAGGCTCCACAAATACATATAGCTTGCTCATTTGCCCATGTCTAAAAGTTTGAGTTTATCATTATAAATCACATTAAGTGGTTAATTGCCTCAGTTCTTATTTACAAATGCTAGTTTAAAATGTGAAGGTTTTAATATAAATCTCTATATTAATATGTTCCTATAATTTATTTGTGCTTCTTTTATTCAGGTGAATTGAGTTTTCTATAACAATTTTTAGACATATTATATATTATTGCTGGTTATCATAATTTAATCTTAAAGCAAATGGAAAAGAAAAGATTGTTTAACTCTCCATTCCTAAAGGTATTGGCTTGTATAAGGAATGAATTTTGGAAGTTTGTTGTTTTACACAGAATTCTTTCAAACATTTTAGAAAATAAATTTTAAATCACAATCACAAAATTTTTAAATTATACTTAAATTCTCTACTTCTAACATCTAGTGCTTTGATTCAGCAATACTCTGAAGTGTTTTAATTTTAAAGGACTTAATGTTATACTTGTTATACTAATAAGAAATGTTTTCGCTTTATTCCAAGTAGCCTTATATCCAAAGCTGATTCATGTTCCATATATATATGGTTCACTTGGTTAATAGTGACATCCAGCTCATCCATGTCCTTGCTGATTTTCTATTTATCAATTATTGAGAGTGAAGTATTGAAATCACCCACTATTATTATTTTTGTAATAACTTTAGTGAGAAATAATTTACATACCATACAATTCTCTCATTTAATTCATTGGTTTTTACAATATTGAAAAAGTTGTGCAACATCACCAAAATCAATTTTAGAACATTTTTTTATAACCTTAAATATAGGCCCTGTGCCCTTTAGCTGTCATCCTTCCATTCCCTGGTCTCTCCCAGCCCTAAACAACCACTAATCTATGTTCTGTCTATGTGGTTTTGCCTATTCTAGGCATTTCATATAGATGGAATCATACAATATGTGAGCTTTGTGTCTGGCTTCATTCACTTAGCATAATGTTTTCAAAGTTTTCCATATTGCAGAATGTAGGACTTTGAAAATTTACTCCTCCATAAAAACAATAAAAAGAGGCATAAATAGTCAGGAATCAACGTTTTCATAACACTAAGTACATAATCTAATCTTCTAAGGGTTAATGTAATATTTTAAGGCAATTAATTGATGACTCGAAGTTACAAGTTTCTAACACATGAATTCCTTATTAAAATGACTGAAGACCAAATAAAAGTATTTTACATGAAAACTATAAAGCATTTTATTGAGACTGTGCATGTTGAGGAACGCTTACATTCCTCTCTGAAACTCTGGAAATTATCCAAGGCCTTGTAACAATCTGGGGAGTGTTTATTAAAAACAAACAAACAAACAAAAACCCCAGCTGAATCTAAATAAGAACAGGAAACTGCGGCATTTTAATTTGCCTTAGTTCCATCCCCCACTCTCCTAGCTCAGTAGTAGCCTGGGAAATATGATGGTCTATACAGCCTGGCAGCTTCCAGAAGAAGCAGAATGGAGCTGGAGCACCTTCAAAGCCCCATTCCCAAATAATTATCATCATTTGACCTGTCTGATGGTTCCCTGGTGGACCCCAGTTAAAAAGAGTGCCTTTTTCCTGGGGGAGAAGAAGGAGTGGTGGGGAGGACCTGGTGTTCTCAGAAACAATTACAGGCAAGTGTTTTAACTGTAGTCTACCCGAGGTGATGGATTCTAGTTTAGTTTAAGCAATATATTAACTAAATAGCTCAAAAGGAAGAGCTGGGAAGTTAGATATTCATAAGAGTTTTGAAAGGCTCTGAGACACATTCCTGGGAATCTGGAGGACACATGCCCATTAGTTAAGGAATGGATAAATAAATTGTGATATATACATACAAGGGAATATGATTAAACCACAAAAGAATAATGAAGTATTGATATATGTTACAACATGGATGAACGTTAGAAACATTAAATCTAGTGAAAGAAGCAAGTCACAGAACACATATTCTATTTATATGAAATATCCAGAATAGGCAAATCTTTAGAGACAGAAAGTAGATTAGTAAATGCTTAGGACTGGGAGGGACATAAGAATATGGGAGTGAATGCTAAAGTGTACAGGTTTCTTTTTTAAAGTGATGAAAAGGTTCTAAAATTGACTGTGTTCATAGTTAAACATATTTGTGAATATACTAAAAACATTCATTGTACACTTTAAATGGGTGAATAGTGTGGTATGTGAATTTATATCTCAGTAAAACAGTTTTTGTTTTGTTTTGTTTTTTTAAATATATCTTTATTGATTTCAGAGAGAGGAAAGTAGAGGGAGAGAGAGAGAGAGATAGAAACATCAGTGATGAGAGAGTCATTGATTGAGCCCACAACCCGGGCATGTGCCCTGACCAGGAATTGAACCCTGATCACCTGGATCCTAGGTCGATGCTCAACCGCTGAGCCACACCCGGCCAGGCAGTAAAACAGTTTTTAAATGTTGATTTTAAATAGGAAAATAAGAGACAAGTAGTACTGTCTGAATGAATTTTACTGATAATACATTCATCGGTGACAGAATAATATAGTAAAAATCATTATTCAAATTAATAAAGCCTACTGCTGACATAAAAATTTATTAGGTAATAAATCTTATGGTAAAATGTAAGAGCTATGTAACATTTTTAGGTATGTAAGGAACCTTCGATTACATGAAGCACTTAACTTCAATTATTATAAAACTTGACAAAGTAAATATATTTAAGGTTAATTTTTTAAAAATTAGTTTCTAATAGAAACAATATATTTTCTTTTCCTAACATTCAATTTTCTATTGCAAAAATGAACAGGGACTAGAAATATGTTAAAGCTAACGGTATTGACTAGCTTTTCCAGTTCGAATACTCAATTCTTTGACTTAAGAAACTTACATTACATCTGAAACATATGGAAAATGAGTCCCAAATCTTAAGAATAACAAGATGTAAATGCAACCTTTTTTATTCCAGTAATGTTCCTTAAGTGTATTATGACTGTGGAAATTCCTTATAGTTACATATGTGTCATCATACAGATGTAAACAGCATTGACTCACTGAGGCAAATGACCAGAATCCATATCATAAAATAAAATGAAACTTTGCACATAAGTGCACCTTTTAGAAATTCCTTTGAATGTTTTATTTTAAGTAGTAAATAATTATGTATATCAACTGATAGATAACAAATGTAAATATTTGTGAAATTTTACATACTTTAAAATTTATTTTCTAAAAAGCTCTCTCCTGAAATAATGTGTTTAGAGAAAGCAGAATAATCCTTATCATTCATTTATCTGAATTATGTTATTAATTTTCTCTCTGTGCTTGTTTAAGTGGCAAAATGGATTTCAAGAGGTGTTTTATCACTATAGATTTAATTATCCCTCCCCCCCCAACCAAATCATATGTTGAAGTCTTAGTCCCTAAAGTTATGGTATTTCGAGAGGGGGTTTTGGGGAGGTAATTAGGTTTAGATGAGGTTGTAAGGAAGGGGCCCTCATGTTGGGCTTTGTGCCCTTACAAGACAAGAGACACCAGAGCTCTCTCTCTCCACCATGGGGGGACAGATTGAGAAATAACTGTCTACAAGCCAGAAAGAGAATTCTCATCAGAACCAGACCATGCTGGCATTCTCATCTCATAGTTCCAGCCTCCAGAATTGTAAGAAATTAAGCATCTGTTGTTTAAAGCACCCAGTCTATGTTTTTTTTTGTTTTTTTGTTTTAAATTTTGGCAACTCTAGTAGACTAGTACAGATTTTGGTCCTGGGAGTTGGATGATGTTTAACAAATACCTAAAAATGTGGAAGCAACTTTGGATAATGGGTAGATTCTGGAAGAGTTTTGAGGTGCATACTAGAGATACGGACATTAAAGGCATTCTGGAGAGGTCTCAGATGGAAATGAGGAACATATTATTAAAAACAGAAGAAAGGCAATTCTTTCCTTGGCTGGGCTCTGTTTTAGTGTTTTTCCAAAGGTAGAACTTGTGAGCGATGAATTTGTATTTTTTTATTAAGACATTAATTTTTGGAGCTGCTTTAGGTTTAGCAAAATTAAGGGGAATGTACAGAGATTTCCCATATATCTCCTGCCCCTACACATGCATGAACTCCCCCGTTATCAATATCCCCACCAGAGAGGTACATTTATTATAACTGACAAACGTATATTGATACATCATCATCACCCAAAGTCCATAGTTTACCTTAAGGTTCACTCTTGGTGTTGTACATTCTTTGGGTTTGGACAGATGTATGATGACATGTATCCATTTTCACTGCCCTAAAAATCCTCTGTGCTATTCTTATTTATCCCTCCTCCAATCCCTGGCAACCATTGTTCTTTTTACTGTCTCCATAGTTTTGCCTTTTCAAGAATGTTATATACAGGCATACCTCAGAGATATTGGGGTTCAGCTCCAGACCACCATAATAAAACAAGTAACATAATAAAGCAAATCATAATTTTTCTTGCTAGTGAAGGGTCTTTCCTTCAATTTGTAAAATATTCAACATCTGTGAAGCGCAATAAAGCAAAGTGCAATAAAAGAGATGTTGCTGTAGTTGGAATCATACAATATGGAGGCTTTTCAGATTGGCTTCTTTCTCTTAGTAATATGTATTTAAGGTTCCTCCATGTCTTTTCATAGCTCAGTAGTTCATTTCTTTTAATGCTGAATAATAGTCCATTGTCTGGATGTTCCATAGTTTATCTGTTCTACTGAAGGAGATATTGATTGCTTCCATTCTTTGGCAATTAAGAATAAAGCTGTTATAAACATCTACCTGAAGGTTTTTGTGTGCACATAACTTTTCAGTGCTTTTGGGCAAATACCAAGGAATGGAATTGCTGGATCATATGGTAAGATCTGTTTAGTTTTGTAAGTAACCGCCATACTGTCTTCCAAAGTCTGTTCCATTTTGCATTCTCACCAGCAATGAGTGAGATTCCTTTGACTTTGAATTCTCACCAGCATTTGGTCTTGTTAGTGTTCTGGATTTTCTCTGTTCTAATAGGTATGCAGTAATATCCCATTGTTGCTTTAATTTACATGTCCCTGATGACATATGATGTAGAACATCTTTTTAAATGCTTATTTGTCATCTGTTTATCTTCTTTGGTAAGGTGTTTGTTTGGGTCTCTTGCCCATTTTTTAAAATTTTATTTAAAATATTACAAATGTCCCTTTATCTCCCCAATAACCCATTCCACCCCATCCCACCCCCCTCCTCAATCCCCCTCACCGCCATTGTCTGTGTCCTTGGGTTGTGCATATATGCATATAAATTATTTGGTTACTCTCTTCCCCTCTACCCACCCGCCCTTCTCCCTCCCTCTGACATTTGTCAGTCTGGTCTATGTTTCCATGTCATTGAATCTATTCTGTTCATCAGTTTATTAAGTTCTTTAGATTCCACATATAAGTGAGATCATGTGATGTTTGTCCTTCTCTGCCTGGATTATTTCACTTAGCATAATTTTCTCCAGGTCCATCCATACTGTCCCAAAGGGTACAAGAACCTTCTTCTTTACAGCTGTGTAGTATTCCATGGTGTAAATGTCCCACAGCTTTTTTTTATCCACTCATCTACTTATGGGCACTTGGGCTGTTTCCAGATCTTAGCTATTGTAAATTGCGCTGCTATGAACATAGGGGTGCATATATTTTTTCTGATTAGTGTTTCAGGATTCTTAGGATATATTCCTAGAAGTGGGATCACTGGGTCAAAAGGTAGCTCCATTTTTCATTTTTGAGGAACCTCCCTACTGTTTTCCACAGTGGCTGCCCCAGTCTGCATTCCCACCAGCAGTGCACTAGGGTTCCCCTTTCTCCACACCCTCGCCAGCACAAGTCGTTTGTTGATTTGTTGATGGCAGCCATTCTTACAGGTGTGAAGTGATACCTCATTCTGGTTTTAATTTACATCTCTCTGATGGTTAGTGACGTTGAGCATTTTCTCATATGTCTCTTCCCTGCCCATTTTTTAATTGGGTTGCATGTTTTCTTACTGCTAAGTTTTAAGTGTTCTTTGTATATTTTGAATAATAGTCCTTTATCAGCTGTGTCTTTTGCAAATATTTTCTCCCAGTCTGTGACAGAATGGGTCTTCTCATTCTCTCATCATTGTCTTTTATAGAGAATAGTACATTCTCAATAAAAGGATGGAGTTTTTACCAAGTCATTTATATGATAATGCATATTTTTTATCAAGAATTAAAAAATTATTTTTTACTCCAAGAACCTTCTTCTTTTCATCATTCTAAATCCAGCACATCACTCAAAGCCTGGTTCATGTATCACTTCCTACACGCAACATTTCCCAGAGCCTTTTTCTTTAAGTTTAGCATAAAACAAAGGAAGAATTCAGTTGTAATCTGTTAAGTTTGAGGTAGTAATTTGACATGTAAGTGAAAGAATCCTACAGGTCTTTGTGATTGGGAACTAGAGAATGAATTCGAGAGTTAGAAATGGAAGAGCAAGTATACATAGGGTCAAGACTGAATATCCATTCACATTAAGGAATGAAGGCATTGATGGCATTGAAGGAGCTGACTAAAAAGTTAACAAACCAGTTAGTAGATTAATAGTGTCATGAAAGCATTGGAAGGCATGACTTTGATATAAAAGGTAATGTAGTGTATGGTGCTTTCAGGGAGAAGAGGTACTATCTCCCGTTTATCACAAATCCTACTAGGCCCCCATCTCTTATTTATGATAAATTTCTGGTTACTATAGGCATTTAATTTTCTGAACCCGGATTTGCACAATGGCCTATATGTTTTCTAAAAGAAGAGAATACTCCTTTTATCTCCTCACCCAAGGCTATTTCTCCCTTTCTATATAACTCCCAATGTTTTGTGTAACAAAAGGAGGCATCACAATATTTCCAAAAGTTAGAGAAGGGATGCTTTACAGAATATGGCCTGGAGAACTCTCTCTCAAGTTTTCTTTTACCCCAATAGCTTGTGTAGTATACATTCCTTGTAGGGAATTTGGTTTATATATGTCAGATTCTCCAGGGCGATGGCTTTTGCCAGATGAAGCACTTTTGATTTTGAGGCTGATAAAACACAGTGCTATTATTGATCTGTGCGTGACATAGCCTGTCTCTCTCCTAGCAGAGTGTAGCAACATTTATCCAGGAATTTGTGAAATGTCACTTGGATCATGTTCGCAAGGTAAACTGTGCAAAAACCAGGATCTCATCTGAGAATCCATGTGGAGTCGGACGTGACTATCTTATTCCTACGTCTTATCTTCTAGATGAACCGAGTGATATTTGTTAACAGGATGCCTGTCTTATATTAGACTTTGTAAGGAACTATTATTATCACTTAGAATACTCTATACTGTACAGTCATACTTATACTGTTTTCAGATGCATTTGCGATCTTACCACAGAAAATATTAAGAAAATGTGACCTGAATAACTCTTTATAATGAACAGTGTTATAATATATTGCACAGTATTTATTTCTGTTTATAATGAAAAGTGTTATAATATATTGCACAGTGCTTTCCTATATTCCTATATAATATATTCCTAGCAGTGTTTTCATTCTTTGCATCAATATACTTTCAGGTAAATATTATAAAAGCAACATGCCTTGAAGTGACAAAATACAATATTTTTCTTACTGTGTATTATTATATTTAAATATGCATGTATTTTAAGAGTTTGGTTTGCACATGGGTAGATATATGTGTTTATGTTTGCTACAATTCAATTTAGTTTAATGCATCTAACATATATAAAGCACTCTAATAATGGGATATCTAACTACAAATTAAACATGGTTCTTGTCCTATATAAGGTACCAATAGGGGAGTTGGACATGAGTACCACAATACAAAGGAATTGTGATATATGTAGCATGATTGGTGTGTGTGTGTGTGTGTGTGTGTGTGTGTGTGTGTGTAGTAGATAGAATAGACAGTCATTTATTGCTGTCATTATTTAATAAATATATCATTTGACCTTAGACTTAAAATTTGGTTGATTTTGAAGGTTGTGTGTGTGGAACAAAGTCATTAGAAGATGTAAAGCTTTAAAAGGCATCAAGTTGAGATGTGGTTTGTTGAGAATAGTGAGTAATTTGGTATAGTTGTGATTCTTTACCCTAACTGCATGCTACCTTACTTGGGTAGCTTTTCAAAATATTTATGCCCAAGGTGCTACCCTAGACCAGTTAAATCAATAGTTGGGGATGGTCCCTGCACTTTGCTAGTTTTAAAAGCTCTGAGGTGGTTCTGATGTACAGTGAGGACCGAGACTCAAGTTTGAGAGAATAAATATAAGCAGCAAGATAAGAGATTGTTTAACTATCAAGGCAAGAGATGATAAGTATCTGGACAATTATAATAGAAATAGAAAGTGTTAGGAAAAAAACCCAAGGCATTTTACAGTGGTATAACAGGGTTTGATGACAATTATACGTGGGAAGGTTTTTAAAAAGTGAAATATTTAAGATACCTGCCAGGATTCTAACTAAAGTGACTGGAAAGTTGATGACAGAGTATATTTGTGAAAATATAACATACTAAATATTGTATGGGGGAACCTCATATGAAAGCATACCAAGAAAGTTGGATAGAATGTAGCAAATATTCTTATAAATGAACATCAGAGCTTGCCAAAAAAAGAAATATTAATCCCTAGGGACTACAATAAATGACAGCTTATCAGTGTAACCAAATGGTAATTTGTCACTGAAGTGAAGCTATCAAGTGAACAGTAGGATATTTGAGTGTAAAACTTAGGGATGTTAAAATGTGAAAAAAGAAATGTCTTAAAGTTGCTATATGTTTTTTTGAAATACATATATGTATTAAAAGTATAAAGAAATTATAAACATTAAAGGTATTCAGGATAGTGATTACTTCTGGCGATTCAAATGAGATTCATGACCTCCAACTGTATTGGTAATCCATTGTTTTTGCTGAGTGGGTGATTTATGGGCATTCATTATATTTTCCTTTATATATCTATTGCACACTTGAAATATTTCATAAAAATGAAGGAAAAAAACTATTGATGCCATTATCCCAGAGAAAGAATGCTGGGGTTGGAGCAAATCTTTGCAGCAAGCTCAGTTTGGGGTGGGGGAGTATGAGATATCTGGGCAGAAGAGGGGGCAGAGGAGAAGGTGGGAGAGTGCTGGAATACAGGAACAGGGAGGGGGTGTGTTTTAACAAGAAAAAGACAATAGTTGCTTAACAGTGTCATAGTTGGTTAACAGTGTCAGATGCCATAGAGGAATCAAAAATAAGACAACTGAGAAGGGGTTGTTGGACTTTTCTCAGAACATTTTACTAGCAGAACTCTCTTGATAGCAAGTAATAGAAACTGAACTCAAACTAATACAAGGGAAAAAAGCTTACATAATCAAAGGATGAACTGAAGAGAACAGATGCAGGAAGAATAGTGATAGCCTGCCTGGTGTCGCTCAGTGGTTGAGCGTCAACCCATGGACCAAGAGACCTGTTCAGTTCCTGGTCAGGGTACATGCCTGGGTTTCGGGCTCAATCCCCACTAGTGGATGTGCAGGAGGCAGCCGATCAATGTTGTTACTTCTCTATCCCTCTCCTTTCCTCTCTGTCTAAAAATCAATAAAAACATATTTTTTAAAAAGAATAGTGATAACTGGAACTGTACACTCTAATATCTTTAATGTTTTTCTTTTTTTATCTAACCAGAGAGAAAGAGGCATTGATGTGTGAGGGAGAAATATCAATTAGTTGCCTCCCACATGTGCTCTGACCAGAGATCAAACCTGCAACCTAGGTATGTGCCCTGACTAGGAATTGAACCTGCAACCCCTTGGTGTATGGGATGAAGTTCCAAACAACTGAGCCACCCAGCCAGGACTTCAGTGTTTTTCTTTATCTCACATCTCTTCCTCTCAGATTAGCTTTCTCCATGGTTGTGGATACTGGTCCTGTGGTAATATCCTTATGGCCTAGACCCCAGAGAAGAAAGGGATTTCTCTTTCTCTTCTTTAGTCTTCCCTTAATTTACATGGTTTATACATTTCTAGGACCACAGGGAAAAAGACTTTGTCTATATGTAATTTTTAATTTAGGATTTAGGTTCATTTTTTATATAAATATCTTTCATCCACATGAATAATTGGCAGGAAATTTAAAAATCATGTAGGATACAGGGCAGTTTCTGTTGGGTAGTACTGAAGTACACATTGCAGTACATCTAGTGTTCCTGGATCTCACCCATTTCAGTGTCAATCATTGTGGTACTCAGAAGTGCCCCACTGATTTCCAGCATACATATCCAGGCAGTGTGTACTCTTTGAGAATCACTGATCCAGGAGAAAAGCAGAGGAACCAGCTCCATTAATAAAAACAAAAACTCCAGACTACCTTCTTCCCAAAGATTTATATGAATCACATAGCACAACTGATTGAGATTCAGATAATTTACTGAGTACCTACTCTGTTAGGTCAAGCCTTACTACTTGAAAGAATGTGATAAACTAAGATAATTTGAAATAGAAAATTAAGTGAAGGATAATGGAAGAGGTTCCTATGTGAAACTTTTGTATTTAAAAAAGGGCTTTTTAAAGTGAAACAGATGAGAAGTTTCTTGTAAATCTCTTATTTACTTTTTAAAAAGAAACTACTACTCTATGCCATGAAAGTTAATTTTTTTAGTAATTTTCAAACATCAGTTTTTAATGACAAGAATCCCATTATAAGTGGTATTGGTAACTTTTATTTTATCAGATTCAAACACTGCAAAAACTATTCTTTTAAAGAAAAGTCCATTTTTTTAATTCTTTTGAAATTTATGAAACACAGGGAATAGAGACAAACATTACTGAGTTGTTTCCCTTGAGAATTTTAGTAGGGTATATTTATAAATTTAATCAAAATCATATGAAGACTTAGTAATGCTGCTGTTAAATTTGTAATGAGTTGTAGGCTTTTTAAAATTCCCCAACTGGCTTTCATCCAAGTAATTTGTTTGCAGAGCTTAGATGTATTACATCTGAGGAAAGACACACAGTTAACTATTGACCCTATCAGTAAAATATTTCAATTTCTAAATGTTAACATGCTATTTATATAGTACCTACTTATCAATCTATATCATTTTACAAGTTCAAATATATAAAGTTGGAGCTAGAAATTACAATCTTTAGCCTTTATTATCCCAAAAGTTGGTAATATTTTATATTAGCATGATAATGCATTATCCTTGTGAATTGATTCCAGTATAATGTAAATTTAATGTTCATATACATGCTTTTTAGAGGCATATTTGTTGAAAATGGTTTATCTTCTAAAATATGAATTACAGAAATATATATTATGGTCTAACAAATTTTTAGAAGTCAAAAATTATTTTAAAGAATATCAACATCTTTTGAAGACTAGATAAAAATTAAGTATTAGGACCAATTTTTAATCATTTAGACTCTCACTTCCATTTAGTAACAGTACTATATGTGAGCATTAGTTTTCTCAGGCCAGTCCACAAAGACCTTTTTGTGCAATAAAATACAGTACAGTAAGAAGTAATATCATCTCAGCAGGATGGAAAAACAATAAAAGTATTGAAATCTGTTGCTTAGGAAAACCAAGTTTACTTAGAGGAGGATCAGACAGTCTTCATAAGACTTCTGCAGATGTTGTATAGTTTGATAGTATTTGGTGGGAAGTTTCAAGGGGGCTTTTATCTTCATAAATAGAGTAGAAGATTTGAAATAACAGCGAATCTACGATTGACTCTTCTTGCTATAAATGTATCAAGTATTTTTTCATGAATACTTGAAAGTCAGTTGTGTTAGTTAATTTTCCAAACTTCACATATATTTGTACTGATTCTTTTCCCATAGTTGTGGAGATAGAAGTTTAAGTGATGTGGTTAAATTTCAGTTCAGGTAATAATATTCATTAGTTTAGTTATTCAGATTATTTTGAAACACACTGTATTGCTAGTATCACAGATTAATATTTACTATAAATGCCTATAATGTCAAAACTATTAAAACAGACTAAAATACACATATTAAATGTTTCCAGTGTGTGGGGCTGTTTTGAGAATTTAAAGTATTAGTAAACATTTTAAAATAATTTGACCCTTGAAATAATAGTGATTTTCATTTGGGGTAAATCATATTCAAGCATGTTTACAAAATGATTATTTAATTGGGCATTACCTAGAACTTACATGACAAAGTGTAAGGGCATTGAATTAATTTTACTTCTTGTAAATGTTACTGAGAGTAGCATCTCTCTCTCTTACCCATATGCAGATATCCATATTTCTTTGATAGAATCTAATTTGAACACATCAAGACAGATTGGCATTTTCAGTATCATAAAAAACTGCTTACTTAATTGCTAACCATATTTAGTATGGCCTTATAACAAAGTAGGACCTTAAGTGTCATGCTTTGTCTTTAATGTGCACACTGGAGCTGGATTCATCTGTCCTAGACAACTGCACTTCATGAATAGAGTTTTTTCTTGATAGGCAATTAGCAGTAATTAGGAAGATTCACCTCAATAAGATGTCAACAAGAGGTTGTTTAAAAAAGTTGAATGTCAGTAACTTAAAAAGAAAGTTCTTCTGACACATAGGTATGGCATGTGAAACATGAAATGTTAATTTAACTTTTCTGCTTATTATTCATGCACAATATTATTTTGTCATTCAGACACTACACTGACAGAGTGTAAAGGGTGTTAAAATAGTGCTGCTAGAATAAAAAGAGGGTTAATCTACCATTGGCCAATTAGCCAAAAGGTACTTAATGGTCTCTAAAGGCTACTGAAGTCTAACTACTAGCAAAAGCATTGGTAAAAAGTCCTCTATATTACCTTCATTTGCTTGACATTTTGCGAAACATCCTGTAAGCTTTTAATAACTGCATTTTTCAGAAAATGGTTCATAGATGAGTGATGTAGTAACTCAGTATATTTTTCATAAGAAAATTTGTTACATAAATAATTTCATCTCTGGTTAAAATTTTTGTTCTGTTTTTTTGTTTGTTTTTTGCTCAGTGGTTTAAAATTTTTAATTCATTTTCTGAAAGATTTTCAGTATAACAGGGAAACTCCTGTTTTAAATTGAAAAGACTTGTTACTAATTTGAAAGAGTTATTAATCTGAACCATTTATTTTTATAGATAAGTAGTTATATGGAAAATATTCTGCTAGTGATCTAGAAACCCATGTAATTTTCTTTGCAACTCATACAATGTTTTAATTAAGTGACTATGCTTTTAGTTTTATACATGTGCAATGTACAGAACTTTATTTCTTTTAATTTTATTCTTTTTAAAAGAATGATATTCCCAATGAAAGAATATTGATTCTATTCACCGAGGGGGAAAGATCATTAAGATCATGGTGACTTTCTAGGAGGTTCTTGCCCATAGGATTTACGTAGATATTGTTCAACCAGAATTTTCTCTTCAGTCTCTTTTGCTTTAATTATGGTAACAAAATTATGATGAGTTTTAAAAATCTCAATAAGATTTTAAAATTGCTGCCTCTACTCAAGTATGAACAAGAATAATCTGATTGTGAAATATAAATGAATTTGTTTATGTATTTACCATGAAATAACTTCATTCAATATTCTCAGTCGTATGCAGAATTCAAGATTAAAGATTTTGGTGAAATAATTGGAAACAGACTATTCCCACTTAATGATTGCTTTTCCCTACTTTGAGTGTCAAGGCCTTTGGGTTTCAAAAGGAGAAAGAAAAATAACAGACTCCACTATTTTTATAGATGGGAACTGACCCTCACTTTTTACTCTGGTTACTGATTGACCTTTTCCAACAGTTGACATCTAACCTTTGCCCTAGCATGGACTGGAAAGAATCCTTCTGCCACCAACTATTTCCTCCGTAGACTTCCCAGAAACCCAGCTCCTGTGACCCTGACATTCAACCTCACATTTAGGTGGATATTCTAGAATTTCCATGTGTCTACTTTTCAGACCCCACTATCCCAAGTAAAAATGTTTTCCAAATTTTTAAAATGGTTCATTACTTTAAGCTTCTAATCCAGTGGTGAAAAACATATGGGGAGAACTGAACAATGTCTTTCAATGCTGTAGTGCGGTTACTGTTCAGAAAAACGTTAGGTCAGAATCTGCCTCTTATTAGAAGTAAGAGCCATCCCACATCCTATTCCTTTCCCTTGGAACACTGCTCCTAAACTGGCTGAATGGTCAAAAGCATTTTCATTACACATGCCACAACTAGCAGCATGTCCGTCGAATAGGGAGATGTTGAGTATTTTCTTCTTTGGAGGTATCAAGATCTGAGAGTACCTAAACATATATTGTGTGCAGGGTGATTGGGGAGATTATTCTTTTAGATTTAATTTTTTTAAGCCCTTTACTTATTTTCACAAAAGCCTTCTAATTTTACTTATTTTTACTTTTCACTTGCACTGGAGAATAAAATGTTTTCCACAGGCCTTCTTTTATTTTTTCTGATAATTCATTCATTTTTGAACATTAAAATGTTTACTGAGGCTGGAGAAGAGACCCCTGATCTCCTCAGGACTGCCCTCAGTTTACTGGTGACACTTTCTGTAGAGTAAAAATTGGAAATCAGGGTGTCTGTAGTTGTAGCTGTGGTCTTTAATGTTCTATCTAGCATCAAGGAAACATTTGACAAAAGAAATCAAGAGGGATACATGGAAGGAAACTGGCTATAACCAGCATGTACCAGACAAGATTTAAAGGCAGCAGCAGTTCCCTTAGTCCCCCCTTTTATTTCTTCAGAGCATTTAATGTAGTTTATTACATGTTTCTAGGTTATAGACCAATAGTTACCTAAAGACAAGAATAACTAATGTTTATCATTGAAAACATAGAGTTAGTACAGTTCCTACTACATAGTATGTATAAAAAAATGACTGATGGATATTGAATCAGTTTCTGAATCTAGATATTCTTTATCAAAATCTTTCAGAAAATGTTAAGTTGGGGCCCAGAAAAAAGAAATTTATGAATGAACTCCCATGTAGGAGAACAAAGGAAAGATGTCAAGGGCAGCTCAGCTGCCCTGCTCATGGGGCCCCACGGTGCCTGTTGAAAGCAGCCCAAGGAAGCTTCTGGCCAGAGGACTTTTGCTTGGCACTTAAACTACAAAGTGCAGATCTGGTAGAGGCAATTTATATTCCCAGCACAGAAAATGGAACCATTTTTAAAAAGCAATTTAAGAAATAAAATTAGTATAAAATTATGGATAAGGAAAAGAAAATTGAAGCAGAGGAAGATGTTATGAAAGCTGCATACCATGGGGCTCAGGGTACTTACCCATGGTGGGGCAGGGTGACAGCAAGAGAACAGGGGATAGGTTCAAGAAAGGGCTTGCTTTTTTAAAAATTGGGATTCATTAGTTTTTCATGCTACGTAACAAAATCACCACCCATTTGTCACCTTAGAAACAGCACACACGCTCATTCCCTCACAGTTTCTGAGGGTCGGGAGTCTGGGACAGCTTAGTGGGGTCCCGCCTCCCAGTGTCACAAGGATGTGATCAGTGTCAGCCGGATTGCCTTCCTTTCTGGAGCTCGGGCTTTCCTTCCAAGCTCCTGTGTGTGCTAGGAAAATTTATTTTCTGTGGTTGTAAGACTGAGGTCCCTGTTTTCTTTTTTTCATTCTCACCCAAGGATATGTTTTTATTGATTTTGAGAGAGAGAGAGAGAGAGACATAGATCAGTTGCCTCTCATATGTGCCCTGACCGGAAATTGAACCCATAACCTTTTGGTGCACAGAACAGCACTCCAACCAACTGAGCCACCCAGCCAGGCCACCACTGTTTTCTTGATTGCTGCTGAACCATTCTTAGTTCGTGAGGCCTTCTTTAGACCCTTGACTTATAGCCTCCTACATAGCCCTCTCATAACAGGGCAAGTTACTTCTTCAAGTTCAAAGGAGAGTCTCTCTGACCTCAGGGAGGGCCCCCTGACCTTCTTTTACAGGATTCACCTGGTTAGGTCAGGACCAGGGATAACCTTGCTTTTGGTTAACTCAAAGTCATATTAGGGGCCATAATTACATCTACAGAATTCTTTTTGCATATAACATAATTCAAATAATGTTATCATTGGAGTGATAACCCATCATATGCATAGGCCCACCCACATATGAGGGGAGGGTATTGTATAAGGGCGTAGGTGATTGGGGAATCACCTGAGAATTCTGCCTACCACTCTGCCCATTACTGAAGAATGGATTCTCCAGTATATTCTTGTTTCTTATGGTTGCTTAGAGGGTTAATTATTTTTCAGAGATTTAGGCTTCCTTCAATGTTACATTTAAATAAATAATTAATAACTAGCATCTAGTTTTAAACTTTTATAGTGTTAAGTTCTATTTTATAAGCTTTGGTTAGAATAATTGACTACACATAGATCAATACAAATCTCAGTACTTATTCTCATTGAAGTCAACTTTTAAATTGGAATAGTCTTTTAAAAGATTGTGGAGGGATTGCACTACTGAAATATAAAGGGAGTAACTGTCTGCCTTCAATAAGCTTGTAGCCTAGTAGTGATCCTAAACAAAGGTCAAACAAAGAACTCTCCCTAAGACAAAGTAAGATTTCTGCCTTGAGAGAAATTATAGGGCTGTCATACATGTATAAGAAAGCTTTTCATTAATCAAAGTCTTCATCCTTTTAAGACACCTCTCAGACCACATGGTTGCATTTACCACAAGATAATGCTAACAGTGATGCTGCCCATTTAAAATTTACCAAGTGATATCATAGATTTTTAAGAAAATTCTAACCTCAAAATTACCTTTGCTAGGCAGGCATCATCATCTCTTCTTTTAAGTGAGGAAATAAAGTGAAATGCTAGCCCGCTCAGCGACATTCAGCGGGGAAGCAGTAGACCCCAAACTGGAACCCAGAAATGATGACTCCTCCACGTGCTTTCTTATTTATGGTTTTAATATAATATGACAAGTATTTATTTTTAAATCCTTGATTGTAGATGGAAATGCAATAATGTAGAAATAAGAATCATGCTCCTGATTTAAAAATGACTATTTTACAGGCAATCTCAATTTATTGGTAGATTTAGAGCAAATCTCTTTCTAACAATATCAGCACAGAAGTAGTCTCACATGCCAAACCAAATGTAAACAAAGTTATTTATACTTCTTGCCTCATCTATAGTGTTTCTCAAATAAGAAATAGAATGCTTAAACTGAGAGAAGTTAGTAATAGAACCATAATTATTTGGCCGAAGTTCTAAAGGGCAATTAAAGGATGCCAAATGGATGGCCTGTTTCCTCTGTTTTGATAAGTACTCTTATAGCATTTCAAGGCATAAATGACTAATATTAGAAAAATATTTTAAATACTATAGATTTTAAATATTGTTTAATCAGAACATGATTTACATTTTACTATATTACTAGTCATTTGATTTATTGTCTTCAAATTTCACCATTTCTAAATTTAATAAATTTTTATATTGTTAAATTGAAGTTAAAATCTACATATACATGTCATTTAGAGAAATATATTTATTGGCTTGGTTTTTCCTCAATGAAGGATATATTTATAGAGTCTGGATCTGCCACTGTGGAAAGAATGGACAGAAATCCAATGGCATATACATTTAACAAGTGAGAGGAGCCACTGGGCCATTCATAGGAAGAAAAGGGCCTCATCAAAGTTTAGTTTTCTGAGTTGCCCAAGACCCACCTAGAATTGTAGCTATGTTATGTCTTACCAAATTAAAATCTCAAAATTACCTAATTTAGATTTACTTTCAGGATTGCTAAATGCTCCAGTACATGCTACTTAAGTAAAAGCTAATAATATTACATTGCTAATAAAATTATATTATAATTTATACAGTGATAAACTAATAGATTTTAAATATCAGCTGAAATTAATATGTGTCTTTTTAGCACCATCTCGGCTGCAAACAGGGAGACTTGAATTTTTGAAGCTGTTCTTTTGGTTCCTACTATATAAAAGGCATTGTTTGTAGATACTATAGGGAATACATAGGCGAACAAAGGCACAGTCTTCTAGCAAAGATTTACTGGGGTTCAGGGTTGAGGAGTATGCACAGTGCTGTGGGAGCTAAGAGAATGGGGAAGCTACTTTGTTGAAGAAAAAGAATAAAGAGCAGGATTTTTCCATGAAGCAGGAAATACTAAGTTGCTCTTCCAGCATGAGAGGGGATTCAGCAGAAGGCAACACCATGTGTAGTCCTTGGTGGAGAAATGACAGACATGTTTGGGGGATGGCAGGCAGGTTTGGCTGCAGGCGATGTCTCCCTGAAGCACAGAGTGAAGGTAAACCTTAGAGATCCTGATAGAACCACAGACGCCCTCGCTTTATTCTGTGTGGGTGAGGGACCTTGAAGGGTTTTGAATAAGGGAATAACAAGTCAGTGCTGTTTGGGGAAATAAGTTGGAGGGTAGGGTGTTATTTCAGTACTCCCAGCAGAGAGACTTCATTTAAAATGTGGTAGAAGGGAATGAGTATGAGAAACATTACATAATTTGCAGATTGACACAACTGATTGGACATAGAAAATCAATGAACAGGGAGGGAGGTGGATTCAAGCTTGGATGGTAACCAGAAAGATTTTCAGTTTTAGGGGAATTATGAGTTTTCTTTCAGATATTAATGATTAGGTACCTTTGGGAAAATTTGTGAATGAACATTTTCTGAGGTTCTATAGAACCACGTTTTTAAATCATAAGTTAAAATATAGCCAAAGAAATTGTTTTTTTCACCAAGCACTTTTTATTTCACCAGAACCTAGTGTAGTATGAAATATATGAAGCCCTAGTTTTGAACCCATGATTTGAATATTCACGTTTGACACTAGACACATGCATACGCAAGTACATACGCAGTTATAGACCTACATGTATGGTTTCTAGAACTTGTGTTGAAATGTAGTGTTAATACCTAAGTTATGTCTTATATTACTGTACATGTTAGCTACATCTTTTGCTCTTTCTAATTAGAATTCTTAACAAAGACAGACTTCCCCCCCTCCGAGAGATTTCAGTACCATCTTGTCTAATTGTTCCTTATGTTAAACTACCACATTATAAGCTTCTTTGGAATAATAAAATAGTAGCGCAGTTATCCTCTTAAGGAGCGCTGGGTGGTTATGTGGTTACAGCTTGGTGGCATTCTGCTGATTACAGATTGGTGTGAGAAGGGCTAACATTAAGACAGTTTCTTCTACACTGTTTCATAAAAAATTACCAGTATGTCATTTAGTAAAATGTTTATGTCATTAACAATTCAGATGTAAGGAGTTTAGTGCAGTCTACCTCAACATTACAAAGAGGACTTGTCAACTATCAATCATGTTCATAAGAGTGAGCGAATTTGTTTATACGCTATTTATTTGATCTAAATCTCTAATAAGCCTCTTCTGCTAATTGGACTTAACATTTATGTTGCTAAATGAGAAGCATTTTGGCTGCTGTATAGAATGGTAAGACCTACCCAGTGGAATAAACAACTAACATCTGTTATCTCGTCCTGCTCCAGCTTGGCTTTTGCCAGTTAAGTACATCAGCCCTGAAGTCAAGGTTATCACATATGTGAGTCTCTGGCTCACCCATGTATATGTGAAGGCATAGAAATAGCGCATCATGAGTAAAAACCAGCCAACCAAAAGCTATTAAGTACAGCTGGTCCATTTTTGTTTTAACCTTTACAAGCCCTACAACCTTAAGAAAAAACTCATAGAGGTTATGAATTTTATAATAACTATTTTATAATTAATTTTATTTCTTTCCCTTAGCATTTTGTGCCTGTAGAATTTTATGCTGATAAGTGTTAGATAAAATGTAATTGCATTTACAATACATTTACATTTATTTTCTTAAAAAAAAAAAAAGAAGCTAAATTTAGATTTGGCTGAGCTTCGGAAAGAAAAAGAAGACTTATTAAAGAAATTGGAATCCTCATCTGAAATCACCAGTTTGGCAGAAGAAGTTTCCCAGGTAACAGTTCCACGGATACAAGTTACATCACTTGGTCCTTCAAGGAGCATGGATTTGGAAATGAAGCAATTGCAGTGTAAACTGAAGGTGACTACAATTTTTATTAAAGATGAACACATATATTAATTTATTGAATCTTTAAAGGCATGTTTAATTCTAATTTAATTCTAGTAATAATGGTAAATTATAGTATAAGTAACCCAAACATTGTTAAGACTGTGTTCAACCTCATCTCCCTGTTTTAGCCAGGTAGACTCTTATCTAGTAATTCATAATACTATTCTCTGAAAAAAGTGACAACACACTATGCTATCATAACTTCAGAGATGATGGAAGCTGAACATTGTCATTCTGCTGCGTCACTCAGCTCCTCTCTGACCCGCACTCCTCCCCCCACTGAACAGAATTCCTCTCAGACGTGTAATGTGGCAACATAAGTAGAATGCTTCCCTTTACACACTAGCTGCTATTTTAATTTGGTGGTTGTTGGTTTCAGACGGGGAAGGTGGAGGGAATGAGGGGAGGGAGACGTACAGAGCAAAGGTGGGCTGGTTTAATAGGTTTAAGTAAGTTAAACCTGAGAGCGAGAATAAAAAGCAATGTTTCTTTTGTTTATAAAGAATTGTATCTAAGTCCAGGTGAAACTGTCAACAACTTAAAAGTAAGGCTGACCTTAGTTTAAATATTATTATCTTGTAAGAAACAGGATTTCTGAGTTTTAATCGGAAAGTTCATTTTCATGCTTCTTAAAAAACTCATTTATTCCTAACATTTAATTATTTTCATCAGTAGGAGTTGCTAGCTGGAAGCTAAAGGGACAGTGTATATGGGACCATCACTATAATGAGAAGCGCTAGAAAGAAAGTTCTGGTTGGAAATGCATAGCGTGTGTTAGAAGTGGAGTGACCACGACTGTTAAGAGGGTATTAGAATATTGAATTGTTAAATAGCTCAGTTGTTCTCAATTAAAATATGATATGTGCACTCTCCCATAATATCTTTAAATGAACAGTTACTAATAAGATAAGATTAAGTTTAAAGTAAGTGGATGTACAATTGCTTGAAAATATTTTGCTTTATTAATAGTAGTCATGTATTCACACTGGCATTAGTTTAGATGCTTGTTGAATACCAGCTTCTTCAGACAGTGTTTATGTGCAGAATTTGCCTCAACCACTACATCTTATAAGTGTAAATACCTTACATAATAGTTTTACGCTTTGGTGCATGTATCTTCTCTTAAAGTGCGTTTCTGTGTCTGAAAAGGTGGAATAAAATGCATGCGTAGAACATTTCCGTGTTTAAGTTTCTGCACAGTGGATAAAAGCACTGAGACGTTCCTTGATCTTACCTATGACAGATCTTTAATTCACTGCTCTGCGATTCTCTTAGGTTTGTCTTCATGGTCCCAACATAACTTTAGTTTCTGCCAAAATAAAATAGAATGTTAGGTCTAGTAATGCTTAATCTGACTTCTAAAAATTTTTAAATTGTTAATAGTTTTCAGTTTATTTATATTTTACTTATTTAATTTTACTTCCTACTAAGGGTCTAACATAATTGGGGTAATAATAGGCCCATGTGAATATCTGTATTATTAGCATTATAGTTTCCCATGATGTAAGTTTTTACCCACCTATAAATTTCTCTCTCACTTTGGAGGAATGTGTGAGTTACAAAGGTGAGACTAATGAGAATGCCTACAGCAATTTAGACCATGCTTGGTAAGTTTGAAGTGACATTGTCCACATCCAGCCTGGAGTCCCAGAACACTGATCAGGCTGCATAGAGACAGAAAGGATAAATCTTTACTTTGGTCTTGTTTCAAGTTTCAATATGGAAATACTGTATTCTGAAAGACCAGGTTCCTCTAAATACATAACACTCTCTGCTACTACAAATTTCTGTTTCAATATTGCATTAGTTTGCTAGGGCTGCCATAACAAAATACAGCAGACTGGGTGGCTTAAAGAATAAAAAATTATTTTCTTATAGTCTTGGAGTCTAAAAGCCCAAGATCAAGGTATGAAAAGGTTTGTTTTTTCTGAGGAAGACGGCCACGTTCTTGCTGTGCCCTCACACGGTTGTATCTCAGTCTGTGTGGTCCGTGTCCTAGTCTCGTCTTCCAAGGACAGCAGTTATGTTGGGTTGAGACCCGCCCATATTTCCTCATTGTACCTTAATTACCTCTCTAAAGGCCCTGTCCAAAGACAGCCGCATTCTGAGGTACCGGGGGTTGGGACTTCAACATACGAATTTTGAGAGGACATAGTTCAGCCCATAATAGGTGTCAAATTGCTAACAAGATTTTCCAAGAAATGACTTATTTTCTAGCTGATGATTTTATGCTCAAGAAAAACTGGTTCGATTTGAATCTATTATAGGTCTACATAGATCTTTTTTATTTTATCCAATTAATTTTAGACTTTTCTATGTAAATTCTTAGGCCTACTTCTCAGATGTATGTGGTTCATTCAATAATTAGAGCACTCATATGCATTTTTGGTTTACCCCATATTAGACATGTTTCTTCAAGGTACCCAACTTTATGTAGATAGAAAATAAAATATTTAGAGACCTATAAATTCCTTCCAGTTACAGTATTTATATTTAGTTTAATGTGCGGTTCTTTATGCAATCTGGATTGAGTAGTACTCCAATTTATGTTTGTGATTCTTCAGCTTCCTAATTGTTGAGAGCATTCCTTTTGGTGCACACTGTGTTCTCTTCCTGTCTCCTGGTAAGTTAATAGTGAAGAATAGTAGTTTTTCAACTACTGTTCCTTTATATACAATTTATTTCCAGGCTGGTTCAAAGTCCTTTACAAACATCATTAACTCATTTAATCCTCATTTCAACCCTATGAAATAAGTTTTATTTTTATAAGTTTTATTATAAGTTCTGTTTTATGTTTGAAAAAACTGAGACACAGAGAGAATAAATGACTTGTCCAAGGCATCACAGCTACTAAGTGACAGCTGAGCTTAGAACTCAAGCCATCTGGCTCCAGAGTCCATGCTCTTGCTCATTACACTCTGAAAATGTACAAACATATATTTAATAAACTTAGGAAAGCTCTAACCAGGATGGATTCT
Organism: Miniopterus natalensis; assembly: GCF_054644295.1. Classification (NCBI taxonomy): domain Eukaryota; kingdom Metazoa; phylum Chordata; class Mammalia; order Chiroptera; family Miniopteridae; genus Miniopterus; species Miniopterus natalensis. The sequence continues at coordinate 21,241,144 of NC_142092.1, read as the reverse complement.
CACCATTGTGACTTTTTGAAGTACGCATTTTACCCCAGATTTTGTCATGCTGCAGATAAATGTTATATAGCCGGAAATGGAAAAGGGTCAGAGGGCCTAGGTTTTGATCACTTTTTGTCCATTAACTTCTTGTAGAACCTGGCTGAGGAAATTACTTAACTTCTCCAGAGGTTTAAAGCAGGGATACCTTTCTATCCACTTAATAAGGACTTTTGAGGATCAAATGAAGTAGCTGTGAGATTTAGAGATCTTGGCAAAAGTATATATCAAGCTGGCATTGTTTCACTTATTATAATTCAGTAATCCCTCAATTATCCAGAAGTCAGAGTTACAGCAGTTGAGCCACCTAAAATAGCAGACTTAAGTCTAAAACTGGAAACAAATCAAACAGCTATCTTAAAATCCACATAATTTATTCCACTGAAGATGTTGTCAGGCTTCATTTACTGCCTGTTGTCTTTTATTTTAAATGCAGCTCTCATAAGTTTACTTCTCAGCAAAAAACACCTCAGAAACAGCAAATTAGAGGAATACATATTAAAGGGCTGGATGGTTGTTTTTAGGCAGGAATATTGACAGAAGCAAGAAATTATGACAGAGAGAAAAAGGAAATATAAATATATTATGGTAAAAATGCAAAATTGTAAAATAGCAGCAGTCTAAGACCATTTAGAATAGGGGTAAGTAGCCATTTATATCATAATAGTTTTTAAAGGCATCACTATATAATGATTTAGTGGTAATATAATAGATATAATAATGTGACATATAATTAATATAGTCATATCTATAAGATAGTATCACTATAATAAAGGTTTAGTATTAGCTTAATGTAATTATGGATGTACATATTTCTAAATGAATGAACAATCACTCCAGAGAGAATTTAAGATTAATGATTAAAGCAGGGGCTTCAATTATCTGGTAAATTCACTAGTGTGGAACATCTTCTATCAATTCTAGAAATAAGACACTACTCATCACTGTAAACATGTAAAATATGGTGGACATTTAGATTGCATTACACAAATATTTAATCAAAACTTTTAATACTCAGTACAATTGCCATATTGAGGTAGCCTTGGGCTTTTAAGAAAATTAATATAATATTAAATATAAAAATTAAAACAACAGTTTATTATTTCTTATGATCCAGGGGGTTGACTGTAAAATTATTTCAGATTTTTTTATTTACAAATGGTATACCAGTGAGATAGTTAAAGTCTGTCTAATGAATCTGACTTATATTTACATTATGTGATTAATGGTTTCATCTTGTCAGAATTACATGTATTTTTTAGCATGAGTCAGTCAAACCTGGTAATAGTTCTAATAGAAAAAATTGATTATAGTTACCAAAAAGATTAGCAAAATAACTATTCCAAATATTTTTAAAGCTCTCATATTAATTTAATACTTTTAAATTTGGGAAATGAATTAATGTATGTCAACACTATCTTAAAAGTGGAAAAACCAAAGTATCAAAATATGTAAAAAAAACAAAAACCCAAAATATGTAAGTGATGTCTCAGATTACATGCTTACTTGGAACTTGAGTCAAAATTGAAAGTAAGGGGTCTTAATGCTCTATTTGTTACCTCTGGCTCCTAGGCTGTGCAGACAACAAATAACACAAAGCTGTTCTACTTTGAAAAACTAATAATTATGTATAAATACATTAGTTATGTCATTATTAATAAGTTCAAGTAAAGAAGTATTTGTGTTTATAACATTCTCTATCAGTTATCTATTACTGTCTAACAACTTATCCTAATATGTCACAGCTTAAAACAACAGCAATTTATTATTTCATATAATCTTCTGGGTTCCCTAATATGCTTGCATTCTTCTAAACCAAGGATTTACTTGGCCTGGAAGTTCCAAGATAGCCTCACTCGCGGGCCTGGCAGTTGGTCGGCTGGCTGTAAGCTGAGGTAACTCAGTACTCCTCCAAACGGCCTTTCCCCTGTACTCTTTGGAAGGTGATCCCAGCGCAGCATAATAAGAGGCACAGGTGCATGCTGCAAAGTCTTAGGCCCAGGACTGATACTTGTACAGTTTTATTTCTACCACATTCTTTTTGTCAGAGCAAATCACAGGTCAGCCCAGATTCAAAGGGTTGGGAGATGGATTCTACCTCTTCATGGGAAGAGCAGCAAAGAATTTGTGACCATATGGAGTCTGTTACAGGTTACTAGTAAAAGCCAGCATTAGTTTTAAGTTATCTCATTAAACCATTAAAATGCTTAATCACATGCACATTTACATTTCACAAAGACAATTCATATCTCCGGTAAATGTATTTTGGGTGTGTACTCTTTACAATTGTGGTTATGGTTGTGTACCTCTATGGTTTGGGCATGTCATATAAAACTTTAGTACACTGTATTTTTATTATAATATATAAAATAAAGCATTTAAAGTATTTTAAGAGTTCATTTTAATTTATAACTATAATTGAAAATTTACTACTCTTCATGAGAATGACATTTTTATGCCATTGAAAGGTGTATTTGAATTTATGTGTATTTCTAATCTAGAATGCAACTAATGAACTCACTAAGCAGTCATCAAGTGTGAAGTCTCTGAAATTTGAACTCCTAGCAAAAGAAGAACACATAAAGGAAATGCATGAAAAGTATGTTTTTCATATTTTTATCCATTGTATTTGGTGCCACCTAGTGGCAGTTAACTCTTAAACGCACCCCAAGAAACAATACCAACATGTCAAAAATTGTTTTCCTTTCTTAGTTCATGCTTAAGCCTCCTTAAAACGAAAATTTAAGGAATATTACATGTAGTGTGGTTGATAGCTGTACGGTTACTGTTTTTTAATTAGAGTAAGAATATGTAAAGTTAGATTTTCCTTCTTAGAGTAGACATTTAATTTTGAATAAATATCAACTAATGGCCTAAAGACTACGAATAGAAAACTTTAGAATGTGTTCAACCAAAGATATATGTGTAGATTGATTCTTATATTGGATATAATGCCTAAGCTTATAAATCTAAGTTGGAAAAAAGGTAAAGTTTTGTTTGTATTTAAAATAGCTGGAGGCTTATGAAAGTTTGTACTTTATGTGTTTATTAACAAAGATGTTTAAAATGTTCTATCTGACACACTCAAGATGATTTTCTTTCTATATTTTTTATAGATATGCTAGAGCTTCCAAGTGATAGCCTATTTAGGTAGAATTCCAATCTTTCATTAATAATTTAATATATAGATTTTGCACACATACATGTCTACTCTATTATATGTGAAGATCACTTAAAAGTGATATCAATAGATAAAACTATTAGAAACAAAAGATTGATTAATTTTTCAAACAGACTATCTTGAAGTTTATTTATCTATTAAAAAGCAGTCTTGCTTATTGTTTAACAGTAAGTGCTCTAAAGAAATGTTCTTTGAATCCTGGTTCCTCTACCTGCTAGTTCTGTGCCTTAATGTAATAGTATTAACTCATTAAGTTCTTACGAGGATTAAATGAGTTGGTACATGTAAAGCACTTTTAACAGTGACTGGCACGTCGTAAGTATGCAATGCATGTTAGCTATTGTTCTGATTATAGTAGTAGTAGTAGTTGTCACTGCATCTGCTATTTTATGCTTAGCATGTTATCAACTTAAGTCAAACGAATATGTCACTTCAATCTCATGCTATTAAATTAGAAGATATGTCTCATTTTAGCATCTTTACATGATATTATAACATTTTACATTTGTTTATTGTAGTACAGAATTGTTTCTTATTAGTGTTAGGCTTTTTGATGGTCTCTAAATACCACTTTGACATTTTTTAGCAATGGAAGAATATAATTTAAATATAATAATTTTGATTTTTCATAACTTTTATTGATCTTTCTCAGTTCTTTTTTGGTTTTAATGCATGTGTAATACTATAATTAGCACGTGACAACTAGGTTATAGATTTTGCAAGTATTCATAAATCTTAATAGAGTAATGTTTATCCCATGCAATTATTTTATTAATTTGCAATTTCATTAATATCAGATAGTATTTAAAAATTAACATTAGGTATAACATCAGATAAGACATTATCACTGTTAATGTATTTTCTATCACTCTTGAAAAATGCCCTTTTTTTCCTTTTAAGGATATCTCGAATGGAAAGGGATATAACCATGAAAAGACATTTGATAGAGGACTTGAAATTTCGACAGAAAGTAAATTTGGAAAGTAATGAGAGTATTAATGAAATGTTAGAAAATCTTGAAAGAAAGGTATGAACTTTTATTTTCCCTGATGCTAAAACATTACTACTCATTGTGTTTACCTTCTTAACCCAAATACTCACTCTTAATAAAATTTATAGAAAATATTCATAGAATATATGGGTGCTGTTATATAATTACATTATTTGCTCTGTAAGTACATTGTTTGTTTTAAAATTCAAGATTCCAAAATCTCATACATAATTTAACACTTTTTTTATACTTATAAATATATCATGAGAAGATAATCAAGTTTAATTTTTAAATCTTTAATATTTCTGGGATACATCGTTACGTTTTATTCTGCAGCTTATTTTATTTAAACTATAATTTTTAATGATAGAATCAAGCATATATTTTAAATCAAAAAAAGTGGTAACCAATAACTATCAGAAGTTTTTAAAAAACATATTACTATAATTTTTTAAAAGTATACTTTTTCTCCTCTCTCTAAGCATGTCCTTGGGTGAGGGTTAAAAAAAAGTACACTTTTCCTTGAATGCACTTAACACAGTGTACTTAGGAAGAGAGTTGTATTTAAAATAGTTGTATAATATCTGACCCCAAAGTGGAAATCAGCAATTTGCTGACTAAGATACATATATACACACATATATATATGTTTTTAAAAGACGCTATTTGCATAGCTCATAAAGCAGCTTGTGCTTTGGCATTCACTAAATGTGAGCCACTCCAGAGAGAGCATCTCCTTTACTTCACTTGTTGGAGATAAAAATACAAGTATCTGTTAGCTCAAATGGATTTAAGAGAGAAAATTTTATACCAGCAAGGCAAATATATATGGATTTCTTTTTCTTTCTCCTCCACACACCCACATAAATTATAATTACTTCCTTGTAGGTTTTAGTACAATGTTATCCTTTAAATTTTGCTTATTTTTTAACTGTAATAATTATTTCAAATATACTAATTATATATCTTTAGCGGCATTAAATGGAAAAAGAAAAAATATTTCCTCTATTCTTTCAAATGTATAATAAATGTGTTATATCACATTTAATTTTATCCTTAAAAGTACATGTAATATTGGAGAATACAACTGAAAATTATCTATAACTTGGTTTAAGAATCAAAAGCAACCATTCCTGCTTAAGGAGGTTTAGGTTAGTAATTAAAGGAAATGCAGTTGAAATTAATATTGTATTATTAGGTAGAAGACTACACATGCCAGTGTTTATACTTCTTTGATGCAATTTTTAGTTTTCTTATTGATTTAGGGACTGTTAGTTTCATTTATAATAGTTCTACAAGTCTTATACTTGAATTTGATATCATTTATGAGAAACCAAATGAAATTAGACTTATTCATGTATTCATTTGGTTTCTGTTGACATAAATACAGTATACTACTAGAATGCCTTCACCAATAATAATTACCTCAATGTTTTCATTACTAGGTGAAGACATTAACTGAAGAGTGTTCCAACAAGAAAGTATCAATCGATTCACTAAAGCAAAGACTTAGTGTTGCCGTTAAAGAGAAGTCACAGTATGAAGAGATGTATCAGAAAACTAAAGAGGAACTAGAAAAAAAGGTATGCTTTTAGGACATTTTCGCTTACAGATGGAATATAAAAATGTCTTTTTCATTTTTGAAGTTGTCGTTTTTGTCTCCCCCAAACTATGATGAGCTACTTAAATGTTTTAGATAAATACAAAGAACACTTTTATCTCTACAGGACACACTAAGAATCTATTTAACATTAAATGTAGTGCTATATTAGAGAAACAGATTTTGTGTCTCGGTAATTTCTTATAAATGAAAACTATTGTTAATAACTGGCACAAGTTGATATAAATTGTTTAGGTCCACCTAAATGTGCAAACTCATTTAATATCTCCATTTGATGTATGAGATTTATGATTTTTAAAAAGCATAAACTAATTTTGATGATGAATATATAAGAATATGTGCTTAGGATATTTTATTGAAAATAAAAACAACCATCAGTTTTACCCAAATAAAAATAAATACATTAGAGAGAGTCATGAAACCCTTTATCTGACGTGCATAACTGACTCTTCCAAATCTGTTTATGAGATATTTTTATTCTATGTCTTTTGCAGGATTTCAAACTTTCTCTCCTAGTATCAAAAATAAATGAGACTGAATCTGCAATGGCAGAAATTGAAACAGCAGCATCTAAGCATCTTCAAGGATTAGCATTGCAAAGTGAGCAGGCCCTTGAAGGTGCACAGAAGAAACTGGAGATAGCCAGTGAGAAAGTGGAAGAGTTCACCTTATTTGTGAAGGTTTGAATTATTTGTGCCTTACTAACTTGTACTTTTCTTCTGGCAGGGTAGGCAGCGGCCTGCTTCAGATGATTTGGGGAATACTTTGAAGTTTCTTTCTGCTCTCCTAAACCACAAGGCATCTTCTCATCCTACTTGCCACATTGTTCAAAAATTTATCTATAAAAGATTTGTTTTTGTAGCTTGAGTTTAAAATTTTCCATTCTATTATTAATATTCTTTTCTTAATGCCAACTGAGTTGTGAAATTGTAGGAATCACGTAATCAAGGCAGGTATTAAGATGAAAGAATTAGGTAATTTCCATTGTACTGCCCTTTTGAAAATCATCCAAGCAAGAAGAATAAACAGAACCTTGTTCCTTAAAGCTAGGGGACATCTGAACCCCCATCCACATGGAATTGATAGAGGAATGGCAAATGGCTTAGCAGAACAAAAAGAGGACAAGCCCAAGTGCCTGCAAAGGGTGCCCATCCAGAAGCTGTCTGACAGCTGAAGAACCCCAGAAACACTCAGGAGCTGGCTCCACAAGGAACCACCAGAGCAGATGATGGGGGGAGGGCAGATACAGGGCTAGACAGGCCGTTTGTTTGAAAGTTTATAAGGAGCTTTGAAGCCTCTGGTCTGCATTTATGCCCCACACCGTCAGGCAGTATTCCTCCCTCAACCTTCTAGAGAAACCAAGAGGAGCAGCTCTGCTTTCAGAGAAACAAGGTACTGAGAGCTAGGAATCTGGGGACTGCTCCACCCCTTTTAATCCCACTGGGAGTTGTTTACGCCTCTGTTTAGTACCATTTATTCTGACTCGTATTATATTTAGCAAACGGATCTATTGCCACTAGATAGATTCAGAGTTCCTTAAAGTCAAGGACGTTTTTTACTAATCTCTGCCTCCACAACATGTACCATAGCACCTTTCAAATAGCTGGTGCAATAATGACCACTAGCTAATCAAATTAAATTTCCGTTAGGGATGCAAAATTTTAATAATAGTCCTTTGGGCATTTAAATATAAGAGCTGAAACAGTTTGACTATAATGAGAGAGTGTCTCTTTTCTTCCGAAATTACAATGTTCTTTGCTTTTTTTTAAGCAACCTTGGATGAGATTAAGTTCCTCATACTACTTTTATCTTCAGATGGCTTGCATGATTAAAAACTAGCATATCATAGCAGTGGAAATTTACTTAAATATATAAAATATTATCAATTTATGTAATCTTTATAAAATGAAGTTAAACCTTGTCCCACTGTGGAGTAAAATAACATTACCATTGTCTTCTTTCCCAAATAACCCCACCATTATTGGATACATACAATTATACTTGCTGAATATACAGGGTGTCCCCCCAAAATGTATATACACTTTAACAGCTGATAGCTCAATTTTGAAAATGAAATGTATTTTAATAAACACTGCCTTTATAATTATTCAAAGTGTGTATATATATTTTTTAGGACACCCTATATATAATGTATACTAAAGTATATTATTTTATATATATTATTATGTCAGTTTTCTCAAGTAATTTTTTTTCCTTTTTTGGTTTCTCTCTCCTGATAGGTTGGTAGTTTGGCATCTCTTATGCCCCAGTTGAGAAAGGCCTCTGGTCAATATATAGTAGAATTTTCTCAAGTTCCCTTATCCACTTAGGAATTGATGTTATTTATAAGAAATTATATTCCTGGGCTTATAGATTAAATGTAAGATGGCTAATAATCAGATTTTATGTATAATGATATATTCTTCATTCCTCTAAAAATAGGAGCTTACAAGATTTTATGCCAGTGTTAATAGTGCCCCAGTTAGAACAAATCCCTTACTTTGTTTCTTTGGAAATCATAAATACTATAGGAGTTTTTTATTTTAAAAGTATCTACAAAATGAATGAATTATCTCTTTTATCTCTATAATGAAGGTTTCAGCTGGTGTAAAGTCAGACCCATAATGCTTAACTCAGAGAGCCCTGAACGATTGCAGAGTATTAATTTAGTAAACGTAATATACCTTTTCCAGATCTAAAATATAATTTCTTTCCAATGCTCTTGAATAGTCTCACTGTTCAACTTATAAGTACTCTCACTGAATATTGTCAGTAATTCATGATATAAAACTGTTTTTATTATGAATTTTAGCTTCATAAACCTTTGTTTTCTTGTTTTATACTCAGCTTAGGGTTTTACTTGTATTTTTAGCTAAGATGTAAAATATGAAATGCATAATTATAAGATTTATTCAAAATGCTAATCATTGTTTTCCCTGAAATATTCTTTTAATCTGCCCTTTAAAAAAAAAAAAAAAAGAATTAATAACCATCAGTTCTTAAAATAGAAGAATGAATTTTATGATTTGAAGTTTTTGACCTTCATGATAATGTCATGGGTGCTCTTCACATACGTAATTCAGCAAAAATTATTTTTAAAAACCAATTTTTTAATTTATGTCCAAGGATATGAATATTTAATGAATAATATTTAATGATAAAATCTCTAGTTGTTCAAGAGTAACATACTGGTCCTTTGCATTTTTTGGCAACAGATAGTATAGAGTGTATGTACAGATGTCTTAATAGGTACAGTCAAGATTGCTGTAGTTTCGTGGCTTATTAATTTCTTATGTATTAAAGGTAACAGACATGGATAAACTGGTATAAACTGGTTTTAGCACTCTTTAGGAACTTTTCCACTATATTTCAATTTGGTATTTAGATTACCTACATTAGAATCATCTGATTTTATTGCATCTAAATAGAATGCATAACATTGGGCCCCCCCCAAATTTGTTGAATCAAAGTCTCAGTTGGAGTGGGGCCCAATAACCTGCATTTAACAAGTTAACTGATTATTATGCATAATAATACAGTTTTTAAAACACTGTCTCACATTGTTTTTATGAATTTAATCTATATAACAAAATACATATCAGTTTGGTATTTAATAACACCCCTTACCACTCATGGCTTCTAGTGGTAATTTGACATTTGTTTTTCTTAACTGTGTATTTAGGGCCAATGCATATTTGATACTGCCACTAGTTTGGCTGCTTAATCCATTTTTCTAATAAGGAGCCACCAGCAACTTAATATCAAAACCAGAAACGCTGGCAGAGGCTGGATATTTTGTTCTGAGGAATGAGGTGATATCATTCTTCTCTTCCTTGCACCTAAGGCCCTAGGACTAGTAGACATGCTGAGGCAACATGCCATCAGTGGCTTTCTAAATCCTACTGCATTACATCTAAGCTTAAACCTTATTTAAAATTTGAGACCTTTCATACTTTGGCCCTATCCTGCTTAGATTCTAATATTCTTTCCCACTGCTCTCAACTTTCACCCATATTGTGCTCATTGCTGCCTTTGCTCAACTTCTGCTTCTTTCTGGACATACATTTCCTTCTTTGCTCTTTGCTCTAAATCCTTCATATTTAGTTCAGTGCCTTCCTCTTCTCTGAATCCTTTCTTTAACTTTGTAGTTAAGAGGTAAGAGCCCTACTCTGCCAGTCACTAGCTATATTACTGCAGGCAAGTGACTTAATCCTCTGCTCCCCAGTTTCCCCATTTATGGAATGAGTGTAGTAATGGAACATACCTGAGATGAGCATTTACAGAAGTTAATATGGATGAAAAAGCATTGCCCAATATACCAGAAGTGCTATCTAAGCGCCAGCTAGTGGTAGTGGTGCCAGTAGTAGTAGTAGTAGTAGTATGGCTCTCATTTATCTCCTGAATATTTATTTTACGCAACACATAAATTAACATGTAACTGTGAACTCTTGTATTTTTCTTTTTGTTTCAAGTAGATTATAGCCAACGTGGGAGCAGAGACATTGAAATTCATTATCTGCAAAGAACTGACACATAACAGGACTCAATAAATTCTTGAGGAATTGATTTTATATCTGCTTCAAGAATGGCACTGGACAAGTGTACCAATCACTGCTCAGCTTGAAAACTCTGTGGAGGCTAGAGCTGTGCACATTCTCTAATGAGCATAAAGAACGTACATAGTTCCTACAGGGAACGTTATGATCACCAGGACTCATTCTATGCAGAGCTATTAGGGTGTCCTGTATACAAAAGCACTTAATAAATATTATTAGTAGTATTAATAGTAATAATGTTATTCTGGCCCTGTTGTGGAATCTGTGCTCCCTTTAGTCTTTTCATTTATTCATAGGGCACAGCAAGATTACAGAAGAGGTGGAGTGGCCATCTGTTCTAGATCTAGTCTTGAATATGGAATTTCGCCCTGGGGTAAAATCAAGTGCTTTGAGCATCTGGGCTGAATATATGTGGCAGAGTAGAGGCTTTGAATTCTCCTAATAACTGAATAAAACACACAAGGGAAATTTCTAGAAGTATTTGCTCAGTTTGATTGAGCCCTGATATAGGCTTGTTAATGGGCTTGTATGTGAAAGTCATATGCCAAATTCCGTCTTCTCAATGGTTTTTGTTAGCCGTGAAATAAATATCAGCCAAAGAACAACATTTAGCCTGGAGCCTAAATCATTTAATTATCAGTATGTACTTAGTTTGGTGAGATTTAGTGAGATGTTTTGGGCATATAAATTTCCTGCTTCTTTAGTGAGAACATTTGTGGAGCATTTATACTTTTATTTTTATATGTGCAATTATTAATACTTTGGCACACTGATCTAGTCTCTTACGATTTTTTCTGTTCTTTTTTTGCAGCTTTATTGAGATATAATTGACATGTAACATTGTTTAAGTGTAAATATACAATGTGATGATTTGATACATGTATATATTACGAAATGTTTACCACAATAAGGTTAGTTAGCACATCCTTCACCTCATGTAATTACCACTTTATTGTTGTAATTATGATGAGGACATTTAAATATACCCGCATAGCAATTTTCAAATATAGGATACAGTGTTTTTAGCTAGAGTCGCTATGCTGTATGTTAGATCCCTGGAACATACTCTCTTTATGACTGGAAGCTCATACCCTTTGACCACCGTCTCATTTCACTCACCACGCCCCCAGCCCCCAGCAAATAACCATTCTACTCTTTGCTTCAAGAGTTCAGCTTTTTAAGATTCCACATATAAGTGAGATCATAAGGTGACTTATTTTAGTTAGCATAATGCTTTCAAAGTCCATCTGTGTTGTTGCAAATGGCAGGATTTCCTTCTTTTTATGGCTGAACACGGTTCCATTGTGTATATGTACTGCATTCTCTTTATCTGCTCACCTATCGATGGACTCGTAGGTTGTTTCCAGGTCTTGGCTATTGTGAATAACGCTGCAGTGAACATGGGGGCGCATGTATCTCTTTGGAGTCTTGATTTCATTGCCTTTGGATATATACCCAGAAATTAGATTGCTAGGTCATATGGTACTCCATTTTTAATTTTTTGAGGCTCCTCTGGATGTTCTGCATCCACAGTGCTGCACCTGCTTGCTTTCCCCCCAGGGTGCAGCAGGGCTCCCTTTCTCTGCACCCTCGCCATTCGCTGCCGCAGCTGTTTGGTAACAGCCATCCTGAAGGGTGGGAGGTGATACCTCATTGCGGTTTCGATTTGCATTTCCCTGATGATTAATGAGGTTGAGCACCTTTTTATGTACTTGTTGGCCATTTGTTATGTGTTCTTTGAAAAATGTCTATTTAGGTCCTTTGCCCATTTTTAAATTGGATTATTTGGGTTTTTGCTATTGGTTATATGAGTTGTGTGTAGTTTGAAGTCAGGAAATGCAGTGTCTCTGCCTTTGTTCTTTTTAAAGATTACTTTGGCTATTACTTTGGATCTTTTGTAGTTCCATATAAATTTTAGGATTGAGGCAGAGATGCCTCTATCATTGCTACTATCAATACTTGCTTTACAGGTTCAGGAAATGCAAACAGACAAGAAAAATACATAATTATAGGAATGTATACAATCAAACTGATTGTAAATGGCATATTTGTGTACCTAGAAAATCTAAGAGAATAAAATTATAAACTATTAAAACTAACCAGATAATTTGGCAATGAGTTTAAAACAAGGTTAACATACAAAATAGAATATTCTTTACATATAATAATATTTTAAAATGCTATTTTTAAATTTCTATTTACAATAATAAAAAATAACTGTTAAATACCGAGAAGTAAACCTTTCAAGAAATGAAGAACCCTATACAGTACTGAAAGACAAAACTGAACTAAATAATTGGGGAGAAGTACTGTTTTTCTGAATGGGAAGGATCAATATTGCAAACATGAGAATTCATCCCAATACTAATCTAAATGTCAGTGTAATCCAGATAGTGACAAACTGAGTCCAAAAAATAAGTGAAAGAAAAAGAATGAAAATGGCTGAGGAAGGAGAAGAATGTCAGGGAGAGGAGGACTTTCCTTAACAAGCATCGAATGAGGCTGTAAAACTAGTAGATAAAACAGTGTGATTCATGCAGAAATAGTGTGTCCAGCCTGGGGACAGAGCACAGTTCTACCATTTTACTGTCCCACCAAAAGCACACAAGTGTTTCAGTGCCTCCATGCTCTTGCCAACACTTGTTGTCTTCTGTTTTTTAACAGTAGCCATTCTAATGTGTGTGAGGTGATAGCTCATTGTTGTTGTGATGTTTTTCAGTAAGTGAGAAGAATTATATTTTTAAAAAATATTGTTTTCATTGATTTTTTTAGAGAGAAAGGGAGGGAGAGGGAGAAAGAAATGATAAACATTGATCAGCGCATGCCCCCCTGCACGTCCCCCTGCACCCCAGTGTTGGAAAGAATTTGGAGAATAGAGATTTTCATCCATTGTTGGTGATGCAAGATTTGAGGGAAAACTAGAAGTTTCTGATAATGAAACATTCACCTACCATATGACTCAGCAATTCTATTTTAGGTATTTACCCAAAGAGAAATGAAAACATAGGTACACACATACACACAAAATATGTATTCAGGAATATTTACTGCCATTTTATTTCTGATCATCAAGAACTGGAAACAGCCCAGAGGTCCATCTACAAGATAATGGACTAGCAGCCTTATAATTATATAATGAAATACAAGTTGGCAATAAAAATAAATGAACTACTTATGCATATAATAATGTGGATGAATCTCTAAAACATCATTAGTGAAGAATCCAAACACAAAATAATACATATTGTGTGATTACATTTATATGAATTTATGGAACATGCAAAACTAATCTATAGAGAGAAAAAAATACCAGAGAGTAGTTGCCTCTTGGGGCTAGGTTTGGGGGTTGACTTGGAAGGGACACAGCGAACTCTCGAGTGATGGAAATGTTCTTTACTTTGATCTGGGTGTGAGTACCTAGTGTTTTCATTTGCCAAAGCTCATAAAACTATACAGTTAAGACTTACACATCTTGCTGCATATAATTTTTATCTCAAAAAAGTAGTAAAATTAACTATAAATAAATATTGATCTTTGGTTAATGCTGTGTGTAGGGGGAAACTATACAGGTATCTACAACTTCCTTTGAAATGCATCAAGAAAGTAAGGTGGGTCAATGGATAGACAGGTATGTGATAACGCAAGTATAGCAAAACTTAATTGTAGCATATAGGTAGTGGGTACATAGTTGTGTGCTATACATTTCTTTAAACTTTTCTGCACGTTTGAAATTTTTCATAATAAAAGATTAGAGAAAAATGTTCACTTTGGAGAAAAATCCACTTCTCCCCTTCTCTCCCTTGGAACCATACAACAGATAAGGAGAATTAGAAACAAAAATTCAACTCCTTTTTAAAGAAAACCTAGGTCAGAGCTAAAACTCTGTATTTCAAAATACATGGAAGAGCAGTGAAAACCAGGTGAGACTGAAGGCATGCAAAAGGAAGCAGAAATAAGACGGCAAGGGGAGAATACTTAAGTGCTGCAGACCTCTGAAAGGTCAGGCAAATACATACTCTTCAAAGATGGTCACATGAGGTGCAAACCCTGAATCCCGTCTTTGCAGCAGTAGAATGGATCTTCTGTGGTTTGTGACAAGCGCTTCCTAGAAGTGGTTTGTTTTCAACGAGAAGGCAGAACTTAAGGAAGAATTACACAGGCAAGGAGGCAAATCTGTAGGAGGCAACTCTTTTCATAGCAGCCAAGAAAAGAGAGTGCTTACATTGTTAAAAAAAACACACAAAAAACCAAACCATAACAAAAATAACCTCACTAATAGAATTCATCAGAAAACAGTTAAATTCATATGTAAAATTTCACCAGCTTGGAACTTAGTATAGGCCCTTGTGCCACATAACTTTCCTCAAATAGGTGATCCAGGAAAAACTTTTCTCCTTCAAAAACGAGTCCTGGAAAATGAAGCTACACAGTATGTATACAACTATATCAGAGTATGAATGGTGGAAATAAACAGGAAAAGTAAATGGCAGGAAAGGAGTTTCACCACTGATAAGTTGCCACAAAGCAGATTCATACTTTAGTGTGAATTACAAATATTAATGAAATAATTTCCTCTTAAAAGCACATTTAAGGTGGAAGTAAATGTAAGAATTTAGGTAAAAAGACGGTGAAACATAGGAGCAGATGAAAGCAAGTTAACAGACAAAGCAAAGATGAGAGATAAAAATTATCTCAGAAAAAAAAATATTGTTGGTTTCTTATATATGTGTGTATAAATATATTAAAATTATTGTATTTAATTAAAAGAAAAAGAAAAAATTACAGATTCACAGAACAATATGAATAGACCTTTAGAACACCAGAAACAAAAGAAGTCAGACATAAAGGAATATGTGGTACATTATTCCATTGATGTGTCATTTAGAACAAGAAAAAATGGTATAAGATGATGTAAATCAGAACAGTTCCTGTCTGTGTGTGAGAGGAACTGCCTGGGAAAGGCTAAGAGGGAAATGTGTGGATT
Source organism: Miniopterus natalensis (assembly GCF_054644295.1). Lineage (NCBI taxonomy): Eukaryota > Metazoa > Chordata > Mammalia > Chiroptera > Miniopteridae > Miniopterus > Miniopterus natalensis. Next base: position 21,225,772 of record NC_142092.1, on the reverse strand, counting down.
ATGAAGATGTTCTGTATCTTGGGTAGGGTGGTGGCTACATAGATGCAAACAACTGTCAAAGCTCGTTAAACTAAATACTTAAATGTGTGATGGATACTAAGCCAAATTCAGATAACTGCTACCCCATCAGTAAAGAGCAGATAAATCCAGTCTCATTAAAACTACTATAGAACATGGAAAGAGAAAGATCCTTCCAGAATTTTGGAAGAGTGCACAAAATGGAAACCAATCTCCTATTAATGTAGAAATACTAGATAAAATATTAGCAAACAGAATTCACCAGCACAACAAAAAAATAATACATCACAGCAAGTGGAGTTTATTCCAGAAATGCAAAGATAATTCAATACTACAAAAATGATTAATAATTCTGTTAATAGATTTATGATGAAAAATCATGTTTATATGGGTGCTAAAATGGATTTATGACAATTTGATATTCAATTTTTATGAGAAATAAAAGTAAAATTAGTAAGTAGTTAACTACATTAAGCTATATATTATATATTAATATATTAATATATATTTCTTAATATATTAAAATATGGTTCTCAACTCAAAAGTTGGCATAGTATTTCCTAGGAAGTAGACAGACTCCCACTAAAATCAGGAACAAGTCAGGTATACTCATTAGTATTACAATGCAGTATTAGTCAGGAGTAACTTAATCACTGATGCCGTAAGAAAAGGAAGAAATAAAAGGTATAAAATTTGGAAATTAGACAAAATTATCAATATTTGCAGATATGACTCAATTTATAGAAACTTCAGTAAGCTAAATATATAACAGTTTTTATATATACAAACAGTAATCATTATTAGAAGTGCCCTCCCCAAAAGTAAAATGCCCAGGAATAAACTAGATTTAGAAAGAGAAAACCTAAAAATGATCCTCAGAAACAAAGACATAAACAACCAGAAGGGAATACCATGGTCTTTGATTAGGAAGAATGAACATCCTAAAATGTTAACATGATCCAAATAAAATTTAACATGACTCAAGTAAAATTACCAATAAGGTTTTTTTTAGAGGAATGGAATCTAGACAAACCATATCTGAATTTTATATGGAAAACCAAACAAGCAAAAATTACCAAAAAAATAGTTCATTTATTATAAAGCCTCACTAGGTAAAATATGTTCTAATGCTTCATAAATAAAAAGAGAGGTGGAACAGAATAGAAAGTCCAGAAACTGACATAAACACATACAATATCAGTGAGGAAAGGATGGACCTTTTAATAGCTGGTAGTGGGACAACTGAGTTTGAGCTTATATAGTAATTTTCTAAATGATTAGTAATACATAAAAATATTAAAACTGGAAAAAATCATGGTTAGAAAATGTGTTTGTATCTCATTATAGATCATTCGTTTTAAGGTATCACACTAATTTCAAAGGTAAGAAAGGAAAAAGATTCATTGAGTACATAAAAAATTAAAAGTATGTTTCCCTTGGCATAAAACACTATAATTAACTGTCAAAAGAAAAATAGAAAGTATAAAAAATTTTATAGATACATACAACAGGTATATATATATAACTTCCCTAATATATAAAAAATTCCAATAAATCACTAAAAAATAGAAAAAGCCACAAAGAAAGATGATTATTTCTTAAGGCTGATGCTCAACTTTGTTTTTATTAAGAGGAATGAAACTTAAAAATAAAGTGGAAAGACAAAGTACACTGAAATACCAGACTGGTGTTTTGCTAATGGTATGGAGAAAGAAATACTTTGATATAGTCTTTGTGGAGGAATCAACATGGAGAACTGTGTAACAGCTTTCAAAATTACAGTTATACATATGCTTTGATCAGTAATTTCACTTCTAGGGATATATCTTAGAGTTTCAAAATGTATATTTGAGCTCCATTATTTATTGCAACATTGCTTGAACTTGTGAAAAATTGAAAACATCCCAAACATCTAGCTAGTCTGCTCTCAGCTCACAAAGCTAGATGGGACTCTGTCCACTTAGATTAAGGGCTGTCTTTTTCTTATGCACACATAGGCATGGTATGGGCTAGCATTTATTAATTTCTCAAAGGGAGAACTTGAAGGTTTTTGTGAAGCAATCCCAAGATTTTTATGATTTTCTAAATCTTGTATTGTATTGCCAACCCATAATTTAATTGCAGTTTTACCCAACTTTATCAAGTTCTTCCAAAGCATTTCTAATCCAGTTTTAATGAAATAGAAACAACTCTCTTTCTGCAGTCATAATTCATCAGTTTGTGTAATAATTAAATGAATTATGTAACTAAACTGTTACAACTAATATATCCACGTTCAGAAATAAATAGAACTGACTCTTGGCATCACTCAGTTGCTGGAGTAGCTGTGGTCTGGCTTGATGAAAAGGAGCCTGCCTGCCGCAGGGTTCCCCAACCAGGACAGCAGTTGCTGAATCCGAAAGAGGGATTGGAGCACTCTGGTTAATCCAGCAAATTGGTTAAATGGTCATTTAAGAGCGCTTTTACTGCATACTGACAATAAATAGCAATCCATTGTGTTCCAAAATAAATAAAATCAGAGTAATCCTAATAAAAAAAGATTTGCTAGTATATTCACATTTTTCTGTTATGAGCGCTTTAATCTTCATTTATTACTTCCATATGAGCACACATTCTTTCCAATATGTTACAGGCTTTGGTCAAAGAGTTACAAGTTGATGTCCATTCATTAAGGCGACAAATCAGAGAGCTTAAAAAAATCCAGAGAAACAAGGATGCTCGTAAAAGCTCAACTCATAAAGCCCAGACCTTGGCAGCTTCTATCCTCAACATTTCACGATCAGATCTAGAGGAAATACTGGACACAGAAGATGAAGTGGTAAGAGCTTTTAAATATTTACTAATAAAGGGCTTTGGCACATTGAATTTAAGTACATATCTTTATTTGTTTTAGAACTCTTAGAATTTTATATTTAAGGTAATATTAATGAAGGTAAGATTATTAATGCACCAATGAAAGATACCTCAAGAGTATTAACCAACCCAAAAACCTTTAGAGAAATTTAATTGTAATACAGGAAAAAACAAGTCTGTGTAACCTTTAGAACTGCTTGTTATTCAGGTCAGTTATCCTTTCCTGTCTGCTCCATTTTCTTTAATTTAATTAATCATATCTTGTAAGCTAGTATTTTTAATTAAGCCAGTTTGAATGGATTTGGTTAAGCTGGGTCACCATTGATGTGGGGATTCTTTCCTCCTGCGTGAGATTTGAAAACATAGTTAATCTAGTGGCTTTCCTACCTAAATTCAAAATTTTTGTGGGTCAAATTAAAAAAAGATGCACGTACTCCTTTAAATTGGGTGAAATACTCCTGTCCGAGTGGATTAATGTGCGGAAGGTGTAGGTCTTCAGGGGCCTCTCTGTCCCCCCGGGAAGGGCGCTGTGCGTTGACATAGTTACTACCTCAGAAACAGCAGTGTCGCAGCTGCACACGGTCCTCTGTGAACCTGGGGAGGATGCTCAGCCCTGTTCCACTGCTAGGTCTCTGGGATTTAATACATTAATGTTCAGTTTTTCATTGTTTGGAAAGACTAAAGAGCTGATGGCGCCAGCAGCTTCCCAATACATATTTGCTCAGTGAATAAAGAAAATGATAGACTGAAGTGTTTGTGTGAGAACATCCTCTAGTCCTGCAGCAGCTTCTCGAAGACCTGGAGTAGAGAAGAGCTACAACTGGCAAAAGTTTTTAACCTGCCAAGAATTCTTAGAAAGGAGGTCAGAGGAATCCTACAGAGGTGATTTTCATCCTGTGGGTGAATAGGATAGTGAATTATGAGTTTCCTCTTTTCATCACCCTGTCCACAATGTCTCTGGCTTTCTATAGAATTCTGAATTTTGAAACACAGAGCATTATCAGAGAGAGCACCAAATATAAGACACACAGGAAACAATAGTATCTCTAGCAAGGGTGTTAGCTATAACTTATTATAGACATTGATTAAAAATTTGTTGATTGGTGATGAGAAACCTAAAAAAAGTTAAGGCTAAGGCCCCACTGCTGCCTCAGAGTTTTAAAACAAGCAGATTTAGCAAAACCCCACCAGTGTGTATGTGTTCGTGTGTGCATATGTGAACACACAGATACATATTCTGGAAGATAGGACCCCGCCTTTGTGTGGTCTCAAAAGATGTCTTCTCTGGGCTGGGTTACAAGTTAGAAAAAGCACCCCCTCTGACTGGACAGGTTAAAAAAAGATCTCTTTACAGTCCCAAAGAGTAGATGACACACTGCTATGAAGAAGTGGCTCCTGCCTCTGGGCAGATGCAGTCTAGAGCCAGAGAACACAGCACTGCAGTGTGCATATCACACAAGCTTGAATGGAAGGCCTGCAGGAAGGGAAAGGACTCCAGTAGAAACACACTGTGCTGAGGAGGATCCACACACCTTGACATATTTGCTATATGTAACTGTAGATCAGAGCCTGCTTAAACTGATCCCTGCATCTTTCAGAGGTCTGAAGAGTTGAGTTTGACTTAGCCAAGCAGAGCCCAAACCACCTGACTTATATTCTTTAAGCTATACATCAAACTCTAGTAAATTCATGTGAAAAACTGAGACAGCCTAGGTGAAGTGCCTACCCTGACACCTGGCATACAGTAAAGTTCAACAAATGTTTGTTTCCCGAGCCGTTCCTGTTTTGAAAAGTATTTTTTGGTAAACTGACTATGAGTTTAGTAAATAATCAACTGAACATATGAGTATATTACACTTTCAGGAATATCTTACCTTGATAATTGGTGAGTTGAAAATATTTAGTGACTTTCAGTACTTTAAGTTGGAGTGTCTGTCCCTTGCCTATCAGCTAGTTGTTGGATATTTTAAACAAGCATTTTAATACACCAGAGCCATTCCATACTATATTTTGTTTTTAATTGTAACAATTATTCTTTAGTTACCTATTGACAAGTCAGATCCTTGAGTATAACGTTGTATGTATCTTACAAGGGTCACTTGTAAATAATTCTTCTACACAGCTCCATCTTGTTTTTCATTTTATTTCAATCACTTTCACCTCCACCACAGTCCCTACCTTGAGCTCCACTGTGAAGGCAGAAATAAAATATCACTGAATTACATTGTGAATATAGAAATACACATGTATGTAAATATTTATAAGTTAAATAGTAGAGAGCATGGATTTGAATATTCTCTGCTCTTGAAAGAGGCTGCTCTTTGTTGAACCCAGTTCTACTGACATCTCTCTAGATTTAGTCCATGTCTAATAGTATGAACTGCTTTGTTTAAATACAGTTAACACCCGTGTGTTTATTCGTCTCCCTTAGGAACTCACAAGGACAAAGGCAGATGCGGAAAACGACAGGGAGTGGCTGTTGTACATTCAGAAGCTTCTTGAAGGACAGGTATTTCATTTTCTACTTCCCATGTGAAAACATCTAGGTAGGAATTCCAAGCCTTACATTTTTACTAGGTGTCTAACTTTTTGTAAATACTTACACATTATTTGCTTCTGTTAGGTGCAGAAGTATTCCGACAGGTAGACTGGAAAGTTAACCCTCTATTTGTACTTCTGCACTTAACACACGAAACAGATGTGTTGGGAAAGAGCCAACATGGGTCTTCACAAATGGATTAATTAAATTATTGAGCCAACCTCTCTGCTTGCTAGACTGAAAAGGATCCATTCTCTCAGCCCTCATAGGAAAAAGAGATTCTTTATTATGTGTCTTTAAAGTTAGTAGTTGATATGGACACCTGAGGAGTTCATGGGTTTCGGTGACCTTTTGCTATGGACCTGTTTCCAGTCAATTCATGTTTTCCTCGCAGCCAGACAGCTGTTTATTACTGTGTCTTCCTGCATTCTCTACAATATTTTCTACTGAGACCTCGAGCAGCTTGTTAGTGGGAAGTAAATATTGATTTGGCATCCTGTCAATGCAGAAAGAATGAAAAAATTTCCACCAGAGGCCCCTCAAACATTTTCCTATCGACATTTTCTGGGCCGAGTGGAAAGCTGCATAGAGGATGACAAGGCCAAGACGAGCGGAGGTCCCGGAGGGGTCTGTTGAGACTGCTGCTGTGACCTGTGTGATACTTTTTCTTCCCTTTCAAGTAGTTTTTTAATACACATAGAGTCTGCTGGGAGGCGCCCCTCTTGTAAGTGATCAAGGGCAGTTTATTGGCAGGTGAGAGCCTTGCTTTTCTAGTCAGAGCCAGCTTTTGTTTTGACATCACTGACAGCATGTAATGTATTCTAAAACTTTTTCATTATAGTTTGTTTTGCTCAACCTAATTGTTTATTTTAAAAATGAAATGGAATAGAAACAGCTAAAACATATTTCTCAAAATGGCAAAAATATTATTGTCCTGTGAGTTTTAGAAAGTTGTAAATGTTTCTATATGAAGGTTAAAAGTAAAAGCTGACATAAAATGAAAATTATTTTACATTTATATTAACAAATAGACTTCTCTATGCTTTTAAAAAAGCCAAGAGTAAATAAATAATGTATGAACTATTCATATTTTTAATATCAGTTTTATGCATTTTGAAATTGTATTCAGAATCTCTTCAATAGTAATAGAAGGTGGTTGGCAAGCTTGGTCTTACAGTTGTTGAAGTGCAGACGTGCAGGTACTAAACATAGCTTTCTATGATGACAACTTGCTTTTGAGAAGAAATGCCATTTGTTAATCATATCTCATGCCCAGCACGAGCACCCAGCCCAGTGTCTGGCAGATCAAAGGAATCCAATAATGATTCTTATGGGGGTTTTTTCAGCTAAAAAGAATAAAAATAAACTTTTAAATGATTTTTTTTAATGTTCAACTTGTAAAAATGACCCTTCAATATGGAAATTTTTATCATCAGTTATGAACATAAAAATAAAAAATCTATATGTATAAATCTTTATTACATTTTACAAAAGCTAAATTGACGCCAGGCCTGGGTTTTTTTGACTCACACATGGAGACAGAGACACACATTCTACGTGATCTGGATGTACACTTACTCTGGCCAGTTAGTGTAAAAAAATCCTGTTGAAAGTGGCATTAGACTGCTTAATACTGTAGTTTGATATAGTGCCTTTTTGTGCCACTGAGCCTGGACTCTGGAATATAATTGCCTGGCAGTATTGATTTAATTGCCCGGGTTTATTTGTGGACTCCTAATTATTGACTGAGGTAAATTTAATTGAGCAGCCTTTATGAACACTGGGAAACGCTGCTGTTGCTGTAACACGTAATGAACTGCAGCGTGTGCCTTTAGATCATTTTTCAAGCTAATTTTATTCCACTGTGACAGCATGATAACATTTAAAAAGTCAAAGACTTTTTATTTTTATTACTGACATAGGTGGTTTTGCTGATGTCTTTGAATTTTGTGAGAAAAAAATAGAAACTTCATTTGTTGCACTTGATGTCACTTTATACTAATTATGCCCAAGAGAAAAATCTATAAAATGGAAAACGTCTCCTTTTTTCTAGCCAGTTTTCTTCTCTCTCTACTCCAGCAATTACATTTGTCCTGAATTTTAGAAAAGGTTTCCTTTGTCCACCATTTTTTTAGAGCCTCATTGATGCTCACGGGATTGTGTGAGCAAAGTGTAAATATGCTCATTCATATGCTTTATTTTGTTTATGGCATACAGCTTCATGCAGCTGAGGTTTCGTGATCTTTAAGCTGGTGGATAATTGTGTACATACATCCCTGAAATAAATACTAAACAATTCATTGTTGATACTTGATTATTAAAATATTTTGAAGATAAAATTATAGAAAAACTTTACTTTGATGTCCTCCCTCCAGGTTGGGTGCTTTATGTCAGTGGTTTTCAGTCAGTGTGCTACAAGAATTGTTAAAACATGCAACACCTGACTGTTTAGTCAGGGACACTGACCTCTTTTCTCTTAGATTGTCAAATGAAAAAATGACAGCAGCCAACACAGCAATAACCCTCTGGCGTGAATGCCCTTTCTTGAGCCATAAATATATAGGTCATATCATAGAGTTGCATCTTATTGGTCATGTCTCATAATAAGGTTGCATCTGATTGGTTGATTCTTGCTAACAGAAATCCTTATATACAGGTACAGGCACTTGATTTTTTTTAAAAAAATCATTTTGGAGCAAAAAGGGTAGATAATTATAATTATTTTTTTGGTAAATCAATTAAAATTATATCTAAGTTTTGTCAGATGGCAAAAAATATATTTTTTGGCGTGCTGCAGAATTTCAGTAATTAGTTCATGTGTTCCACGAGATGAAAAAGGTTGAAAATCACTGCGTTATGTAATAGAATTCTGAGATCATAGGAGCTGATCTAGTCTTGTAGTTTTATCTTTTGTGTAAGGGTTAGGCCACAGAATTGTTTCCTGTTAAAGAAACTTTTCTCTACATTCATTTATTGAAAATTTATATTGGTAAAATATTAACCACAAAATAAAAAGCTGTTCTGCCATGTGGCAATATGTGACTACACAATAATACAATACCTACTGCTATTGTCAGCCAGAAGTGCATGAGAACTAAAAGGTCGAAAATCTTAACTTACCTATATTTAAAACAGAATGCAAATATATGTTAGTATTTCACATACTTCTGATGCAGTTGGTAGTTTTATGTATTTGGTTTTTATCTACACCTAACCTTTATCCTTACAGGTTTCTAGTAATAAGAATCAAACTGAAAAAAAAACACACACCCTCTAATATCTACTTTCATTTTTTTTTTTAAATATATCTTTATTGATTTCAGAAAGAGGAAAGGAGATGGAGAGAGAGAGGTAGAAACATCAATGATGAGAGTCATTGATTGGCTGCAGCCCGCAACCCGGGCATGTGCCCTGACCGGGAGTCGAACCCTGATCGCCTGGATCCTAGGTCAACGCTCAACCACTGAGCCATGCCCAGCCTGGCTCTACTTTCATTTTTTAAGACATAACTGCCTTAATTTCTTTGAACATGTTTTCTTGTATTAATCTCTCTTTTTACATTAATATGTTTTTTAAAACAATTTATGGCAGAAGACAAAAAGCAAATTAATGGCTATAATAGGATGGGAGTACTCCCAAATTAGTTTTTTGTAGTTTAGTGAATTGGAGAAAGAACAGAGATAGGAAAAGTAGATCTGAAAAAAACTACAAAAGCTTCTGAGTAAGAAAAGGATGTCATCAGAGCTCTGTTTAGAAGAATACGTGAGGTCAGCATGAGGCTGATTTGGAGGAGAAGAGACTTGGAGCAAGAAGGTAGCGTAGGCAAAGGGCAGTGAGGGCCTGCACGTGCCCTAGCCATCGAAACAATGAGATAGATGCAATCCTCCTTGCGGTGACCGATTCAATGGCAGAAATGAGATGAGATGAAGGGGTCAGGAGGCAGAAACCAAAGGTGGTTAAGTTTAATGCCCTACATGATGAGAAAGAAGATGATAACTTTAAGAGTCTTAGGGACCAAAAGAGGTAGATCAGATTTGGTAGGAAGAGTACGTCACTAATTGAAGCCATAGAAAATTTAGTAGGTATGTGTTTCATTAACAATATTTCGAGGACTCATGATTTGCCATGAATTCTGCCCAGTCTTCTGTGTGGCTTAGCTCAGTGAAATTTAACTATTTAAGAACACATTTCAAACTTCTACAACTCAGCAACAAAAAGAAAAAAAATTGATTTGAATAGACATTTCTACAAGAAGATATAAAAATAGCCAATAAGTACATGAAAGGATGTTCAATATTATTAGCCATTAGGAAAATGAAACCCAAAAACCAAAATGAGATATGTTCTTAAAACCCAGTAAGATGGCTGTAATAAAAAGGACAGATAATAACGAGTGCTGACGAGGATGTGAAGAAATTAGAACCCTCATGCCTTGGTGCGGGGGATGTAAAGTAGTGCTGTCTCTGTGGAAAACAGTCTGGCAGTTCCTCAAAAAGTTAAAGATGGGGATTATATGACCTATCAGTCAACTCCTAGGTATTTACCCAAGAGAAATGAAAATATATGTCCATACTAAAACTTTTACCTGAATGATCATAGTAACATTATTCATAATAGCTCAAAAATGGGAGAAAACCAAAGGTCAGTCAACTGATGAATGGATAAAAAATGTAGCATGTGTGTACATGGAAAGAACTGACACATGCATACTACAGCATGGGAACCTTGCAAACCTCATGCTAAGGGAAAGAAGCCATATTCCAAAGGCTACAGATAGTATGGCTGCATTCATGTGAAATGTCCAGAATAAGCACATATATCAGACAGAAAGTAAATTATGGTTGCCAGGGATGGGGTGAGATGGAGAATAGCTACTAATGGGTAGAGGGTTTGTTCTTGGGGTGATGAAAGTGTTCTGGAATTAGATAGTGATGATGGTCACACCACCTTATGAATATACTAAATGCCAATGAATTATACACTTTAAAACGGTGAACAATATGTTATGTGAATTATATTTCCATCTAAAAAATGAATTCCTTACCCTGGCCAGTTTGCTCAGTGGTTAAAGCGTCAGCCCACAGACTGAAGGGTCCTAAGTTTGATTCCGGCCAAGGTCACATACCTGGGTTGCAGGCACCATCCCTGGCCCTGGTCAGGGTGCATGCAGGAGGCAACCAGTTGATGTGTCTCTCTCATATCCATGTTTCTCTCTCTCTCTCTCTCTCTCTCTCTCTTCCCCCTCACCCCTTCCACTCTTCTTGAAAAGCAATGGAAAAAATATCCTCAGGTGAGGATAAAAAAAATTAATTTCTTAATATGAGATACATTGAAAGAGAAAAAAGAGAATACATTTAAAAGTAAATTCACCCCAGAAAATTCCTGGACTTGATGGCTTCACTGTTGAATTTTACCAAATATTCAAAGAAGAATTAACACTTACCCCTCCTCAGACTATTCAGTATATTCAGTAGATTTAATATATTGGAAGACCAACCTCATTTTACTAGGCCAGCATTATCCTGATTCCAAAACCAGATAGACACTACAAAGAAAGAAATTATAGGCCAATATCCCTGATGAGCATAGATACAAAAATCCTCAACAAAATATTAGCAAATTGAATTCAGCAATACATTAAAAAGATCATACACCTCCCCTCTGAGATTTGTCATATATTAAGAGGCAGTATCAATTTCAGTAAAATAGAGGGACATCTTATGTGTAAACTGAAAGAAAATGAAATAAAATAATTTAACTCATTTATTCATAGTTATGGCCAGTAGACAGAAATTCAAATTCAAATGCATTTAAGGCAATCTTTTCTAATGCTGGGGGACACAGCATATGTGAAATAAGAACTTTATTGAATTTAAATTTTATTTTTCAATTACATTTTGCATTCAACATTATTGTGTATTGGTTTCAGGTGTACAGCATAGTCGCTAGAAAATCATACATTTTATAAAGTGTTCCTCCAATATTTCAGGGACCCACCTGGCACCATACATAGTTATTGCAATATTGTTGACTATGTTCCCTATGCTTTGCTTTACATCCCTGGGACAGTTTTGTAACTACCAATTAGTAATTCTAATTCCTTCACCTTTTTCACCCAGCCCTCCAAACACTTCCCCTCTCGCATTCTTCAGTCTGTTCTCTATATTTATATCTGTTTCTATTTTGTTAGTTTATTTTGTTCTTTACATTCCTTATATAAGTGAGATCATATGGTATTTGTCTTTCTCTGACTGACTTACTTCACTTAGCATAATACCCTCTAGGTCCATCTATCTGTTGCAAATGGTAAGATTTCATTCTTTTTCCAGGCCGAGTAATATACCATTGCAACGCATACCACCACTTTTTTATCCACTCATTTACTGACAGGCACTTAGGTTGCTTCCATATCTCCGCTATTGTAAATGATGCTGCAATAAACAAAGGAGTGCATACGGTCTTTCAAATTAGTGTTTCTGGTTTCTTCAGATATATTCCCAGAAATGGAATGTCTGGGTCATAAGGCAGTGCCATTAATTTTTTGAGAAAACTCCATGCTTTTTCCCCACAGTGGCTGCACCAGACTGCATTCCCACCAGCTTCTCATTTCAACTCCGAACATATTCACTCTCTTGCTTTCTGTGTCACACTTATACACACTCACACTCTCACAGTCATCCTGTCTTACGCACATAAACCTACACACTCAGTTACCCACACAATTTCTCACATGTAGCTGAAATAGCAAAAGCTTAAAATTCTCCATTCAGAGGGTTGCTGGGATTTTTTTTAGATTTAACAATTTCAAGCCTATTTGCATGTTTCCAGAAAAAACACACACATGTGGTTAAAAGTTAAAAGGTGAATTTTATATTATGTGTATTTTATTCCTATAAAAAATTGGGGAAAATAATGAAAGTAAAACAAGTTACAGCCTTTGCCGAAGTTTGAGAATAGCAAATACTGCCTTCTCTGTGAGTCAGTTTTCGGCAGAACTCTGAGATAGATGATGATGATGATAGATAGATAGGTGATAGATAGATAGATGATAGATGATAGATAGATAGATAGATAGATAGATAGATAGATAGATAGATAGATAGATAGATAGATAGATGATAGATATAAAACCAGAAAAATAAACATTTAAGACATATAATATACATACATATGTGTGTGTGTGTGTGTGTGTGTATTTGTATATATATCCAGGAAAATAAACAACGTTTAGGACTCTTGGCTCAAAATTCAGTGCCAAATTTAAATTATAAATTGTTTCTCCTGATAGCATTCTTGGCTGTTTAATCTTTTAATTATAAGCTAACAGAGTATATCCTATCCATTTAAATGTGTCTATAATATACATATATAAATACATAATGTATATGTATACATGGTGTATATAAATATTGATTTATACTAAATTTTGCCCCATTCATTTTATTTATTTATTTTAATCCTCACCTGAGGATATTTTTTCCATTGCTTTTCCAGAGAGAGTAGAAGAGAGAGCGAGAGCGATCATGATCGACGTGAGAGAGACACATCAATTGGTTGCCTCTTGAATGTGCCTCGACTGAGGCCAGGGATCGAGCCTGCAACCGAGGTATATGCCCTTGGCTGGAATCAAACCCAGGACCCTTCAGTCTGCAGGCTGACCACTGAGACAAACTGGCCAGGGTTGCACTATTCATTTTATAACAGTCCAACTGCATTGGCCTTTCTTAAGTCTCACTGAATCATATCTTTTGTAAAAGCAGGTGTAAAACATAAAATTTAATATCTTCACTTTCAGTAAGACTCAAGCTAGATTAAAGTCAATTTGTATTTTTTAAGCACTATCTTTTTTGATAATAGTTTTCAAACCAAAAACAAGAATAAAAATGGTTAGAATGTTAATCTTGTCCTGTAGGTTTAAAAAGTTACCCTTATTTTAATTTTTTTCTTTCAACACAAAAATTTTTAATTTTATATTATTAGGGAATACATTCCAGTTAGTGCTGGTGCTCTAGGTTATATAAGTATGTTTTCCAGTCATGGTCTTTAGGCTTTGTTATGTTTCCCAGGTGGCTCTCAACGTCTCCAACCATCATTCATATCTTACCTTTATACAGAAACACCTCTAAATGAAGCCACAATCTGTAAGTGTAAGTGATGAGTTTGAGATTGTCAGTGGCTAAAGGCAAACATCAGTAGTGTGTCCATATAAGAGAACCTGGAAATCTGTGTGAAATCAGGGGAAATCCTGCAGGAATAGAAATCACCTTTTTTAGCAGGGACAGCCAGAAGCACTAGGAAGATTCCCTCTAAGACTGCAGTGCCGACCAGCAAAACTCTCCTTTGTCATTCTCATGCACTAGTTGAATTTTTGTAGTAAGAAATCTCACAGTGTCACCCCTTTACCTTTTCCTTTTTCCTCTTGTACTGAAGAGCAAGCTTGTGTAACTGCACTGTCATCACCAGGGGCATCGCTTCTTTTGGATGCAAAAGAAAGAAGTCAGGCAGGCTTTCTGGGCTTCGTAGTCCCTGGCTTGTGCCGTCGGAAATGAAACGCGAGGCAGCGTAATTGTTGGGTTTGTTGTTTAAAATAGATTTGAAAGGGCAGGAACCATTCTGGTTGGCTTAGCTAACTGCAATCACCTTAGCTGAGCCTAGTGGAGCTGAGCAGAGCTGGCAGCTCATTCAGAGGGTGTCTTGGCTCAGGTGACACGGTGGGTGGTCACCCAGGCACAAAAAAGGACCTGATGCTACTTCCCTGTTGGGAAGGGGTCTGCATGAAAAGCACTCTCATTAATATAGTCAGGAAAACAAACTTAGCCTTTCCCTGGTTAATCAGAAGGACAACTCCAAGAAGTGACTTAATGAACTTCTGAGTTCCGTCTGTGAGCCTAAATAGCTGGGAAGAGAATCCGAGGGAGTCCACAGGCCAGGGGCGGTCCTTGGGCGCTTTTCAAACACAAAGAGCTGGAGTTCTGCTGGCAGCCGGTGAAGCAGAGGGAACGATAAAACTACTAGGAAAGTTTTATAAATTATGAAATTTAAAAATATACTCTACATTTCATAAACTCAGCAGTTTGCAACATGTGTATTACACTTTGATATGCCAAACAAACTTTTCTATAACAACTTAATCAATGGGTATACTTTTGCCATTTTTTTCCTCTGAAATTTTACCCTACGACTCGGGCTGTTCAGCTCTAACACAGACAAGGGTATTGATAGTTCTCTCTCACTCCTTCATGAGTGATGAGCAGACAGCACTACTTCCGCGGGCCTGCGGGCCCTGGAGAGGACTGTAACCTGCTATTGATCAGCTGATTGAAGATAAATGGCTTCGCTGCTTGTATTGCAGATTACATCATTAACATGGTCAGTAAACCATGAATTGTTCAATAAGGCGTTTATCTTTTTTCATTTTACTCCAGCTCTTTTATCATTTTTATTGTAAAAGACAAAATTACCCACACTAACCAGCAAGATCAGTTGAAAAGAGACCCAGTAAGGTACCATTATGGTGCAAAGTTGCAGACAGCTGAGTTCTAATGGTTTAATGATATTTAGTATATTTTTTTGAACTGAAGAAAATATGGAGTTTTGATAACCTTTTTTTCCCCCTGTGTTTCTCTTACAGCTTCCTTTTGCCTCATATTTACTAGAAGCAGTACTGGAGAAAATAAATGAAAAGAAGAAACTGGTTGAAGTATATTTCACAATTATGAAAGATATTAGATGATATTATAATGGAGAACTTTTTTCAAATGTGAAAACTTTGTATGTGGTGTGATTGGAAAACATTAGTTGAGATCCTGATACAGTATCTGCTCCACCTATCAATATTCAGGTTCAATACCAAAATAGAAGTCCCTGAAACTAATTAATTGCTGAGCAAGTGAAAATAATTAAGTGCATGGCCATTTAAAAGGAAGTAGTGTAGCATTTGATTGTTGAATACAAATGTTGCCACAAATCAATGCAAACTTAAAAATTATTTTCCTTCTAGTGCATTAGAAGAAATTAGAACAAGCTTGACACACTCAAATTGGGCTGAATATAAAAAGAAAAAGATGTCAACTGAGGATTTAATCTTTGAAGTTTTATAAAGGAACTAGGCTTTTAATAAAACTGCTATAAATGGCCTTAAATCGTCAAGTGAGCAAAAACATTTGTATTATAAGCAAATATAACATGAAGCAGCATAACTTAAGGATGAGCATTTAGTGAAGTAATTTGTGTGGTCCAACTATATTTGGTCTCAATATTCTGGATCATATAAGAGATACTGTATTTTCCTAGCACTATTTGACAAAAATAAAAACATTTTCTCCTCTCTTTTTTTAAATTCATAATTCTTTGTGTGGTCATATAAATTAGCAAGGACCACAAATCCAGTGTATAAAATTAGGCTAGATCTTATTGTAGTCAACTAATGAGAGTTAGATTCTTAACAGTGATGTCTTCCTGTCTGGTTCCTTTATATATATATATCTTTATTGATTTCAGAGAGAGGAAAGGAGAGGGAGAGAGAGAGATGGAAACATCAGTGATGAGAGAGTCATTGATCGGCTGCAGCCCACAACCCGGGCATGTGCCCTGACTGGGAATCGAACCCCGATCGCCTGGATCCTAGGTCGATGCTCAACCGCTGAGCCACGCCCGGCCGGGCTGTCTGGTTCCTTTAATTCACCAAACTTGCATGTTCCTCCAGTCTTTACCCTTGTTACCCTCTTTCTCCGTACTTAACTTTCTCACGACTGGCTCCTTCTCACGGTTCAGGTTCATGTTAGGTATTCCTTCAGAAACACAGTCCCTGGCCACCTTACTATTTAATTTCCTTTATAACAGAAAAATGATCTACTTTATCTGCTCACTTGTTTTGTTGCTATTTCCCCCCACCTTAAGAATAGGTCCCATGCGGTTAAGGCAGAGGCACCTGCCACCTGTTTTTGTGTGGCCTATAGGCTAAAAATGGTTTTTACATTATCCAGTGTCTTTTTTTAAAGGTGAATAATGTTTTGTAGCATGTGAAAGTTATATGAAATTCAGATTTTAGTGTCTATCAATAAAGTTTTATTGGAACCCAGCGATGCTCCTTCCTTTGCACGTTGTTCCTGGCTGCTCTCACTGCCGCAGTCGAGGTGAGCGGCTGCAGCAGAGACCGGGGACGGTGCCCCCCACTCTGCACTGCTGCCTGGCGCACCGCAGGTCCAGGTGACACAGAGCTTGGCAGCACGCCGAGTGCCCAGACACCACCCCACTGCGGTTTTAAAAATACCAGCGTGTACCCATCATGTCAAAACAGGAGGGAGGAAGATGGCTCAGATGTCACACGTTTAAGGCGTACTGGAGTGTGGATTATTTTGCTATTGAGCTGTGGCAAAGCGTGGCATTTATTATACAGTGACACTGTACCTATGCTAACAAGAGTTCAATATATGTTGACATTACTTAACCATAGTACATTGTTAAAATCAGGACATTGCCATAGATCACATATGAATTTGACAAGTTTTTACATTCACTTTTTTTGAGGGGTGTAGTTTTAGGAAATTTTGTCACATGTGTAGATTATGTAACCATCACACAGTTTTTCCATCAACACGAACACACACTCACATCCTGTTGTTTCTCTGAGGAACCCTGGCTAATACACCAGGTTTGGGCTATGGCATATAAAATTTCTCTGAATATTTGTAAAATCTGTATAGGTTTTTGTATGAACAAAAGTTTTCCTTTCTCTAGAATCAATGCCCGTGAGTGTGATTGCTGGGTCATGCAGTGTGTTTTTACCTTGGTAAGAAACTGCAAAACTGTTTTCTAGAATGGCTATTCCATTCTATAGCCCCACAGCAAAGGCTGAGAGGCCAGTTGGTCTTCATTCTCTTCAGGACTTGGTGTTGTACTTTATAGGTTAGCCTTTCTAATAGGCAGATAGCGGTAATATTTTTCTTTTTAAGTTTTTTCTCCCTGATCACATTTATCATTTTTGTTTTTCTATCTCCAAAACCTGCATTTGTGGTCTTTTCAGAAAGAATGGGCTGGTGAGAACAGGTGATTGGGGTTGGGTGAGGCACAAGCTCTTCTCCAGACCCATCACCTGTAAAAAGAACCCCCAGTAATCACGGGTTTTACAAGGAATTTCTGAAACATGGGTCTTCATATCTACTGCTCCATAACAATTACCCTAAAACTTAGCGGCTTAAAACATTTATTTGGACCGGTTTACTTTGGGTCAGGAACAGGAGCGCAGCTTGAATGGGTTCTCAGACACTAGGTGTCTCAGAAGACTACAGTCATGCCCAGGCTCAGCGCAAAGGGACCCGCTTCCCAGCTCACTCGGGTAACTGGCAGGACTCAGTTTCTCGCAGATTCAGCCGGCGCCTCGGTTCCTTGCTAGCTATTGGCTGGAGGCTGCCCTCAGTTCTTTGCCCCCAGGGGGCTCTTCAGTATGGCCGTGGGCTTCATCCAACACACACACGGGAGACTTCACAACCGTGTGAATAACAGGACGTGGCGATCGTTGGGAACCATTTCAGGAGCTGCAGGTGTTGAGGTTTGACGAGCTAGAGGAAGCGGAGGCTGCCGGAGAATTCGCCTTGAAGCCGCCTTTGCAAGGTAAGCATAGATTTCACTTAGAATGATTATTTATTTGTGTTATTTGGGGAAGGAAGACAGAGTTCATAGGCTGCAAAATCTCAAACACCTCTTGGCAGCACCATCATAGGGCACAGACAGAAGGAGCCCTCTCCACCAAGGGCGGGATCCGCCCCTTAAAGATGCTCAACGGGTGAATTTAAGGGGCTCGGTAATTCTCACCCCTGGACTTACACAGCAAACAAAATAAAGCCAGTATCGGAAATCTACAAATTTAGAAGACCATCTGAGTCCTTTCTGTGACCCCTTCTCTAATCTGAACTGTGGAAGGGTTAGAGATTCAAGCCCAGAGGAGAGCAAGCCTTTGGCTCCTCGAACCTACCACACCATACCAATGACCTGGGGAAGCCTTCTAACAAAATAAGAAAGAAGTTAAGGAATACTTTTCACAACACATATTTGTACAGCGTATTCATATTACTTACTGGAGAAATGCCGGAACCTGGTTAAGATTGGTTTTCTCTGGGGAGAGGACTGGGAGGTCTGTGCTGCGGGCTGTCTTGCGTGTTACGGTACATCCTTTTATGCTGTTTCTGTGTTCCCGTGGGCAGGTATTTCTCCCTCAATTTAAAGACAGTTTTTATAAACTCCTTAAATCACCCCTGAAGTAAAGATAAAGAAAATGCAGATGGCAAATTACCCAGAAAGTAATGAAAATGAAAACTTTTGTCAAAAAGCAATGGGACACAGCTGAAACTATATCTGAAATAAAACAAGTAACTCAAACCGTGTTTGTTTAAAAAATGGACTGAAAATAAGCTAAACATGCAGCTTAACAAATAGAAAAGAAAAACAAAATAAACCTAAGAAAATAGGAGGAAAGAATTCACGAAATTAATTTAAAAAGAAAAACAACTTAGAAATACTTAAAAACAAACCTGATACTTATAATTTAATTAACTCTGGAAACCTAATTAAGGATACAAGAGAGGAAGATGGAAACTTGCAACATTAGGGACTGTAAAGCTGTGAAAGACATTTGAAAAATTACAGAAGGGTATGAACAACTCTGTGCAACCTTAGGGAAACGTATGATTTTTCTGGCAAAATATAAATAAACCAGGTTCACTTAGGAAGTGATAGAAAGGCAAGTAAACCATTACATGTAACAGAAATTAGAAGCCGGCTGAAGACCTGCCTTTTGAAAGGCTCCAGGACCTGGTGATTTTATCATCGAAATCTGCTCAGCCTCAGAGAACAGATGATGCCTGTTATGTTAACTATTCACAGAAACAAAGATGAGATTCCATCAGTCATATTTATGAAGCAAAGAGGGGCTGAATGACAAAACCAGATAAATATAACTGAAATAGAGAACTATAGGTCAATATTCACTAGTAGAAATAGAAATATTCTAAGTAAAAATAGAGATTCTAGTTATTCAAATAACAGCCTATCTGGCCAAATAGATTTCAATCCAAATACAATGATTAGGAAATATATCAGTGTAATTCATTGTACCCACAGAACAAAGGGGGAACACCTGATGTGGCATATGATAAAGCTTAACAGCTTTTATAAAGGAAATTGTACAGACAAATGGCAAGAAAAGTAGAAACTGAAAATGGCTAATAGACATATAAAAAGATACTGAATCTCAAATGGAAATAAAAATAATTTTTAACTCTCAAAGTGAAAAAAATGTCAGCGCTGGCGAGAGTATATGCAAGTGAGCTCCCTCATTTATTGCTAGTGAGAATGCAAGTTGTTAAATTATTGCAAGAAAACTTAATGTATCTGCTAAAAATTGGCCAGAAATGGCCCTTTTGGGAATCTGCTCTATAGAATAAAAGCATAAACAAATAGGAATAAATATAAACAAATACTTTGTAGAGACAAAAAGCAATAAACAACTTCCCTGCCCATTGGTAAATGGTTGAATGAGCTGGGCAACATTGTCATCACTGGTTAGCTATTAAATAGAATGCATTAAGTCTACACATATTTTATCAGATGCAGTGATCATCTGCATATATTATATGAAATGTAATTCCCCTATAAGAAAACTAACCCTTTGAAAGTATAACATTCAGTGGTTTTTAGAATATTCACAAATTTGTGCAACCATCGCCACCATCCACTTCCAGAATATTTTCACCAGCCCCAAAGAAACTGTAGCCATTAGCAGTCAAAATGCTAGAAAACTAACCCTCAGGAGCAACCCTCAGCTAACCCTGGCAGAAGCTGGTGTATAAACGCTCCTCTCCCCTGCCTCTCCTGTGACGAACTCAGGCACCCGTTGATGTAGTTCCCCCTCAGGCCCGAACCCGAGTCTTCACAACGCGCCCTCCATGGTAAGGCGCACTGTGGAAATGGCTGCCCCTGACTCTCCTTACCTTTCCCTCCTGCTGTTTCCTGGCGTCACGTCCCCAGTAAACTCCTTGCATTCACATCTTTGCCTTGAGGTCTGCTTCTGCAAGAACCCCACTAAGAAGACACATCAGAAGCCGTCCTAGAGAGAGATTTCCAGGGTGGAGTCCTGGAATTGTATCATTCGCTGCCCAGGTGACAGCAAAGACCCCGTTATTGGGGGTACTTGGGGATGATAACCCCTCATGCTGTAGTATCACAATTACTAGGACTGTGGTGAGTTGGGAGGGGATGTAAGTGGCAAAGGATGTGCTTCTGTAATATGTCCAGTGTCTGAAAGGAGTGGGGAATAGTAGCTACAAAGACACTGAAATTGGGTGGCTACTATTGAGTGTTATGATGCACTGAAGGGAGGAAGTGCCAGCCTCAGGTCAGTCAACTATCAACTTAAGGCTTAGTGTAAAAGCCAGGAAATGTATTTGGCAGCTTTTAAAGAGAGTTCATCTGCAACAACGGGACTGAAAATTAGGTTCAGGATCTGTTTGTGACAATAGTAAATTAGCAAAAAAAGAAAAGAAAAATGTGTGTGTGTGTGCATGAATTAATAGCTCAGGCAACTCTCATTGCACTTAATCTGATGTCCCCAGCAAGTTTCCTACATGGTCCCCTGCACGTAATGAATGGGAAGGGGTGGGTTGCTGAGAACTAGGCAGGAGACATCAGGGAAAATGCAGTTGAGAATTCTGAACCCTCAGATTGCCCTGAACCCTCTTACCTGGAAAAAGAGGCCCACTGCTCCCCTGCTGGAGGGTAGCAGCCCTCCTTTGCCTAGAGACCAGGCAGAGACTTCGCCTGAGACAAGTGTCCCTCAAACTGATGCTCGCCTTCTTCAAGGTCTTTCCCCTTCCCCACCATTGCTTTGGGATTAATAATTTCTGTCAAGCTGTAGCAGGGCTCAACTGTGGAGGTGCTGCCAAGGCTTGAGAAGTAAAGAGAAATTCACAGAAGAGCTACACGATCTAGCTAAAATAATATCAGCAAGCACCGGGAGAATGTACCTGAAATGGGTCTTGAGAGTACTGAACAGAATATAAATCCAGCTATGGGAGGGTTTGTTGACATGGGACACTCTCCTGTGACTCATAATTTAACATCTTGCCAATGACCCCTGGGACTGGTCTTCATATGCTGCTGAAATGACCCCTTGGAACTTGGAAAAAAGTGATAGCCTATGGCAAACTGGGGAGCGGTGCCGTAACTGTACCAGCAAAGTACTGATGAAGAGCCCCAATGGGTCAGAGTGGCCACGCTAGACCAGACTTGTTATAAAAACCATACAACTCACCAGCTGACTTTGCTGCCCAGGGGAGTCCAGGGACCGCTCCCTTCACTCGAACGATAAGGATTCTCTAGTGAGGAGGGTGCCAGCAACTTAGAAGCTCAGCGGTGACTGTCCCTTGTAGGCTGGGGCTGCTGACATGAAAATGAGCTTCCTAGTGACAAGATGAAAGGGTTCTGAACCGCCAGTAGCCAAGCGGCAGCATTCAGGACAGTGAGAGGAAAGGTAGACATAATTGCCGTACTGCAGAGCCGAACAGATGAACGGGTAGCCAGTTGTTTCTTGATTTATATAATCAAAAGAGGTCATAGGTGGATGAAGAGTAGATTGATGTCAGCTGCTGCCATAAATAAATACATAAATGAAAAAACCATAATCCCCCACACTGTTTCCAGACTTGAACCTGTTCTCCGGCCAAATCTGTTGACTGAAGATCGCCTGGGGGAAGGAGGCTGCAACACCTCAGATACACAGTAGTGGTTTTCCCAACTCTTCCCCCCAAGGGACCTACAGTTACAGAGCAATTGCACACTGTGTAAAAGGGATGCTCCTTTTTGGATACAGAATCTGAACTAACGCTGGCACCAGGAACCCCAAACACCATCATGACCCCTGGTCCATTCAAGTGGATCACAGAGAGGTCAAGTAATAAGTGGAGTTCTGGTCCCAGCTGGTGTCACAGTGGGTCCGGCGGAGGTCCAGGGTCCACCGTGTGGTCATTTTCCTAGTCCCACTGAGGACATCCTCAAAATGGATGTAAGATGCAGCTGACAGAATGATCACGTTGTTTCCTGGCCTGTTGTGTAAGAGTCCTGGTGGTGGGACTGGCCAAATGAAGGCATCTGCAGCTGCCTCCTGCCAGGGCCAAGACAGTAAATCAGAAACAATACTGCATCTTGAATGTAATGGCAGAAGTTAGTCCAATCTCGCAGACTTAAAGGCGCCGAGACGGCCGCCATCCATCATCCTATGCCGTCCTGCAGCCCAGCCCGGACCCTGTAAGCACCCCAGCCGTCTAGGGTGGACGACCCAGCTGAACTAAGTGGAAACTCCAGTTGGGGTTCCTCTGCTGCGCGGGATTTTACCAGACTGAGGAGTAGCGCCCCAGGCCAATGATATGCAGCTCTTGACATCGAGACTCATTCTTTTCAAGCCCATCAAGAAAGAAGCTGAAAGCAGTATGCAAGTACACGTCTGCTTGGGACAGAAAGACACGGTCATGGTTTTGCCCCAGGGTTGTATTCAGTCTCTTCTTCTTAACAGAACCTGAAGGGATCTGGACTGGACGTTCTGCAGAATAGCACCTGGGCCACTGTACTGATAATGTCACCGTCACTGGGCCAGATGAACAGGAAGCGGCAGTAATTCTGAGTGCCAGCCCCACACACGCCAGAGGGCGGAAGGCAGCCCTACCCAGGCTCCAGGGTCTGCCCCATCAGTGAACATTTGAGAAACCTGGTGGTTTAAAGCATTCCAGAACATTCCCTCAAAGATGTAAGATCAATCATTGCACAAGCACAAAAGGCTACAAAAGCACAGCACCAGGTAAGCTGCCCCGGGTTTTGGAAACAGCATGTGCTTCACTCCGAAACGCTCTCTGGCTTATTTCCCGTGTGACTTAGAAGGCCCGGAATGAGGAGGCCTGCGCAGCGGACTCACCGGTGTCAGTAACACCCCCCTTGGACAGTGTGCTGGGGAATCCAGTCAGTGGGTGTGCTGCAAGGGTTTTCTGACATGCCCCAAGAGGGGCCACAGAGCAGCCTCTGTTTCTGGAGAAAGAATATGCTGTCTACAAAAAGCAGCTCCTGACCAGCTCCCGAGTGCCTGACCCTGGGCGTCACGGGACTGCGTGGCCAGAACACAGCTGTCCATCATGAGCTGGTACTGGCAGGCCCACAACTCATGTTAGGGCTGTACCGTGTTTTGCTTGCCCATGAAGAGTCGCTTGTCCATGAAGGCAAATTCATTAGTTTACCTGGGCAAGGTGATAGTTTTCCAGGTGTCACAAAATAGCAAATTAACTGCTGATGAAGTTTACAAACTGTAGTCCTATCACATTTAATTTAATGTGTTTTGATATATTATTTGTATGCAAAGAATTCCTTTAAAATAGTTCGTCCATTTTCTGTTAATTTTTTTGCCTTTCTCCAAAACCTCTTCCCTACGTTAAAATTACATATTTTAAAGAATCCTCCTATATTCCATCCAGGACCAGCTATGTAGCTTTGTTCTTTATACATTAATTTTAATTAATCTTGAATTTATTTTATTGTAGTATGACATAAGAATCTATTTTTTCCAAATTAATAATAAACTTTTGCATCACTTAACCTTTCCTTTCCCCAATGATATGAAGTATTACCTTCATAATATACGTCCTTAGATATACATGGTTCTGTCTGTGGATTCTCTATTATGTACGATTCATTCCCTGTACTAATAGCACTCTTTAATTATCATGGCTTTATGTTTTTTCTTGATATCTAGTAAGCTATACCTCCTTCAGTGGTGTTCTGTTTGTGTTTTATTTTTGAAAGCCTCTTACTGTGCAGTTTCTTTTCCAGATAAAATTTTAATTAGAATTTTTATTGAGATAACTGTAGATTGACATGCAGTTGTGAGGAACAACACAGAGAAGAACTCATGTGCACCCTACCCAGTTTCTCCCAAATAGCATTGTAACAGTATAATGTGTATAATATTATTTAGTTTCCCCAGTTTTACTTGTATGCATTGTGTATGCATGTATGCATATGTGTTTAGCTCATACAATTTTAGCACATGCTTAGATTCATGTATCCACCACACCAAAGGTAGTGGGCAGCTCCATCATTGCAATGGCCCCACATGTTGCCCTTTTATAACCACACCGCCTTCTCTTCGACTCCGCCAACCCCTGCCTAAACCCTCGCAGCTATTAACTGCCCTCTGTTCTAAAACTTATCATTTCTAAAGTGTTTGATCAGAGGAATCACAGTATATAACCTTTGGAGTTGGAATTTGTAACTTTTTTCATTCAGCATAATTCCCTGTAAGTGCATCCAACTTGTATGTATCAATACTTTGCTGTTTTTATTGCAAAATAATATTCCATGGTAAGATGTGCCACAGTTGGTTAAACTGTTCATCTGGTTTTTGTTTGTTTTATTATATGACTGTTACTCTATTGCCTAGGACAGTGCCTGGCTCACAGTAGGGACTAAAGAAATATACTTTGAGTAAAGGACTCTTTCTATCTCTAACACAGAGCCTGGGATGCAATGGGCATTACAAAAAAAAGTCTCATACATAGACCTATGGAATCAAAGAGTATTGAGAGTCTAATTATGACTCCCCCAAAAATATGTTGAATTCCGCCCCCCACCACCAGTACCTGTGAATGTGGCCTTATTTGGAAACAGGGTTTTTGCAGAAGTAATTGGGTTAGAGCGGGCCAAATTCCAGTGAATAGTGTCCTTATAAGGAGAGAGGGAGATGGAAATGCACAGACACACAGAGAAAAAAGACCATGAGATGACAAGAGGCAGAGACTGCAGTTACGCCGCCAAAGCCCAAGGAGTGACAAGGACGGCCAGCTACCAACAGAAGCTGGGACAGACAACACGATGGTTTCCCCCCGAGAGCTCTCAGAGCATGGCTCCGTGAGGCCTCGATTCTGGACCTCCAGCCTCTAGAGCTGCACGGGAATGAATTTCTGTCCTTTTACATCGCCTGGTTTGTGGTAGTTTGATACAGAAGTCCTCGGAAACTAATGCAAAGGATCAGAAAAACTAAGCTTTTCAAGTTAATTGGGTGATCAATTAATTAATCTACTTAAATGTCAGAATTAGAACTCTTACTTCCTGACTCTCCAATTCAAGATGCTTTCTCCTATACCAGTGCTTCTCAACTTCATTTTCATTATTAACTGTGTAAGGAGACTTTTTAGACTTTTTCTCAATCACTCCCCCCAATAAAATTTTAATATGGAGTATATCTGTTTATATAATGTGGCCCTTTGGTTGGCCACAGACCATTTTGTAATATCTAATCCCCCCCACCCCCGCCAAAGAGCCAGTTTGCATGCCCCGGGGAGAAAGTTGCCCCCCTCGATAAGGCATGCACTCGCTGGATTGTAATGTAGTCTGATAATGGCAATACACGAAATAAGTTTCTGGAATCTGAAAGAGAACTTTAGTTTTGGCTCATGAGTACATATTCCTGTTTTCCCTCTGGCCCATGATAGGGTTATAATCCTCTGCCCACTGAAGTTAATTGAGGCCATATGACTTCCTGTAGGCACTGAGGTGTGAATGGAAGTTTCATGTGTCACCTCCAAGTAGAAGCTTTAAGAGCAAGTACATGAGTCTCCATCTCTCCTCCTGTAATTCTGGAGACGCAGGGTGCGGTGGAGTGTCCAGTAGCCCAGATGCCTGCGTGAGGGTGACAGGCGAGTGGCCCTCGTGTCTCACTGTGTACCACGCTGTAAGTGAGCAAGAAACTTCTGTGGTGAAAAGCCACTGAGATTTGGGGGTTGGTGGTTACTATGGAAAAAGCTATCCCACCCTGGCTAATACAGTATTGCATGGGGGGGAAAGTCAGAGGCATAAAACGAACTCTTCGCATTCCAATTTTCTTTTAAGTATATCTTTCTTGATTTTAGAGAGAGAGACAGAGAGAGAAACATCAATGATGAGAGAGTCATTGATCGGCTGCCTCCTGCACGCGCCCAGGGATCGAACCCGCAACCCGGGCATGTGCCCTGACCAGGGATCGAACCCCGATCTCTTGGGTCCTAGGTCGATGCTCAACCACTGAGCCACGCCCAGCTGGGTGTCATTCCAATTTTAATTTAACCTAGGCCTCACACAGAAAAACTTCAATTAGGATTTAAAACATAATTATAACTTTTCCTAGCTTGTTGTTTAATAATTAACTTCTTGCTGGTGTTATTACATATTAACATTTAAATCACACATAAAACAAAGATTCACTACTCCACAACTCTGAGTTAGAAATTTAATTCAAACACAGAGCGATATGTGGGCGAATGTGTGGGATTTAGGGAGACCTGTCGGCACTCTGAAGGCTGAATGCTTTTCTACACTTTCTTTGCAAGGAATATGGTCCTGGATCAAGAACTTCATCACCAGTGAAAAATAAAATTATGTGTTTATTGGATTTGTGTGACCTTTTCCTCCAACAATCACAGGGCACCGAACTTTTAGCACATCCCTTCCTTAAGTAATTTTAACATGCAGAGAGGGCGAGAAGGCCAGACAGTTACAAGAAGCCTGCGAGCGGGTGTCGGTAGAGTCTCTACCCCAGGCGTTAATAGGCAGGAAATCAAGGTGAGGCCAGGAGCCTGCCGGGAACATGCGAAACGAGCCCTGGGGACCGGGCAGCGAGCGGCCTGCTCAGCGAGGGCAGGAGAGCACGCCGTGGAAAGCAGTGTTTTCAAAGGTAAAAATCTAGAATTTTTATCAGGAAAGACAGCCCAACACAGGAGCCTCACTTGCATTCAAATATTTCTTTTTCTTGTGTGAATTCAGCCATCTGTAAAAACAGAAAACTCCCCTCCCCCCCCATTTGCTCCATTAATTAGTATTGTTTGCCTTTTTCACTAGACAGAGTTTTGCAGGACTTTGTGAACTTGTTACTTTGTCCGATCTTCTGTAAAAACCACAAGTACAATTTTTAATGATGGAAATGGGTCTAGTCCAGAAAGTAGAGCCACTGCAAGTGTTACAGGAGTAGAGGGCGTGGTGTAGAGAGAGGAGGGAGAGAGCTCTGAGCACAGGGGAAGATCAGAGAAACCATTCAGGTGACTTCAGCTGAAGGACTGGAGGCTGGAGGAGATCGGGAGACAGCACAAAGCTAAGAAGCCGTCACCACTGGCCACCGTGACCTGCCGAGAAGGATGGTTTAGCCAGGTACATTCTCCTCATGACAAAACCCAAACCTCGAGCCACACCGAAGGCCATCCTGGGAAACGTGTTTTACCTTAGAAGTGAGAGGCGGTCCTGCTGATAGGACCAGATCATCCTGCACAGTGAAAGGAGAATTGTTTATTGAAAACAGGGTTTGTGTGTTTTAATTGTTAATTGGGGTGTAGGCTAGTAGTGGGATAAATCAGGAATTGAATTTAGTACATTTTACCTTTGTTAAGAGCAAAATATCAGCTGATACATTTAAAATTTTTCCTATAATTATTTCCGTTAGATTTTAGACATGTGTTTGCAGCAACAACAAAAAAGCCCTAATTTTGACTGTCAGGGCAGCCCCCTGGCCTTAATGCCTTGGTGAGTGAGGCCAGACCATGGAGGTCTTTTGAGTGATCTATTGTGTGGTAAAGAAATTAATTAAAACTGCCCTCTTCTTCCCCTTTCTAAAACATAACTCATTTCTGAAGCATGAAACAGTCCATGGAGACTGTTATTTGCACTAGGAGCGAATACTGGCTTGTAATAAAAATGTATAAAATGAATACATGAGCTTTCAAACTGTTTATCTGCAAATAATCTAGCTAGGAAAAGCACGAGTTAATTGTCAAAATAAATTCTTTTAAAAAGAATAAAGACTGCAAGCTTCGATTCCGGATTCTGTGGACACTTGGGATTTCCCAGAAGACAGAAAAGAGGTCTCTGTGGTTTAGAAAAGCCACAGAGAAGATGTGGGGTAAAGGAAGGGAGATGGACATGTGAGTAGCAGGGAAGCTGCAGAGGTGGAGGGGAGGTGGCAAGGGCGCTGCTGCAAAAGCTGAGTGGTAAGTGAGCCAGGAGAACAGCCCTGTGGCCAGGTTCTGTAACAGAGCTGAAGAGAAATACAATTTAGCTGGTTCCAGCCATGAGGATTAGTAAGAGACTTGCTCAATTGCATAATTTTTCCCCAAATTCACTTGAGTATGTTTGGGTGGATAATACTTGTTTAATTAATAGCCTCGCTTTTATCTTTTTTTTTTTTTTTAACAGGAAGCTATTCCTGGAACAAAAAACAATCCGCGTTTTTGTGGCTGGTTTCACATTTAGGAGCCCCCGTTCCTCTTGGATGACGTGGAGCTCTGCTATCACCAGGTGGCAGCTCGCAAGTCTGCAGGTAAGAGGAAGGGTAGAAGGAGCTCACCGAACAGCCCTGTAGTTATGACTGTCTTCAACTTATAAACCATAGCTTCCAGGACAAAATGTATTTCAGGTTTTGGAATATTTAGACAAGTTCTGAAACAATAATTGCTGACGCTTTCTTCCAAGTGTTGCTCTAAAAAATTGCAAATGTTGATTTATTGTAACCATAGCTTCTCAAAGGTACTATTTTTTCCCTTTAAAATTCCTGTCAGTACTGAGAAACTGTAACTCCATCCCTATTAACTTTATCATATTGGATCATAGAATCAAGGTGTGTTAGCTGCAGGAGGAGTTAGCAAGGAGCTAACGAGACACCCTCCCCGGCTCAGCGCGTTTCCTGTGTGCTTTGCTGTGATGCAGCCTCAGTTCCGGCCTCCTGTGACTCTCCCGGGACTGGGAGGATTAAAGGAGGCAATGCATGAAAATGCCTGGTACACTGCCTGCCCATAGCAGATGCCGTTTACGGGTCAGTTGATTTCCCGCCATACATTCAAAGCTCATAGTAACAGGGCTGGATGGCCCTTTGCTGAGCTGTGGACTGGGCACCGTGCTCGTTGGCTTCATGCCTGAAACAGCCCTGCGATGAAAACGAGGCCCAGATGCCTGACCTGCCCAAGATCGCACAGCCAGGAGGCGGGTGAGCTGCACACTCGGCCTCTGGACTGTTGAACCTTCCACCGGTGTGTCATCCTGATTTCGATTCTTCAGACCAGATAGGAAATCCCGCCGTGAATCCCTGGGGCGGGCCCCGGGGAGAATCCCTGCGGCTTTGCCGCACTTCGCCCCTGAAGCCCCAGGGCCGGGCTGCCGAGCCCCAGAGGTTCAGGCGGACGGAGCGAAGCTGCCTTTCTCCCGAGGCACAGGGACACTGAGGCCCCTGGCCTTTTTACGACACATGTGAGAATAAACACATACAAAGGAATCTGTTTATAAATACTCCTACTCTAAGGCCTGATGCACAGACCGCATCTAACCTGCTCCCGCCGCCTGCTTCCCTTCCACCTGCGGGCCGCGCACGGAGCTCTTGCTTCCTGCCCGTTTCTCAGTCCCACTAAATCCTGCCCCATCTTCCAGGCCTTATCTCCTTCCAGCAGGCACTTCCTTCTGAATTACTGCATGTATTTTGGTAGCTCAGTTTCCAAAATCATTGAGTGAAAGGTGCTAACGCCCCGGGTGTGTAGATGAGTTGGAAATCTTTAGAATGCAGATGCCTAGAATCTCTTAAGAGGCTCCAACGTGATCACCCCAAGGACACCCTGAGGACCAATCTAGAAACTCCATTATGTGGACACTGCTTCGTCTGATAAACCTGACAGCCGTAAGAGTGTTCCTGAAACTCGAAGAGGAGTTTTGGGTGACTTCTGACGGACTTAGACACATGTATTTCTTTGAAGAAACTCAGTATGTGAAAATCAGTTTGATATCATCCTGCCTTGATTTTTAACAACGGAAAAATGAATCTGAAGATTTTCACCGTATAGACCGTTTGCTTGTGTTCTTTAGTCAGCAGTACAGTGTGTGTCCGAATTGTTGGCCTCGTACAATCTTTTTTGTTACATTTGCTTAGTATCTATGAGACTTCCAGAACTTTTACACTTTTATTTCAGTAATTAGAATATCTGGTGTCATTTTTATCTCTCAAGGGGGATGGAATAAAGAAGCCTTGGTCGGTGTCAGTCAGAGGAACCCGCTAAAGCTTGAATTAAGGAGCGCTCATCCATTAAACACATTCCTCCATACGGTGCTGCCCCCTGTGGATCTGTAGACTCTTCTTTGGTCAGAGTACATTAAGAACAGTTTTCATTAATAAGTCCTTTGCTTTTCCCCTTTACTCTTATTTCAAGTATGTGAACTGTTTCTTAAAATGGGAAAGGTTCAAGAAGTGGTTATTTGTAAATAGACGATCTATATATGACTTATACCAGTTAATATCAACTTGATATTTGTATCAGTCAACATTCTCCAGAGAAGCAGAACCAGTAGGCTATGCGTGTGTATATGCCTATATATTCACGTATGTGTATATACACACATATGCACACATGTATTTGATTTATACATAATCACATATAAATATTTCTATGACTTATTATAAGAGATAAAGAGATTTATTATAAGTAACTGGTTCACAAGGTTAAGGAGGTTGAGAAGTCCCCAGGTGTGTAGTCAGCAAGCTGGAGACCCAGGAGAGCTGATGAGTCTGAAAGGAAGAGACTGACTTTCCAGCTCTGGGCAATCAGACAAGAGCAGGTTGCTCTCACTCAGCCTTTTATTCTATTCAAGTCCTCCACTGATTGGATGAGGCCCACTCACATTAGGGAGGGCAATCTGCTTTACTCAGCTGACTGATTCAAATGTTAATCTCACCGGGAAACATTCTCACAGACACGCCCAGAATAATGTGGGACAGGGTGTCTGGGCACCCTGTGGCCTGGTCAAGTTGACAGAATTAACCATCACAATATTCCATTACTGATAACATTTAATCAGATTAAATTTCCACTCCCAGTTTCTATTAAGGTTTTTAAGAACATAGCTATTTGTTATACTTTTTTTTCCCCCTCAAAATGTGTGTACATGTTTTTTATTTATTTATTTTCATTGTTGAAAGTATTACAGATGTTTCCCTTTTTCCCCATTGATCCCCTCCACCCCCAGGCCTTCCCCATACCAATGTCTGTGTCCATGGGTTATGCATATAAGCATATAAGCTCTTTGATTAATCTCTTCCCTCCCCGCTCTCCCACCCCATTTTCAAACCTTGCTCTTTGTTGATTATGATTCAGTAGCTCTATCAAAACACCCTTGGTTGTGTGCTTTTAAGAATAAAACCTTGGTGTGTGTGTTTTCAAGATTGTCCTAGACATTTAAAAGAGGATTGAAAGCAGCCCTTGACATCTGGGAGCTAGTTTGATACTGTGCGATAGGCCTTGTTGCTTGGATCTGAGCTGGCCTTGATATTTTTCTGTTGCACATAAACTATTTCACAGAATATCAAAACCAGACAAGACCACCCTGTAACTATCCTGGATCAGGACAAAGACAAGGCCACTCTCTAGTTATGTTGGAACACAGACAAAAACGTGAAAATAGTCTAAAACATAAAAATGACCAAACTGTCTCCCACCCGGGCTAATATGAGTGACTGCTGCTTTCTTAACCAATTATAGATTGAGTCTCACTCTAGTCTTTCTTCTTTCTATACAAGACTTATTAAGATAGTGAGCCATAGAATTACTCCCACTTCCTGACAGCATTCAATCCAGAGTGAAGCCCCATTTCCTTAAACTTTCCCCAAACGCTCTAAGTTCCCTGTGGTTCCCATGTTGTGCGTTCTCCCTCCCTGAAACGATGCAAGTGATTGAACTGCACATGTGTTCCTGCTGGTCCTTGACTGAAAGGTATTAAACAAGGAACTTGGCTGAGATTCCCCCAAAGCCACCCCTGCTTTGCATCAGGCCCCTCAGCTCCATCACAGTGTGCAAGGCACATTCGAGACCCCTCTTTCCTACCTGTTCTCTGCCTGCCCTTCCCTGAAAGATCAGTTCACATTGAATTAACCTCTGATATTTTATTAAAGCCTTTCAGCATTGGGCTTACTTTGTATTTACAGGAATAAAGTTCCTTAGAAAATTTTTTTTGGTTGTCTGATCGGGAGTTTGTTTTTCTTTAATGCAATTGTTTTCCAACTTTGTAACACACGGCCCTATGACCTGTCTGCATGAGTGTCTGTCTACTTGTTTTGTGCGTCTCGAGTGTTATCTACAGGAGGACATCTGTAAGTACAGAGTGGACCGAGGCCTCTGATATCTCGATTTTCTCCTTGAGCCAACCCTGGGGGCTGAGGAGTTCAGAAAGGAAATCCTGGGACCTGTATTTTATGGACAAACTTTGCCTCGAGTCACCCAATCAAAACCTAGTAAGGGCTTCTTTGTAGGTCTTGTGTTCTTGAGGAAGGCTTTGTTTAGTTTCATCTGCCTGCTATCAGGAGTAGCAGATGTTGGTTACGTCCTGAGTAGCACACCCCGGCCTTTGGCCAGGTTCCGGAGACAGCTACACAGGCACCATCTCTGTAGACCAAACCACTCAGTTCTCGTGGAAACTTCTCAATCCAAAGTGCCACTTCTTCCGTACCCTACACACGCCCTGTGCCAACCTGGATTCGATTGTTTGTTAACGGTTCATACTTAAAAAGAAAAGCTAAAAATTTTCAAGGAGGCTGTGCTATCGAAGACTTATCTTTACCGTTAAAATATACGCTCTTATTGTACTCTAGTTGATGAAGTTGTTTCCCGTAGGGGTTGACAGTTCTGACACTGCTGTGTATGTAACTGCTGTACGTGTTTACTGGAACTGAAGATTGAGTAAGTGGATAGCAGATGGTGGAAGCCAGGGTTCTTCCTGTTGGGGTGGGAGTTTACAGGTAACCAGTGGGAGGAGGTAGGAATGAGCCAGGTAGTAATGAATCAGAGTTGGAGACATCAGTATGAACTAGGTTCAGCTTAATGCAGACACAGGTAGTTACATACAGAAATACTTACAGATAAGTATACATATGGTCAGCACGCACACATATATTTCCTTGCTCCGTTAGCTGAGACAGCCTAGGAACAATATCATCCTGGTAGCAATAAGCACACCTAGCACCCAGATCTTGGTTTCTAATTAAAAAAAAAAAAGACCTGGGCTCCATGGAGACATGGCTGATCCTAGACCTGGGGCAAGAAATGTACAAAATAAGCCTGGAGCATCTTGTAGTCCCAGAAAGTAACAAAATGCTCAAAGAGAAACAAAACAAATACCCCTACGGGGATGGGTTTGTCCAAGAGACTCGGGAGCCAAGTGGAAGAATTTCCCAAGACCAAAGCTGGAACAATTTGATCAACAAAATAAATAGAGTCTTATTGGATGACAACCCAGACTACAAACTAAATATCGGTGAGTCCAGGCCAACACCAACAAGTAATTGCATAAGTAAATAAATGGAGGAAAATTGACAGACCTTGTGTGCAGAGAAGTCTAAACACTTAATGTAGATGATCTGTTGTGGCGGGGGTGGGGTGGGGTGGGGGCACCTCAGCCCCGACCCTTATGCATAATGCCTTCTTCCAAGGGGGACCGTGTGGAAGGGGGGTGGAGGAATGATTATACAGTGGAGAAGCGTGACAAATACCACACAGACATCCAGGCCAGCACCAACAGTGATAAACCATACGGATAGTATGTACCCTTGATGCAATGTGATGGAAGTGGCGCTTTATCTCTGGCTTTCCTCCCCCAAACTCATCATTCCAGTTGAATCATGAATTAAACACTAGACAGAAGCCAATGGCACCCTAGGAAATACTTGGCCAGTGCTCCTCAAAACTGCCAAGGTCATCAAAAAGTAGGGCAGCCTGGGAAACTGTCACACCCAGGGTAGCCTGAGGGGATGTGACAATTAAGTGTCCTGGGTGCCTGGATGGGATCCGGGAAATAGAAGGTAAAAGCTAAGGAAATGCGAATACACTGTGGGCTTCACTTAATAAAAAGTCACCAACGCTGGCTTATGTCAAATGCACCGCGCAGACGTAAGCACCCAATCCAGAGCGGAGCCCGCTTCCACCCTAGGTCTTTTCTGACACCCCGGGCGCCCCGTCCCGTGTGCTCTCGCTCACTGCCACGGTAAGAACCAACTTGTCCAGTTCCGCGTGTATTTCTGGTGGTCTGCGGCTGAGGGCACTGGCAAAACCATGATCCAAGCAAGCAGTGTTGACTGTTAACGCGCCCATAGTGGCAAGCTTGGGGTGCATGTTTCCGACAGTAATTCATGGTTTCTAATTGTTCTTGCAGTTAAAAAACAGTCTCATTTCAAACAACTATGCTCCTTTTATATGGTATGGATTCCCCCAAAGCCTGAGTATTTCTCTAATTAACCTCAAGGTGGCAGGCTTGAATAAAAGATATTTCCATCTTTAAATTCTGAGCTGCTCAAAAGTTCTCTTTGAAGGTGAAATTATACTTTTTTTTCCACTCGGTATTGGCTTTTTAAAAATTGTACCTATGTTTCTTCTATCTTTATTTTCTTCAATGTTTCTTCAAGGGCCGTGAGATTTTACTCTTAGGTTGTTAAAGTCTAGCATGAGAATCCGGAAGCCTCTTAAAATGGAGACCAAGGGAAAAAGAGGTCCATGCAGGCAAGCATTGTCCGAGGATGGGATGTAAGACACACATCTCCACACTGCCCTATAAGAATGTGAAATTATTATTGGTAATATTTTCATTGCAAGAAGCCTTAGACTATTAGCTCTAAGTTACTATCATGCAACTGTAATAATTTTACACTTGCATTTTGGAGATGAATTTATCTACTATGCAAGCATGCTACTGAAAAAGTAAAGACTAACATAGGAACTCCAACTAGTGGTTCTGCAAAATAATACCTAAAATTCTCCCACGAGAAAAAACACTAATGTTTTGATTCAATTTTAGTTTTTAAAAAATATACAATTTTATCCCTTCTCCTAATTTTACTAGGAAAGCCAACATAGCATGGCAGTTAATCACATCAGTTTTAGAGCCAGACAAACTCAAGATCTAATTCTGCCTCTTACTGGCTGTGTGACCATGGGCATGTTGCTTAACCTTTCTGAACCTCATCTGTAAAATAGAGATAATAACATCACTGGTAGTATTGATGTAAGGGTCAAACCAAATCAAACCAAATGGGAAGCACTTAGCACAACTCCATAAGTGACAGGCATTATTATTATTATTTTGAGGGAGGGAGGTAAGGGTGAGGTGAGTGATGCCACAAAACATACAATAAAGTGTGGGTCACAACTCCAAAGAGATGAATAAAAATATAATGGTTTGTTGTTGTTTTTTAAAGTATGTGAGCTTCCATGAACGGTCAGTAGATTCAACTTTTAGCCATGATTCTCCTGTGGATTCGCTGTGAAATTGGAAGCAAATTATCTAATGACTTTATGCCTCAGTTTCCTCACCCACCCCCACTGCATACGTGTGCCCACGGGCGTGGATCCACGGTCAGCAGGCGTCTCCTGAGTGTTCTTCTCTGCATAAGACTCCTCGGGCCCTTGGGCTGCTCTGGGGCTGGGATGGAGGTGGGACTATAGGAGACCCAGGGAAAGAGCCTGACCGACATCTCACCTGCCTAACAGAACAGGGCTCAAAATTTTTAATTTAATTTAGGACAAATGTAATTTCTATACATCTAATGATTATAAATGCCCACTCGTCCCCGCACGCGGATAGATTTACCTTCTCCTTTCTGCAGCCCCGCGGGCTCCTTTTGAAGGAGCTAAGGGCTGGTGTCTTTGGTGATCGGCACGGCTGCTAGGGACATGTGTGTCTTCTAAACCTAACCCGACCTTTGAGCCATAAGCTGGTGACAAAAAATTGGCATAAGATTCACAGGAGTCTGAGGAAATGCTCAGATCTCACTGAGACCCACCTGTCATTTTTATCTGAAGTGGGTGCAGCTGGGGAATGCGCACCCACCCCCTGCCCCAACCAGCCCCTCACCAGAGATGCTGTCTGGAGATGAACCGATGGGCTCGTGGTTCCCTGTCTGGCAACCGTGGGGGCAGAAAATGCCAAGAGCTAGCCAAGGATCCAGGGGCAGAGCACAGTTAGTCCTTAATATAGAAAGCTGCCTGGGTAGTCTTCACTGGGAATTAGGGGCACGTTTTCTTTTTCAGATACTATCAATTTTGGAGTACTCTAAAGGGGGTTGCTCCTCAAAGCAGCCCCTTGAGTCACCGAATCCTCACTGCCAGGCTCGTTTTGTTCTGTGTTTGTTCCTTGATTTGTAAGCTCACTATTCTGATTACTAAATGTGACCTAAGAGGACAGTGAGAATTCACTGGACATCAAATAAACCAAACCATCCTCATCAAAATTAAAAGGAAAGCCAGCGAGTCACCACCAGAGTGCTGTC
This sequence comes from Miniopterus natalensis, assembly GCF_054644295.1. Classification (NCBI taxonomy): domain Eukaryota; kingdom Metazoa; phylum Chordata; class Mammalia; order Chiroptera; family Miniopteridae; genus Miniopterus; species Miniopterus natalensis. Next base: position 21,189,020 of record NC_142092.1, on the reverse strand, counting down.
CTTTCCCAACCAAATGCACGCGTCCGCAGTGTCAGTGGACACCAGGGGGCAGTAACTCACAGCGCGTGCAACTTCCTCCTCCAGGCTCGCGTTCACATCAAATTCATTAAATGTTAGTTTTCTAAGTCTCCACTTTGAAAACGAATGTTCCCAGTAGTTTCTGTTGTTCAAGAGATGTGCAGTGACATGTGGTCCCAGATGTCGTTCGTTTGGACCTTGGGCCAAATCAGGTGATACGATGCAGTTTGTGAGTCAGTTATCTTGACAATTGACAGGGCTTTGCAAATTGAATTGTTTGCCTTTTTACGCATTAGACTCGAAATCAGTACAAACTACTTTTAAAAATTGGTTTTTACCATTTTGTCCCATTTTGTGGTAGAGTTACCCAAAACTGTCTTTCCTTATATCTGTGTTCAAGAATCAGGCTCTCTTGGCCTGAGAGGAGTCAGACTCGGCCTGAGGGGTGTGTTTAAACTGCTTCCCTGATGGGTGAGGGGCTATGTGGGACTAAGGAGCGCTTAGAGGGGCTTCTGTTTGACACTCGTTTCACGGCTGTGGTCACCTTGAGACAGGTAGGACAAAGGCACCATGGGGGTGGGGGGAAGAGACCGGGGCCGCCTGTGGTTTGTGAGCAGATGGAGAGCAGAGCAGGCCTGGAGCTCGCCCTCCTTGGGCTGGGACAAGGTGGGGGCCTGTCTGAGCTCCCGTGCAGAGTGGCTTTGGCAGGACAAGCAGCAGCGTCTGTGCTCTGGCTTTCCCCTAACTGCCAAGTCCCTGGGTGGTTTTCTGGGTTTCTCAAGGGCCACGGCCACCTTCATTACTCGGCCACCTGTGCCTGGCTTAGTTCTTCTGATTCTAGGGACTGGGGGAGGGGATCACTAAAAATCAACCAGAAACAGGGTGATGGAAAAACGGAAAGCTCCCAGCCATCCTTTTAGAGCGCAGAAGAGAGAGAAACCTTCAAGCAGCTGAAATATTATTTGGAAATAAGTACAAACTAGTTTTACCCTGGAAAATAGTTATTGTTTAGTTGACGTGTCTAGTGGTTACAGGGACCAGGCCCTGTTCACAACTCACTGCGCCTTTATAATGACCCTATGGGGTAGAGTAAAAAATTATCCCCACTTTTTAGATGGGGATCTGGGGCACAGAAATGTTAAATCCCTCAGCCAAGTGCATATTAGCCATTAATTGTCAGAGCTGGAGTTTGAATCCAGGTAGTCTGACACTGGAGGCTGCGCTCTTAGCCATGTGCTATAATACTCTTAAAATGAGAAATGCAGCTTCCTTCTGTGAATGAAAGAAAACTCTTCTTTTCAGTTTTGATAATAAGTCATTTGAATGCATAAGTTATGAATTATTGGAACTGAAGTGCTGTTTTACAGTGAATTACTTAACTCATTTGAAATTCATAATGGGATTTTTGCTTTTAATTGTTTTAATTTCACTCCCTACTTACAGAAGCTTAAAAAAACCTTTTATATACCTCTATTAGAAATCAAACATCTTGAGAAAAAAACCACATCTTTTTTTTATTATCTTTTTAGCATTTGGAATATTTAGCAAGGGGTTGAAACCAGGAAAAGGTGTCCAAGAAACTCTCATTAGCTGCTGTGATCTTACTCAATATTATCTCACTTTAACAAATATTCATTATGGGTGAAAGGAACGCTCTCAGAAACACTTGTACTATATGTCATAACAGGAAGACAGATTTTATGAATTGCCTAAAATATAGAAAAATGTATAAGCTAAAATATATCTTAATTATTAATGTATTTTTAAAAATCATCGACAGTTTCTTGGCAGGTTAGGTTAATGTACCTAAAAGAAAAGGAAGCAGTAATGCAATTATCAAAATAACAAATTCAGGATTCTTAAGGGGAGGGAGCTATGTGCCAGGCAATATTCTAGGAACCTTCATAGTTACCTTATTTTAGCCTTCTAAAAACCCTAAGAGGCTGTTTTATTATTCCCATTTTACAGATGAGAAAACTGAGGATTAAGGAAGTCAAGTAACCTACTTTCCAACCAGTCAGGATTTGAATAGGCCTGGTTTCAAACACCCCACGTTATATTAATCAAGAATGCATTTACAGTAACAGGATTTGTCTGTGGTGGTTTAAAACGGGGTTGCTTTTCTCACATATCGAGGCAGCGCGAAGGCTGCCGGCAGCGGCCCAGCAGCCCGGCGGCGTCAGGGACAGCACGGCTGTGGTGGTCCTGGCCTTTTCCTCATGGCTGCGAGAGTCCGGGATGGGAGAGGAAGGGGAAAGCAGGCGGCACCGGCACCAAGTACCAAAGCTTTTCTGGAAACCCACAGCCACGTTCCACTTGCGTTCCACTGGCCCCAGCAGAACGAAGGAGGATGGGCGGGGGTTGGACAAGCCAGTGAATGGCGTTGTGTTGTTGGGGGGTAGAGTCCTGTCTGGGGGGTAGATTCCTGTCTGGGGGGTAGATTCCTGTCTGGGGGGTAGAGTCCTGTCTGGGGGGTAGATTCCTGTCTGGGGGTAGAGTCCTGTCTGGGGGTAGAGTCCTGTCTGGGGGGTAGATTCCTGTCTGGGGGGTAGATTCCTGTCTGGGGGGTAGAGTCCTGTCTGGGGAGTAGATTCCTGTCTGGGGGTAGAGTCCTGTCTGGGGGTAGATTCCTGTCTGGGGGTAGAGTCCTGTCTGGGGGGTAGATTCCTGTCTGGGGGGTAGATTCCTGTCTGGGGGTAGATTCCTGTCTGGGGGGTAGATTCCTGTCTCGGGGGTAGATTCCTGTCTGGGGGGTAGATTCCTGTCTGGGGGTAGATTCCTGTCTGGGGGGTAGATTCCTGTCTGGGGAGTAGATTCCTGTCTGGGGGGTAGAGTCCTGTCTGGGGGTAGAGTCCTGTCTGGGGGTAGATTCCTGTCTGGGGAGTAGATTCCTGTCTGGGGAGTAGATTCCTGTCTGGGGGTAGATTCCTGTCTGGGGGTAGATTCCTGTCTGGGGGTAGATTCCTGTCTGGGGGGTAGATTCCTGTCTGGGGGTAGATTCCTGTCTGGGGGTAGATTCCTGTCTGGGGAGTAGATTCCTGTCTGGCTGCCTCTGGAATTCGTGGGAGGTCAATGACCAAGCTGCTGCCCCAAGCTCATTTCCAGGGGAATGTGCCGAGTCAGAACACCTGAGCTGCCAAGCGCATCCGGGCCACCCGGTCGCCCTTGCTCCTGCCGGCATGGCCTCGTCCGGGGGTCACAGGGAGGACGGGCCCGCGGACACTGCCGCCGCCTTAGCTGTGCTTCCTGACCAGTTCCCGTCCGCGTGCGGCACGGGGCGGCGGGCGCTGGGTTTTTCCTTTCTCTGATGATTGGTTTTCACGTGGCCACAGAAAGATCATCAGACAAGAAATCAGAAGACTTGGATTCTCGTCCAGCTTTGCCCCACTGAGCGACCTGGAATCAGTCCCTTAACCCTTTATTTCTCCATCTGTCCACAGTGGGGATAATTTTCTTGCCTGCTTGTCAAGATTGCAGAGTGTACCCGTAGGCGCTTCTGAAATCTCTCGGGTGTTATATAAAATAAGAAGCTGTTACTCTTACAAGGGGCAAAGGGGCCCCCTGGATCTAAGGGCAGCTGTGACTGGCTTGGACCATGAGGCTGTAGGATCCCAGAGGGCGGACCTGTCTCCCCAGAGCTGGTGCAATATTGCACTTAGTAGGAACTCACCAACGTTCTTTCAGTGAGTGGCTGAGTGGCTGAGTGACTGGATGAGTAGAAAAGTGCATGAAGGATGATCCTACACAATTGAATTCTGGCCATTTTAGCTCTGCCTTCACTTTTGCATGTCTGACTGCTGGAGGTCACTGCCTGGGTGTCCCAAGGCACCTCAAGTCTATCTTACCCCCAAGGTGCGGGGCCCTTATCTTCAGAGAACAACGAGAACTTCTATTCCTGCTAAATCTCTCTCCCCAGCCCCTGGCGTGCAGCACCAGGTTCATGTTTGCATCTCCTCTCGTTCTCAACGCCCTATCCTTTGAAGGTCTTGCATTCTAATCGGTGATTCTCAGGCATGACGGAAACCTCAGCCCCCCCCCCCGCCCCCCCCACACACACGGTTTGGAAAGAGCTGCTTCTGATCCTGAGACGTGATCTTCTTTCAGGATGCAGTGGCGGGGGGTCAGGTGGAGGGCCAGTAGCCTTGTTCCTGTTCCTGGGAGGCTCAGCCAGGGCCTTGCCCTGAGGCAGAGATGGGCTGGTGTTCTCGGGTAGTTCCATCCCCCCTTAGGGGCCCCTGCCTGTGCGGCTTTGGTGTTTTACAGCCAAGCGTGGCCAGCAGCACACTTGAGAGTTTACATTTTCTGAACTAAAGAGCTAGCGGACACTAGTGGACACTAGATAATGTCAGGGTGTGTTCAAATAAAGCACCAAAAAATTATGTACTCAGGTTGGACTGGAGATTCCCTTTTACTTACACCAGTGGTTTGCTTCTGTATAGTTACTTTCAAAATAACACCTGAAGATAAAATTCACATATCATTCAATTCACCTATTTAAAAGGTACAATTCAGTGACTGTTAGTACATTCACAGAATTAGGCAACCATCGCCACAATCAATTTTAGAACATTTAAATTACCACCCCTCAAGAAGCCCCTACCATTAGCAGTCACTCCCCTTCGCTCCCTCTTCTCGCTTCGCCCTCCACCCTAGGAAACCACTAACCTATGTTCTGTCTCTATAAATTTGTGTATTTTGGACAGTGACTATAAATGGCAAATCATGTGGTCTTTATGACTGCCTTGTTTTACCTGGCATGATGTTTTCGAGGTTCATCCATGCCGTGGCATGTATTAATAACACTCCTTTTTGTTGCTGAATACTATTCCATTGTATGGACACATCACGTTTTATTTATCCATTCATCTGTTGGGAGATATTTGTTTTTCTATTTTTGGCCGTTATGAATAATGCTACTATAACCACTCATGTTTAAGTTTCATGTTTTCATTTCTCTTGGTTAGATAACTAAACATAGAATTGCTGCATCATATGAAAATTTATGTTTCACCTTCTGACGAGCTGCCAGACTGTTTTCTAAAGCGGATGTGCCATCGTAGAGCCGATTTTACCTTGGTGGCATTGTGAACATCGTAATAGAAATGGACACCTAAAGTGAGAATGCTGAGAGGCTTAATTAAGATTTAGACATGTCAAAAGAAACACAGTGTTATTTTATTTTTAACTACTGTGCTTCTGTGCATTACAACGTGTGTCTCAGTCACCCCCAGAAAATCTTCCAGGAGACAGGACTGTGTTGTGCTTGCTAACCCGCTTGATCATGACGAGAGGCAAGACACCTGGTTAAACATCCTTGCGTTTAGACTCGCCCCTGGCTGGTGTGCTCGGTTGTGTGAGCAACTTCCTGTGCACCCAAAGGTGACCGATTCGATTCCCGCTCAGGGCCCATGCCCGGGTTCAGGCTCTGGTCCCAGCAGGGGGCGTTCAGGAGGCAGCCGATCCGACTTGTGCTCTCACATTGATGATCCTCTCTCTCTCTCCCTCTCCCTTCCTCTCTCTCTAAAAGTCAATAAACTATGCTTAAAAAAAATAAATAAATAAAAAGTCACCTTCACCAGAATGTGGTCTTAAGCTGGCATCTTCCTCTGCACCTCCCTCCCCCTCTGTGTGCTCCTTGTTAGGAGATCCAGGGATGGCCAGCCCCAGTCCTTCCATATTATTCTGGCCCCAGAGCCAAAGTTCAGCACAGTCCTGTGCTCATGGTTTTTTCCAGAGTGGGTGGCTGTGGAAGAAAATTATGTCACAGAGACAACATCGTGACCTCTCTACAGAATGAGCAGAGATGAAGTGTTTCTCTAGTAGATCTGAATGTCTCCTTAAAGTGGGCTTGGCAGTCCCTCCCTAACTGTTTCTTCCTATAGAGCTGGGATTCAATGGACACAGTTTTAGGAAGCCAATAAAAATAGTAAGTTAAAACATACAAAATGTTAGAAGAGGGACATTGAAGCCCAGGGAAATTAAACATGGTGCTCAAAATCTCCTGGACAGTAGTGGCCCTTGAAACATGCCCAAACCCTGTGATTCTGAGACCAGTGCTCCCCACCTGTGTCACACTCCCTCAGGCTGCTCCAGCCCCTGTGACCCTGGCTGTGGATGGGGGGGGCAGCAAGGAAGAGCCTGCTGCCAGAGCGTGCACAAGCCCTTCCTCAGTGCCGAGCACCATCCAGCCCCGCTGGGGCTCAATGGCAGGCTTTAGACTACAGAGTGGTGGGGAGGAATTTCAGGCTTGCTTACCCACCCCCTCCATTTTGGGGGGCCTGCTACTGACACAGGCAAGGCCTTTTTGTGAATTTAAAAAACTGGACATTCTTCAGGGTGGGTAATGCCCTGAGCCAGGGCTGAACTCAGTGCACACATGGGCCCTGTCTCAGCCCCGCTGCGCCTTTGCCTGGGAGCTCTTGCGTAGGCCCAACCCACACGGCCGCACAGAGCGATCCTCTTTACCTTCAAGGAGGTTTGCTTCCCTCATCTGGGAAACAGGACAACATCAATAGACTCTCTAGTATCCATGATGACCGGGTGAGACCCTGTTGGGGAAAGTGCTTCATAAACCTGAAAGGATCACCGCAGGATAATAATTATAAATGCAGGCATGCCTCGTTTTTCCCCTCTTCATTTAATTGTGCTTCACAGATGTTGCATTTTTTACAAAAAGGCAAGACCTCCATCAGCAGAAAAATTACGACTACTTTATTGTGCTACTTGCTTTACTGTGGTGGTCTGGACCTGAACCACCATATCTGCAGCCTGTGCCTGTGTTTGCATGTCTGCGTGTGCTTGTGGCCACATCGCTTGGCTTTTCCCATTATTAAATGTCTAGAATGGTATGTTCTTCAAGTCCTATAGCCTAGTAAATGGGCCTTTGTAACCAGCAAACTGCCCCTGGTTCTCAGTATCAGAGAGATTCTCAGCAAAATACAAAGAACAAAATGAAATGTATCCCCTAACCCCATGCTACTTAGACCTGGCTGCTTAGTGTAGTAATCTGGAGAATTTTTTAAAAATACAGATCTCCATCAGTAGATGAGTGGATTAAAAAGCTGTGGGACATTTAGACCATGGAATACTATGCAGCTGTAAAAAAGAAGGATCTCTTACCCTATGAGGCAGCATGGAGGGACCTGGAGAGTATCATGCTAAGCGAAATAAGCCAGGCAGAGAAAGACAAGTACCACATGACCTCACTTATATGAGGACTCTAATGAACAAAATAAACTGATGAACAAAATAGATCAGAAACATGGAAGCATGGAACAGACTGATGAATCTCAGAGGGAAGGGGTTGAGGGGGGCAGGAAAAGATTAACCAAAGAATTTATATGCATATATGCATAACCCATGGACAGATAATAGTGTGGTGAAGGCCTGGGGAGGGGTGGGAGCAGGGGGGAGGGGTCAAGAGGGAAAAATAGGGACATCTGTAATACTTTCAACAGAAAGATAAATTAAAAATAGTAAAAAAATACAGATACCCAGACCCCACCCTCCGACTCTGATTCCATTTATTTGGTAGGTGTGGGGTTGAGTAGCGGCATCATGGGCAGTTTTGAAAGCTGTCCAGTTGGTTCTCATGTGCGGCTGGTACCCACTCCTCACTAGTCCCCTCCCAGGCCCTGGGAGGCCAGGCAACGTTACAGCCAGCAGCGACCTCAGGCCCCCCCCCTCCCCGATGCTGCTGAAGCCCAGCTGCCTCCTCTCCCACCCTGCGATCGAGATGCTTTTAGATCACAGACGTAGGCCCACCATTAAATAAGGGGCCAGGAGCCACTTGGGATCGTAACCCTCCGTGTTTGAAGAGCTCGTTAACGCGACTATTGGTTTGCTAGGGCTGCCATGACAGATCGGGGGCGTAAACAACAGAAACTTGACTTCTCCTAGCTCTGTGGGTGGAGGCCCAGCAGGGCGGGCTCCCTCTGCGGCCGGCTGGCAGGTGGCGGCCCTCTTGTTGCCTCTTCATTCTGTGAATCCCAACCCTGGCGTCTCTCTCTGTGTCTGAATTTCCTCTTCTTATAAGAACACAAGTCATGTTGGAGGAGGGCCCACCCTGATGATCTCATTTTAACTTAATTACTTCTTTAAAGGTTTTATCTCCAAGTATAGTCACATTCAGGGCGCTGGGACTAGAATTCAACCTGTAAATTTGGGGGGGAGGGGGCACAATTCAACCCAAACAGTGACCCAAATAAAGAATCTGAACAGCGCCTCAGGAGGACTAGTCCTCACATTGGTCCCCTGCAGAGAGACAGCCTCTGGTTGCACCAGGGACTGGGACCAAAAAAGAGGGTGTGCTGTGTAGATTCCCTTCCTGCGTGGGCTCTGTCTCGTCTCAGGCTCAGATGACTTAAGGAGCCCTAAGAGCCAGACAGACCCTCCCAGTTCTGCCTTTGTCAGGGTGTGACTTGGCTTTTCAGTTTCTCAGCATCTCATGATCTTCCCTCCTGCCACATCCTTAATCATATCTTACCTTCCACCCCCCAACTGTTTGATATTGACTTTTTATTAAATCACATGTGGGCTCTACTGCTAAGGAGTTACAATTCTGATAGGGAAATAAAACACATACACAAATGATGTCAAACTATTCATACAAATGAGGGCAAGGGCAGCCCAAAGGCTCTAGGCTCAGGCCACGTGGGGCAGGGCAGGGAGGTGCCACGGGGACACACTCTTCCTGTGGCACAGAACACCTGGGATTTTGGGGGGTGGGGGTGGGGGTGGGAAAAAGACTTGGAAACAAAGTATAATCAAAAATGTGTTAATAAGAAGGCTCCAGTATTGACACCGTCCTTGGTAAGCATTTTCTGATTCATATAAAGTGCCTTGTGTTTTCAGGACACTTCATCTGCTAAGTGTCAACAAAATACAGCTGAGGTTGCTTTGCGTCAGCAAGGATGTCGAGGGGAAGTCAGGGGTCAGACCTTCGGGGACTTGGCTTGTTTCACTTACATATGGCTCTTAAAGTGTCAGCGGCTCTTTCTGCCGGCAGCTTGGAGGCCGTTCCGGTGTGGAACTGACAGCGTGAGGGCCGTGAGAAGGCAGTCGAGGGTTGAAGACCAGCTCACTGAACCTTCCAGAAGTACCAGTTCTGGTAACTGGGAGTCTAGAAGCTTCCACATGCATCCATCCTAATAGACAGCTGTAGGCTACATTAAAAAAAAATAGATTCTCGTCCAGCCGGCAGTGGCTCAGCGGTTGAGCATTGACCTAGGGTCCAGGAGATCGGGGTTCGATTCCCGGTCAGGGCACATGCCCGGGTTGCGGGCTACAGCTGATCAATGACTCTCTCATCATTGATGTTTCTCTCTCTCTCTCTGAAATCAATTAAGATATATTAAAGAAAAAAAAAATACTCTCTCCAGTGTTCCTCAAATACCATTTTGTCTAAGAATCACCTGGAACATTGCTGGCCCCATTCACAGACTTACACGGGGCTCTGGGTCGGGCCAGCTGCCTGCATTTTCGCCAGCACGCTGGCTACTCCAGGGTCAGGTGGCCTGTGGACCACATTTTCAGAAATGCTGCCTTAAAGTCTTCCATGCACCCCAGCCGTCAAATCACTGTGCAGGCGGCCATAATTCAATCTATTTCCAAAGAAAGGGGTCTGGAAGTCGTTCCTGGTTCTCCCACATTCAATCTGCCGTCTCCGTCTGCCACCCTGTTCTAACAGTTTCTTTATGCTTGTACTGTCTTCTCAAGCTCCTCACCCCAAACATAATCCAGGCTCAAGGCCGTCAGACGTGGGCCACTGCTCCAGCTGCGTTAGCCGCACCGGGGGGCTGCCAGAGGGGCACTGAGTGACCTGGACAACAATCCTCCTTTGACCTCAGTCACTGAATAACTTAACTTGCCAGAGGTGCCGAAGTGATGGCCAAAGTCTTACAAAGCGTTATTTTTTTAAAAACTTAAATTGCTTGTCAACATTTAAAAGTGGGGGAAATTTCCCATAAAAATCCAGATTTCTGCCTATTCTTAAAACATCAGAAGATCTGTCGATTCTGGTCGGTCTCCCTAAGGGTATCGGTTAGCCGGGGCTGAGACACGGAGCAGAGGTGGGTCTGCTGTAGAGACAGGGAGCTCCAGCGTCAGGGCTCTGGGGCTCTGAGGCCCTTGACCTAACATTGCATTTGTAATTCTGTAGTTTTTCATAAAGAGGCCTCCGCAATTGCATAAGTTTTCGACTCCATGCAACCCTGTCCTACACCGAGGACAAGGGTTGGCTATCATTTATCATCTGACTTGCCAATAGATCTTCTTAACGTAGAGAAATATTTCTGTGAACTTCTATGTCTATAGAAACAAAAGACAAACTGAGAGGGCCTCGTACCCCGGTAGAAAGAGAGGGAGCCTGTATTTTCAGGCGCGTCTGACCCGCGTCCCCGGCTGCCCCCGGCCCTCATTCTCGCTTCCGAGCTCCTTCAGCTCCCCACATTGGGGCATCTTTGCACGCAGGCATCCAGCTTGCATTCTCCTCCATTTCTTCAAAGACACATTTAACCCTTTGCGGTCGTATTAAATTTGGACATGGGTGTCATACTGGTCGGAATGAAGAGCTTTCAGAGAAATTATGAACTGATACGTGAATGGCTAGAGTTAAGATTCGCATGGTTCCTTGCTGTGGTGGCTGAGAGCAGACATACGACCGGAACGGTAAAAAAGCTTTGGTGGCTGAGAGTAGACAAACGACCGCAAAGGGTTAAATCCTCTCAATCTAACCTTCATTTGGAGGGTGAATGCTAAGAATCCCATATTGGAGAAAGAAAACTAAAAGAGATACCTGCCCAGAGAAGGAGAATGGGCCGCGTCCTGCTCGTTTGCAGGAGCGTCTGGGGCGAGGACGGGCGCTCCTCTGCTTTTCATTGTGGCCTTTGCAGGCGCCGCGAATGCTCTGGGAACTCAATCCGTGTTCGCCGACTCTGATGATAAGCCATGTATAGGATAGATTAAGGCGTATGTTCTCCAGTTACCTCCTAAGATACAATTTTTCTATCTTGGTCACTGCTTGGAACTGGTCCTTTGATCCTATAGCGTCAGAGCTCCGTGGAAATTCAGATATTTTTGCTGTAACAACAGGCTGCCGTCCTGGGAATTCGGTCATTGCGTTTCCCCCTTCCAAGATCCTATTTGCTGTACTTCAGTATTTCTTGCGTGATTCATGAGGTCGCTTTAAAGCCTCATTTTTCACTCTCGAGACTGTGAAGGATTTGGCGATGTGATCTATCTGGGAATATGTTTATTACTCAGCCAGAGCCCGCCTCTGCTCCCCCGCAGGAGGAGCAGCCGAGCACACGATAGATCATCATCGGCGGGGAGTCTTCCTGAGCTGTTTATTTGAAGCCTATTTTAACACTCTCCATTTGCACAGACTGTTAGGCTTCTTTTTTTTTTTTTTAAAGATAACATCTTCTTAAAAGGAAACACCTGTTTAAAGATGTAAAAATAAGATATTATGAACAAAAGGGCACTTGGTTGAACATGGTCATTTGCCATATCTACTTTCTGATTTTTCCTGGCTGAGGGTGAGGTGGGGGAGATGACTTATTATTACTCCGAATCTGAGCCATTCACTTTTTTTTTTTTTTTGCTACAAAATAAATGGGTTGGGAGCCAACACCCACCAGGCCAATGTAGACATTTGAGGGTCATGACTGTAGAATTAGTTAAGGAGTTGATGATTTTGATGACATTACTAATGGTACTAGCATAATTATTCATTCAATAGCTTCCCATCTTAATTATATTTTGCCTACATAAATGTCAACTTAATATTTTTCTCTATTTAAGAAAGTTCTAAATCTTCAATTCTGTTGCTAAGCACTATAAACACCCTTGCTGATCCCTCTTCAAGGAAGAAGGTGATTCTCTGTTAAGAGAATTGTTTCTTCCTAAATAAAATTATTCACTAGACACCAGTTCTTACCCACAGCATCAGTGGCATATTGTATTTTTTCAAACTTTGCTTTGGCTCTGCTACCCCTTGCATCACGCTGGAGAGAGGCTGCTCTTTGGGAAGTGAAAGTTTTGGTGACCACCAGTGAATCTCAGGACCTTATTTTATGCAATCACGGAATTACTTAAAAGCAGCCCGGCCCTCTGACTCCAGTGACAGTGTACAAAGAAATTGGGTCAACCTTTCGCGAAGGCCAACTAGACCATAGCCCTGGGAAACGATGGAAAGCCCCAGAGGTGAACATGGCTTATGAGCCACTTTTCCTTGGGGGGGTTTGTAAATTCTAGAAAAGACAGCTGATGGGCTGAGAACTAGCACTTTTTAAATTTTCCAGAGTTGAGGAAGACAAAATTGAAGCCTAAGGCCTGCCAAGGCAATGGTGACGGGTAGATCCATGTTTGGGGCTGGCATCCAGGCCTCCTCATAGGGAAAAGGGCAAACGGGGCTTGGGGTGCCCTCAGGAACCTCAGCTGCCTTAGAACCATCTCCAGGCCTGAAATTGTACCATGATGAGTTTATGTGCCTTCAGATGTCTGAAAGACTCAAAGAAAAGTCCTGCAAAGGATATTACAAGAAAGGGAAGTGAAAGGCCAATGACTCTTATGAACACAGATGCAAAAAAGCCCTAAAAAGTATTAGCACATATTAATTTATGTGCTAATTTAATATTTGTATATTAATTTCCATCAATATACAAAAATTAAAAAACCAATATGAATAAGCTGCTTGCAGGAATGCAGGGTTACTCAGATATTTGAAAATCAATGTAATTCACAGAATAAAGGAAAAATGATTATTTCATAGGTGCAGTGAAAATATTTGATAGAATTTAACCGCGTGCCTAACAAACTCTTAGCAAACTAGTAATAGATGGGGATTTCTTAAATAGAACAAAAGGTGCCTCCAAGAAAAGAATAAACGAATGCAGTAATTAATGAGAAAATATTAAAAACTCCCCACTGGGATCAGAATAAAGATACTTGCTATTCAGCATTTCATTGCAGGTTCTCGTCAGTACCTCGAAGTCAATGGAAATGATTAAACGCCGGAAAGGGAGTAATGCCATTCACACACAACGTGTTTGCATCCCTAGAAAAATCCAAAAGAATATTTAAATAAACTATTATAATTAATTAATGAATTTCTCAAGCTCATTGTAAAAGCTCATTATACAAAAAAATCAATTATACATTTACCTACTAACTCAAACAGCCAAAGAATGAAAACTGGAACATATTTAGGAATATAGCTAACACAAGATAAGTAAGAATGAAGCATGGATAGACAAAGGGCAAAAATACAATGAAGAAGGTAATCGAAAATATAGTAGCTAAGAAAGTTACAAAACTGGTGAAAAGCATCAATGCAGAAATTAAGTCCTACAAACTATCAATAGGATGAGCAAAAGAAATCCACACCTCTGCACATCTTATCTAACCTGCTGAAAACAAACGACAACCAGAAAATCTTAAAAGCAGCCAGGGGTGGGGAGGTGTGAGGACACATTACCATCACAGTACAAAGATTAGAGGACTGACTTTGCATGAGAAATAGTGGGAACCAAGAAGAAAATGGGAAAAAACACACACACAAAACATACATGAAGTACTGAAAGAAAAGAACTGCCCACTTAAATTTTTATTTTCACCTTTAAAGAATGCAACTGACATGGAAACATTTCAGATGAACAAAAAACTTAAAGGATTGACCACCAGCACCCCGATTCTTAAGAAAACACCAGGCGAAAACAATCCCTTTTACCACTGCAACAACAATAAAAAGAGATACCCTGGAATAAACTTAACCAATGAGGTAAAAGACCAGTACTTGAAAAACTATAGGACATTGAAAAGAGAAAGAGGGGAAGGTACAAACAAGTAGAACCATATTCTGTGTTCATGGATTGGAAGAATTAACATCATTAAAATGTCCATGCTGCCTAAAGCAATCTATAGATTCAACGCAGTCCCCACTGAAATACTAAGGGCATATTTCACAGATGTATAATAAATAATCCCAAAATTTATATAGAACCAAAAAAGACCCCAAATAGCCACATCAATTTTGAGCAAAAAGAACGAAGTTGGAGGGATCATGATACCAGATATAAAATTATACTACAAAGCTATTGTAATCAAAACAGCCTGATACTGGCATAAGAACAGGCATATAGATCAGCGGAACAGAACAGAGACCCCAGAAATCAACCCAGGCCATTATACTCAATTACTATTTCACAAAGGAGACAAAAGCATGCAATGGAGTAAAGACAGTCTCTTCAATAAATGGTGTTGTGAAAATTGGACAGGTACATGGAAAAAAATTAAACTAGATCACCAATTCATACCATACACAAAAATAAACTCATCAATGGATAAAAGACTTAATTGTAAGTCGTGAAACCATAAAAATTTTAGCCAGCTCAAGTAGCAGAATTTTCACAGATGCATCTCCTAGGGCAAGAAAAACAAAGGAAAAAATAAACAAATGGGACCACATCAAACTAAAAAGCTTCTGCACAGCAAAAGATACCATCTTTAAAATGCAAAGAAACCCACTGTATTGGGAGAACATATTTGCCAAGAATACATCAGATAAGGGGTAAATTTCCAAAATAGATAAAGAACTCATACAACTCAACAAAAGGAAGACAATCCAATTAAAAAATGGACAAAGGACTTAAGTAGACACTTCTCCAAAGAGGACATACGGATTGGCCAAAAGACGTATGAAAGTGTTTAAAGTCAATAATCACCAGGGAGATGCAAATTAAAATGACAATGAGGTATCACCTCACACCTTCAGAATGGCTCCATCAACAAATGAACAAATGACAAGTGCTGGCGAGGGTGTGGGGAAAGGGGAAGCCTGGTGCGCTGCTGGTGGGAATGCAGACTGGGGCAGCCACTATGGAAAAGAGTATGGCATTTCCTCAAAATATTAAAAATGGAGCTGCCTTTTGACCCAGTGATCACTTAGAGGAATATATCCTAAGAATCCTGAAACACTAATCAGAAAGAATATATGCACCCCTATATTCATAGCAGCACAATTTACAATAGCTAAGATCTGGAAACAGCCCAAGTGCTCATCAGTAGGTGAGTGGATAAAAAGCTGTGGGACATTCACACCATGGAATACTACGCAGCTGTAAAGAAGAAAGATCTTGTACCCTTTGGGGCAGTATGGATGGACCTGGAGAGTATTATGCTAAGAGAATAAGTCAGTCATAGAAAGACAAATATCACATGATCTCACTTATATGTGGAATCTAATGAACAAAATAAACTGATGAACAAAATAGACCCAGAGACATGGAAGCATGGAGCAGACTGACGGATCTCAGAGGGAAGGGGTATGTGTGTGGAAAGAGATTAACCAGAGAACTTAGATGCAGACAATAGTGTAGTGAAGGCCTGGGGGAGGGAGGGGGTGGGAACAGAGTGGAGGGAGGCAATGGGGGAAAATGGGGGGGGGGCGCATCTGTAATGCTCTCAACAATAAAGATTAAAAAAATTTAATAACATACCACAGGCTATTTTTCAGGCAGAATAAAAATGTTCACAGATGGAAGGTGGGAGAAGCAGGAAGAAAGGAAGAGCAATGGAAAGGGATGTTTATTAATAAACTGGAGTGAATATTGGCTGTATAAGACAATAATAAAAATGCCTTATAGACTTAAGTCAGTAGGCGGGTAAGTAGTTACACTATTCTAGAATCCTTGCATTTTCCAAGAGAAGGGCAAGAGTACTGATCAACATGACGCTCTAATGAGTTAAGACTGCGTGTGGTAACCTTGCCTGTAACCATTAAAAAAGATTTATAACTTTGAAGCTAATAGTAGCAAAAAATGAAATAACAAACACTGAACCAATCCAAACAAGTAAAGAAATTCAGGAATGAATAAGATAAAGCAGGTAGAACAAATAAAGAACACAGAGTAAGATCACAGTTTTTAAAAATATTTTTTATTGATTTTTTTAGAGAGAGAAGAAGGGAGAGGGAGAGAGAGAAACATTGGCCGGCTGCCTCCTGCCCGCTCCCTAGTGGGTATCGAGCAGGTGGCCCGGGCATGTGCCCTGACAGGGAATGGAGAAAACCACCTTTGGTGCACAGGATGGCCAACCAACTGAACCACACCGGCCAGGGCAAGATCCGAGTTTTAAACCAAATACATCAAAAATTATATTAAATGTAAATAAAATGAAATGATCAATTTAAAAGAAAAAAAGTTCAGACTAAATTAAAAATATTACATAAGGTTTATAAAAGATATGCCTAGTCAATATACAAATGGTGTATTATAGAATTATATACCTGAAACCTACATAACTTTATTAACCAATGTCACCCCAATAAATTCAATAAAAATAAATAAAATGGATTCAATCATTAAAAAAGATACACCTAAAACATGAGGATACAGAACGATTGAAATACAAAGAATAGCCGAAAGAAAGCTAATGCGTAATAGCCATCTTTTATTGATTTTAATGTCAGATAAAATATATTTCATTAAAAAAAGCATTTGAAGTAAAGGACATGTTTAATAGAATGAAGGGTTTTACTCACCAGAAGTATACAATAAACCTAAATTGTATGCAGCAAATAATACAGCTTTAAAGTAAAATAAGCAGCATTTAACAGAACTACAAGAAGAAATGGAATCATTCACATTCATAGTGGGTAATTTTAACACAACATTTTTCAGTTACTGATAAAATATATAGACAAAAATCAATAATAACATCAAAGATTTCACAACATAATTATCAAACAACCAGCCGGCATACAGGGAGTACTGTTCCCAGCAGTGGCAGCACATTTACAAAAACTGACTATATGCTGGGACCTGAGGCAAATCTCAACAAGTTTCAAAATATTCAAATCAAACAATGTTCTGTGTACACCATGGAATTAAGTTAAAAATCAATTATAAAGAGATATTTATAAAATTTTCATATATTTGAAAATTAAGCGATACACTTCTCAATAACTCATGGGTCAAGGCAAAAGATACAATATAAATTAGGAAATAGGTTGAACAGAATAATTAAATTATTACATATCCAAATCTGCCGGCTTCAACCAAAACTATGCTTGAAGGGAAGCTCGTAACTTTATGTGCAGCCAGGGACACCTGAAAACCAGCGAGCGCGCCGTTCCTCTCGGCAAGTTAGGGAAAATATCAAAGTAAAACCAAGGAAAGGATAAAGATAACAGAAATTAATGAAATAGAAGCAAATATAAAACAGAGAAAAGAAAGAAACCCAAAATTGCTTCTTTGGAAGAACTAATAGCACTGACAAAACCCTCTGAGAGATTATAAAAGAGAAGCCGAAAGTAACCAACGTCAGGAAGGAAGAAAGCAACGTTAACATAGGACTTACAGACAGTAAATATATAAGAGAGTGTGATAAACAACTTAATGCTAATATAGTTTAATATTTTATGTAAAGTCTACACATTCCTTGAACAACAGAATAAATCAGCTACGAAGTAAATGGAAACTTTGGCAAATATTAAATCTATAACTGAGAACCTTCCAAAGGGTTTGGGTTTGACCGCCTCAGGAGTGAATTTTACCAGTCACTTAAGGAAGAAATAAAATACTACAGAAACTCTGTCAGAGAATAAGAGAAAAGGGAACACGCCCAACGTGATTTATTAAACCAGCGTAATACCTCAACCTGACGGGGACGAGATGAAAACGGGAAACGACAGGCCGGTCTCGCTTGAACGAAGACAAATAGATGCGTGGAGTAGAGAAAAATGAGCTGTGCCAGGTGGGCCGACAAAGGGGTTGATGCTAGAATACAGCGAGAGTGTCTACAGATCAGTAAGAAAAAGAAAACCCCGCGTGGGCGATAGATTTAAGTGGGTATTTCACAAAAGAGAATATTAAAAGAGCCAATGAAAATATAAATAGATGCTTTGTTAATAGAGAAATGCAAGTAAAAATCCTTAGATATTGCTACAGAATCACTAGTCAAAAAGGCTGCAGGTACCCAGTTCCGGGGAGGGAATGGGACAAAGGGGGACTGTCATGCGCTGCTGGTGAGTGCACCTCGGCGGAAAGCTGCCTGGCATTATGTCACAGAATGGAACATGCGCTGTCCTGTGACTGAGCAGCGCTACTCCGGGCTGAGAGCGCAACGGGCACGCTTGCGGGGGTGCGCTTCGAGGACGGCCTCAGCCGCCGTGCTCACAACAGGCCCAAATGGAAGCAGCCCGAATGTTCATCAGTAGGAGAAAAGAAAAATTAATTCCTGCAGCAGAATCCTCCATCGTAACAGAGTCCAGGGAACTTGGGCGGGTAGAACAAGCCTGAGGGTGGTCATCCTCTGGTGGAGACAAGCTTGGGTGGGGAGAAAGGGCAAAAGCAGGGACGGATGAATCACTCCATGTCAGCAACTGTCTGCTCGTCACCAAAAAAGACAGTCTTTAAGAATTGCCATCTAGCGAAAGTCCCCTAAAGGGCACAGGATTGTCCCCACCTTGACCTACCTCAGATACCAATCTTCACCGTGCAGGGACGCCAGAGAGTTTCAGTCTTGCGCTTCACCGGCTTAGCTCGTGAAAGAAATTCCTTTTCCCAGCGGCATTCAATGCTCTTCTCTCCCCAGGAAGACGAGCCTCTGCCCTGGCACATTGTGCTGGGCAGGGAAACGGAGCTGGTGGGCGAGAGTCCTTAGAGACACAGACCTGGTTTGAACTCCTGCTCCACGTCTCACCAAACTGTAACTATGGGCAGAAGGACTGGATAGACACATTGCAGAGCTCTCTTCATATATAGGAATAGGAACCCACACCGCCTAAGAACATTCAACGAGGTAACATCCACAAAATGCGATGCCCAGAGGATGCCCACGAAAGCTGCAGTGTTTCACGTTGATGGATCCTTAGCGAGCTTGCTTTAGAATGCATGTTCTGACCTTGACCCAGACCTTGGCCTCTCTCCCCACCGACGACACTAAGAACCCTGAGAATGACTTGAGTGTTTCAGACCAAGACTTGCTGGCCCAGGGAAGCTGGGCTCATCCCCACTGAGCCGATCGCCAATTGCCGATCGCCGATGGGGGAAAGCATTTGAGCGTCACCCACATGCAGACTGATTTCACCCACATGCCAGCAGGAAGGGGAAGGGAGGGGAGGAGGGGGCAGGGGGGGACCCAGGCAGGAGACCGAGAGGAGCCTCAGGGCTCTTTCGAAAACCGGACTGTGGTGGTGGGGACAGGAGTTCCTGTCCCGTGAGCGTCTATACCCTTCCCGCGCCTGACCAGCCGAGGGGATCTTTGCGGCTGGCTGTGTTTCCATCCTCTCAAAGGGGCTTCTGGCTCAGTTCCTAGGTGTCTGTTTTGTGGATCACACAACATTCATAGACAGACAAACGGGATTCAGGGGAAGACAAAGGGACAGGGCAGAAGGACGAGAACCGTGAGGGGAGACAGCAGGCTGGGGTCGAGCAGAGCTCCCTTGGAGTTGAGAATGGGAGAAGGAGAGGAGCTGGGGAAGCGACTGGTGGCGGTCTCAGGGGACGTTTTCCTAAGTGCAGAGGTAATCACAGACACAGAATGGCACGTCCAGGGTCAGAGCCGGTGGTGCATCCCCCGCCGCAGACCATTTACAGCCTTTTCATCACCCCCCAGCGGAACCCCACTCTGTAGTCATCAGACCCAACCTCTATCCTGCCCCCACCTCCAGCCGCAGGTCACCACTAATCTCCCTTTTGTTTCTCTAGATGGGTCTATTTTAGACATTTTATATAAATGGAGTTATGCAATAGGCAGTCCTTTGTGACAGGCTAATTTTCATTTGGCATATTTTCAAGGTTCGTCTGTATTGTAGCATGTTCAAGACTTCATGTCTTTTATTACCCAATAACAGTACACTATATGGCAGTCAAACACTTTATCCACTGACCAGAGAATGGGCATTTGGATTGTTTCCACTTTTGGATATTTCGAATAATACTGGTATGACAATTCATGTACAAGTTAGTGTGAAATGTGTTTTCATTTCTCTTGGGTATACAAGCAGAAGGGGGAATGCTGGGTCATATGGTAACTATGTTTAACCATTTTAGGAACTGCCTAAAAGTGACCGCACCATTTTCCATTCCCACCAGCAATGAGGGGGTTTTCCAACTCTCCACATCCTCACCAACACTTATTATCTATTTTCTTTAATTATAGCCATCCTAGTGGGTATGAAGTATTACTTCATTATCGCTTGGTTTGCATTTCCCTGATGGCTAATTGCCTGGCTTTCTATTTAATTATGGTAATTTTTGGATATAAAATTATTCAATTAAGGGTACATTTGTAAAGTTCATGTGTAGTGCCAGACTGCTTTTCATTAATTACACCAATTTTACTTTGCCTGGAGTATATAGAGCTCTTGTTTCATAATATTTTCACCAAAATAAATATTATATTTAAAAATCTTTGCCAATTTAGTGAAATTGGAATTATTTTAATGCCATTTCTAGTGATACTGAACTTTTTCAATACATAATTATTTATATAACTTCTTTGGTTATATAGATGAGGTGATCTTTGTACATTTTCCTACCGAGTCTTAGATTTTGCTTTGGAAATTGTTGTTCAAATAGCAAACATTCATCTTGAATAGTTTTTGATAGAAAAGGAAAGTTTTGGAGTAAATTAGTACTATGAAATATTTTGAGAAAAATTAATATTTCAGGGCCCTTGCAACAACCAAACAGAATAACCATTCCCAAAGTATTCAAAGAGATTTAGAAAATTTTAAAATTTATATTTGGTTGTTTATAATGCACAGTGTTACACAAATGGAAACTAAATGGGAGAGGACACTTTGATTACATAAGACCTCAATGCTTTAGTGAATCTAATTGAAAATTTGATGCTAGTTTATGTTCAATGAAATGGAGGAAATTAGAAGTGGTAATTATTTGGGGGTTGATCCTTTCATTTAACTTCTGAGGCACTTTAATTGCATTCATGGAAATAATTGGAGCTTTCTTTTTTATATATATTGCCTAGTGTAGATTTCTCAGTGTTTACTTGTATTTAGAAAAGTTTCATGACAGTTCTGGCCTGTGTGGCTCAGTTGGTTGAGTGTCACCCCATGCACTGGTTTGACTTTGAGACAGGGCACATGCCCAAGTTGCAGGCTCTATCCCCAGTAGGGGGCGTGCAGGAGGCAGAGGAGGCACTTGATCTGTTTCTCATGGATGTTTCTATCTCTCTCTCCCTCTCCCTTTCTCTCTCTCTCTAAAAATAATCATTAAAAACATTAAAAAAAAATTTCATGATAAAATCTAGGTCTGAGTGCTCTACCACTATCTGGCTAGCAAAATTCTTAAATAGAAACCAATGAAGTATGAGGTGCACCCCCAGGCTAACAGTGCTTCCCGAAGGTGGGGTTGAGAAGGGAACTGGTGGATACTCAGTCACCAGCTCCATCTCCCCCAAAGGTCAGAATTGTTCATAACGTAAGTGGATTGCAAACTTCTCCAGTTTTTCTTTAGGAAGATCTGTGATAGAGTAGTTCTGAATTTATAGTCGTCTGAACTTAAGTTCTCTTTTTCCAGGCCAAATGAGTCTCCCCTACAGCCTCAGAATTCGACTTTATTTGGAAATAGGTTCATGGCAGATACAATTAGCTAAATTTAGATGAGGTCAGGCTGGAAAAGAGTGGGCCCTTAATCCAATATGACTGGAGTCCTTATAAAAGCAAAATTTAGACACAGATACAGGCACTGTAGAACACCAGGGGGTAACAGAGGCAGAAATTGGACTGCAGCATCTAGAGGCCAAGGAACACCAAGAATTGCTGGCTGTCACTGGAAGGCAGGTGAGGGGCACAGACAGTCTGCCTCACAGCCATCAGAGGAACCAAACCTGCTAACGCCTGGAATTTGGACTTCTGGCCCCCAGAACTGGGAGAGAATGAATTTCTGTTGTCTCAAGCCACCCAGATTGTGGTAATTTGTTACAGCAGCCCTAGCAAACTGATACAGGCCCCAAATCGCTATCCAAACTGCTTAATAATTTAGTCTCAATTTCTTTCCTTGTAGAATAATAATAATAAAAAAATACCTGCCCATTTTAATGATTCAATGGGGAATTAAAAAAATAACTCCTACTCATTGTAATGATCCAATGGGTAATAAAAATAATATTACCTGTTCATTGTAATGATCCAGTGGGCTTCTATAAGGGAGAGGTTTTATGTTTGGCTGCCTGAGCCTTCTGGCCTGAGAGGGATTTCCAAGACTTCCACCCCCTCTTTCCCCAGCACCACCACTACAACTTGGAGACCAGTGGCTCTTGAATTTGAACATGCATCAGGGTCACCTGGAGGACTTGTTAAATCACAGATGACAGGGCCCCACCCCAGAGCTGCTCATCCAGTAGGTCAGGGGTGGGGCTTCTATAATTTGCTAATTTAAGGCGTTCCCAGGTGCTGCTGGTGTGGGGCCCACAGTTTGAGCACCACCAGATTAGGAGTCACTTGGGGAAGACTTAAGGGGGGAAGTAACAAAGTCAGCCATAGACGGAGTCCTGAAAGGATGGAATTCCCTCCATGGCAAACTTCCTGTGATGTAACCTCGAGAGAAAACTTATATTCTTGAGAAGCTGGTGGTTTAATGTTAATTTAAATGTTTTAAATGCTCTTTGAAAATATAGCTTTATACTCGACTGGTCACTGAAGTCAGCTTTAAATATGTGAGCCAGAGAAAATACATATTATGCACATTTAATAAAACCACCAATAATTTCTTTAAAGGCAATGAAAAACAGGCCCCAAACAATCAAAGATAACTGATCTATTTAAATATATTTAAGGTATCCTTTTATCCCTTTCAAAGTATATTTTGTCTTATTAAAAACTAGTAAAGCAGAATACATTTTTTCCTATATAAAGCTCTATTCTTAGTTTTGTTGACAGGTTTTTTGCTGAACTAAATTATTCCTTTCTTACCATGACTTTCCTGTAATTAAGAGAATGCACGGTACCAAGGATGCATGACAGGGTAGAATGCACACTTGACTAAGGAATAGCTTTTCTCTGCATGGCTAACTAGCTACTAAAATAGAACTTGGCCTCTTTAACACAAGCTTCATAGGCGGACTAGCCAGACCCTATGTTCGGGGTTAACAACATGCCTTCAGAATCTCTAATGATAATACCCATCCAGGAATCGAAGAAATAAACCAATGGTAAAGATGCCCTAACAATTACGCTTAATTAAGGTTGTTCTCATTCCAGGAGTAGACGCTGCTTTCTCAGAGTCCAGTTGCTTGACATTTATTTATTTGTTAGCTGACAATTCCAAGGGGCTTGGGAGGTCCAGACCTTGGCAGCTTGACACATATTAATCAAATAAACAAAAGGTTTGATTTGTAAATTGGAATGTCAATGTCTTACAGGGAGACTTGACATTTGCTAAAGCACTGTATTCCTTGTCACTCAATCTGTCCACCCTTGTCTGAGAACGAAGCCTAATGCGGGGCTTAGCAGGATCCATAGTTGCCTAAATTGCTGTGTTTGAGTTGCTAGATCCGAACAAGAAATGGAACTGAGATTAGCATATTATTACAGGGGCTGGGGGTGGAGGGGATGGATCATTTAGAATTTGTTGATTGCAAATAAAAGAAAGCAATCCTAGCTGAATGAACAGAGGGGAAGTTATGGGAAGGTCACTGGGAACTCAGAATCGACAGGAGCCTGGAGACCTAGGCTTAGACACAGTGAGAGAGCAGCAATTAGCCTCTTTCTAGTGGATGTTTGTATTATCTGACAAGAGTTGTCAAAGTAAACATAAGACCCTGCAATCAAAGAGCTGAGACTCTAATACTGTGCATCAATCAGTATCTACAGTACATGTTGGACCAAGTTCATGGCAGAGGTGCACAATCAGGGCTTAGGGATTCCACAGATGAAGAGAGGACATGGGGTTAGAAGGTTGGAGAAAGACTTCGAAGGAAAGGCACTGGAGATGAGCATTGGAGATGCATTAGCAGGTTTTGCTAGGGAAGTTGTAAGCATTTTAAATGGAATGTAAATAATGAAAGGGGCCCAGATGTAAGAGCCTAATGTGAGTCACCACTTGAGTAAGCCCCTCCCCCTCCACTCCCCTCCCCCTCCTGTCCCTCCCCCTCCTCCTCTGGTTGGGTTAATAGGGTTGAGCTAAATGAAGGGGAGGTTTTTGCAGGAAGAGGCCCTGACCTTCGGAAAGGCCCACACTTTCCACCACTCTGAGACAAAAGTGTGTGTTTCTCTGTGCATCTGTTGCAGGGTGGGTGTGGGAGGCAACGAACCTGGAAGCAAGGAAATGAGGATGGCTTTTCCTTTGATTTGCCATCTCTAGGAAAGGGCTTGTGAGCCTTGGCCATGCTGGGTGGGGGCCCAAGGCTCCTGGCAGCACCCAAAGGCACAAAATCTTATGTTGAGTGCTAGTCACACCAGAACAACAGTCCATGGCTATTGGGTGAAGGCTGTGGAACATCAGGCCCCACTTGGCAAGAATATGGCATCCGTGGCGGTGATAAATTGTTCAGTCTTCCATCATTCGTTCCCATCTGCACTTATTAGCGCTGGCTGGAGCCTCTGCCCCGATTTGAGGCTAGAGGCAGGAGTAGAAAAGGGAACAGTGAATAAGTCACTTCCTTCCACGGCTTCAGTTTTGTCATCTGTAAAACAAGAAGTTGGGGCTTTGCTGTGTTTCTTGTGCTTAATGAGCTTACACATGAAGTCAGGAGCAGTTTGCCCTTGTGTGGGCCAGAGGAGAGGTGCCAGGGCCTGAAGGGCAAAAAGATGAGAGCTGCTGCTTTTCCACTGCATCCTTGGAACAAGGGCCCTCTGAAAGGGCCAGGGATGCAGTGCGTGGTGCAAGCTAGAGGCCTCTGCCAGAAGCTCTGTCAAAAGGCAAGGAGGAGCAGTGCAGGAACAGAGGGATGGAATTCTTGCTGACCACGAGTTTCCTGCCCAACGAGGGAGGTGGTGCTATGTGGGGGTTTCATTTAACTGGAACTTTTAAAAGCATATCTAGGTTTATTTACCATTTTACATCGATTCGATCTCAGGAGAGGAGGGGCAGCATGTTGAATTACAGCCACCTCTTATTAAACAAGATTCTTCCACATGGACCTCAGACCGCCCCCCTTTCTCTACACGGTGCTTCTGTGTTTCTCCACAGAGCCCATCACAGCTCTGTGCAGCCACGGGGGGCGCTCGGGTTTGAGAGTGATGTTCAGTGTCTGGGGCATGCACCCCTTTGTATTTAAGTCACAGTAACTGTCTATAAGAAATGTCTTCCAGGTACTGGCCTAGATGCTCCCTGGGGTTCAAGGGCCTGTCCATGTTGTCTGGGTGTCTCACCTTACCATTCCCCAAGCCTTCTGCCATGATACCTCCTAGTAAAAGTAGAGCAGGAAAATTAGAACAGGGAGCAGAAGCCTCAAGCTCTACCCCTACCGTTTTCAGTCTTGGCTGGAACATCGAAGCCTCGACCTTCGCCAACCACCTGTTCCCCCACTTCCCTCTCCCCAATTTCCTGTAGCTGAGACAAAAAACACACACACACACAAAAAACCCACCACAAAAAACAGTCTGAACCAGATCAGACAGCCATACTGAGCTAACAATAACCCAGCAAGGCCATTATAATGTCTTTATCATAAATTTGCCTTATGGTTTTGGGATCCCCCCTCCCCCCCGGCCAATCACCATAACAGTTACAGAAGAACCAAAAACCACCACTATCTGGAGAGGAGGGACAAGGCCAAGCCTGCCAGCAGTCACCCACCAGTGTCAGAAGCCTAGGACCACCCATCCCCCTCTTTTGACCACATTTAATACAAACCTTCCACACGGACCCCACTGGGGCATCTCGTTCTCTGAGGTCGCCCGCTCTTACTTCTCAGGTGCGTCCTGTCACTTTAATAAATTTACTGTGCTTTGCTAAATCTTTCTGCCGTGCTCTCCAATTCCTCCTTTTTCAGTCACAAGAACCTGGATCCCAGTATTGGGTTGAGGCCTCCCTGGCCACCCGGATCAAAAGGAGCTCAACAAATCTCTTTCAAAGGTAACATCTCAAAGGTCTTTACAGGTATAATTTGTGGCCTCAGTAGAAATACTGGATTTTTATGAGATCCAGAGGATACCTGGAGAATTAGCCATGGTTTCAAAAGGATTTGAAGTCCCTAAGTAGTTTTTCCCTCTTTCAAGGATAGCAGAATGAGCCTTCTAAGTTAGTGGATGAAGAACCACAGGCAAAGCCTGGCCGGTGTGGGTGAGCACCGGCCCATGCACCAAGGGGTCACAGGTTAGATTCCTGGTCAGGGCACATGCCTGGGTTTGGGGCTTGGTCCCCTGTGGGGGGAATGCAGCAAGCAGCTGATTGATATTGGTGTTTCTATTTCTTTCTCCCTCTCCTTTTCTCTAAAAAACTCAATAAAAACATATTAAAGGGAAAAAAAAGAACCAGGGGTAGATAGAGACTTATTTTTGTTTAATTTAGGGTTCAACTAAGTATTCAAAGGTCTGAGGAGACTCTTCAGGTCCCCATTTTCACACCATTCAGTTAGAGACCAGAGCTCACGAACCCCAGACTAGTTGCACTATCTCTTGGCAGCTTTAACCAAAGCCCATCCTTCTATGAAAACGTTCCATTGTTCAGATCTGGAATCAGGTAGAAAAGATTAATTATAAAGTAATTTTCTATTATGCAAGACATGGGAAAACATTTAAAAAATTTAGAGAATCAGGAAAGAAATTCACTCCTAATATTTCTACACTAGC
Organism: Miniopterus natalensis; assembly: GCF_054644295.1. Taxonomy (NCBI): domain Eukaryota; kingdom Metazoa; phylum Chordata; class Mammalia; order Chiroptera; family Miniopteridae; genus Miniopterus; species Miniopterus natalensis. Next base: position 21,162,241 of record NC_142092.1, on the reverse strand, counting down.
CAGTGGTTTTCAAAGTGTGGCCCCCAGACCAGAGTGTCAGCATTGCCTGGGGACTTGCCTGAAGTGCACATTCTGGGCCCCCACCCAGACCTAGTGGCTCAGAAGCTGGGGATGTGGCCCAGCAGTTTGTGCTTTAACAGGTCCTGTGGGGTATTCAGATGCACTGAAGTTTGAGAACTGCTCCAGCTGCACAACCATTATTAGCATTTTACAGTAGTCGTGTGTGTGTGTGTGTGTGTGTGTGTGTGTATGTGTACACACAGGCTTCACCAAACTGTTAAGAGTATAAAAGCAGTCATCGTCACACTAACCCCCCAATTTCTCTAGCCTACAGCCCCACCTCTTCATGCAATAAATCCAAACTCTTGCAGAGTTTCCTAATGTCAGGAATCTGGGAACCACCATGGTGGGTCTTACAGGTGAGTTACTGTGCTCTGGGCCTGCCACCTCATGGGGCCTCAATCAGGTGACTTTAATGGTTTGTCCTAGATTCTGATGCATCAGTAGCCCCACCTATCTATTGGTAGGACTTTCATCTTTCCCTGGCTGATATTTCTCTGAGACACAATTGCTCCTTGCCCTGACATTCCTTTAGAATGGATCACCAGAGCTTCTACTCCACCCTCTCTAGCTGGTAAAGCAAAGGTCAGGGTATGGTCATTGCATGGAGCCACCATTCCCTTTGACACTCAGACCCGGGGGCTGAGTCTGCCCACTGCTTCAGTGAGGCTGCCAAAAAAAGAGAAAAACTTCCCCCAGCATCAGTGAGGCTTTTTGTAAGAATAAAACAGGCAACTTCATCTAATGACAAAAAAGAAAATATATGTAGGCCCTGGCAGGCCTGGAACGTGTCCCTTCATCTTCTGGGAAATCAGTGAGCATGTTCTCTCTGTGCATGCCAGGATAGACTAGTTTTGCCACAGTAACAACTCAAGACTCAGTGAATTAAAATTACTCAGGTTTATTTCTCAGTAGGGAAACCAGGGCTTTGTAGCATCTCATACCAACAGTTAAATTCTTTGCAAGAAGTGACAATCACTTTCCTTCCTAACCCACTAGTAAAAACTTGTCACTGTGCCCACACTTAACAAACACAAGGTGTTTGGCGGGCGCAATATCTGGAAGGTGCATCAGAGGTTGACTCCTTTTGTCTGATTCCCTATGTAGGCTGGGTCACAAGTCCAGGTGCTCCTCCTGCTGTGTTATCCACCACTGCCTGCTTGACTCTGCGTTTATGTGTTTTAGGTCACATTACAAGGAGGTGATTGGGAGCCCAGCTTAGGGACAGGATCCCCTTCTATCAGATGTCCACCCTGTGCCCAAGCAGCCTGGCTGGACGGGTGGAGGTGAGGTCTGTGGTTCTGTCCAAGCAGCAGGAGCTGTGGGGTAATGAAAGGGATTCCTAGAGCTCCCCCTCGGCCAGGCTGCTCTATTGGTCCTTGGCAATGCCTCTCCGGTTGGCCTCTGTCACTATGTCTCCTCCTCCTCGTAATTTTGGTCCCTACGTGGAGACAGCATTCAAGTTCTTTCCTATGTGCTCCTCAGTCCTAGAAAAACCGGAGGCAGTGGCTAATTCCTGAAATTAGGAGGCAGCTAGTGCTGTGCTGCTCCCAGTTCATTTAACTGTATCAGTTTCGCTTTAGCCCGGCCATGTGTATCTTGTGACATATGTAGCATTTGTGTAATTTAGTATCATGCGAACCCTAACCCTTTATAATGCTTATTTTAGGTTGCGAATCTGAACTCCACTGTCGTAAGTGAAAGCCAAGTTCACGTTCTGGCCTTTTCCTGTCTGTAAACAGGGGATTCAATGCTATTACTATAGTAAATAGCCCACTTCAATTTATTTACCTAACTTGAAGGGTTTTAAAAAATTTGTTCTTTTTAAGTCGTTCAGTTGTATCAGACCCCCAAAAAAGGTAATGAAAAAGGGCCGGTGGTTTTTCCTGACGTCTGTAGGGTTGCGGGGTATTGAAGCCCGGGCAGAGGCCTGTTTTCCGTGACCAGCCGAGGGGGCGAGGCGCAGGGAGCAGTGCCTGAGCCCCGGGCGGACCCCCGGCCGCGGCGCCGGGCTCAGAGGGCAGGCAGCGCGCCGCCGCCGGGGCGCCCAGCCCGCCACCGGGTCCCGCCCGCGCCCGGGCGACCGCGCCGCGGGGACCGGCCCGCAGTCCGCGGGGTTGCGCCCGACCCCCCCGGGGCCGGGGAGCGCCCGGGGCCTTCCGACCGCGGGGCGGCCGAGCCGGGTCCGCGCGTGCGGCGCCCGCGCCCAGGTGGCTCCCGCCGCGGCACCTGTCCGCCAGCCCCGCGCCCGGGGCGGGGCTTCCCGCGTCCCCTTTAAGAGGCCGCATCACCCGCCCTGACGTCAGGGTGTCTATCCGCACGAGCCCGCGTCCCGCGCCGCTCGGCTCCGCGCCCACAGCCCCGGCGGCTGCACGACCAGCGGCGGCCCGGGGAGCGCTCCCCGCTCGACCCTCCCGCCCGCGCCGCCCCGTAGCCGCCCGCGCCCGCGGGTCCCCAGCAGCATGTCGGTGGCCGGGCTGAAGAAGCAGTTCCATAAGGCCACCCAGGTAAGGCGCGGGGCAGGTGCGCCGCGGGGCGGTCCCGGGCGGAGCCGCAAGGGGCGCGCTCGGCGCTGGCAGTCCCCCGGGAGCGGGAGCGGGGACCCCGGCCCTCCCGCCGCGCCGCGCAGCGCCCGCAGCGCCCGCAGCGCCCGCCGCGGCATCTCGGGGCTGGGAACCGTCCCTGGGCTCCCCACCCCCAGCTCGGCGCGGGCTGCTGGCTGCGGGCTCCAGTGGGTGCCCCGCGCGCCGCCTCCGCAGCGCCCAGGGCGGGCACTCCAGGGCGGGGACCCCCGCTGCACCCCAGGAGCGCAGGTGTCTCTTGCCTGGAGGTTATGTAAAGTCGCCTATTTCCCCGGTGACCTTGCGGTATCGGTGCACCCGCCGGCCCGGGAGCTGCTGGCACGACCGGCGCCCGCGCCAGGGCAGCTGCGGGGATGCCCGCGGTGTGTTCCCGCCGTGGCCTCTGAATCACTCCTTCCGCGGCCCCGCAGGCTCAGGAGCGCGAGGATGGGGCTCCTTCTGCACGGCTCAGGCATTAAGTTTTCCTTGGGGAACTTGGTTGTCAAACTCCTTGGAAGCCAAGGCTTGACCAGAAGTCAGCCTGTCTTTAAACATTTCCCAAGGGTGTTGCAGCCTTAACATAACCAAATCCTCAAATAGTTAAAATTTTATTTTTAGTGAGCCTTTTGCATCTTGGATGTGGCTATCTTTCTCTACGGGGTTAATAAACTGCCATTATTATAAAACTTACTAATTCAGATTCTGATGGTTTACATCTCCGTGGGCTTGGTTGAAGGATTTTATATAGGGAAAGGTAAGGGAATACTTATAATGTGACCTAAATCTTATATAATGGATATGAGTACTGGCTTCTCAATCCTGAAACAGTTCTACTTTAAGGGACCTTTAGCTAAGGGCTATGTTGATTTATTTAAATATTTCTCATAATTTAGACTTAAATGTTTTTTTCCCCATAGGTTAGCCTTAATTAATACTGAGCTTTCTGATAATTCCTCAGAAGTGTAGTGAGTTTTTTCCCAGGTTACTACAGCAGCAGTCCTGCTATAAACCACAGCCAGAAAAGGTGAGGGTTGTGTTTTATAGCATCTTGGTTAAGTTAGGGTGACAGATGCTGCACGAAATTCATCTTGTGTGCACCCACGCGCCATCTCTGTCACCACAGACTTGCCTTTATAGAACTGGTTATTTTGGTCAATTTGGGAAACGGAAGAAACTGAGACCACTTTAGTAAAAATGCCCATCGGTGTAATCGTTTTTGCTTTTCAGATTGGGTCTTTCGGAGACCTCTCTGCCGGAAACGTTTGCACATGTAAGCACATTGCTGGTGTGATCTGGAAGGCCCCTCATAACTTTATACCTCAGATTCCTTCAGATTTACAAAACCAGCATGTGCGGCCTGTAAATTCCCAGGCAGGACTTTTTTGATGTCACTACCTGTTTTATTTCAGGTACTTGTCACTTCTCTAAGGCAGACCTCAGCACCAAATTTACCAACACCATGCACTTTTTTTCACATTGGTTTTGAGGACTTCCTTTTGCAGGCCCTGCTGCCCTAAAAGGCAGTTTGGAGCCTTGGCTTTAGAGTGGGAAAGGCGAAGTCTTGAGCCTTCCTCTGCTGTCTATGACCTTGAGCAAGTGCTCTAACTTCTGAATCTGTCCTTGCTAAAATGAGAGTAATATCCATGTCCTAGAATTGAGGTGAACATAAATGAGTTTGTAGAACACACACAAAAAGTGTTCAATAAGTGCTGTTAATGTTAAGGATAATTTTATTAGGTTAAAAATACTGTCCCTTATATTGGTAATAATGACCATGAGGAAATTATAGAAACTAGAATTTTTAGCTTTGCTACCTTAACAAAAAAATAATCAGAAGGCCCCATTTCAGCTGAATCCTGAAGTTATACGTAGCTTTGAATGTTCTGAATGCAGAATTGAAACCGTGATAGGAAAGAACTTCTAGAGATCCTCGGAGGAGGTCTGCTTGTGGTAAGGTTAGTATTTATCACATTGAATCCAGATGCAGAATCACTACATCATTTGCTGCTTTTTACTGAAAAGCCTTTCATTTGAAAGGTGAAGCAACACAGCCTCTTACCCATTGCTTGATGTAGCACAGTTGGAGAGAGCCCAAGGCAAAGGTTATTCTTCCCGTGCATGTATGTGTATTTTGAAGGGCGTGTAAGCCAGTACTAATGTTTGCATGCCACAAAGATATTAGGGGAAACAGCCATATTCTCCCTTTTCCCACACAGCTCATGAACCTGATCCTATCTACAGAGGATGCTGTAGACCTAGAATTTGAGCGGAAGATCCCTCTTCAGGCACATGTTTCTCGTGATTTTATGGAATTGTTTTTGCTTATGTGAGGGAGGGAGGATATTTATATGAATAAAGCCGTATACGTTTAGTGTTTGCCTATGGACTGGAAATCTCTGATTAGCTGTGTCACAACTATTCTCTCGGTTTAGAACTATTTCTACCTTGTTGCTGACAATTATTTTCAATATCTCAGCTATTTGGAGGTGGAAAAACTGCTTTTGCCAAATAAAATTTACTAGAGTGGAAGAATATATTAAAATAGCAAAAATTGATCAATTTTTTACTTTAATAATCTTTATTGCTTTATTGCTCATGAAGAGGTAACTTACCATGCAATTAGAATACATAAGATACTGTCTTTTCTTCCTGCAAAATAGGGAAAATAAGTGTGTATTATTCTACTTTTAGTGTTGTTTTCATCTTGAGATTTCATTTTAGCAAGAGTAATGACAATGTTTTTTTCACTTGTTTTAAACTGGTAGCAGATTAGTAACATGCTGTTTCTACAAAATCTATATAATTTTTTTCTACTTTATCAAGCATTTGATGTGGCTATAACTTGCTTTATAGTAACATAAAGCAGCGTAAAATTTATTAGGTCATTATATTAGTTTGCTAGGGCTGCATAACCAAGTATCACAAACTTAGTGCCTTCAACAACATAAACTTGTCTCACACTTCTGGAGACTCGAAGGCTGAGGTGAAGGTGTCGGAAGGGCCATGCGCCCTCTGAAGGCACTAGGTAAGAATATGCTCCCGGCCTGTCTTTGAGCTTCTGATGGTTTGTTGGCAATCTTCAGCCTTTCTTGGCTTGTACAGGAACTCCTCATTTCATTGCGCTTCACTTTACTGAGCTTCACAGATGTTGTGATTCTTACAAATTGAAGACTCTCCATGGAAAAATATTACCTTTACTTGCATTATTATGACACTTGCTTTCTTGTGGTGGTCTGGAACTGAACCCGCAATAGTCCAAGGTATGCCTGTAGACACATCACCGAGATCTCTGCCTTCATCTTTACAAGGTGGCATTCTCCCTGTCTCTCTGTGTCCAAATTTCCCCCTTTTCTGTGAATACAAGTCATATTGGATGGGGGCCCTACTCCAGTGTGGCCTCACTTTAAGTAATTAGACCTGCAGTGACCCTATTTCCAAATAAGGTCTGAGGTACTGGGGAATAAGACTTCAATGTATGATTTTTTGGGGTAGGGGGATAATTCAGCCTATCACAGTCATTATTTGCATAAAAGGATTCACAAGTGTTCTAAATATTGTATTTGATTCAACATTTAAAAGGGTAATTCAGTCTGCAAATAACAACTTTCTATTCCATTAAATGAGAAGTGCTTTCTTCTTTCAATGACTTTGGTTAGGATAGATACCTATTGTAGACTATATCTCCTGATTATTTTTTGTGTGATGAATCTCATTTGGTTAGGCTGTGTATTATGATATAGTCTGGTATGTGATTATTGTCACAGTCATATTCTTCAACTGGAAAAATTTAATTACACTGGTATCCTATGCCTTTCTGTTTTAACAAATTTCTTCATGCTTTATCACGTTAAAAAAATTATTTATATAGATGCTTTGCTCTGGAGAATGTTGCATAAATCTGTTCATGAATTTGTTCATTTGGTGAGACTTAAAACTTGTTAAGGTATTTAATGAAATACTAAATAATTGCTTTTGACTTTACCTGAGTGAGATTCTCAATTGCTTGCTCTAAGCTTTCTGCTGCCTTCAAAATCTTGAGTACGACTTACTGGTTGACACAGGGTTCCTACACCGCATCCTTTGTCAGGTTCTTAGCTGGGGTTGTATTCAGCTGCAGAGAGCCTTTGTCTTTTCTAAGGTTGTATGTCACATTTTACATGTGCATTTTTCAGAGGAAGAGTGTCCTTCGCCTATCACCAACCTCTAAAAGGAATTCCTATCCCTTTATCCATCCCTCCCCAAAGTTACAAATCCATTGTAAGAAATTGATCATGTCACCAGGAGAGAATGGGGGGCTCTTATAATAATGATCACTTTATCCATTCTGTTGCTGGGCTTTAGAATGTCTGATCAGAATGCAGCCTCCTCTGAACTAAGCTGAGGGGCAATCAGGTATTAGAAAGTCCTTTCCAGAGGTGCCAGGATTGAATAAGGTTCGGTTTGTGAGAGTGCCATCCTTGCATAAGAAGGATAACTTGAACCATGCTTAAAAAAAAGTTGTGAATGAGCTCTAGCTTACCGATACACTTGGCTAATGGACACGTACGGTGTCTGAAATCACAGTTGCAATGGAAAATAATTTCCTTTGAGACTGAGATTCTTCTTGATCAAAGCTTTTGTTGTTGACACAGTTATGTATTTGCAAGCGTTTTTCTCCACAGTGATTCTTTAGTGTTTTAAATTGAGTTTAAAATGAGTTTGTATGAATTTTGGTTTCAGTCTACTTGTAAAATTTTAAAGTACCTCCCAAATTTATTAGAAGAATTATTGAAAACGGCAAGATTTGGTTGGTAAAAATGGCAACCGTTTTGAGGAGAAATGTCCTGGGTGGGGGGAGCTTGTGTCTGTAGAGCAGGTTCCATCCTGCCAGGCCTCTTGTGCTGCATATAGATGCCCAGGGCCCCAGGCAGCCCGGGAGCTTTCTTTAGAGTGGGAGCTTGAGAAAGCGAGAGAAGGCCCAGACCCATGGATAGGTGCAGACAGGTTTTCCCCACCGTGTTTCCCAAAAGTAGAGTGTTCCCATGAAAAGTTTCATAAACAGGAATAGTGTAAAGCAAAGAAGCAATTTCCATTAATTTATATGGATTAACGTTTGAGGGTTTCCACACCCCAAATTCAGGCCCCGCGCAGTCTTTATTTCATTCACCGCCATCCAAAGGCTTAACCGAGTCATTTTATGCTAAGTGTATAGCACCCTTAGAGCGCTCTCAGGCTTTTCTGATACCCTGGGACACATCTTGCTAATGGAGGCGCAAAATAAATCGAGCTAAAGAGCAGATGTTCACAGACACAGGTGACACCTCTGGCGGCTTGGTGCGGAGGTGCTGAGTGGCTTCCCAGGGAAGTTGCTGGGTGGGCCACTGTCGCTGCTGGGGCACCTGCTGCGTCTGAAGGGCTCGCTGCAAAACCAAGGCTGCGCGCTGTTTTCACTGGTTGCCTTTTTTCATAAAAGTGAAAGTCCTCTTCGGATTTCTTGTGGTTAGCGAAAACAGGTGCTGAAGTCAGTCTTTCATAAAAATGAGTGGCCTAACCTGAGCTCCCGAGCAGAGGGGGATGCCTGTAATGAGAATCGGTGAGGTGCCGTTTAAGACCCGCTGCAGGGTTTAAGGCGCGGGGCTTTCCTGGGAGGGAGCAGACCTTCACAGGGTAAGGGAGGTGGGCAGGATGCTGGGGGTGAGAAATCAAAGGATTTCTTTCACTTCCTCTCCCTTTGCCCCGTTCTGTTCTTTTAATCCCTTTTACCCTTGTTCCATGATCTTTTGTGTGACAGTCAGGTGTGGCCACAAGAGGGGACCCAGAAAGGTGCAGGAAAACAGTTTATTATACCCACAGGTCCTAGAGAGAGAGTCACTGAGCACCAGGAGGGGCCACGTGGGAGGAGGGCCCGGGGAGTGGGCTCAGCCAAGCAGGAGGTCGGTGCACCTATTGGCAGGCGCCTCTGTTGGGACCGGGGTGGAGTACACGGGAGAAGGCGAGAGAGGGGGTTTCCTTGGTGTCTTTGAATGTTACTACATCATGGTCAGGGGCAGGGGGAGAGAGGATGGGTCCACCTATCACACTGATGTACTTGTTCATCTGGGTGGGTGCTCACAGCTTGTGTGGGGCATGTTAAAGCTGCAGAAGGTAAAATATGAAGTTTTATAATTTTACAGTATAACCTTTCTCAGTTTGGGGGGTTAGGGTTTTTTTTTTCCCTAATCACTCTGAAGCCCAAATGTTTGAGTGATTTATATGGTCTATAATGGGTAATAAAGACTAAGAAGAGTGCGACAGCCGTAACTATTAAAATGTCATGACTGTGACACCCTGTCACGTGTTTTTGCAGACCACCAACAAAATATGTTCAAACAATGCCAACATCAGCTAAGTCTGATGCTTCAGGACTGACTCTTCTATTTATGAAGATTTTGCATTTAGTACAACTTTAAATTCAGAATATAGTTGTTCCAGAATACGGATGATTTGGGCAATAAAATTCTTTCAAAAACTTATAACACTGTTGATCTTTTCCTTCTGGTCCATTACATTTGGATGTTCAATTATAATCAGTTACAATGGATGTTCTCTTTTAGATCTAATTTTCAACCAGTTGGCTTGGTTGTGTTAATATGAACTTTGCAAGAGGGCCTAACGCTTCTGTTTAACCAAGAAGTCTTAATGGATCCTTGTTGTTCAAAGCTTGTTTCATTCTTATTTCCTGTCTGCTTCGGGGACCTAGGATGACTAGGGTTCCAGCATCTTTAACACATGAATTTTAAGGTTGCTGAGGGGAATGAGTATATTGGAACAAGCATGGGGGATTCTCATGGGACAGGCCGGAAGGGGAGTGTGCTGGGCAGAATGCTGGGACCCTCAGTGGCCCCCCCTCGTGGGTAGTCCCCTCCTCTCTGAGTGTGGGTCAGCCTGTCACTGAAAAGAGGTCACTCTCAGGATGATCCCTTTTTATGGCAAAAGAGAGTTTTCTGGTTGGGCTTACTGTGCTCACATGAATGCTTTAAAAGCAGAGTGGTTTCTCTGGCTGGTAGTAGAAGGGCAGGCCAAAGAGATTGGAAGCGTGAGGAGGAGTGGACATGCTGTTGCTGTTTGAAGGTGGAGGGGCCGTGTGAGAAGGAATGCACTCCGCCCTGGGAGCAGAGCAGAGCCCTTGGATGACAGCCAGCTCGGAAACAGACATCCTAGACCCACAGCCTTAAAGAACTGGATTCTGCCAAACACCTGCTGGAAAGGAATTCTTCCCAAGAGCCTGCGGACAGGAGCACAGTCTAGCTCATACCTTGATTTTTGCCCTGTGAGAGGCTGAGCAGAGAACCCTGCCCAGACTCCTGACCTGCAGAACTGTGAGCTAATAAATGGCTATCGTGTTAAGCTGCTAAATTAGTGATAATTTGTTATACAGCAACAGAAAACTAATAAATGGAACAATTACTTCTGTTTGTGTTCAGCTGACTGGAACCTAAATGCAACAGAAGAAGGGAGGAGGCTGGGAACTGTAATCTAGTCCTGTACCAACAAGTAGAAGTAGGTGTTAGTAAGAAGCTAGAAGTCTTTGCCAACCCTGTGTCTATAACACATTAATTTGTATGTGTGCTGATTAGTGTTTGTATAAACACACAGAAATTCAACATAAATACACAGATGTGTAAATTTTAAGTCGACTTTGCTGAATCAATCTTTTCTTATTGCGTAAAGGTCAATGTTCCATATGTATTTTTATTTTTTCTGTTATCTTCACCCAAGGATATTTTTTCCATTGATCCCCAGAAAGGGTGGAAGGGAGGGAGTAGGGATAGGTGGGTGGGGAGGGGAGATAGAGAGAGACAGAGAGAGAGTAGCATGATGTGAGAGAGACACCAATTGGTTGCCTCCCACACACGCCCTGACTGCATCCAGGGACTGAACCTGCATCCCAGGCACGTGCCCTTGACCAGGAATCAAACCCAAGACCCTTCTGTGCGTGGGCCGGTGCTCTAACCAGTGAGCAACACCAGCCAGGGCTCCATATGTATTTTTTAAAAATATATTTTCTATTTTATAGGTGTTTCTTCCCTACAAAATGTTTAGATTTTTTTTTGACATTTTGTTATTTTTCTCTGGTGAAACACGTTTTTGTTGTTGTTTTGGTTCTGATCAATCTTAAGCAGTGAGGTTGTTTACTTTGTGAGCAGCCTCTTAACTTGGCAGTACAGTGACAGCTTCATTAACCTTGGAATGTAGAGCCTGTAGAGCTAGGAAAGGTTTTTGAATTACTGGCCTCTAACAAGGCGTGGAGGATCTTTACCAGTGAGAGTAGAGTGTCTGACTCTTCACCCTACGTCTGTTTCTGTGCTTGTGAAAGGCCCGTGTCAACATAGACACATGAAATGCCCTTGTCGGCTATGGGCACGTCCGCCAGCTACATGGGAATCTGAGAGTTGTCTGTGAAGTTGTATTTGAGGATTGCAAATGCTTGTAGACACATTGTGGTGTTTGTCTGTGATATATTAGCTCTGTGCTCATTGACATGATTCATGGATCCAAAACCCTGAACGGTGTTCTAGGTGCAGCTGGTGGATGGTGCCAGACACTTTGGGAAGGATGAGTTCTGGTGCCTGAGATATCCTGTAAGGACTTGGTGCCAGTCAGGCAGCGTGGCTGGGGAGAGAGCAGTTAGACATCGTTCTGTATCTGAGTAATGAAATAACCCACAGGGGAGGTGTCCTGTAGGAATTGAGTACAGTGTATACAGCTTTCACCCTTCTCATTCTTTGAATTTACTGCTTAAGTGACTCCAGTGTGCTTCATGTTGAATAAATGCTGTGTACAGTGGCTTGCTGGCCATTTATATTATTCATTAAGTTGCTTAAGTGGCTACTTCTGAGCAGGAGGGGCCTGGAGACCGAAACCCTTTGCTGTAACTCTCCTTCGTCATGTGTGTAGACTGACTGAAGGGAGGGCTTGCTGGGTATGTTCCTCATCAATACCGACCCCAAGATTTTACTCATGAAAGTTAATGTCCTGTTCTCCAGAGATTCTATTCTGCTTCTGTTGTCCAACCTTGCACTTGAGTTCTGTCTTCTGTTACACTTTTAAATTAAGTTTAACAAACCTAATTGTTTTCCATTAAGCTCTTTTGTGTTCATCTCTTCCACTATTCTCTGTGTATCTTTGTCCCCTCAGAGCTCACAAGTCTAGATTCTTTAGATTTTCCACATTTTTGGTCATTACCTTCAACTTGAACCCAGTCGCAATTTTTCATAGAGATGCTTTAGTGCTCATCCATCTTGTCTCTAAATTTCTTGATGTAGCCATGGAGAAATTCTTTTTCTTAGCCCCAAGAGAAGATGGTTTCAACATTTAAATTGTCCAAAAAGTATTTTGTAATCATTACAATTAATTCATGTGATACAAGCTCTTTCCACTACTTTTCAGTGCCTCAGGATGTACATATTTAAAGCATTTTTATCCATTTTCACTTTAAATCATTTTATATAAAAGGATGTGTCCTAACCAGAAAGATTATCATAAAATCTCTTTATCAGTGCATTTGTCTAAATGTGATGGCTTACTCTACTTTTATGAGGCAGTGAATTATGCTGATATCATGTGGTATGTGTTGGCTTGCCCTTTCTAAGATCTAAATTCTTGGTGTCTGATGTCACTGTCTGCTGGTTGATTCAAGTGGATTTTTAGGCAGTCAGCTTCTTTAGACTGTTCCCATAATGGTTATGGTGGAATAATTTGACTGCTCCCCAAATTTGTCATTCAGTTTTCTCTTCATGAAAAAGTGAGTTGTATCACTTTCATAAATGGGAAAGCTATCACTGATCATAGAGATATAGGAAATTACCATACCAAAAAATGTGAAGATCTGGCTACCCGTGCTGAGTAAATCTGTGAACTTCAAGTTTATTCTGTTTTGTTAAAAGAGATTACCAAATGTTAGACAAGCAGTAGATATCCTGACAATACAATGAGACTTTTTCCTTCCTGAAGTCAGATGATTGAGAGAAGAATGAAGGGAATGTTATCTTTGTTGAGGATACAATTCTGCATCAGCTGATTGTGCAGAACTTGCCCCCTCCCACAATTTACCTACATAAGTGGTTGACCATTTTCCGACCATCAAGGAATTTTCTGCCCAGGACAGGGTTTGATTACATGTCCTAAAAGGGGCCGTTTGTGGAGTCATCCGTTCAGTGCTTAATGTTCAGAAAAGAGACAGAGACATATTCAAGAGCTCTTGAAATGATTTAGAAAATGGTGAAAGAGTGTCTGTTATCAGTCTATGTAGAACATGATCAGTAGGATGCCAGGAGAAGAAGCTCTGAGGTTTCAGATGTCCTGCTAGTTTTTCCATCCTGAGGACCTGTGAGACAACATCAGACAAGTCCTGTTCACCTAATTTTAGCTCCCCCTTCCCCTCAAAAAATCTCACATTCCAAAGCTGAGGAATGTGGTCTTGCTCATGAGTTTCAGTCCTGACTCTTAATGTGTCTGGTCTTGTTCCCCACTGAATATCTGAGTGTACCTATCGGTCATCTTTCTAAAGAGCAAACCTAATGTTGCTCCTCTGTTTAAACCTCTTCAGTGACTCCCAGCACAGAGTCCTTATAAATCCTGTAACGGAGTTTGGACTATGATCTGACCCCTGTTTACAGATCTGGTCTCATCTCTCACAGCTCTTCATATGTGTGATTATCTCTAACATCTCCCCTTTGTATCACACAATCATACCTGCCTTTGAGCCTTTGCACCATGCTGGTCTCTGTGGAAATTCATCTTCCCTTTCTTGTACTTGATACTTGAGCAATCACTACATTTCTTTAAGGTCTCAGCTGGATGATTTAAGGCAGTTTAACCTTTCCTCATTTAGTGAGGGTCAAATGCCCTTTCATGTACAATGAAAATTGCCAGAGTACTTCTTCCTTTATTTTATTTTATTATTTTATTTTATTTATTTTATTTTGTTTTATTATATTTTTCGTTATTGTTGACAGTATTACAGATGTCCCCCAGTTTCCCCCCTTGCCCTCCTTCCCTCCTCCCAGGCCTTCCCCACACTATTGTCTGTGTCCATTGGTTATGCATATATGCGTATGAGTTCTAGTGCTTCTTTTAAATGTAGTGCTTGGCCCACAGCACTGCAGGCATCAGTTTCCTTGTTGGCATTGCCCACGGTGAGTACAGAGGAAGGGGTTCTGTTCTGACCGTTGTGTCCCTGGGGCCTGTCCCGTGGTGGGCATCCAATAGATATTTGTTGGATGAATACATCCTTCCTGCTTCTTTTCTATTCTCTATCCATATCTATGTAGTTAGCCTGTGTATATATTTTAAATTCGTTTATATCTGTTTAAAAATACATCAGATTTTTTTTAATGATCAGTTTTTGTTTTTTTAATCATCACCCGAAGACATGTTTTTTTAATTGATTTTAGAGAGAGAGAGGAAGGGAGAGGGAGAGAGAGAGAGAAACACTGATGTGAGAGAGAAACATCACTCGGTTGCCTCCCATATTCTCCCTGACTGGGGATCGAACCCGCAACCTGGGTATGTGCCCTGACCGGGAATCAAACCCTAGACCCTTCAGTGCATGGGGTGATGTTCCAGTCAGCTGAGCCACACCAGCCAGGGCTACATCAGATATTTTTAAGAGTTATTAGAAGTTAAATTAAAACATGCCCTCATAAAATTATAAACTTGTACATTTAAAATAGACTTCCTTAATTGTGAAAATGGCTAGCATGGCTAGGCGTTATTTTGACTCATTAACTACCCATTACAGCCCTATAAGGGCATTCTGACTCTCATTTTACAGAGGAGGACACTAAAGCACAGAGAGGTTAAGTAAGTTGCCCAAGGTTATACAGTTCCAGGGACAGAGCTGGGATTTTAATCCAGACCAGCTAGTTTCCAAGCTGGTAACTGCCAGTAATTCTCAACTGTGAGTTCTATTCCAGCCTTAAATGTCAAACCAAGAAATATCGTAAAGCATGTAGTAATCAGTAAGATAAACACCTTAATAGACGGAAGAGTATGGAAGGCAGTATATGGAAGAACTGCAGGTGGTCAGGATACAAATACACAAATGATGGAAATCAAAACAGGACATTTTTCATCGATTAGATCGGCGTACGTGCAAAGGACGAGAACTTCCCGAGTTAGCCAGGGTGCAGGAACGTGGGTCACATTGGGTGGTGGGAGTGTAAATTGTTGAGACACTTCTGGAGATCAGCAGCTCTCTTCCTTGTAATTACGTTTTTAGGAATCTGTCCACAGAAAACATGTGCCCACAGCCATCCACTTCAGTAGGTATTGTAGTGAAAGGTTGGAAACAACCTAAGTGTCAGAATGATAGGGAAGTAAATTATGGTATGTCTATACTATGGAGTGTATATAAGCCGTTTTACCCATAGGCAGTGCTTATTTGTGCAGGGAAATAGTTATGGTTATTGCTAAGTGAAAAAAGCAGGCCAAAAACATATGTAATAGGCCTAATGTTGGAAAAAAGAGCTTTCATAGTAGCTAAAATACACTGAGAATTTATATGCCAGGCACTATGCTATATTGCCATAAGATTATTTTTATTTATTTAAAATTTATTTTAGAGAAAGGGAGAGAGAAAGAAACATTGATCTGTTGTTCCACTTCTTGATGCAATCTCTGGTGGCTTCTTGTATGTGCCCTGATTGGGGATTGAACCTGAAACCTTGTTGTATTGGGACAATGCTCTAACCAACTGAGCTACCCTGCCAGGGATATAAGATTATTTTTAAACTTAACATTTAAGCAGTGATTTTTTTCCTGACCAACAAGCCTGTGGATGAGGAGCTTATGTTTCCACATTTCCTTCCCTGTGTTTTGTAATTAGATATATATCACTAATTTTTCTTTCCACTCCATCACCTTTACTACTTTTCCCATCTCCGCCTTCCTCAGGTTAAGTTGAAAACAAGGAATAGGAGACTCTTTCAAGCCATCACTGGGCCTGGGAGCAAACCTGGTTTGCTATGTTAGGCATTTAGCTTCAGACTATTTCGAGTGCCTGTCCATGGAGCCTTGGATTAGGCTGTTGCTTGGATTTCTTCTGAACGCATTGCTGCGTTTCCTGGCTCTCCAAGAAGTGTAGGAGCACCACTAATAGGAACTCTGCTAATGACTTTTGCTGGCATTTCTTTGAAATGAAGTTCCCCCCCAGATCCCTAGTCTTACCCTTAGGGACAGTGTCATGGCTTTGACTCTGTGTTCTGCATAAAGGGAGGAAGGCGGCTAGGACACACAGAGTGTAGAGGAGCACCTCCGCAAGACGTTCTTGGTAATTCGGTGCTAAGTGTTCAGCATCATTCTTCAGCCCTCATCCCAGAAGTCTCTTGAGTGCCTGTCACTTCTTAGCTTCTCCACAAAAGACTTGGACAAAAATGTCACCCAGCAAAGAAGAAGGGAGTGAGGTGGAGACCCCCTCAGAAGGTTGGAGACATTCCCAGTGGTCCCCTTCGAGCGTGAATGCAGAATACTGTCCGTAGCCTCTGGTGGGCTTCTGTTTTGAGGACAGAACATGTAAAATTTAGGAAGCCATGAGTGGAAAAATAATACCCCCTGCTCTCCACCTCAAGCAAAATAGAACCCAGTGGAGGAACCACTACTGTGGAACACAGCCTGAGCCGCGAGAGGGCCAGGCCCCTGGCAGCTGCCCCTGAGAGGGCGCGCCTGGCAAGAGCCGCAGGAGCACTGCGGGTGGCTGCTGGCTGGGCCCAAGTGTGCCTTCATGGGTGGTTTGGCTCCCTCTGGGGCCTGGCACTCCTTAATGGCTTCAGTGAAAAGTGCTTCGAGCTCTGAGACAAATAGGCTGTGAAGTCATTTCTGGAGTAAAGCTTGTTTTTTCAGCCTCCACAGAATCTCTTCAAATTTCTGGAGCCAATATTAACTTACAAGTTGAGAAACAGAGTTGAAGATTCTGCCTCAAGAAATAAATAGTAGTAAACCATGGTGCTGTCGAGTTACAGTATGGCAGTGCAAAGGCCCTAAACCACTGCGCTTTGTGGTCTTGATTTAATATCGTCTGTATATTCAATATAGTTAATACACAGGAGATGTCTTCTCACGGTTGATAACTAATATCCCTTGGATGAGTGAAACTGCGCAGAACTGTGGCTCCTCTGTGGGGAATAGACTTTATTTCAGCTTACCCCCCATTTGGACTTTTTAGGTTCTCTGATTTCAATCACTTTCTACATTGTACAGTCTCACATTTTGTATCAAGGTTACTGATCACGTAAACTTTGTTTTCTGATGCCAAACCTATCCCCGTGAAATATGGACACTGTCACAATGTCAGTTTTTGAGACAGTCCACTGCTCAGCAACCCCCCACCCCATTGAGTTCAACCTGTGACCATCTCTCAGGCACACTACCTCCGCAGCCTCCTGGCTGGCCTCTCAGCCTTCCCTCCTGTCTTCAGCCAGGTCACATTTTGGCCAGAGTGGTCTTTTCAAAGCCTGAGGAATACTTGGTGTCCTTGCCACTTATGGTTGCAAAGATCAAAATCCTAAATAGTGAGCTGCAAGGGCCTGTGTGATCTGACCCTTGCCTCTGCCCCCTGATTTAGTGCCAGTTTCCCCTCACATGGGGCTCTGGTCATCCATCTGTCTTACAAACAGTGGGCATTAAGTCGATCACCTACCAGGCCCTGTGCTAAGTTCTGAGTGTAGAGAGGTGAATAAAATACTCATTCCCTCCCTCATGGAGCTGGCAGCGTAGTGTTGGAGATAGACCAGTAATCATGCAGATATATAATTGGACACTGTCACAAGTACAACACAGGAATGCTAGGATGCTGTGACATAGAGGTCATACCGGACACTGCTGTGGAGACAGACCGCATTAGAAAGGTTGAGGGTTGTTTATGAGGTATAGCCAGGGAAACTTACCAGCAGAGATCATTCCAGATGTGAGAAAGGTACTGTTATTTGCACATAATAAAGAACAGATGATGGTTTCACAGACACGTACAAACTTTAATTCAGAAAGGACAGCCTTGAGGAGAAAGAACTGCTTCTTGTGTTTTCCTGAAGCTTGAATAGTCGCTGTTGAATAAGTAAGATTATATGATATGATTTACATCATTATCTTTCTTATCAAAGACCGTATCTCTGGCTTTTCAGAAGTAGGTGGTCATGGAGTCTCACTCTGAGAATGTGAATTTAACCTGAAACATGCAGGAGTGTCCCCAGAACAGGCAGATGTGGGCCCTGCAGTCAGGCCCATGTGCCTGGATTCACCACCCACCCTCCTGTCCCCCAGGGGACACTTCACTCCTACTCATCCGTTAGCCCTTAATTCAAGTGTTACTTCTCAGAAGCACCT
Organism: Miniopterus natalensis; assembly: GCF_054644295.1. Taxonomy (NCBI): domain Eukaryota; kingdom Metazoa; phylum Chordata; class Mammalia; order Chiroptera; family Miniopteridae; genus Miniopterus; species Miniopterus natalensis. The sequence goes on along the minus strand of NC_142092.1, from coordinate 21,144,281 downwards.
TATCTGATCTGCTAGATTGGCTGAGTTTCCCCTTAATTCTTTTACTGTGGTTTGTCATCAGCCATTAATTTTGTGGCCATTTCAAATGTCTGTCTCCTCATTGTTTTCTGAATTCCTAAAGGCAGGCATCAGGTCTCTTTGCTTGCTTCTGCTGTTGATGGAAAGGATTAGTGACATGTATATATTGCTTACCATTTATCTTAACCCCATAAAACCCCTACGAGGCAGGTACCATTATGCCCATTTTACTGATGAGGAAATTAAGGCACAGAGAAATTCAGGGCTTTATCCAAAGAAACAGCCATCCGTTAGCTGTAGAGGCAGACTTTGACACTGGTAGTCCATCTTTTGGATGCTGAAACAGAGTTTAAATTGATCACTTAATAATAATTCATTTATTCAGTCAATGGAGCAGAATAGAAAGTCCAGAAATAAGTAGTACAAGTATATTGTGGTAATTTGGTGTATGATAAAGGCAGCATTTCAAACCAACGAAGGAAAGAATGGATTATTCAATAAATCATGTTTGGACAGTTATCTGTCAATTTGGAAAAGAAAATAAAGTTGGATCCTTTTATCACACCTTATACTGAAATAAATTTTAGGTGGCTGGAAAGTATAAAGGTTGAAGAGTGTAAAGCAGTAAAAGAAAAATATGGGTTCTCTTGAGCTGCAGAAATATGTTCCGAACATGACTGATAAGGTTTAGAGAGTGCAGAGTAAAGGTGGGAGATGTTTGCTACGTAAAAACGAAGAACTTCTGAGCAGCAAGAGCATCCTAAATATCTAAATGATGAATGGGGTTAAGATACGCAGCCTACAACTAAAGCACAAAACAGATACGACCCAGTTCGGCAAGAGTGTGGAGCCAAGGGTTGCTCTCCCCTTACTCCTTTCCAGGAGCCAGCTAGGCGGTGTGTCAACATGTAGGCTCCCTTTGATGGAGGGGCTTCTTGAAATGTATCACAAGGAGGGGAGGAAAATTGGAGACGTTGCAGAGACATATGTTCAAGATTTGTCATTGTGTTAATGATAATGAAATATGGTACAGTCACGCAATGGAGTTCTATGCAGCCATTAAAAATGAGGTCACCTTGCCCTGGCCAGCATCGCTCAGCTGGGTGGGCATCCTGCTGGTTTGGTTCCTGGCCAGGGCACATGCCCGGGTAGGGGGCGTGCAGGAGGGAGCCGATCAGTGTTTCACTTTCACATAGACATTTCTCTCTCCCTCTCTCTTCCTCTCTCTAAAAAATCAGTTAAAACATTTTTTTTTTTTAAAATGAGGTCATCTCTGTCTGTTCATATGGACACCTTTCTTTGATATACTTGGGGCAGAGGGCAGATTTTAGCAAGGCCAGTATAACATGAAACTGTGCGTAAAATTGTGGACATGACCTGTGTCCGAGTGAGTGGCTGCATGGGGGTTTGAAACCAGGTCCACAATGTTAATGATTGTCTCTAGATGTGGGCTTTTGAACAAAGAAAACTACCCAGGAAATGAGAGTAAATAGCTAAGATTGTGTATCTTTAATTATTTCAAATCTGAACAGTTTTTTAGTTCACGAAATAAAATTAAGATATTTGTTATCCTTTTGTAAGTACAATTTAAATTCTTCTAACACTTATTCCTGGCTCCTGTAAATACTAGTCTCACTTTCAGCCTTCCCAGCCACAGGATTGGGGCGTTTAAAATATGCAGGGGACTGAAGAGAAGGTCAGACACTAAAAAGGAAGTGGGGTTCGAAGCACTTTCATTAAAATTGCATGAATCCTGGAGTCTGTTCTATAGCACAAAGCCTTCCTGTGCAAACCGGATCAATGTTTAATAGAAACACAGCTTTTTAAGCATCACTGTTCCTAAACTCCTCTGTTTCTAATTAAACGTCCTATGTTCTATGCCTTAAAATTCAGAGTAAGACAAAGGAGGAAACATACCACCAGCACCAAGGTGTCAAGGATGGGATTGTAATGTTGAAGGGAGAATGTCACATGGGCCACCTCCCCACACACCTCCACCGGGGGCAATATTAAACAGCACAGCTGGGCCTGGCTCTGATCTTTTCTCAGTCAGGTCTTCGGAGCAGAGTTTAATAATGTAGCAGCCCCGCCCCCAGTAAACAGGGATAATCTAGCTGCAGAATTTTGCTAATTATGTGTCCATAGAATCCTATTTCTATCCTATGTAAGGTATGTGCTTTTTTAGTTCCTAGGGTTATGCTGGTTTCAGAACTATAAGCAGCATTTGATATTCAGCACTGTATGTGGTTCAATAAATCTGTACCGCTATTTTAGATTTTGTGAGAAATGGACTTTAAAGATTAGGTTTATGATCATCAATGTGGGGACACATTTGGGATTTTAAGAAAAACTTTACCCATTGTCTTAGGCGAGGGATCGTTGGAAGACAGAGCTGAGGGAAGAAGGGAATGAATTGTCTACATAGGTGGAAAATGCCATATGAATCTAGAGTTTAGGTTTTAGGGCATGGAGATTATAAGGTGTTGTTGGAGCTGCAATAGGTAATGGATCACTGTAATTTTTTTCTGCAGTTTTTTTCTTTTTCATTAGCTCTGGGGTAACCACTGGGATTTCTTTTTCTTAATCACCGTGTCCCTCAGCATCTGAACCCTTGCATTTAGGCACCACCCAGGCTTGTCCTTGGATGCCTCATGCGTGTTGCTGTTTCTCCAGGTCCATTGCACCGCAGGAGCCCTTCAGCCAGCAGCTTGGGTCCTGTGGGGGATGGGTGTGCCTGCCCTAAGTGACATCGTATTCTTTAATCCTGTTACCAAAGGATATTTAGGGAAATCAGTGAAAGGTGGAAAAAAATAAACACAGGGCTTAATATTCCAGGGATATTTTTAGATTTAAAAGCAGCTCAGCACTTTCTGTGAAACGGGTGTAATTAATTATTGGTTCATGTTCCCATTTTTAGTAGTTTTTATTTAAAGGGTGAAATGCTGGTTTTAACTGTGTGTGTGTTTGGGGGGGGGGGGGTTCTCCAGGTTTATGGGAGTGAGGTTATTTTGTCTAATGCCCGTATGAAGAGTATTTCCTTTTATGTCTTGTAAAGTATCAGTTTTAGTCATCACAGAAATCAAACATTTCCATATAAGCTTCAGAAAAAGTGAAGTTATATATTAAATAAACCATGACAGTAATTAAATTTAAATTTTTTTTTAGAATTACAGGAGGAAGCCAGTGAATGGAAAATGACATCATTATTTTTTAGGCTCTCTGGAATGTTGAAGTAGAACTAGAAGTAATTCTTTAGGTTGTTTTGAATGATACAGTTTATTTGGTGACCTGTGGAATCCTCTCATCCCCCCCACTCCCTAGAACTTGGGATATGGTCAGTGGGAGAGAGAGTCTCTTAGTGGGAAGTCTTCATCTGTCTGTAGTGGATTTCATTCTTTCAAATAGTTATAAGCAGCTCTGCTTCTGGTAGCTGTAAAAGGGAAATAGCCAGCTTGGGAGTCATGAGTTATATATTTGGGGATGGGACCTGACAGATCATTTCATGTAAGGGAAGCTGAGACATGAGCATGGTAAGGGCATTTCAGAAAGAACCTCTTGCTTAATTTGAAACCTAACTCTTTCTTCCCAGGCTGTCTCTCCCACCTTTTGAAAACCAAATTGGCATTATTTATATGGAGTGCTAAAGATGAAGAGCTCTGTTTCTTGGGTGGTATGACTTAAAAGAGGAAAAGGCTGAAGATGGCAATCAGACATCCTTGACATTCCCTGGACTCAAGGCTGGATGCGTTTGGCACCCCAGCATCCTTCCTCAGGGTCAGGGTAGCTAGAGGCAGAAGTGATCTTAATTCATGGGACCATGACTTGAAATGGGGCTGCTGGGCTCTTTTTTTTTAAGTTGCTTTCAATGATCTATGAATTTGTTCTCAGTGCAAGCAAGGCAGGTCTGCCCTGCCTCTCTCCTACTCTGAAGCTTGGCATTTTTATATACTACTTCAGCCTGCCAGGTGTTTTAAAAGCTTTCTTGTATCTGTTTGGCCCTGCCTCAGATGCTGTGAACAGATGCTGTGTCACATGGGGGACATTTCTTTTCTTTAGCTTATTTACCTCAAAAACCCAGTCAGTGGAGTGTCAGTTTGATTGCTGTTATCTGAATTCTTTGTTTTATTTAGGGAATCAGTTGATATCAATTTTAGGGCTAGGTTATAATTAAGCATAATAAACTAGCTCTGATTTGGTACATTTTGGCGAAAACATTTTGTGACTTTAGCTTCTCTCTTTCCAAATATTTTGTAGTATATTCTGCTATAGAGGTCACCAGCCACCTTATCTCTTTTACCTTTGCCTCCAGGAGATTGGCAGGTCAAATGGTGGATCTTGCCTTCCAGGTGAGACTTGAACCCTCGCATAGGGAGTGCCCTGGTCCCATATAGAACAAGCAGTGTAAAAATAACATAAAACATTGTTGATTTGCAAAGGAAGGATTATAAACAATGATAACAAGACAGTTGACTGTTATAGTTTCTTCTTTATTCTTTCTTTTTTGGGGGGAGAATCGAGTAGGGACATATAGGGAACACCTGAGCCTGAATGAACCATATTTTTGTAAAAATGACAAAAGCCTTCTATTATAGAATCTTTTTTTTTTAATGTTTGAACTAAATGCAGGGTGATTAAAAGAAATCCTACAGCTATTCTGGAAATTGATGTGCTGTCGAGAAAACTCCACCTTAAATCCCCTGCAGAATGCATTCAGCTTTCCTCTTCATGGTACTTTTTGGAAGGTCATTTTTTTCCTTAGGTGGATGTGTTCATTATACTTCATTTATAGGCAAAGAGCCATATTAGTGACGGGAGCCTGGACCTGGGACGGAGCAGCGCTGTGTGTGACTCTCATTCCCGCACACGGTACAGTGTCCAGGCCTGTGATTACAAAGCTTGGCCCAATTGAGGAAGGGCAGAGTTCTGATTTGTTTATGAGAAATCTCCTGATATGATAAAAAACATTTTTGAACAGAAATGGAACCCATTTTGCCTCATTAAAAACCCAGAGTTACCTGTACACCCATGTTCATAGCAGCATTAGCCACAGTGGCCAATAGGTGGAAGCAAACTGTTCATCAACAAATGAGTGGATAACCCAAATGTAGTCTATCCATACAGTGGATTATCACCTTAAAAAGGAAGGAACTCCTGTCATGTGCTATCACGATGAACCTTGAGGAATTATGCTAAGTGAAATAAGCCAGTCACAAAAAGACAAATACTGTGTGATCCCCCTTACAGGAGGCACCTAGAGCAGTCTCATTCATTGAGACAGAAAGTAGAATGGTGGCTGCCAGGGACTGGGGGCTGGCGAATTCATGTTTAATGGTTAGAGTGTTTCAGTTGGGAAAGATGAAACGTTCCGGAGATGGATGGTAGGCATGGTTGTACAACAGTGCGAATATGCGTAATGCCACTGAACTGTACACTTAAAAATGGTTAGAGTGGTACATTGTATGTTATGCATATTTTATCACAATTCAAGAAACAACAGCCCTGAGTGAGCAACTCTGATTGTCTTCTGGTCACAGTGCAGAGTGGCTCTCCTGGTCCTGTGACTGGTGCTGGGGATGATAGTGAGCAAAGCTGTTGGTTGGAAGGGGCCTTATTTATTATCTGCTCCGACATTCATGTGACAGGTGAGAAAGCTGGGCGTCAGGTGAGGAGATTAACCCACTTCATGGGTGGGCGCGGTCCTCCAGATTCTGGCTCAGTTTTCTGTGGAGGCAGCCCGCGTAGAGAACATTAAGGGGTGGGCTCTGGAGGTACAGTGCCTGGGCTTCTCTCTGGCTTTGCTACTTTACCCAAATGCACACAGATGGTTAAAGTCTCTAAACCTGTTTCCAGATCTGTAAAATGGGAATCCTGTTATTATCCCATGAAGTGGTTGTGGAGATTAACTGAGCTGATCCATATAGGCCCTTAGCATGGTGTTTTGGCTCATAGGAACAAATGCTTACTACCGTTATTGTTTCGGTGGTTGTTGCTGTTACTAGCTTCTGCTGCAAGGAGGATTTGGAGACAAGTTTGGGGATTGAGGCTCGGTGGTAACCACTTGTGAGCTCTCTTCCCTCAGCCACACTGCTTAGTCTCTCCTTGTACACCAGTGTGTGAAGTTGGAGGATGAACTGCTTGTCTTGGTGTGGTGGTTGTGAAGGAAGGAAGTCCCTGACAGAGCGCTCGGTTAATGGTAACAAGCTCAGTCAATTTTAGTGGTTAAAGGAACATCACTGCAGGCAGGAGGCCTCACACCTGCAAGGTCCTGGTCTTCCAGAGCAGCACTGAGAGCGCACAGGCTAAACTCTGATTTGGGGCTAAAGGTGGAGGTGTATTCTATGGAGCCCGCTTCCCTCAATCTCCTGAGGAAGGGGTCACTGACTCTTCTATGTCCCCAGAAGTTGGTCAGCCTGCAGGTGGAGCTTGGCTTAGTGTGAGGCAGGGACATTGATGTTAGTGTCATCTCACAAGTACTTTTGTTTCCAACCCCAGATGATAAACATCCTCCCACTACTGACTCATTTTGTGCCCTAAAATTTCTACACTTGACTACAGTTCACTAATGCTTTCCCCCGCAACTAGTCTAATCTAGTAATCTCAACCCTTACTGCTGGGTTAGCATCACTTGGGTAAGCTTTAAAAAAAGTGCTCAGACCCCACCTTCCCTCAGACCAATTAAACCAGAAGCTTCCCAAGTGGTCCCAGCATGCTGCCTGGGTGGAGAACCATGAGCCTCCTGTTTGCTTGCATGCCATCTGCTTTTCCTTTTAATTGGTGTGAACTATGCTGTTCCACTTGCTTTAATGGCCCATCGCTGTACCAGTTTGGTTTCTTCTTGTTAGTCATCCTGAGAGGCTTGGTCTAGGGAAAAAGTAAAGCTAAAATTCATTTCAAAAGTTTGTATCAGATTTAATCAGTGTTCTCTGGTGAAGCGAAAGCTTGACATTCTCCCAAAGTCTGAGCTGCCTAATATTTTCTCTGTGACATTTTTCTTTGTTTCCATTAGGTGAGTAAAGGAGGAATTGAGCGTTAGGAGTTCCCTGTCCCGTGATGCTAAAACCACCACAGCAGATAAATAATATTATGAAGTTTAAGATATCTTCACTAGCTGCAGTTCTTGTCTAGGCAGCTCTTTTCTGGCAGTGAAATAGTGATTTAGAAACGGGGCATCAGCGATTGAAAACAAGGCCTCACTGCGATTTCCCCAGAATTCATGTGAAAGGTGGAAGCAGCCCAGCAAACACGGCGCTTCAGGAGAGCTTGCTCACCAGCCGACGCCCTTTCTTGTCTTCTCACAGGGGCTGAGAGACAGGAAAGTTTTTAAAATGATGACGCATTGCCCTGGCCTGTGTGGCTCGGCTGGTTGGAGTGTCGTCCCATAAACCAGGAGGTGGCGGGGTTCCTGATTCCCAGTCAGGGCACATGCCCAGGTTATGGGTTTGATTCCTGGTTGGGGGGCGGAGGGAATGTGTGTGGGAGGCAACCGATTGATGTTTCTCTCTCTCTCCCTTCCTCTCTTTAAAATAATAATTTTTTAAAAAGAGCATGGCTGTGCAGATCATTTCATGATTTATTGAAAACCCTCTGTCCTGAATCGTTGTGCTCAGTGGTGGACATATGATAATTTGAAATGTTTCTTACCCTGAAGAAATTCATGATTTTTCTTTCCCCTTCAGTTCATCTGTTGGAATTAAAACGGAATCCTTGTGCTTGTAGTTAAACAACTGAGGAAGTTAGATATTTAGAAATAAATCTTGTTTGAACTTGGAAATTTGTAAGCAGCTCTCTTTATGGTCAAACCTTATTGTAGAAACCTGTTAAAGGAAATTTGGATGGATAGGTTTGGTTTTCCCTCAGCTAGGTTGGAAGCAACAAGTATTTCCATTTTGACTCATTCTTTCTCCAGCAAAGTGACAGTTTGTTGATGGATGAAGCACAGTGATATTTTAAGCTGCTTTGACATTTCTGAGGCAAAGCGCTGTCAGGAACAGAGCCCTGAAGTTTGAAAGAGTTGTACATGCTTTCATGATTCTTCGCTGTCTCCCTTTACATAGACAATTGAAGAAAGGAAATAAAATTATTCAAGGCTCAAAGCAGTGGCATTGTCAGATGGATTTGAGGTTGTAATTAGGTTTGGGGAAAAACATGAATTATTTTCAGTAACATTCAAGTGGAAATACAATTTAACCAAATCTTTTTAGTCCCAGTGAATATAAGACATTTAAGCTTCCACAGAGGTGGCTACATTGCAATTAATTCATGATAATTTAAGAAATAACATTTTTGATAAAGCAGCTCTGTTTTGGTAGATGGAGATCCAAGAGACCAACTGACACATAAAGCTGATCTGTTCTTTCATTATCTTTACCCATAATGGTAAACTGATCCCAGCCTCTGTTACCTGTAACAGACTGTGGGGAGCTGTGGGGGGTGCAGGGCTCATGAAGGCATGGTCCTTGCCCTTAGTGAGCTTCAGTCCAGCGGGTTACAGTTTAGAAACCAACATCACTGAGCACTTAATGGACAATAATTTTCATAGCCCAGTGAAGTAGTTACTAGTGGCATCCGTTTGCAGATGTGGCAGTGGAAGTGAAGAGATGTAACAGCTTGCTCAAGATCCCAGTTAATGAGAAGGAGAATCAGAGTTTGAACCCAGATAGTCTGGGCTATACGGCCCAAGTACGAAGTAAGCAGTTTAGGTAAAAAATTTTCTGGGATTTAGCAAAGGAGGGTTTGGACCGAAAAGAAGGAGCACAGGTGCTCAACCTTGTGTTTAAGCAGATCCATTGAGAAATTTTCGGGTCACAGTCTCTACCTATGAAACTCTGACAAGTACAGGGGTGCAGATCGAATGCCTACAGAAGCCAGGCAGGTGGAGTAGAGGAGAGTGCAGCCTGCCAGGGGGGCGGTGGGGAGCTGGGAAGCCTCTGCAGCCGTAGCTGTGGGGAGGTGGCCCAGTATGGCTGGTCCTTAGAAGGGCAACTGTTACAGGTTTAAAAAACATCTGCGGGTCATAAAACTCCATCTTTGGGCCATATCAGATTTGTGAGTCTCTAACGTGCTATCCTGGACATGTACTTGAAAGAAGTTTGGGGAGAAGTGTTGAGAATGTGGGGAAACACTGTGTTCTGTAAAAGTTACAGATCACATTGCAGAGCTGCGCCTTGAGGAGGGTTTGGCTTCCCAGCCCATTCCTGCCTGGGCTGTCATTGGTGGGTGGAACGCTGGGAAGCCACAGCAGGGTGCACACCACACCGGTGCTTCTCTCTGAGTTATTTTGCTGCCCAAGAGCTCCAGGCCACTAACAAAGGTGCTTTCTTGATGCAAGGCCACACTGCCCAAGCATTTATTTGCTAAGTTAGGGTGGAGCCCTTGGTACCACTAAATCAGAATTTCCCTGAGTTGATCAGTGTGTTACGGTATCGCCTGTATGCAATTTTAACTCTGAGGGTCTGGATTTGGTTTGAGGCCCCACCTTCTTCTAGCTGTGCAACTGTGGGCAAGTTCCACCTTCTCAAAATTGAGCTTCTTCGGGGTATTGAAGGGAGTGAGGTGCACGTAAGGGTCTGGCGCACAGCAAATGACGGTTTCCTTTCTTTTATCCGTTGCATCGATGACTTGATTTATGGACGTGATGATGAAGGAGCTTTCTGAAGATCGAGGCTGTCTGTGCGTGAGCACCGGGCTCTAATTATAGTTACAGTGTGTTCTGGCTGACAGGCTCCTGCAAGGGCGTTAGGGGAGCTAGAGATGGCAGTTAAGGCCTCTTTCTGTTCTCAAGGAGTTTAAGATTTAGGATGAGATATACATAAAAGTTGACGTTTGACTGTTGGATTGCTTGTAAGTGGTTAATACATTTGGAATGACCACGATGACTGTTGCCTGGAGGTGAATGCACATGACATTGGGAACTGAGAACTTGGGGAAACCCTTGAACTGTTAAAACATACTTTCAAACCACTAGGGTGTAGCATTGTGGTGGTTGAATACTGTCTAAGTATTTTGTTTGTTTTTATTTTGGTGGGGCCAGGGAGCAAAAGTGTTACACAATTTTATTATTTTTTTTAAATATATCTCCGTTGATTTCAGATAGGGGAAGAGAGAGGGAGAGAGAGAGAGAGAAACATCAATGATGAGAGACATTGATCGGCTGCCTCCTGTACACCCCCGACCAGGGATCAAGCCTGCAACCTGGACACGTGCCCTGTCTGGGAATCAAACCTCGATCTCCTGGATCCTAGGTCAGTGCTCAATTGCTGAGCCATGCCCGGCCGGGCTACACAAATTTTTTAAGCAAAGCCATAGTAAATTTTCTAAAGCTTTTAAAAAACTTTGCTGTGCAAAAACTTTTTAGTTTTATGTAGTCCCATTTGTTTATTTTTTCTTCTGTTTCCCTTGCTCTAGCAGATATATCAGAAAAAATATTGCTACAAGAAATGCCTGAAATTTTACTGCCTATGTTTTCTTCTAGGATTTTTATGGTTTCGAGTCTTATATTTAAGTCTTTAATCCATTTTGAGTTTATTCTTGTATATGGTGTAAGAAGATGACCTAGTTACATTTTTTTGCATGTATCTGTCCAATTTTTCAACACCACTTACTGGAGGGACTGTCTTTACCCTATTGTATGTTCTTGTCTCCTTTGTCAAATATTAATTGAACATAGAGATGTGGGTTTATTTCTAGGCTCTCTATTCTGTTCCATTAATCTAAGTTTGTTTTTATCCCAGTACCATGCTATTTTGATTAGTATGGCCTAGTGGTATAGTTTAATATTAGGTACACCTCCAACTTTGTTCCTTCTCAAGATTGCTGAGGCTACATGGGGTCTTTGTGGTTCCATATAAATTTTTAGAATATTTGTTTAGTTCTGTGTAATACACCATTGGTATATGAAAAGGAATTGCATTGAATCTATAGTTTGCTTTGGATAGTATGGACATTTTAATGATGTTAAATCTTCCTACCCATGAACATGGTATATACTTCCACTTATTTGTATTTTCTTCTATTTCTTTCTTCAGTGTCTTTTAATTTTTCAGGTATAGTTCTTTTACATCCTTGATTAAATTTATTCCTAGGTGTTTTATTTATTTTGTTGTAATTATAAATGGGACTGTTTTCTTAGTTTCCCTCTCTGATAGTTCATTATTGGTTTATAAAAATGTAACTGATTCTTGGATATTTATTTTATATCCTGCTACTATTGTGAGTTTATTTATCAGTTCTAGCAGTTTTGGGTGGAATCTTTAGGATTCTCTACATTCTGTATCATGTCATTGGCAGTTAATGGCAGTTTTATGTGTTTCTAATTTGGATGCCTTTTAATTTTTCTTGTTGTATGATTGCTGTGGCTAGGACTTCCAGTACTGTGTTGAATAAGAGTGGTGATAGTAGACATCCCTGTCTGGTTCCTGATCTTAAGGGAAATGCTTTTAGGTTTTGTTCATTGAATATGATGTTGGCTGTGGGTTTGTCATATATGGCCTTTATGATGTTGAGGTGTGTTCCCTCTATTCTTACTTTGCTGAGAGTTTTTATTATAAATGGGTGCTGGATTTTATCAAATGCTTTTTCTGCATTTAATGATATGATCATGTGATTTTTACCCTTCATTTTGTTTATGTGGTGTATTACGTTTATTGATTTGTGGGTATTGTACCAACCTTTGCATCCCTGGAATAAACCCCACCTGATCATAGTGTCTGATCTTTCAAGTGTATTGCTAGATCTAGTTTTTGCTAATGTTTTGTTGAGCATAATATCAGCATCTATGCTCATCAGGGACATATGCCTATAATTTTCTTTCTTTGTAGTATCTTTATCTGGTTTTAGAATTAGGATAAAATGAACTTGGAAGTTTTCCTTCCTCTTGAAATTTTTGGAATAGTTCGAGAAGGATAGGCATTAGTTCTTTTTTCATTGTTCAGTAAAATTCACCTGTGAAGCCATCTGGTCCAGGACTTCTGTTTGTTCTAAGTTTGTTTTTATTACTTCTTCAGTTTCATTAGTTGTAATCTATTCAGCTTCTATGATTCTTCCTCATTCAGTTTTGGAAGATTGTACATTTATGGGAATTTATCCATTTCATCCAGATTGTCCCATTTTTTGGCATATTGTTGTCCGTAAAATTTTCTTACAATCTTTTGTGTTTCTTTAGTGTTAGTTGTTAACTCTCCTCTTTCATTTCTGATTTTATTTATTTGGGTTCCCTCTCTTTTTTTCTTGATGAATCTGGCTAAAGATACATTTTTAAACATATAATTTTCTTCTATTTATTGATTTTAGAGAGAGAGAGAAGAAGGGGGGAGAGAGAGAGAAACATCAGTTTGTCGTTCCACTTATTTATGCATTCATTGGTTGATTCTTGTATGTTCCTTGACTGGGTATCAAACGTGCTACGTTGGTGTACTTGGACAATATTATAACCAACTGAGCTACTCGGCCAGGTCCAGGTAAAGGCTTGTCAACCTTGTTAACCTTTTCAAAGAACCAACTTTTGGTTTATTTGGACTCTTATTTATTTCTTCTCTGATCTTTATTACTTCCTTTCTTCTTCTTACTTTGGGCTTTGTTTGTTGTTGTTCTTCTAGTACCTTTAAGTGAAAAGTTAGATTGTTTACTTGAGATTTTTCTTGTTTCTTTAGGTAGGCCTGTAATGCTCTGAATTTCCCTCTTAAGACTGCTTTCACAGTGTCCCATAGATTTGGGGTTGTTGTGTTCTATTTTCGTTTGTTTTAAGGTATCTTTCGATTTCTTCCTTTATCTCATTGTTAACCCATTCATTGTTCAGTAACTTGTTATTCAGCCTCGGTGTCTTTGTATGTTTTTCAGGTTTTTTCCTGTGATTGATATCTAGTTTCATACCATTATGGTCAGGGAAGATGCCTGATATGATTTCAATCTTCTTAAATTTTTTGAGACTTGTTTTGTGTCCTAACATATGGTGTATCCTAGAAAATGTTCCATGTGCACTTGAAAAGAATGTATACTCTGCTGCTTTGGGTGGAATACTTTGAAGATATCAATTAAAACCATCTGCTCTAGTGTGTCACTTAAGCCTGCTGTTTTTTTTGTTTGATTTTCTGTCTGAATCATTTATCCATTGATTTCAATAGGGTGTTTAAATTCCCTACTATTACTGTATTACTGTCAACCTCTCCCTTTATGTCCATCAAGATTTTCTTTATATATTTAGGTGCTCCTATGTTGAGTGCAATGTTTACAAGGGTTATATCCTCTTGTTGGAGCACCCTTTTTCATTATGGTGTGTCCTTCTTTGTCTCTTATTATAATAGTTTTTGTTTTAAAGTCTATTTTGTCTGATATAAGTATTGCTACCCCAGCTTCTTTTTCATTTTTATTTGCATGAAGTATCTTTTCCCACCCCTCTACCTGTGTTTCTTTCATTTTCAGGTGGGTCTTTTGTAGACAGCACATATGAGTTTTGTTTTCTTATGCATTCAGCTACTCTATGTCTTTTGGTTGAAGCATTTAAGCCATTTGCATTTAGAGTGATTATTGATAACACATTTATTGCCATTTTATTCTTTTAACAATGTTTCTTTTTTTCTTCTTCTTTTTAAAGTAGGCCCTTTAACATTTCTTGTAATACTTGTTTGGTGTTAACAAACTCCTTTAGCTTTTTCTGGTCTGGGCAACCCATTATTTCTCCTTCAATTTTATTTTATTATTATTATTTTAAAATATGTCTTTATTGATTGCAGAGAGAGGAAGGGAAGGGAAAGGGAGAGAGAGAGAGAGACACATCAGTGATGAGAGAGGGTCATTGATTGGCTGCCTCCTGCATGTACCCTGCTGGGATTGAGCCTGCAATCCGGGCATACACCCTGACTGGGAATCAAACCTCTGTCTCCTGGGTCATAGGTTGCTGCTCAGCTGCTGAGCCACACCGGCCAGGCTCTTCTTCAATTTTCATTGATAGCCTTGCTGTGTAGTCTTAGTTGTATGTAGGTCCTTGCTTTTCATCACTTTAAATATTTCATGACAGTTCCTTCTGGGTTGAAATGTTTCTGTGAGAAATCAGCTAGAAGTCTTATGGGAGCTCCCTTATAGGTAAATAACTGTTTTATTCTTGCTGCTTGTTTTTAATTGATTTTTTTTTTTTTTCTAGAGAGAGCACCAGGGAGACGGAGAGTGGGAGGAACAGAGAGAGAAAGAGAACAACATAAGAGAGAAACATCGATCAGTTTCCTCCCCCACACACCCCACAACTAGGGATTAAATCCACAACCTGAGTATGTGCCCTGATTTTGAATCGAACAGGTGACCTTTTGGTGCATGGTTGATGCTCAACCAACTGAGCCACACCAGCCAGCAGTCTTGCTGCTTTTAAGATTATTTCTTTGTCTTTAACCTTTGGCATTTTAATTATGATGTGTCTTGGAGTGGGCCTCTTTGTGTTCATCTTGTTTGGGACTCTCTGTACTTCCTGAACTTGAGTGTCTTTTTCCTTCACCAGGTTAGGGAAGTTTTCAGTCATTATTTCTTTAAATAGGTTCTTGATACCTTGTTCTTTCTCTTCTCCCTCAGGGATCACTGTGATGCATATATTTTTACACTTCATGTTTTCCTAGAGGTCCCTTAAATTATATTCCTGTTTGTATGTATGTATGTATGTATGTATGTATGTATTGCTGCTCTGATTGGGTGTTTCCTGCCATCTTGTCTTCCAAATCACTGATATGATCGTCTGTTTCATCGAATTTACTGTTTATTGTTTCTAGTGTATACTTTATTTCAGATATCATATTCTTCATTTCTGATTGGTTCTTTTGCATGGTTTCCATGTCCTTTTTCATGCTGTTGAAGTTCTTACTAAGTTTCTTCAAGTTCTTCAAGTTCCTTGAATATCCTTATAAAACTAAGTTTTTGAACTCTGTATCTGGTAAATTGCTTGCCTACATTGCATTTAGCTCTTTTTCTGGAGATTTCTTTTGTTTGTTTGTTTTTTTAATTTTATTTTATTTGGGCCATGTTTCTTTTTCTCCCCATTTTGGCTGCCTCTTTGTGTTTGTTTCTATGTATTAGATATATCTGCTGTGTCTCCCAGCCTTGGTAGGGTGGTCTTATGTAGTAGGTGTCCTATGGGACCCAGTGGTGCCATCTCCTTGATCACCTGAGCTGGTTGTTCTAGGAATGTCTCTTGTATGGATTCTGTGAACCCTCCTGTTGTAATTGAGTCTTTATTGCTCTTGGTCTGCTTGTGCATTGGGTCAACCATCAGGCTGGCTGACTATGAGGATCAACCCTGACCACAGTTTACAAGCTGCACTAGTGGTTACTGACCACAGCGGAATTGGCCTTTGCAGGGTCTGGTATCCCCTGAGAGCTCCCTTTAGACATGCAACTTGTGGAGCTAATTGGATCCTGCTCTTATGTCTGAAGCTGGCCACTGGGTGTGTCTCTTCTGGGGCCTCTTGGGAGGGGCCCTGGTGCAATGTCAGATGCTACTTCCACTGGGCCTGGGTGTGTGTGGAAAGGACCATGCTGTACACCAGCACTGGCTTTTACTGGCACTGGGCCCTGGGGAAGTTCAGCTAAAGTCGCAAAGCATCCCAAAATCTGCCTCCTCTTGCCTCTGCCTGCCAGCTGCCTGTTAGACTAAGTCACTAAAAGAGCCTCTGACAGTACTTGAGTTGCATGAGGTAGGTTCTCAGTGAGTCACCTGATAGGGGCGAGTGGTGTTGACCAGATTGATAAAGGTTCAGATTTGGTGCCAGTGCTGAGTATGAGGCCTCTCAGGAAATGTCCCCAGATATACCAAATCTAGCTACCACCTCCTGGTTTCTCACACACCTTTGTGGGCTTTTAGGGTGAGGCCAGCAGAGTTTATCAGTCCAAACAGACCAATATTTGGCCATGTGAAGGGAAAAGTCTGCACCAGTCAGGCATGTGAGGGAAAAATGGCCCCTGTGCTAGAGCCACACAACTCAGTCTGTCCCAGATTCTGCCAGGAGCCTGAGCTCAGTGGGGCAGGGCTGCTGGGAGTCAGGAGGTTGGAGCTAGTAGATCTCCTGAGAGGGGGACGTGCCAATCAGGCTTGGGGGAGGTGGCCCTAGCCCCAGAGTCACCCTATTCAGTCTGCCTCGGATTCTGCCCAGAACTCTGCAGAGCACGGCCAGCAGGAGTTGGGAGGATGAGGCTGCCAAAAGCTTGGAGGGCTTGTGGATCTCCCATGAGGTGGAGGTGCTGGTCAGGTTCACAGGAAATTGGGGGGAATGGTCTCTGCCCCAAAGCACACAACTCATTTGCTGATACCCCTTGAATATGCCTGAACCTCTACATACCAGCTTAAGCAGCTGACTCCTCAGCAGGGTGAGAGCTCCTCTGAGTAGTGAGACAGGGAGTCCAGAGTGTGGGGCGATTACATTCCCCCAGGCTGGTGCCATAAGGAGGAGAGCGTTCTACCCAAGAAAGATGGGATCTGTGGTGTGGGAGAGGGACTCAGCACAGAGATCCTGGCAGCTGTCCCTTCAACTCTCTCCCCAGAGCCAGAAACGTGTCTCTCCTCACATGACTCTGGTCTGCTTTGCTGGATTCCGGGGTGAGTGGCTTTGAATGAAATTTTGTGTTTTGGCCTTTTAAGAGGGAAGCTGTGTGTCTAGAAGACTCTTGTTTCTTCTTGGCAGACAGAAATCCTGCTCTTTTTCGCAGCTAGATGTTATGTGGGCTCCTTTTCCTGTCTTTGATGGTCTGGGCTGGGGAGCCCAGCATGGGGTTGAGACCCCACACTCTTCACGGGGAACTTTTGCAGCTGAGATATCCCTCCTGAAGCTCAGCTGCTTCCCATGGGAGCAGGGCCAGCCCTATTCACGTCTCTGCCCTTCCTACCAGTCTTGATGTGGCTTCTGCTGTAAATCCTTGGTTATAAGACTTCTCGTCAGCTACTCTTCAGTTGGTTATTCAGGTTGATTGTTACACATTTTAATTCCAATTCCAGTTTGGTCCTGGGAGAAGGTGAGTATATGTATGCCTTCCACCTACTCCAGTGCCACCTTGGGCCCTCCCCAATATTAGTTTTTATGGGATAACTATGGGTCCGCAATAGACATATAGTGCATTTTGGTTTCTTATTTCATTTTTGTGTTTGGTTGAAATTGTTCATAAAACTAAAATATATTATGTAGGGAAGTAAGTTTTTTCTCCTCAGGGCACTACAATTTAATAGAAAGGAAAGCTCACTTAGAACTTTATTGGCTTCAGTTCCTTCTGGCCACCGCTTAATCAGAGACCTTGAGTTTTCATGTCATTGCAGTGCTGTCCTTGAGATATGTCTGAATCGGGTCTGGTGCCTCATATCCAAGACTAAGACTGAGCTCCCCCTTATTAAGTTCATGATCGTATGCTGATATTTTCACAAGATGTTCCTGGTTCCCTAGGACACAGAATAAAGCTTTCGCCGCCTCTCTGAACTGGTTTTCCTTCGCTAATGCCTCTTAGAAGGGGATGAGCGGGTGGCATTGCCTTGGCCTCAATCTTCAGTGCTCATAGGTGGAAGCAGCAGGAATTTCTGCCACCCCCGCCAACTTCACTTCTCTTTTGTGTCCATCAGGGAAATCAGCATGACAGCTTGCCTGTCTTCACACGTTGAGGTTCTTTAAACTGCATGCATTTTTTTATTTCACCCTGGATCTGATGCTATGTCGTCAGCAGCTTGTAGTTTTGGCTCATATTGTACATGCAAGGAAACTAGCTCGGAGGAGGAGGTGCCTGGTGGGAGGTCTCACAGCAGCAGGGCTGGCGTGGAAGGCAGGCCTGTGAGTTGGAAGTCCCAGCGTTCAGTGGTGCCATTTGCTTTCACCCTCTCTCGTAGGACTGTGCGTGGAGGGACTGAGAGGAGAAGCTCTGGGGTACTCCCGGGTGTGGCTTGTGGCTGGACTTGTGGCCGTAGCTCTTGTCAGCGCTCACTGCTTTAGAATATGCTGAGTCCATATATGTGGTCCAGCATATACGGTGTGGGAAGGACACAGCCCCCTTAACCTTGCCACATCGGAGCTTGTTAGAAAATGCAGAATCCTGGGCTCCATCCCAGACCTCAGGAATCATAATCTGCTCTTTAACCAGGTCTTCAGGTGATTCTTAAGTACATTAAGTTTGTGAAGCGCCAGCTTTAGAATTCAGAGGACAAGAAATCGTACAGTTGAAAATAAGGTGAGGGGTGTGTGTCTGTGGGAGAGAGACTGTGAGGACGCATTTCACCTCGTGTGTTTGTCTCATTTTACTTTTTCTGTATATTACAGATTTAATGAGATAGAATTCACAGACCATATATTTCGCTCATTAAAGAGTCCAATGAAAGGATTTTTTAGTATATTCCCAGACTTGTGCAATCAACACAGTCAATTTTAGACAATTTCATCACCCTGAAAAGAAACTTCATGCTCCTTGGCACACAGTGGTCATTTCCCTCCAACTCTCACCCGCTTCTTGGAAGCCCCTGATAGTCACACACGTACTTCTGGCTTTTATGGGTTGGATTTGCCTGTTCTGTACATTTCACATATGAAAGAAGTGCAGTATGTGGTCTTTTATGTCTAAATTTTCTCACTTAATGTTTTCATGCCCCATCCATGTTATAACATGCATCAACACTTAATTTTTTTTTTTTTTTACGGTCATTTTATTTAAGTTTATTTTGAGCAGGAGGAAGGAGATGTTGCCTTTTTTCTTAGCTTTGCTGAAGTTGAGACAGCCTTTTCCTTTCCTACAACCAAGATTGCTCTACCCATCAAAGCTGTCATTTAGAATTGAAGGTCAGATAAAGAGCCTCACAGATAAGCAAAAGCTAAAGGAGTTCACCACCACTAAACCAGCACTACAGGAAACGTTGAAGGGTCTTCTTTAAGAAGAAGCTGATGAACAAAAGACACTGACAAAGAAATAGACCCAGAGACATTGAAGCGTGTGACAGACTGTCACATCTCAGAGGGAAGAGGGAAGGGGGGGAGGGGATGGGAAGAGATTAAACAACGAAATTATATGCATATATGCATAACCCACGGACACAGTCAGTATGGGGTGAAGGCCTGGAGAGGAGGTGGGAGCGAGGTGGGAGGGGGTTTATGGGGGAAAAAAATGGGACACCTGTAATACTTTCAACAATAAAGATAAATTTAAAAAAAAAAGTCAACAAGAGTAATTTCTTAGTGCAACTGTTGCTTTTCTAAGGCCACCAGCTCTAGGATCTGAGAACTGCGTGAGAGTGAAATACAAGGAGCATTGTTACATGCTTTCAACTGAAGAAATAAAATGTAAGCATTTTCCACTTTCCTTTCAAATGAAGTTTTCATTCCTTAATTTTCATCCACTTTTCCATAAAAATGTTGGTACACCTTCCATGCTCTGCTGAAAACTATGCCTCTCTTTACAAAATATCCAGCTGATGTTGGTGAAAATTAAAATGACAAAATATTGTGTTCGCGTAAATAACAACAGTGGCTATATTTTTGGCAAGAATCACATGATTATCCCTCCCCCAAGCAGTCTGTTCCCTGCAGTTCTGAATGTTCGGTCAGTTTAAGCTCCCCAGAGGGAAACAGCATTTTTTCCTCTGCTGTCAGTGCTAAGTTCTAAGAATTTTGTCAGATAAAGGGCAAATTTGTTTTCTAGGTATTGAAAAACCTTTAAATAAATCTGTCGTGCAGAATACGTTACTGATGGGGGGGAATCTTGGCTTGGTTCTTGGGCTTTCCAGTGATCATTTCCTAATGCACGTCAGGTATTGTGCCTGGGGAAAGAACGGCAGGGCGAGGTTTTTATATCAGTACCCAAGTCCTTTTAGCATTGCGCTGTTCTTAGGATGTTATGCAGTCGTTTGGAAATTCTGATTTTGGTTTCAGCAATGTGAAAAGCTTTCCCTTTCCCTCTTCTCTCCTCCCCAAGCTCATCTTAATGCCACTAAATCACCAGTGCCTCACTTGGCCGGCCGCCTGGTATATCAGGTGACTGACGACAGTACTGTAGATCTTGTGTGGTCACTTTCTAAAGCGTTTTGTGCTTCCTTTTATACCCTTGTCTCCCTCTCCCTCTTTGGTGGGTAGACGCATTCTTAGGCTCTATTTGAGAAGGCTCTGGGCAAAATGCCACTTATCTATCTTTTCAACTTTTGGGGACATGCTTTCTTAACAGATCTCTTTGGTATATAAGGTACTTTCTTTAACCTGACTACCGTTTTTCTAAGGGCTGTGACGTGCTGATCGTTCTCAGCGAATCACAAACATTCTGTTCTCCTCAATGTCCTGACAAAGTTGCTGTTGTGTGTATGTGTGTTTGTGTTTGTAATACTGAAAACACATGCTTTCCCAGAGGAGAACAAAAGATAAAAAATTCTTGCCCGGCCGGGCGTGGCTCCGCGGTTGAGCGTCGACCTGGGATCCAGGCGATCGGGGTTCGATTCCCGGTCAGGGCACATGCCCGGGTTGCGGGCTCGATCAGTGACTCTCTCATCATTGATGTTTCTATCTCTCCCTCTCCTGTCCTCTCTCTGAAGTCAATAAAGATATATTAAAAAAAAAAAAAAAAAGATAAAAAATTCTTGCCCCTTTCTGACTTGGAAACGAACATGACTGGGTTAGCCAGGTCCCACTGTTGGAGGAAATAGGAAAGATTGGATGGAACTCTTATGTCAAGGAAATGGGCTTGGCTGGGTTCCAGGGAGCAGGATGGGCTGGCCCATTCAGAACTGTGGCACTATCTTTGGTGGCCCTGGAAGTGGGACATAGCTATTTCTTGTAATAGGTCAAATTCTGGGGAAAAGGCGCAGGCAACCAACATTCATTGAGGACCCCTTATGTGTCAGGGAGTGTTATATAAATACTATAGACATCTAACAACCTTGTGAACTATATATTACTATTCTTATTACCCCAACTGCTTTATAAATGGAGAAACTGGGGCCCCAAAAGGTTAAGACACAAATTTCCCTGTATCCAGTTATCCGTACAGCATCATTTCTAGGTCTGGGGCAAGCTTCCCTGGCCTCCAGCGACCCACCAAGGTACCGAGATGCCAGTGAAACCTCTTCATTAGGGTGAGCACCCCATCTGGTCCATCTGAGGATGCCCTCCCTTCCCTGCTCTGAGGGCCCTGTGTTCTTGGGGTCCCGCCCCACTGCTCTGCACACTTCAGCTGTGCAATGCCTGCCCACAGGTGCTAAATGACTGGTAGCAACCCGTTGTGTTTCTTGCACAATTTGGTAAATCAAAGGTTGACTTTCTAGTGATCACCTACAGGTTGAGGCCATGGACCTGCCCAAAGTCTGCTTTGCTGGAAGTGTTTTCTGGGACCTTTTAGCAATTTTCAAATAAAACCATATATGTTATCTATGAATAATTTTGGCCTTAAAAATGCATAATTTTTCCATCTTTGAGTTTTCCTTTTGTAACACTGTATTTTTAATTTCCTTCTATTAATATATGCTCATTGTGAAATAGAAAATAATTCTGTTTATTTTCTGTAGAAAATTTTGAACACTGCCCTTATAGAACTCAGTCAAATTGTGTAATCATTTTAATCAGTTGATACTTTGCTCTGGTAGTTTAAAAATTAGTTTTGCACCATTTTACTTTCTCCACTGCATGGCAGGTGGCATCTCTCTGAGTGAGAAAGTTAAACTTGTGCTCAGCGGTAGGACCCGGAGAGGTATTTACGGGAGTCGAGATTCTGAGGCAGTCAGCATTCTGCCTTCTCCAGGCCTCCCTAATTAATGAGGTCTTTGTTCTCTAGCAGGGAATTACTGCCCATTATTTTATTTATCCTGCATCAGCCTTAATTTATGGAGGAAAATTTATTTACTAAGCTATTTTGTATAAACTTGTATCACACTAAGTGGATGAAGCATTTCAGGTCTTGGGGAAAAGATAAACTAGGAAGCTTTGCAGTTTAAAAAAAAAAGAAATACAGTGCTAACGAAGAGGTGTGGTGTCCTTCTACGATATACACGGTGAGGCAGTGACCCACTTTTCAGGAAGGTGGCAGCTGCATTTTTGCTCCATTGAGGGAAAACATAATATATGGGTACCACTTCCACAGTAGCTAATTGGTTGTAGTGATACTTTTTAAAATCTGGAACCAACAAGGAGAAATCTGCCAAAATGAATTCCCTATACGCTAAACTAATAAAAGAAGCTGTTGTAATTTATGTGGAGGTGGTGTTTTTATTGTTTTTTGTTTTTTTAAGTGGTGGAGGAGGGAGGGAGGAGGTGGAGAACCTGGGAGTTGGAGGAGCAAAGTGACTTGCTAGATTATGAATCTTTATGAAATGATTAAGAAGAATAAAATATTGTTCCTGCTTTATCAAAGTATTTTCTCCTTTATTTATCAGTAAGTTCCTTGTTGTGCCTCTTTACTAACGTGGTCTGCAGTTTTAGTAGATCATTGCAGCTTATTAATTTCTATTCTAAAGAGGCTGGTAAAATTAATTTGTACACTTATTTTTATTTGTACAAAAGGTTAGACACTGATATCTCAATTCTGCCCCTACCTTACTAGTCCCTTCCCCAGAGGCAACCAGTGTTATTGTTACCACGTGTTTCTCTACGGTATGCACATGTTGGCAAATTTGTATATGTTCCTTTGATTCCTCTCCCTTCCTTTCTTGCTTAAATGCAGGCCTACAAAATATACCGTCTGTCTCTGGTTGTTTTCACTTTCCGTACTTTGTAACTTGTCCTGTGTCTGTACCCTGGGAGCACTCTCGTTGTTTCATGTCGGTTAGTATTCTGTGGTATTATTATGGCCTAACTTAACCACTGGGCTGTTGGTGGGCATTTAAGATGGTCTCAGCCTGCTCATTTGAACAGTGCTGCAGTTTATAAAATTGCACACATAGGTTTGTTTAGAAAGAAGTGGAAACCAGGAGCTGAAAGATGGTTTTAGGATTGTCCCTGGGAAGTAGGGCCCTGTCGTTGTTAACCCAGACTGGGGCTCCTTGGAAGCCTCGTTAGGGAAGGAGATGTTACTGAAGAAGGGAAACAGGAATTAATGGCCAAATAAGCTTGGAAAGTGCAGTGTTTTCTATTTTCTCTTGGAGCTTCGGAAAATAATTATCATATTAAAGGCTTAAAATACTCATGTGGTTTTAATATCAACAAACTGTCAAAGGTAATTTTTTCAGACTTATTTGAGCATCACATATTTCAAGATGCCTGGTAACATTGCCAAGAAAGATTCTGGGGGGAGAAAACTGTTTCCTCAGTTCCACAGACAGTGAAAACTAGCTGAACATCTGATTCTTCAGCTGATGGATTACTTGCCGTGGGAGTCCTGACTCTGGACACCTGTAGCTTGCTCACCTTTCCAGTCCCAACACCCAATGTGAGACACCCCTTATTTTGGAAAGCTGCGTGGCAGAGCCATCTTCTGTTGGTGGGCGTGGAGGCAGGTGAGCTCAGATATTCTGGGTAGGGCCCAGTTCGAGCTAAAGCCTCAAGTTGTGGAATTATGTTGTGCTTGGGGACAACGGCAAGCAGTTCCTTTTGGCTAGGGTTTGGGGTATGGTGGGGGTGAAGGAGAGTGCTGAGACTCCAAGTTAAGCCGCGTGCCAGGAGAAGTTGCAGTTTGGAGTCTGTTGTGGAACACGGAGAGCCAAGCGGTAGATTTTTCTCCCTCTAGTGCACTGTTTTCTGTGGGGGATGATTTTGCCTCCCCTCCTTCCCCCGGGGATATTTGGACATGTTTTCATAACTGGGAAGGTGCCGTTGGCATTTGGTAGAGACCAGGGATGCTGCCGTTTACCTGCAAGGCTCAGGACCAAACACCACAACAAAGAATTATCCAGTCCAAAATGTCAGTGGTGCCCCGTGGATAAACCTGTTCTACTGGGACCCCGCCAGGGTTGGGGACTTAGTAAATTGTCATTATTTCTTGCCCAAGTGTCTGAAGTGACATAAATCAGCTCTGTGCCATTTTGGACTGCGGAAGCTGCCACGATACTAGCATTTGATCATATAGATTCAGGGCCCTTCCCCTTTCTGCAATTTAACAAGCTCTGAAATTGTAGTTTCTTCATCATTTATTTAGTAGTAATACCGCACCTGCACTGACTTTTGGTCAGTGTGTGTGATTGCAGGCCTGCCTTTTGGTTTTACATAGAACGCTCAATGCGTTGTATCATCTTTCTAAAAATCTGAAAAATGTTGTGTTTGAAATACTTTAAGCACCAAAGGTTTCTGATAAGGGATTGTGAAATTTTTTAAAATTTTCACCTGAGGATATGTTTATTGATTTTTTTAGAGAGAAGGGAAAGGGGGGGGAGAGAGAGAGAGAGAGAAACATCGATGTGAGAGAGAAACTTTGATAGCTGCCTCCTGTATGTGCCCCAACCAGGGACTGAACCTGAAGCCTAGGCATGTGCCCTGACAGGGACTCGAACCTGAAACCTTTCCGGGTACAGGACAATGCTCGAACCACTGAGCCACACCGGCCAGGGCAGGGATTGTGAATTTATATATTGACCTAAATTTTTGCCCAATTTGGCTTCTTTTAAGAAATTTGGAACTGTTAGTAATGTTCATTGATTTTAGAAATTCCAAAAATTACTTAAGATCATTGAGAAGAATCTCATCTGTGCAGTGCTGACTGTTCGCCAGGGCCTGTTCTCGACGCATCACATGCATTAACCAACCTTCAGAATTCTGTTGTTGTTCACAAGTGAGGAAACTGGCATAGCCACCCACCACCCATGCCTAGTAACGGGCAGAGCTGGCTTCTGAACTCTGGCACGAAGAATGGACTCGTCCGTAATCTCAGCAGCGAGAGCGGGCCGCTGTTGTGTGTTGTGTTTGTGTTTGTGGTTGTGTTTGCTTACAGCCTACCTCTCCCCACTCCTCTGCCCTACTCGCAGTGGTTTCACATAAATGTTTATGTTACATATTTTTTCAAAAGTCTGATTGTTAAATGGCTGCTTACACAGTTAAAAGGATAGTTGAGTGAACCTATAATTTGTTTAATAGTCTTCTGTTGGCATTTAGGCTGTTTTCAGTTCTTCACAACAGAATATTGGCATGAGCACATTTATGTATAAATATTTGCCCTCATCTGCGATTATTTCTTTAGGGGATATTTTTGAAGGGAATCGTTTAGCGTGTGTAACTTTTTACAGACTCTTCTTGTATATTGCAGACATACCTGTTTATACTCTCCCTAGCACTTCTCCCTCATCAGCATCGATCGTTAAATATTTTTTCTCTACTTCTGATTCTGAGATGAAGTAGCTGCTGTTTTCTGAGAAGATGGACAGATGGCTGGACACTTAGTATGATTTTTTAATTTGTCAGGAAACTAGAGATAAAAATAAAAAAGAATTTTTCCAGGAAAAAAGCGCCCAAATGAAATGGTTGGAACAACTGATTTTGAAAACTTTAAGTTTCAAAAAATTTAAATTTATAGCCATTTTCTTTTCAGGTTGGTTCATGAAGTTAAATCATGGCCCCGTTTCCCCTTATTATTAAGAGTTGGAGGAAATAAGTATATCCATCATTAGAGGATATTCTGGGCAGAATAGTATCGGAATGTGATCAGTGTATACGTAAAATAGCCATTTAATAAATATGTACGGAGCATCTACTATGTGCCACATGCTGCGCTTTGTGTTGGGGATGCAATGAGGGGCAAGTTTATAATAATAATAACAGTAAACCCTTGGAGTGCTTCCTAGGCGTCAGGCAGTGTTACAGCTGGTTACATATATTAACCATTTAACCCTCACAGCAGCCCTGTAGGGTAGGTACTATTATTATTTCCAGTGAACCGATGAGAAGCCCAGAGAAGGTAAGTAACATGATCATAGACATACAGCGGCCGAGCGGCTGAAGCAGCTCAGAACCCAGGCAGAGCCTGGCTCTGCCAGTTCGAGGGGCATCCCTTAGGGGGTTGGTGCGGCCCTCGGCGTGAGAGGGTGGTGGTTTAACTGACAGCCCGGCAATGGGGTTGGAGAGAAATGGGCAGATCCTAAAGGCTTATGAAGAGGAAATTCATCAGACTTGGTGGAAATAAGTATATCCAGCCTTAGGGGGTACACCTAATACCCTGTGAAGGAAGAGGGGCGAGCCCAGCGTGACTTGCTAGGTGGTGGTGCCATAAACTGGCTGGGGAAGACCAGGAGAGAAAGGAACAGGTTTGGGGGAGATAGAGATGACTTCAGTTTGGGGTTGGTCGTATTGGAGGGATCCGAAAGATGGGGGTGCTCAGAAGGCCATCATCTCCAAATTGTTGAGGAATTATTAACTTTGAAGCTCACTAAATTCGTTGTGGTAGTTTTGGGGGGAGGGTTGGGTGGGTGGAGGGACTGAGCAAAAAAGAGGAAAAGAGAGTGAACTGTGGACTGAGAACAGTTCAGTGATTGCGGGGGTGGAGGGGGTGGGTGGAGGTGGAGACGACACAGAGGGGACAAAAGGTGATGGGAAAATTTTTAAAAAAAGTCATTTTCTTTAAATATTTACAATGTGTGCTTTATGAGAAGGCTTTGTAGGTCTTAAAGCTGTTGACAAAGTTTTTATTGATTGCTGTGGTTTTCATGCATCAAACAGAAACATTTGTGTTAGTTTCATATCCTTTCAAAACTCATTTTAGTGCCTCTCGACACCGATATAATGTGATTGTACCATGATTTGCATCATCAATAATCTGGAACTAGATAGGGTATTGACATTTTTTTCTTTATTATGGATAATTTTACAGTTACTGTCTTTGTGCATAAAGCACCTTAAGCATTTCGTAACGATTATTTCCTTGAAGGTCGATCAGAACTAAAATTACTGGATCTTAGTGCATATTGGGAAATTACTTTTTGTGCTAATTTATGTCCACCAGGCATGTGCAAGATTCACCTCTTCATCGGCCTGTGTGTGGAATGTTGTCCTGGTGGTCTCTGTGACACCATCCTTCACCTCCTCCTGTGCGTAACAGATTCTGTAATCACAATCATATGATGACTGTATACTGTGTCTTTATTTCGTTATGACCAATGCCTGATTCCCACAGAATACTGGCAAGAAGTTTTACAGATCTAATCGGGGAAGAAAGTGGAGATGATGGTCATTGTTCTTTAACTCTGTCAGAGTATTGGGGCCAGGATGATATTTAACATTATTTGTGATCGAGTCGGCCAAAGTCTGGCCAATGGTGGGAGAGGCACCTAGAATTCACTGTAAGACGCCTCTTCTTCAAAGTGCATTTTGCCTGACTCTGTGTGATAAGTGGTGGAGAATGGAAGCCATTACGTGGATAATTCAGGACAAAAACAAAATTTCCTTTAAATTATCTGGTTATTTTGGGCAAAATTACGATGACGTTTTGCCTGGAATTATGCCTGTAATTATCTTGGTTTCCTACTTTGTTTTTCACTTTTCCCAGTAAAAAAATTTTACTTTCCAGCCTTTAATTTCTATAATTTTTTCACCTTGATTTTCCACAGCCACTGCCCCTGTTTTGTGTGATATTTGTTGCAGTTGCTAATTCTCGCCTCCAGAGCCATGGGATCTGGCTTGTTTGGCTTTTTCCCAAATGTAAACTTTAGAAAAACTAGAATCAGGCTATTTCTCTGTCTGTCATGTTGAAACTTTCTTCGTTCATAAACTGACTGGTCTTTTCCTTGTGACCTTTTAATGAATTTACATTATGAGTTGTTGTAAAAGTTTATTATTTAGGGATTAGTTATTAGCCTGGTTACTCACCAGAGTGACCCATGGAAAACAAAAATTTGTCCACCCATCTGCTTCTTCCCATGTCCCCCCAAATAGTCATCAGCTAGGAAAGTGGGGATATGCAAATAAGCCATCTGCAGTGTCCACGCGGAGGGTGGCTTCCAGCTCCTAGTCAGAGATCTGCCAGGGGCTGGGAGTCATTTCAGTGGCCTTCTTAAGAGGGAGGGGGTTTCTAAAGAAGTAGCTTGAATCAGATCGTTCCCATGCTGATAGGGGCATTTGGAATCAGGTGCTCAGGCTGCTTGTGAGTGAAAAGTCTCCTGTTTCCAGATTTAGGCTCTACCTGTCGGGTGCCCGTGTTCCATCATAAATGTCTTCAGCTTATTGTTCGTATCCCTCTGCAAAGATTAAAATAAAAAAGTGATACCAACTGAAAATGTAAAAGAGTGCTAAGTGAGATTGAATAACTCCTGTGGTTTTCTGATGCAGCCCTGGGCCTCTCTTCTTCCCCCAGAAAGTGGGTGCCCTTGATTCCTAATTTTCAAAATGAGGAAGGTCAGAGGCAGCCACAGTGTGTGAGGAGTGATGGATTTGAGCCTGGCCTGCTGGTCCCTCATTTGGTCCTTCGCTGGGCTTGGGACATGGGAACGAAGGCTTGAAATTGTGACACCTCTGTGGATTTTGAGGGAAGACTTTGTTGACTGTTGCATTGCAGACTGAAGTTACACCTGCTCTTTCCTCGGTCTTCCATTTCCCTTGGAAAAGCATTCACCTTTAGCTCGCTGTGGTTTGGAAGAGTGAAATAAAGCGTTGGTTCTGTTCTCCTTTCCCTCCCGCCTGTGGGGCCCCCTTAGAGGTAAGTAAGAGTGACGCATAGGGCTTGGGATCTTGTGGTGTCACTTTTACCAGGTCCCGAGCTGAGTCTGAATGTTCCCCTCATGTAAAAGCTGTGTCGTGCGGCGCCCAGTTGTGTCTGAGGAGCTTATAGGAATCTAGGTGGAGTTGTCCAGTAAGTAGGTGGAAATAAGGACTTAGGTGGTGGTGTGTTCTTGTGAAGTTCAAACCTCAGATGTGAATGACAAACTTCATAGGCTAGTGTGTGGACTGAGAACAAGAGACCCACCGATTCTGGGGAAGGAACTGAAGAACCATTGCCTATGGGAAAGTCAGAGAACAAGTAGGAAATCCAGAAGAGGACGATGTTCGGGAAGATAGAACATTACAGTGTTTCAGAGCCAATGCAATCAGAGAATGTTTGTTTTTTGTTTTTCTTTGGAAATAATTTTAAACTTAAAAAAAAAAAAAGTACAAAGAATGCCTGTGTACCCTTTATTCAGAATCACCTGCTGTTAAAATTTAACCCATTTTGCAGCTTGATCGTTTCCTACGCTTGTACATGCACACACACACACACACACACACACACATGCACACATACCCACAAACCTACAGACACACACAGTGTGCTTTTCTGAACCATTTTGAGGATATGTTACATACATACATCATGACCTTCACCTCCAACCACAGCGCAGTTATCAACTTCAGTAAATTTAGTTTTGATACTTGTTTTTAAAAAAATGAAACCTAACATTTGTATTCTAACTTGACCGGTTAACTCAGTGACGTATTTTATGTTTTGCCCTCCACTACAGAATCTAGCCTAGGGGGAGCGATTTCCTTTTACTTCATTCATTAGATTTCTTAAGCTGAAACACTTTGACAGTCTTGCTTTGTCTTTTATGACATTGACAGTTTTCAAGATGTACATCCCTTCCCCCTAAAAAAAAAAGTAGAATGGTCCTGAGTTTGGGGTTGTTGATACTTTCTTATGATTAGATTCTAGTTATATAATCTCGATTGGAATATTTAATAGGTGATGTTGTGTCCTTCTCAGGACATCACCTCTGGAGGCAAATAATGCCCATTGGTGGTGATAACTTCCCTCACTCTGTCCAAGTCTTACCCAGTTTCTTGACTATATAATCACTGTTTTCTTTTTCCTCCAAATCTGTGAGGAGACGCTTTAAGATCACGCAGGTATCCTGCTTCTCATCAAAATCAATGCAATATTTAGTGTCCTTTGGTGATTTTTACTGGATCCTATCTTCACTATGATGGGTGCAAAATCACAGTTTTTCAACTCAGTACCTCTTCCATGTGTACCAGTCAGCCTCAGCATTCCACTGTAAGCACGAACCCTCCCTTCATTCCTGTCTGTCTGCCTGTCTTCCTCTCACCTGTTATCCAAATGGACTCATGAATTCCTGTTTTCCAGTGGTTTATAAGTCACTACTGAACTCAATTATTTTGGTGCTCAGATTGCCCCAGGGTTGGCCAGGGGAAGCCCCTTCAAGCTGGCTCTTGTGTCCATGTATTGTCTCCCTGTTTTTTTTTGGAGAACACTTTTTGCTTTCTCTCATAATGAGATGTTCCAGGCTCCTATTGTACTTACTCTACCCCAGCCCTGAAATCAGCCGTTTCTTTGAGGAGCCCACTTCCTTTTAGTGGAGAAAGGGTGCAGCACTTTAAGGTGTATGTTCCCAGTGATCCTCTAGGCCAGAGATTTTTCAACTGGTCTGGCACAGATTTTCTAAAATATGCAATACCTGGCTATTTAGCCAGGGGCACCGACCTCTTTTCCCTTACATTGTCAAATAAAAAAATAACAAGAGCCAGCACAACAATAGCTGTCCAGTGTGAATGCCCAGTCTTGAACCCTAAATATATAGGTCATCTTATTAGTCACATCGCATAATAAAGTTGTGTCTGATTGGTTAATTCTTGGTACCAGAAATCCTTACATACAAGTATAGGCACCTGATTTTTAAAAAGTCATGTTAGAGCAAAAAAGGTAATTACTATTTTTTTGTAAATCAATCAAGATTATACCTATTTTTTTGTCAGATCAGCAAAGAATGTACTTTTTTGGTGTGCCACAGAATTTAAGTATTTAGCTTATGTGAGTCGCGAGATGAAAAAGGTTGAAAATCACTGCCATAGGCTATAAGACGTGTTGGGCCAAGGTTCTGGAAACTGCCAGTTGCTTGGTTGATGAATTTTGGATCAAGCAGAAATGTTGGGGCAATGAGGAAGGAAAGCAGTGATTTGCAATTGTTAAATGAAGAATATATATTCAGAGTACGTCTGGGATGAAGATTGTTGTATTTAATTAATTTGTAAGCCTTGGCTAGAGTTAGCTTGACAGATGGTGTTTCTTTTCCTCTGGCCATACCTTTTTGGGAGAGGCCTGGCCTGCACTGTAATGAGCATGTGTATTCTGGCCCTCTCCTGGGCCTGCACTTTCAGTTGTCATGCTATCTTCCCAAGCTCTGTAGGCTCTCCTTTAACATTGGACCATCGTGTGTGAATAAGTGGGTGGAGAAGCTGAGGGGGGATGTCCCGGCACCCGGGGGGAGTAGCCTATGGATGCCATTTCGTTCATGTCTGCTGTGGACTGGATCCTGATCCGGGAGCCCCACCTTGTTCTGCTGTCTAAGTGAGCGGAATCATCGGTGCAGGGCTTTGGAAACACATGGTTCCTTTTGAACAATCCACCTTCCCTCATTGTCCCCCCAAGTCACCGGATGGTTTCTGATATTTTCTTATTGTTTGGAGCTATTTAAAAAGTATTCCTGCCCGGCCGGGCGTGGCTCAGCGGTTGAGCATCGACCTAGGATCCGGGCGATCGGGATTCGATTCCCGGTCAGGGCACATGCTCGGGTTGCGGGCTCGATCAGTGACTCTCTCATCATTGATGTTTCCCTCTCTCTCCCTCTCCCTTCCTCTCTCTGAAATCAATAAAGATATATTTAAAAAATAAAAAATAAAATAAATAAATAAATAAAAAGTATTCCTGTGTCTCATCATGTGAACCTCTCAACAGTAACCTTGTGTGGTAATCAGGAGAGAGATTAGTTCATTTTACACATGAGGAAACCATGCAAAGAGAGTAACTTTCCAAAGGGTAACAGCTAGTACATGTCAAAAGCAAGTGGCAGAAGCTGGACTTCAATACAGCTTTTCTGTCTCTTAATTCTATATTCATTCACCTTGGTCTTGGAAATTCAGAGACTGAAGATGGCCATTGAGCCCTTTAGAAGTGGTCTAGGAATAGAAATTCCTGGGGGTAGGAACTGGGGTAGATTTCTTCTTTTAATTGATTCCGGAGAGAGAGGAGAGGCAGGCAGAGAGAGAGACTCCTGCACACCCCCTGTCTGAGGATTGAACCCGCAACCTGGGTATGTGCTGTGACCGGGAGTTAAACCCTCCACCTTTTGATGTACCGGGTGACATCCCAATGGAGCCACAAGGCCCAGGGTGACTTCTTCCTTCTTAATTAGCATCCTATACGGGGCTGCACATATCGAAGGTGTACTTTCTCAGTGTGAAAGAGCGGCGGGGGTCACCCTGCGTCCTCATGGAGAACCAGACCCAGGAAGTATGTCCTCAGCTCCAGGGCTACCCCAAGGCAATTAGAGAAAACTGTTAAAATCGGCCTCGCTGTGCTGTGGTCGATGAAGCAGAGCAGAGATGCTCCTTTCTCCGTGTCTGTTTTGGACTTCCTCACCTGCTCTCCCGCACCTGAGCCGGCGGGCTCTCTTGCGGGGGCGGTGGGGGAGCTGTCCTCCTGTTCTCTGTGTGCTTCACAGAGGGAGGCGCTGGCCTCGGACGCAGCAGATGGAGCCTGTGGGAGCCCCTGCTTGTCCGCCTCGGCAGGTGCAGGTCCGGGCCGGGCTCTGACCTCCACCTGGCACCTGTTCCTTTCGGTGCCTCCATATGTCGGGATCTCACCTCATAGGAGTGTTTCCAGATTTCCTCTGGCCCAGGCCCAGGTTTGGAAACACCAACAGTGATGTTGAGGGGACCTTTGTGATGGGCAGTTGAGGAGATGGCCTGAGGTTAGAGAACCACACAGCTGCTCCTTCTAGAAGCTTCACTGGTCCTGAAATCTGGCTTCAGAAAGTCTGTAGTTGGGCTATGTTCACTTCTCTTGTATTTTCTACTCCACATTTGTTTTTGTAATTTTGTTAAAGGCTTCATGTGCTTGGATTTTTCAAACAACATTGATACTTTTGTTGTGTGCTGCTTTTTTTTTAAGTAAAACAATGAAAGTCTAGTGCAATTATGTCAAGGCACATTCCAGCTAACCATCACCAGTAAATCAAAAAGTTCGATAAGTTAGGAGTTCTTAGGGAATCTGTGGACTTCCTGAAATTAAAGAGAAATGTTACCTGTGTGTATAAATCTATTTTTCTGAGGAGGAGCTTCCATAGCATTCTGCAGATTCTCATGATAGCCCTTCTCCAAAGCACGGCCTCCCACATGTCTTTTCTACCTTCTGTTGGAGGACTGGCTTTGCCTGTCGTAGGTTTCTGAACCCTTTAATCTGTGGAGGAGTCCAAGGAGAGTAGGCCTTGAAAATGGCCCCTCCTTACTGCAGCATTTTGGATCTTGTCTTCCCTTCTCACCTGCTCCCCTCTTGGTTTCCTGAGCAGAGCTCTGAGCCAGGACGACCTCCTTTCCCTTCGTGTTCGTGTCAGGCTCAGGACTATGTGCTGTGTGCACCTCTCTTCATTTGATTCTCATGAGTGCCCTGTAAAGTAGGCGGTAACCATTCAATAACAGGTCCCAGCTGTTAAATAGAGGAACTGGGACTACAAGTAAATCTGCCAGATTCCCAAACCAGTGTTCTTTCAGTACACTCGAGGGACAAAAACACCAACTGTCATTTCTTAGCTCCCAACAACAAGACATCCTCCAGTTCTGCTCCCGCTTGTTCATCTTGCGGTGCCAAGAGTCATCCTGAAGTTTAGATAGTGCCCAGGGGCCACCTTCAGCTCATCTTCTGTGGGAGGCAGAGAACCAGCTTGCTCTTTGGGGAATAGTGGCAGAGCTCTCAGATGTGCTCAACCTCTAGCTGCTTTGCTGTATTCTTCATTCTTACCCAGCCAAGAGCCCTTCTGCAGAGAAGGCCAGGAACTGTGACCTTCTTGCCTACAGTGACTCCACTGGGGAAGGAAAAGTAGCGTAAGTGAAGTGATAGCAAGCAGAACCCATCTGTTACTTGATTTTTAAAATTAGAAGTAATAAGTAATCATAATTACAAGGTTTTTTTAAAAAATGTAGCCACATTGGCATGAAAAATATAAATCTAAAGCTCAGGGATTTTAATTCTGGGAGTGTAATTTGTATGTAATGCTATGAATATTGTCAATTAAAAAAACAAATTGCCTTGACCGTGCTCTGATGCATTCTGAGATGGCAAGGCATTTATTATCCTGCCACACAAACAACAGCTAAAACCCAGTAACCTCCTGAGATGGAGGGTCCAGATGGCATTAGTTGAAAGGACATCTGGTATCCAGCGTGGCTGTGTGGCTCTTTTGTCATGAACCATTTCTTTTTGCTGCTCTAGTGACTCAGTGATACCACAGTGGTCTGGGAAGGTGTGGCTTTAGCCTCTCCTCTGCTGTATTTTCACCTCTTAGTTTCTCATATCTCTCCCTTTTTTCCAGCCACTGCACAGGCTGGTTGTGAAGACAACTGTGTGCAACAGTGTAAGAGCTCTTAAGTTCTCAGGTCAAAGGAGCGCTATCCCTCTGAGGAAGTGTTCTGCGGTACAAAGCACAGGTCACTGAAGATCTGAGATGTGACTTCGTGACCTTGGAGAAGTTACCTGATCTCTCCTGAGTCTCAGTTTCCTCTCTTGAACATGATTACATCATTCCAAGCTATGGGTTGTAGTTTCAGGGAGCCAACCTAGGTCAAGCAGTTAGCATTGTCCCTGGCACATGGGCATTCAAGAAGTATGTGAGTTTTCTCCCTGCCCCCTCACCTCCCTAAATATCCCCAACCCCTTCCAACTGGCTGCTAGTAGAGTAGGAACATTAGTCTATTTCTCAAACGCAGTCCCATGCTTAAAAATTCATCTCTAGTTCTGGGGATGGACAGGTAACTTAATTTGTGTGTGTGTGTGTGTGTGTGTGTGTGTGTGTGTGTGTGTGTTAACCTATGTGTGCAAGTGTGCATAAGTCTGGGTCCCACCTAATGAGATACAGCTTGACTTGACTTCAGACCTTTAGACTCTGATTTGAATCTTGAGGTGAGAAAAGATAGAGTCACATATTTGGAGGTAGAAACCTCAACAGCTTGTTTGGAGAATTTTTTTTTTTAACAGGTAGCTTTAATTTCTAGCAAAAAGTTCTGGGTAGGTTTTGTCCAGCTAAAAGGAGAATTATATATCAGGCACACTGTTAATGGATGAAATCTTGCCAGCTATGCTCTTATGGATCGTCCATGTGAAACAAGGCTTCGTATGGGGTGCCAGCTAAGAATTGATCTTGTATCCAATTCCATCAGAGAGGCTCTAGTATTTTTAGAAGTAATGCTCACTCTAGCACAGCATATGGTGATATATGTAATGCCAGCTGTTTATAAAAAATCCATGTTTTAATTAATTTCTAGAAAATTTAAATTGTCCCCCACCACCACCACTGATGCCTTTTGTCCAGACTGAAACTGCATCAAAGTTCAGGATGTGGCTTTTGC
Organism: Miniopterus natalensis; assembly: GCF_054644295.1. Classification (NCBI taxonomy): domain Eukaryota; kingdom Metazoa; phylum Chordata; class Mammalia; order Chiroptera; family Miniopteridae; genus Miniopterus; species Miniopterus natalensis. Next base: position 21,109,047 of record NC_142092.1, on the reverse strand, counting down.
AGAGGACTTAGAGATGAATTTGGATGTTGACCTTTAGAATTTGAGGATTTCATAGTATTGGGATGGCTGGAAGCCAGGAGAACCGGGTTCTAGCCCTAGTTCTATCTTTTAGGAAATGTGTGATCTGGACCTAGTCACAATGCCACTCTGGTCCTCAGATTGTGCAGGCACTAAATAAGAGGGTTGTATGGTCTCTAAAACCACCTCATGTTTTAATTTTAATAAGTTATTATTATAGCTTCATGATAGAAATGAAATACAGTTTTTGTATGTCTTGCTCCTAAAATTGTGGTATTATATTCTTTAGAACCATGTAGCTTGGGTGGTTCTGAAGAATTGTTTGGGGAAAATGAGATTTAAAGAACCAAGATACTGATTTCTGGCAGTCTGGCACAATGTCCTTGCCATGTTAAGTGGATTCCCTGGTTATATATTCAAAGAGCATTTGTAGCTTGCCTTAAACTTATTTTTCCCCATATTATCAGTTTTCACTTTTTGTGAGCATCTGCTCTAAGGCCCACCTACTGCATACACCTGTGACCAGGTGTTTCAGTTCAGTGAAGTTCTGTAGTCCTGTTCATTGACACTGATTTGGACATTCAGGTGCTTCCTTGAATATTTTGTTCTATATATGTTCTGACTTCTCTTAGACCACTATTTAAAGCCTATTTGCAATAGAATCACCTGGAGATGCTTGATAAGAGTGCAGGTTTCTGGTTCACATCCCACTCTTACCAGAGCCAAGTCTCTTAGGGTAAGATAAAAATCCTGATTTTTAGCCAGCTTTACAAATGACTCTCAAATTTTAATCAGCCTCAGAATCACCCTCTTTGGGAATTGGGGCTATACTTTTGTTCATGTTCTCAGGATCTAACATATAACTGGAGTTCAATGAATATTTTTTGAGCAAATGAATCGGTACATAAATGGGTGGATATGTAGCAGTTAATTGGAAAGCTATAAAATACCAGCCCATTTATAACCGGAGGCTCTGAAATATTTATTGAATGAGTGGATGGTGCTGATAGCAAGGTGATAGAAGTAATTTTTTCACTCATAAATTTCTGACATACTACCTTTCATTTCATAACAATCTTCCAAAAACAGTATATCTGTGTTAGAATGTTATTGAGTACGTATTGAGTATTACTGGATACTGCTCTGATTGTACACAGATGTCTTTAACTTTGTACTGAGAAACACTCCCTTGCTGAGAAGCTTGTAGGAAAGCACATTCACTGGGTTTCACTGTTGGGAGGGCCACCAGTTGGACTGCTGGGAGGGCAGAAGGTGGTGGGTGGGTAAGAAGTGAAAGGCACGCATGCTCTGGCTCCTTGTTTTAAGAACTTTGTAGTGGTTGCCTAACACCACTGGAACCTAGAGACAGGCAAGACCAAGGATGCACTGATTAAAGAAATTACTGCTAATTAGCAGGTAATCTAGAAATCCAGTGTTTCTTTAGTTTATTGTACAACGATGATATCGCTTCAGGGATTTCCAGATCCCATGAGGCAGATGAGGGATGAGGGATGAGGGATGGAGGTTGGTTCTTAGGCCCAGTCTGTGCCTGCTGGTTATGGTCAAGGCAGGGCTGGCCTGTGGCCATTTCTTCGGTCATCGCCCATTTCTCCTATAATGACTGTAGATGTTTAGGAGGCCCTAATTGTTTAGGAACTTGGGAGTTCATCATATAGATCCAATCAGAATGATGAGAGGGCAGGGGAATTAGCAGTTGATTTAATATGTGACCTTTGTTAAGTAGCATTAGCAAGTGTCCAGAGCCTATGCATGCTTCCATTGCTTGGTAGTCTAGTTTTAATGGTACAGCATAGTCATGGTGACTCTAGAGAGAGGCAGATGAGAGGAAGGGTTGAACTGATCTCCAGCCCTATGAATTCTTGGAAACTGTTCTGTTAATAAAACAAACCTAAACAGGTGAAATGTACAAATTTAATGGCTAATAATGTACACATAGCAGATCCATCACTGTCACCTTTCTTCTAAGTGATTCTCTTTTGATAGTATATTTTGTTTTTAAAAAATAAAACTGAAAATTCAGTAATTTGTTTTTCAGGGTGCAAGATGGATACCGTCTAGCTCTATCCCCCTAGAATTCTAGGAAGGATGAAAGTTGCTCTTTCTTTCTAGGGAATAGCTGCCATTCATCAGTCAGCTCATGGCAGCAAGCAACCAAGAGGCCCTGAAGGCGGGGGCTAAGTTCTGTGTGGGCGCTGACTGTTGGGCATTCAAGCACCATGACACTCAGGCTTTACTTCCTCAGCACAAAGTTTGGTTATCTTGTTTCTTGTCTCCTTGCTGTGCTTTCTACAAAATATGAATTGGGGTTGGATCTTTGGGGTGGGGGGGAGGGATGAGCATGCATGTGTAGGTGGTTGTGTGTGGAGTACTAATGATGGGGATTTTAAACAATATTAGCTCTTTAAAAAGAGGTATGTAGCACATGCCAACCTTGGATGGGGAAATCCTAAACTACATTTTGTCACATTTTTATATTCTAGCACAGAAGTTGCCAATGTGGGCAGCATGGAAACAAAAAATAGATGGATGATCGATGTCATGAATAACCGAAATTACCTTGAATTACCAATATTTCATCCCTCACTAAATTTGTATAAAAAATTCCATCTTTTTATACAATGTTATATTTTCCTTTTGGCTAAAAGTATTTGTGTAAGGAAACCTAGAATGCGCAATAGCGCGGTGTAGCCCAGACCCCTCATTCCATTCTCCGTGTTGGACAGAACCCTGAAGAATGACCTTCACTGTCACAGCTATGCCCCAGGACAGCTTCCAGCCATTTAGCTGGTTTTATTCTGTTAAAGGATATTACATATTTTCTTTTGGTCCAGGAAGATTAGTTTTTCATTGTGCAGGTTTACTAGGCATAGAGTTTAATAACTCTCCATTCAAGTCAAATATTTAACCTATACAGGAAAACAAAGCGGACGTTTAATTCAAATATTGTTTCTCTGGCACTAGTTACCTTATCCTTGGCACTAGTTAGTTACCTTATCCTTGGCGTAGTTTTTAAAGTGAAAAGTAAAATTAAGGCTAGTGGTCTTTATTTAGAGTTAAAACAATTGCCTGCACTGGTATTTTGTTTAAATTCATAATAGCTACTGTAGTGTATTAGACACCAGAGCAAAAAGGTCTTCAGTCACTTCGTACATGTGAATGTGTTGTTGGGTGGAGCTTGCAATACATTGTGGCATTTGGTTTGATAGCATTAGGACATGAGAACAAACACTTGGTGATTATTTCAGTTTGTTTTATTCTAGCCCAACAGGTAAGACCATATCTCAGCTTTAGCCACTTACTTTGTTAATGAAGATTACTACTTGAGAAAGCATTGCTGGTAAATGGAGAATTATTAGGTTATGGCCATCAGATTCAGGCCCAAACAAATCATTCTTAAATTCCCAGTTTTATATAACCATTGTTTTGGGAACTCTGGGAACCTCTTCTGAATCCCATAGACCTCTGCTCATAGCTTCCATGAAGTACTTGCTGCTATTTATTCTCTGTGGATATGCCTGTGTTCTTCACTCAGTTGTGAGCTCCTAAAGCCAGGAACTGTGTTGTAACATCTCTGAAAGAATTTATATAAAGACAAGTCCACACAGGCCTTCATAAGGACAAAGAAATAGTGGAAATAAGTTGCTCTTTGGACACAGGAGTGTGGTTTGAGTCCTCTCATTTGTTTACTAGCTAAGCATCTTTTGGCAAGGGTTTTTTCCTTTCTGAGCCTCAGCTTCCTTATGAGTGCAATAATAACCTCAGAAGTTATTGCAAATTTATTCAAAACAACTTCAGTGGTGGTTTCGAGGGAGTCAGAGAATGTCAGGAAGTGCCTAATACAGTGCCTGTGGTATCCACAGGTGCCCAGGTGGTAGTTGTTACTCATGTCATTGTTACCAATAAACTAGGTCAGATACTCAATTTCTATTCCTCCATGAAGCTTACCTTTTGATCTTAAAATGCTGATTTCATAGGACTGATATTTTGTAAGATATAACAGAGAAACTCTTACTATTTTCTCATTTCCCAGCACATTTTTTTTCAGGTCGGTATCAAAGAAATCATTGTGCTATTGGGTAGTCAGTTGTTTGTTCATCCATTATACAAATATTTTATTGAGTGCTTGCTGTATTTACGCCTGAGGCAGGGAGCTAGGGATAGGGAAATAAACAAAATAGATCATTTCCCTGTCCTGATGGAGATTCTTCGTAATAGTAGAGGCTGACAAAAAAAATCAACAAGTAAATGAAAGCAGTCAGTTGTAAAAAAAAAAAAATGCCATGCAGAAAACCACATGATGAGGTGGAGAAGAGCTGGGGTGATGGAAAATTATTTTGCACAAGGTGGTAAGAGAATGACCCTTTGAGAAGGTGGCATGTAACTGAGACTTAAAATGAGACAATACCACCATATGCTTCTCTGCGGGGCTGGGAGACCAGAACAACAGCCTCCTTGCCTTGTGGGCTCAGCCTGAACCACCAACCTCCACTGGGTCACCTTGACCCTTTGAGCCAATCTCAACAGGTAGATGGCCTTCCCTTCAACTAAGCTGCCACCCTCTCCCCACTAGAGTGGTCCAGCCAGTCACCTTCCCCATCAGCCCCATTATCCCTCCAGACTGGGGGGCCTGGCTTCTCTCACTTGCTGCTCTCAGATGTTAATGGACATCAGAATCACGGGGGTTTATCAGAACCACATTGCTGGGCTCTGCCTCTAGAGTGTCTGATTCAAGTAGGTTTGAGAATTTTCATTTCTAGCAAGCTCCCAGGTGAGATTGATGCTGCTGGTCTACGGATCACACTTCCAGAGCCACTAATGGCTTTTTGCCCTCAGACAAATAGTTTGTATCTTATCCATTTGATCTCTCTATAAAAAAAGTGGGGGGGAACTCACACACAGTGTTTACTATATGATAGGCACTGTGCTAGTGCTTTGTACATGTTATATTAATATTTATAATGATCCTTTGATGTGCATATTATTATTTTTATCTGTTACACATGAGGAAATGAGAGCAGATGGAGGTCAGGTGGCTTCAAAGTCTCTTAGCCAGGAAATGGTGGAGCTGGGATTTGAACACAGACACTCTTGCTCCAGTGTTCATGTTCTTCGCCACTAGGTGAAACCAGGTAGGGATAGTGTCTGCCTCCTCGGGTTTTCTATGACAATTATAAGAGATTGTCTATGTAGTGGGCTGATGTGTGTCTATTTTTAAAGTCTCCTTCTCTTATCCTTATTCCATATATGAAAATGAAGGCAATTTTCTAGCTATTAAGCCCTGGGGTATGTTAAAACAATGACTAGAAAGTGACTTTGGCAGGAGAGGCTACCATCCAAGTGTATTTCATGTAACAATTGCTCTATTAAAGTGCATTAAATGAATGTGTAAATTCTGAATTGTGGAAATTAAATTGAAACCATTGCCATTTTCTCTTGTGACATTGGATTAGATTTCTAACCTGAAATTTCTTAAACAGGACACAGAAAGTATGAACTTCAAAAAAGAAAACAGTGGTAAAATGGATTTTATCAAAATTCAAAACTTTTGCATCTATCAAAGAACACCTAAGGGAAAAAAAGCAAGCCGTAGACTGGGAGAAAATATTTGTAAAACATAAATCTCACAAATGGCTTATGTTCTGAGCACATGAAGAACTCTCACAACAAGATAGCAAGACAAAACAATCCAATTAAAATTTGGTCGAAAGATTCGAATAGGCGTATCCTAAAAGATGCATAAATAACCAATAAACCACGAAAATACGCTCACCGTTACTAGTTGTCAGAGAAATGCATGTTAAAGCCACAGTGAGGTACCCCTGTGTCCCCACTAGAACGGCAGAGGTGAGAAAGACGGACGATCCCACGTGTGGTGAGAATGTGGAGCAACTGGAGCCCTTGTACGCTGCTGGTGAGAGTGCAAATCGTCAAACAGTATGGTAGTGTCTTATAAAGTTAAACAAGTTTGCCGTGTAACTCAGGAATGCAGCTCCCTGGTATTTGTCAGAGAGAAACGAAAACATGTTTACAGAGACACTTATGTGAGCGTTCATAGCAGTGCTGTTCGTGACGGCCGCGGGCTGCACGCAGCCTCAGTGGCACATCTGTGCAGTGGAATAGCACTCACAGTGAAAGGGAGCGAGGTGTTAACATATGCAAAGACATGTTGCATTTTAGTGGATTTAAAAACGTAGCATAATTTTAAAAAATTATTCAAAAGAATAAATAGTGTCTGATTCTGTTTACATGAAAATCTAAAATGTCAGAACTAGCGAGAGAAAGCAGGTCAGCGACTGCGTGCGCTGGAGCTTGGGAGACCGCACTGACTGCAGGGATCACCGGGAAACATTTTGGGATGATGGCTTGGTCACCGTTCAACTGCAGTAGAGGTTACAGTGTGGCACACAATTGCATCACACTGCACAGTTAAAATGAGTGAATTCTATTGTAATTTATTATTTTAATTGTAATTAGTAAAATTATAAAATGTAGCCCCTGCCAGTGTATCTTATTGATTCCTACCAGTGGAGTATTCCGCGGTGTTTCTTAATTAAATGTGACAATAAAGGGTTATTCTTCTAAGCATTTTGTACTGTATTTTTTTTTTTTTAATAGTCACTATGTGACTATTGGAAAGAGGTCATTTCTTTTTTTAAAAAAAATAAATTTAATCCAATTTGTTGGCGCTATTTTTTTTGCCAAGAGCATTATTTCCATGTAACTATTAAAAGACTGAACAGGTTTATGGGACACACTTTTTATTTTGAACTAGAGAGCTTGTAGTTTCTGATATTAAACAAAACCAACAACATTTGTTTTGATTTTAAAGGACCTCTCTCATCAGGTTTTCTCCTCTGTGGAGCAGGGCCAAGCACTGCCCACCAGCAGTGTTGCTGTGAAGGCGAACTGAGACCATCTGTCGGCTGCAGCAGGCCCAGGCACAGGCCCGGCGCCTTTACTCTGTTTACCTGGAATGCTTCTTACATTTTCTCATAGCTGAAGGCTGGGAGTGTTTTGAAAGGTTTACTTGAAACCTTTATACACTGTGACTATTTTATTTATTTACTTACATTACTATGCCCTTGAAATGAAGGCTATATTGTACAAATATTCAGATCAGTTTGAACATATCATTTAGTCCTAGTAGAATTCTTTTTCCTTTCAGTATGTTGCCTAACGTAGCACAATAGTTAATAGCAGAGAATTTTAACTTTTAAATTAAATTCCAGGGAAGAATGTAAATATAGAAAAGTTTGAAGAACCTCTAAACTGTTTTCCACAGTGGCTGCGCCAGTCCGCATTCCCACCGTCAGTACACAAGGGTCCCCTTCCCTCCACATCCTCACCGACACTTGTTTGTTGGCTTTTTGAAAATAGTCACTCTGACTGGTCTGAGGTGGCGTCCCATTGCGGTTTTGATTTGCATTTCCCTGATGCTTAGGGATGTTGAGCATCTTTTCATATGTCTGTTGGCAGTCTGTATGTCCTCTTTGGAGAAAAGTCTATGTCTTCTGCCCATTGTTTGATCAGATTATTAATTTTTTTTGCATGAGTTCCTTATATATTTCAAATATTGCCCCCTTATCAAACATATCATTTATGAATATTTTCTCCCATTCTGTAGGTTGTCTTATTGTTTCGTTGATGATTTCCTTTGCTATGCAGAAATGTTTTAGCTTGATGTAGTTCCACTTGTTTCTTTTTGCTTTTGTTTCCTTGCTCCAGGGTACATATCCAAAATGATATTGCTAAGACTGATGTCAGAAAGTTTACTACCTATGTTTTCTTTTGGGAGTTTTATGGTTTTAAGTTGCACATTTAAGTCTTTAATCCATTTGAGTTTATTTTTGTATATGGTATAAGAGAGTGGTCCAGTTTTATGTTTTTGCATATATCTGTCCAGTTTTCTCAACACCACTTGTTGAAGAGACTGTCTTTTTTCCATTGTATATTCTTGCCTCCTTTGTCATAGATTAATTGACCATATATAAGTGAGTGTTTATTTCTGGGTGGAGGAATGAGTGAAAAATGTGAAGGGGAATATAGTCAATAATAGTATGATAACTTTGCGTGGTAATAGATAGTTACTAGACTTAGTGTGGTGATTACATCATAAGGTACAGAAATGTCAAAAAGGAAAAGCAACTCTAAATATATCAATATCAGCAGTGTCCTTCAAACTTCTCTTGTAGTTTTTGCAGTCAGTTTAAAGTGAAAATCTTTTGCACATTGATTCATGTTAAAAGATAGAGGAAAGCTTGCCTTTAGAAATGTATGCATACATTTTAAGTAAAATACTGAAATTTAATTTAGACATAGGATTATATGTTCCTTTTGATTATAACAAAGTTGAAATTTTGTGTTTGGTTTTTACCTGGATGTGTTTACTTTTAAAAAGTATTATTAAGCTTTTTAAAGGAGCCTTTTTGAGGGTAGATGCTGATTATTTCATCAGTTTTCCAATATTATAGACCTGTGCTTGAGTAAAATATTACATTTTAGCTTCTAAGACCCAGGAGTGTTTCCAAACAAACAGCTTTTCCAGTCCCTCTAAGGTAAGCTCAAGCGCCATCTCCACACTGCTTGGAGTGCATGCTGCTTGTAGGAGCAGATGAGAGGAAAGATGCATCAGTGAACTCAATAGATAAACATTTTGAATTTCCATTCTTGTTTTCTGATTATCTGAAATGAACAGGGTACAAGCTGCTTTTCTAAATTGACTTGTAAAAGAAATTTTAAGAAAAAATGGAGTATTCTCTCATTACTAATATATTTTTGTTTCTCCAACATGAGAAACACTATGCTAGATATTGTGGGCTAATGCCCGGCAAGCTCCTGTTGTGCACCAGATGCCATGCCGAATGCTTTATGTGGGCGATTTCATTTAGTGCTCACAACAGTTCTGTGAAAGAGCTCTTGTTAGACATACACACTCTAACATTTGAAGAAACTGCGGCTTTAGGAAGATGCAAGCGCTGGAGCTGGGAATTCAGATGCAGACCGCAGAGCTGGGCTTCCTAACTCCCACAATTAACATCCAAAGTGTCACCTTCCTCATCTGTAGAATGGGGATATCAAACTAGCTTGTTGTGAGGTTTAAATATAATCATGCAAAAAACACTTGGTATCATGTAGTAAGTACTTAATGTAGTTGCTATTATGGCTACCATGGGGAAGGGACTGTAAAGATTAGGATAAATATAAATAGATATGTATATATTAGGTTAAATATATATATCAGGCACTTAGCACATGTGTGGCATGTAAGCACTCACAGACCAGGGGCGTCCTCAGCAGGATTTACATAGCACATGGAGATGAGAGCTCGGGGGAAAGAGCGCCATCGAGATCCGGGGAATGCATGCACAGTGGTATTGAGACGGGATTGAGGGCCATTAGATTGCCGGTTTAGCTACAGTAAGGCACCCAAGGAGGGTAAGAAGCTGATAGCAAAGGTGATTTGGGGCCAGATCATTAAAGATGAATGCCAGGCAGAGAAGTTAGGCTCATCCTTCTCTGGAAAGCCAGCCTGCCAATTTAATTTGCTAGAAAATATGTAGTGTTTCCTCCATTGGTAAATTAATTATTTAGACACTTGAGAAGGAGAGTTCCCTTGGAATATTTTCTTGTTGCCCTTATTAAATACTTCATTTTCTAAAACCTACTGAGATAGCACCTCGATAGAGTCAGAGCTGCTCAGCAAGTGAGCCATTGGCTTCACTTAGGCTGCTTCTTAGGGCTCTAAACATTGTGTCCACAGATCCCACCTGTTGCCTCACTTCTGTGTTTCAGCGTGTGTGAAATGCTCAGAAACGTTTCCTACGCTAGGTTGGTTCACTCAGGTTGAAATGATGGAAACAGCTGCTACAAGGAGCTGACAGGGTCAGGTAAAATGAGAACCCAGAAGCGAAGTACCGTGGACTGTGCCCCGCATCATCAGTCAGTGTTTTTTCAAATTATTACAGTGAAATCTAGACACAAAAAGCACCCCTTGCCCTGACCGGTTTGGCTCAGCGGTTAGAGTGTGAGCCCGAGGACTGAAGGGTCCCGGGTTTGATTCCGGCCAAGGGCAAGCACCTCCGTTGCAGGCTCGGTCCCGGCCCGGTCGGGGTGCGTGCGGGAGGCAGCCGATGGATGTGCCTCTCACATCGATGTTTCTCGCGCTCTCCCTCCGCTCTCTCTGAAAAGCAGTGGGAAGAATATTCTCAGGTGCGGATAGAAACAAAACAAAAAACCCCAAAAAACCACACCCCTTTATCAAGGATTTTTTTACTCTGAGTGCCATGGTATTTCATGGAGTGTGGGTATACAAATAAATGTCTCCGTGTGGGCTCTTGTGTCTTTTTCTCTTAACTCAAGTATTCATCATAAGGTTCTACAGTATACATTTTTTGAGGCAGAATTACAGCCATATTTTGAATTTAACAGCTTGGTTTAATTACGTCACAAACACTTCATTCTGTTTTGGTCAAAAGGTTTATGTTTTCAGTATGATTTAAGTGAAAAAAATTAATAGTGGCATGACAAAGATAAATCCGTTAGTTACCAAATGTATGATATTTCAGAGGGCAGTGGGCTGTGCCATAAAACTTACGTATTTTACTTCAAATGAAAAACTAGTTTGTTATGCGCCTGTTTTACTTACACAGGTGAGTTTCCTTCCTTAGACTTAGCTGAAATGAGGTAAACGTTTTCTTTTAATAAAAACATATATAAGGTTCATTTCAGGCATGAGGAAAATAATGTTTTCAGTTGTGTCGAATAAAAAATGGATAAAACTCTTTCTCATAGAAGATTAGATATTTTTTCTTTTTCTTTCTTTTATTTATAAGATTTTTTTCTATTAAGCCTAAATTTCAAACAGATAAATACTTCAAACCGATTTATTATACATCCGTGAGACATGAGGAAGAAAAATCACAGTTAACAATTTTGACAGGTTTGTGCCAAAATGGTATTTAATGAGTCTAGATGTTCTCCTTGAAAAAAATGTAGAGTGACTCATACTTTAATCTAAAAGAAAAGCCTTCCTCTCCATCAGTTTTTATTGAGTGTCCCACACATTTCTAATATCCTGACAATGACAACTTCCCTGGAGAGAGTAAACTTGACTTCATACCAGCTCTGATTAGACTTGTAACTAAAACCACAGTTGAGATGATATACTTTTCACTCAGATTCTCAGCTCAGTTTTGAAATAAAATATTGTACATGTGTATTGATATAAAATAAATAAATTGTGGTCCCTGCCAGCATTTTAATTAAGCTAGAAATAAATGACATCTTTGTAACAGTTTGAGGTACACAAAGAACATGAAATCTGGCCTGTGTGTTTCTCAAACTTGAATCATCCTGTTACTCTTACAGATTGGCTGAAAGTGTTTGAGGTGATATCCAGGCCATCTTTCTCATGATCAGCTGACTGAAGCCTATTTTTGTAAAATCATAGGCAAATCTTAACCTTATAGGATAAAGCAGATATCACTGCATCGTAGAATCTGGTTGTATTTGTAATGTAGCAGGTCCTCGAATAATGTTGTTTTGTTATCACGTTGATGAGAGAAAAAAATCGATTCCTGTCCGGGGCCACTGTCTGTGTGGAGTTGCCACACTACCCCGTGTCTGCATGGGGTTTCCCCCCACACCCCAGAGCTGTGCCCGTGAGGTAAACTGGGGTGTCTGATTGTCCCAGACTGAGGGAGTGTGTGTGTCATGCGCCCTGCGAAGGAAGGGCGTCCTGTCCAGGGTGGGTTCCAGGCTCCAGCCACCCGCGACCCTGAACTGGGATAAGTGGGTTGGAAAATAATTATCGCACTTGTTCTTATGAATCTTTATTCAGTGTATGTATAGCTCACATTTACTTCAGTGTTTAATATGAGAAGTGTTTTTGGGTCTTTATTCAGAAGTTTGGTGATTTTTGGGGGGCCAGACGTGTGCTGTGGAACTTTTCTCTTGTTCATATCTATTAGCCTATGGTAAAATTGGTTTCATTAAACCTTGTTTTGCTTAAAGTCTCAGTTTCCAAGAACCTATCAGTGACGTTTAGGGAAGACTTAGTGTATATAAAAGCAGGAGATTGCTCATGATGATTCTTTGTTCTGGAGCAGCTTGAGCCTTGCCCCTCTCGCACAGGTGTTTCTTGTTCTCGGGAATACATAGCATGGTTCCTTCCTTTTCATCTGATGTCCTAATTATGGAATCATGAGAATTTCCCCAAACTCGAATTCTAACACCTCTCACTGACCCAGACCTTTTTTCTGGTCCTTCTGTTTTCCCTTATTTGTGTGGGGTGAGGGGAAGGAAGGAAGGAAACAAACATTTTTCTGTCTCTGGACTTTGTTTCTTGACTCTTTTTTTAAATTAGATTTTTGCTGTTCTCAATTACTATCATTTTAATATCTGGCAGGATAAGCACCTTCAGCTTTTGTTTTATTTTCTTCCAAAAAAGTCCTAGCTATTCATTTTCTTTTTTTTTCTTTTGTATATGTTTTTAGAATTAGTTTGTCAAGCTCCTGCCAGTTCCTGAGATACTTTGTAAGAAATGCACTGTTATAAATTAATTTTAGAGAAACTTGACATCCTTAAAATGTTACCGCATCCTGTCATTGAGCATCTCCTCTCTCCATTTATTCAGAGATTTTGAATGTCCTTTAAGATTTTAACATTTTCTTCTTGAGAACCTTATGCAGTCATTGTTAGGTTAATTCCTAGATATACAAGGTGGGGCAAAAGTAGGTTTATAGTTGTTCATATGGAAAATAATACAATAATTAATAAACAATAATATAAGAATAAAGTCTGTATCACGTACTCATAATTGTAAATCTTACTTTTGTCCCGTCTGTATTGTTTCTTTGTCACTGTTGTAATTAGTACATTGTTTTCCCATTTCCACACTGATTATTACAGTACAGAGGAGTATTATTCATGCCATGTATTGGTTTTGTATCTGACAGTTTTGCAGAACTCGCCCATTAGTTCTTTACCTTATACCTTATGATTTTATTTTTAGTGACCTGTGGGTGATAAATTCTTCTGGTGATTTTTTGAGGATCCCATTGTGGCTATGAAATGATTAAGATCTGTATTTCTGAGTGCTTAAGAGGAACAGATAGTCTGTGTTTTTTTTAAGTCTTTGCGTTACTATTAATTATTGTGTTTGAATTTTCTCTATCATTTCTGAGAGGGGTGACTCAATATTATATGTAATGTAATATTATTAATCATTTACTTAAATTTCCTGTCAGTTCCTATGGGGGGACATATTAAATTACCCAGTGGGAATAGTTGATATATTTATCCCAGTAGATCTGTCAGTTGGTTACTTATGTATTTTGTGAACACATTTTTAGGTCCATAATACTTCTGTGATTGTTGTATTTTTCTTCTGCATCATTTCTTTTATAAGGAGGCAAATTCTCTCTTTGTCTTAATGATGTTTTAGCTTCAAATTCTGTTCTGTCTGATAGTAAAAATTGCTACGCTGGCTTTCTTCCATTTTATACTTCTCTGAAATATATTTTCCATACCTTTAATGTTGACTGTTCGAGTTATGATTAAAAAAAAAAAAATCCAATCTGAGAGTTTGTCTTTTGGTTAAAGTTTCATTGCTTTACCTTATTATAATTACTGTCCAGTCAGGCTTTTTTTTTTTTTTTACCATTTTATTGTGTGTTTTCTCTTTACCATGCTTGTTTTCTTTATTGCTTATTTTCTTACATTGCTTTTTTTTTTTTACCTCCCAATGGCAAGTCTTTAAACCAAATGCCTTATGTTCTTCCTCAGCCTCCAGTTCTTTGTCATCCTTGCCTGGTATTTTTCCAGCTATTTTCTCCCATCTCTTTACTTTCCTGCGTTCTTCTGAGACTCCTAATGCTTCTACTTGTAGCCTCCAAATCTCTTATCTTGTATCTCATTCTGGACTGTTCCTTGAGTTGGTTTTCTCAGGTATGATATAGATTTTGGGGGGCTGTTGTCTTTCGTTCATAGTTTTTGTGTTCCTAAGCTGTCCTAAAATTTTCTCTTTACTCACTTTGAATTCTCTGGAATGATCACCTGCCTTGATAATGACATCCACCTGAGACTAGAAAACTTTGATGGAAAAAGGGAGTCAGGGGGGAAATAGAAGAAAAGATCATAACAGGCAATGAACAGAGAGGCAGAGAATCTACACAGGATATTAGCTTAACAGAATCCAATTGTGTTCAAAATAGTAAAAATAAGAATATAACCTGACCACGTAGAGTCTCAGGGTCTGCTGCCACATGGTGTTTCCTTACTGAATTTCTTCACCGATGCCTTATATTGAGAACCACTTACCTTTCTCTAAGTGAGAAAACAAGGCCCTCTCTGAAGCAGGAGTTGTGTGGCTCCGTGGGAAACTGGTTTGGAGTTAGGTTTGTCTAGGAGGCAGGGGAGAGAGAGTATGAATGAATCTGATAGAATGAGGGAATGAAAGAAAGAGATGAACTCTCATGCATTGAGTTCCTCTCTGTGTATCTGCCTCTGTGCTAGGTGCCACCCCACAGTCGTCTCCTTTAATTTGAAACACAGACCCGTAGCTCTCATTCCCATTTTACAAGCAAGCCTAGAGAGGACTGACTCACGGTGGGAGCAGAGTCCGAGGAGAGTCACTAGCATTAGAATCCCTGGGATGACACAGTCACAAAAAGGAGGAGCACGCAAAAGTCGTATTGCTTGAGGTTAACGCGTACACTGTGCGGTGACACTGTGGGGAGGGGCCGGGGAAGCCCCGTGTGCTGCTGAGATAATCGGCGCTCGGAGGAGCCTGCCTTTTTCATGGAGCCCCGAAGGGTGGCAGCAGCTGAATCTGAGAGCAGAGCCGATGAATTGGGCTGGTCCTGCGATAGGACAGGACAGATCCTCCTCGGTCAGCGCTCATGGGGACCTTCACAAGAGGCTCTGCAGAACACATAAAATTTATCTCAAAACAAATGACTAGAAAGATTTTTTTTTAGACCCTGAGAAAAGTAGTTGTGTGATGTGCTGACACAGCCGGGCTTCTGTCGTTATTCATCGTGCCCTTTAAGCTTGGCCTTTGCTGCTGGGAGGTGGGAGCAAGGAGAAGGCTGGCAGCTGTGGGCGGCAGGAAATGGGGAGCCCAAGGAGGTTCCCCTTCCAGCGGAGGAAGAGCCCCAGGCTGGAAAGGGCATGCTTCTGCGGCGGCTGCCCTGCCAGGCGGGAATTGTCCTTCCTCTGTGTCCGTGTCCATGTGTCCTTCCTAACCTCTCTGCTGCGGTGACTCCCTCTCCTGTGGGTTTCTGCGCAGTGTCTCTGAATAGCTGCAGGCGAGCGGGGGCCTCTGTGTTCCCTCCCTGCGCTCGGGGAGCTCGCTGGCCCGGGAGTGGGCGGCGGTCGCTGAGGGGCCTGCGCGGGTTTCCATGGCCTCACGGGAGAGCCGCGTCCCTGAGCCCGGTTCCTGCGGGAAGGCTGGCCCGCAGGTAGAGATCAGGGCTCGGAAGGAATGGAACTTGATAAAAATGAGGTCTGTCCTGTCTGGCATTCTCGTAAGAGAGAATAAGAACACATTTAGAAAGAAAGTTTATGAAAATAAAGTTGTGGGTGGAAATGAGTTACTGACCGTCTTAACCAGAAGCTAATGCGAACAAAACATAGTGTGCTAATAATATGCTGACCGGGGGGGGACAGGCTGTTTTGGGACAAAAGTATAATACGCTGCTGTACCTGTGCTCTAATGTATGAGTGAAAAATAACTAAACTGTTACTTTTTAAAAAAGTGTTACTTTTAATGACAGAGACATGCGGCACAGTTCAGTGAGATTCAACAGGCCCCTGAAGAAGCCGTGGTTCGGTGTTCTGCAGATGCTCTCAGGTCAAACAGTTTTTTGTCATCCTGTGAAAATCCCTCCGCAGAGGGAGGCGATGAGAGAGCAACTGGATCAGCATGCATTTTCGTTTTTCTCTGGAAAAGCTTCTGACTCTTAAGAGGTGTTAAGCCAGCTCCTTGAGTGGAAAGCAGCGAAGGGAAAAAGAAAAATCACAACCCAGCAGGTCAGGAGACTGTAATTTATTATCAGATTAGTAGCTAGACGATGTTTTATTGTCTGCTCTTCCTGAATTTGCGTAGGATTTCCTTTCTCAAACAGCCGTGGCAGGATGAGGGCGGGAGCCCCCACACGCAGACTCTCCCTCTCCCTCACCCTAAATTCAGTTCCGAGATAGGGCAACTGGGTGACCAGCTGCACTTTCTGTCTGCCTTTCTGATCAAGTAGCGTGGGCATTGGTGATGTGAACCGAGTCCATTCTAATAAAACACACAGCAGCAGGACTTAATATTTCACAATACGTTTCATACAAAGGATTGATTATGTACCTTTGTAAGCTGAGTCTGAATAGTCAGTTTTCAAAAATGATTTAAGGGGTAATTTGTTTTCCATTGCACCTTAGTTACCGAAATCCATTTTAAAAACCCCAAAATAGTACTTATTTAAATATATCACTTAAAAAGTAAATGTTTTAAATGGTGAAGTACTTTTCCTTCGTTTTTCACATCTGCTGACTTAGGTGAAGTCTCCTATTCAGAATCTGCCTTCTCTGGCCTTCTACCCCCAGGCACAGTTTTTGAGCACACTGAGCATATCTGATCCCAGTGGTCAGAACCCAGTGATCTCTGAGGGTTACCATGCCTTCCTTAAGCGCTTGCCTTCAGCAGGAGAGAGCCTCCTTCCCACGTCACTCCCAACCTGCTGTGTCCCAAGAGAAGTGTGTGTGTGCGTGTGTGTGTGCGTGTGTGTCTGTATGTGGTGGTGGTGGTGGTGGCAGGGGATGGGGGAATGTTCCACGTTGCCCTTGCACAGACATATACTTTTCTTGACTGAAGAAAAGTACTGTTAAAGCTAAATCTGGCACATTTTAAGTCAGGATTGATTTGAGGTTGGCGCACCCTGTTAAGTTCTCTGTTCTAGTGCCGTGAAATCTCCTTTGGAATGAAGTACGGGCATGTATAAGTGATCTCTTTCCTCTACCATCTCTGCGTCCTGGTTTCTAGTAATATGCTTTTATTCTGATACAGTTTTGGTTTAGATGCCACATACAAAATATATGCATGCTTTGACCAGGGCTAAAAGTGTCAGTATTCAACATACAGAACTTTAAATTGGTTTGGAGTATCTGCAGATACACTTATAAGATAGTTATAAGCTCAGTTTCATTTCAGAAGCAGTAAAAATATTACAGCTATACTTTAAACTTCAGCAGTGGCTTTGAGGTAACATTAGCCTTAATTTCATGGGCAAGTGAACTGCTCATTACAAAGGAAAACTAATTCTGATGCTAATTTTATGGAGGTTTGTTCCCTATATGAAGTAAGCTTATATCATATCTTAATGGGAGAGAATGGATTAGAGAAAATTTGTGACCAAATTCTAGCTTCAGACAAAAAAGTTGAAAATACAAAGATAAGGTTAAAATTTATGTTCTTTGGATAAACAGTTGCTTGTGACCCACCCAGAATCTTCAGTCACATAACTTTTATGGTCATTAACCTAGTTTGCTTTAAGAAATGTTGGTCCCTGCTGGTAATACAGTGCCAACCGATACAAAAGTTCTGGGATTTTTCCTTCCTCAAAAATAGAATACATGATAAAAGCTCAACCTGATGATATTTGAAAAAGAAAACTTGAGGAGGTTAAATGAAAAAATGGGTTGAGAGGTTGGAGAAAGAATGTAAAGAATACTGTGAAATCCTCCTCTCTTCCTTTCCCACAGCTCCTTAAACAAAGCAATTATTAGGCGGCTACCTTACTGAGAAGCACGGCTTCATTTTTTTTGGAATGAAAGAGGTAGACTAATTTAGAGCTCAGTCCTTAGATTGGTTTTCTAATCGTTATTTACCTATTTGTTAGTTAGGCAACACTAAATTTCTTTATTTTCTACATAAATGCGTTTGTGAATCTGCACACAATATTGTCTCATCATTTATATTGGAGTGCTTTAATTTCAGTTATTTTTATGGACAGATTTTCACTAAGGAAGTTACCCATGGATAGATATATAGAGGAAATTTAAATATTCTTTAATATGTAATATTTTCAGAGAATTAACTATTTGGTCTGTATATCATAAAATAAGTAGAGTTATTGGCCTTATAAAATAGACAGTTTGTTGAAAGTTGAATTTTTTTCATGCTGAATCCAAATATTGAGACATCCATAATTTAGAAAAATAACTTCCTTGCCATTGCTTTGTAGACTGCAAGTAACATGGGTAGCCTTGTCTCTCTGTTGTATTTGCAGCATTACAAGTATTTAATAATAAATAAAGTATATGTCTATGATTAATATTTTTGAAATTAATTCTGTTCTTAGGTATGCAAAGAAGAAATAACTCCTAGTGGTGGCTGTTTAAATTACATTCAGATCTCTTGAGGAACATTCCTGAACATCTTTTATGCTTATCAAAAAATGCTTTTCAATGGATATACTCCGATTTGCTTAAAATATATATGTTATTACCAAACAAGTTAAATAGTATACAGTTTAGGTTAGGAAAATAAGATTTTAATAAAAGAAGAAATGGCTTTTTTGTTTACTTTTGATGAGGATTGGAAAGCTGATTTTATTTAATGACTTTCAGAAATGTCATTAAGTAGTACATAATTGAAGCATAGATTAACAAAAGTACTTTGTGGTACTATAGATTTATAAAACTTTTAAAATTATAAATAAAATGAATGCACCTAGAGAATGCTTATAAATAATGTTTAGTCATTCACCTCAAAAGGGATTGTGATTTAATAAACTTAAGCACACTGAATTGGCATTTCAGTTCAACTTTTTTTGCTACTTACTTGTTAGCAGGTACCTTATATTGTGAATTAGTTTATTGGGTGATGAACAGCACATAATCTTGCCTTCCAAGAGCTTCTTGTCTAGTAAGAGAAAGAGATGCATGAACAGGCCATTTTAATATATTGTAATAAACATTGTGATAAAGGCATATACATATAACGAGTTGTAAACTTTGGGGCAAGAGAGGAGAGAGATTTTGGGGGTCAGAGAGTCCTCTAGGTTCCCCTTTTGTCCTACCATGTAGAGGTGAGATCGCTGGTCTTGGCAGTAGGCGGTCATACAACCAACATGGGTAGGCTGTTTTGGCTGACTTGGTTTCTAAGGTCAGCTCCTCTATAACTTGTGCCTTTAGGGAAGTTACTTACCTTTCTGTCTGTTCCTTTGTCTATGAATTAGGGACAGAAGTAAAAATGCCTGCCTTACAAGGCAGTTATAAGGGTCAGAAGGGATAATGTACCTGAATGAACTTTGTTAAATGAGGAAACAGCTAGTTGTTAACGTTCTTGGCACTTACCTGGTGACTTTGGGCTAGTTACTTAACCCCTCTGTGCTCTGGATTTATAGTATGTAAAATGGGGATAATAATAGTTGCTCTGACATAGGGTCACTTTAAAGATTAAATGAGTTAAAGTATTTAAAGCTTTTAAAACGGTGTCTAGCACACAGTAAACTGGGCTGTCATTTTAATTATTATTCTTGCAGCTTAAGAAGTTGACCCTACCTCTCTGTGATTCTGGTGGAGGATTTTCAGCATAGTTATTTTACAGTGCTCTGAACATTAAAATTCTATGTCATTTTAATGGCTTCATAAAAATTGTATGCTGTTGGCCGGCTATTATAGATGAACATTCAGAATTGGATTAACTACCCATAGGTAGGAGCATAAGAGATGAGCATGGGTTCTGTATTAGCTCACACTTGAGGCTGAGTTGTTTGGAAATACCACTGAATTCCCCTTTTCTGGTATTCAGATCATATACTCTGCTCTGGCTGCAGAAAGTTGGTGATTAAGATGCTGCCCTTTTGATAGTCATTAATAAATTATTAATTAAAACCCCCAGTTGGGAGTGTCTCCTGCAATCCCTTCAATTGAGTGGCCACTTCTGAGAGAGAATACTTTCTTTTTATTGTGAGGTCCACACAGTGTTGATGTGTTTCCTCCAGGAAGCTTTTTCCCAGGAAAGAAGTAAGAGACAGATCTATTTTATTTAGATGGTTACAGCCAGCTGGGGTACCATTTCTGATACCTTATCAGTTTTAGTAGTGATTATAATGCTGCTTCTTGGTGACACATTTTAGTTCCCTTTCCATTGGGATGCCTAACACAAAGCTTTATTTCATCTGAATTTCACTGGATCATCAGATTGGATATGTGAAAGAAAATGGACTTACAATAACAGTGAATAAAAACTAACAAAAATACTGCTTATTAAGTGTTTATATACTAGCCAAAGTGCTAGGCATTTTATTTTTATTTTTTTTTACTGATTTTAGAGGAAGAGAGAGGGAGAGAGAAGTAGAAACATCAATGATGAGAGTCATTGATCGGCTGCCTCCTGCACACCCCTCACAGGAATCGAGCCCGCAACCCGGGCATGTGCCCTGACTGGGAATCGAACCTCGATCTCCTGGATCATAGGTCTATGCTCAGCTGCTGAGCCACACTGGTCATGCTAGGCATTTTAATACATAATCTCTTTTAAATCGTTCAAGAACATTGTGAGATATCCCCATAGCAATTTTTTATTTAATTTCATGTATTTGAAGGGGCTTGAAGCTCCCTCTGCATAGTAAGCACTCTGTAATGTATCTGTTAGGAGGGAGCTGTTGGAAATTTTTGGGGAGAAAGGTAGTTGAAATGCCCCAAGTCCTCCCTCAAGGTCACCTCACCTCCCTCAAGATTTCCAAAGTACCAAAAATCTACCATGAGAAATGAATACTTTGGATTAAGTCTTCCCATCTTTGGAAAGTCCCTGCTTAAAACGCAAATGTCCCTGGAGTGGTCACTGATTAAATAGGAACTCAGGTATGAAATTACCCCCCTGAGCAAAAATGGAGTTGGATGAAGGCTCAATGACTTTTAATGGGAAGAAAAAAGGTGGTGACGTTTTCTTGTGAGTGGTACTTCCCAGGGAATTAACTGGAGGTAGAACTGAGGACCCAGGGAGGGACTATGGAGTGGGGAGGAGGAATGGGACCGAGCAGATGCAGGTGAGCTGATACTTACACTGACATCCCGAATTATGAGGAAAGCCCTTGCTGGGCTGATCCCTCCCCCACACAGTGCTCTGGTTGTCTTTGCTCCTCTGCTGAGTGTCCGGGGGGATGCCTCAGCCCCACGAGCAGGCTGAGCTATAGCAGCTGCAGCTCTAGGATAGGGGCCTGCAGAGTCGTTCCTGAGTTGCCTTGTAGGTGTGGGGTCAGGGACATAGAAGTTGTCCCTGGAAAGCCAGCCCTTGACATACGTAGGGTGTGTATGCATGTTTCCACATCAACATTATCCCTTATATTGCTGGGCTGGAGAGGTGCTCATGAATGAGTAGAGGTTAAGAAAATACAGTGGTTGATCTCTGGACTCTATCATTTAGATTCAGGGAGAGAACTCTTAGTCCTTGTAACAGAGAATATAGTATTTACATTTCCTCTGGAATCCACGTTAGAAACTGTTGGTAAAACACAGAGAAGAGATTATTCTCAGGGTTTACCAATCACTTCATCAGATACAGTTCAAAATTAGTGCTATTTATATTTGTTGGATAAAAGTTGAAATTGGCTCACTTTAGAGGCACAAGAATCTCCATGATAACCTCCAAGCAACTGGGAAGTCAAGTAATAGATGTTACTTCTAGTTTAAGACTCACAGCATCAGAACGCTTCATCCCCATTAAGATTGTAAGACAAAAATATTCTGACTTCCATATAACTTGATATGACTTCAGGTCAGAATCTGCTGGTCTCTGACTTACTGAAAAGGTGGGTACTGTGCGTGTGGATGGTAACTGCCCCTGCGAGTGACTGTAAGGATTACATGAGGCAGGATAGTAGAGGTATTAAGTAAACAGTCTTGAAATACAACTGTACTATTTGTTAGCTATGTGGGCAACTTTGTTTAGTTTCTTTGAGTTATACGTGCCTCATTCATTAAAACCCTGATTATGGTAAGACGTTAATGAGAGAATATACAGGGTGGGGCAAAAGTAGGTTTACGGTTGGTATGGAAAATAATACAATAATTAATAGGTAATAATACAAGACTAAACTGTGTTTCACGTACTCACAACTGTAAACCTACTTTTGCCTCACCCTGTATGCATAATGCCTGGCGTGCATTAAGAGGGCTTGCCATAGGATGTAGTTTTTTAGCCAGGACACCGTTAAATTGGACATAGTTGCCAACATTTAAGTGTCAGAAGCAATCTGGGTTTCCGAAATGAGAAGATCTGGCGGCCTTGTACCTGCCTCTCTGGCTGCTTGCACTCCTCAGGCTAGATGCCAGGGGGCCTCTGGTGGGCCCCCGCCCCGCTGTCTCAGACCTGTCTGCTCACTCACTCATGTTCTCCAGCTGATCCTGCAGGCATTTACTGTTTCGTCAATAAAGGGAGGTTTGGTTAGAAAGTGAGTAACAGTATAATACTTGGCACACAGCAGGCAGTAAATGGTTCCTTTTTCCTCTTATTAGGCCACTGGTAGTGAAGAGAACCCAGGTTTAATCTGGGGGATTGCAGCCCTGAACTTGGCTCTGTCTCCATTGACTGGGTGACCCTGAGAGACCACTACTCTGAATCTCAGTGGTTTCTCAGGGAAACTGGAAGGTTTGGACTAGTCGATCTCAGGGTTTCTTCCAGTACTGAACTTGTCTGAAAAGTGGTATATACCACACTTAAACTTCCACAGGGTATTTTTAAAAATCTTGTATAAAATAAAATGGTGAGGTATGGATTATATGCTTCATTATAGGTATAATTAATTATAAAGTGGCTGAAATAATATTCCAAGTTGTTGGTAATTCCTATCTTCTAAACTGAATAGTTAAGCCTTTTAGTCCTGTGCTGTTGACATTTTCATTGTTTATTTGGATAAAGCTATTGAGGGCAGGTGCATCAATGCTACAGGTCATGTAAAGCTGGGAGTAACAGTCATGATAGATGACAGCCTCAGGGTGGGAGAGATATCTTTGCAGAAGAGAGCAGTGGCCCATATTTGAACAAGGATAAATATGCCGTGCTGTAATTTGGGTTTGAAAAATGAGCTGCAGAAGCAGAGATGGGGAAAGAAATATCTCCAGAGCAGATAAAAAGGGCTGGAATTTTACAGTGCTCAACCCCAGTGATGATCCATGGCCATGACTGTGTTACCTAAATAAAACAGGATGTCTGTTCATATTTATTTAGACAAGCATCTTTTCTGAATCTCTATTTTTTGTGTTAACTTTCATAGATGGATAACACATGAATAAAAATGAAATGCATACATTTGGAGTACAATAAGTCCTCACTTCATGGCTTAATGGCATCAATAGGTTCTGCAACTTTAAGAGAAACCACCTATAATGAAACCAGTTTTAACACTGGCTAATTAGTCTAAACAAGAGTTAAGTGTCTATGGTATCTCATCAACGTTATAGTAAAACGACATTGCATGAAACAAGGTTATTTAAGGAACTACTGTACAGGCTTTTTTGTTTTTTGACTAATGAAAGAGGGTGTGATCAAAAGTATAGAAACCAGATTGGAAGCTCTTTGTTAAAAGTCGGCACAGTATAGTGGAGACTGCAGACTTTGGAGTCAGATGTCTCTGAATAAAATTTTTGGCTTTAACACTTACTGCTTATGACCTTGTTGCGTAGACAACGTGGCTTCTTTGAGTCTCATTTTTTTCATTAAGTGTAAAACGTGTGCTGTAATACTTCTCTCAAAAGTATGTTGCAATGGTTACAAGGTCTTTTTCCTCTTGTCTGTCAACTGTTGATTTCTGGTTTGATGCCATTATGGGCAGAGACTATCCTCTGTATAATTTCAGTTCTTCTCAATTTGTTGAGGTTTGTTGTATGACCCCGGAGGTGACGTACCTCAGTGACTATTTGATGGGCACTTGATGAGAATGAGCATTGTGCTGTTGTTGGGCGGTGCGTTTTAGAAACGCCAACTGTATCCCGTTGGTTGATGTGGTGTTCAGTTCTTCTGTGTCTCTGCTAATTTTCTATCTAATCGTTCTATTGCTTGCTGAAAGGGGGATGTTGTAGTTTCCATGATGGGATGATTTTTTACCATGTGCCTGGCCTGGTGTGCCCAGAGCAGTGGGCACGGATAACTCAGAGAAGAGAATTCGTGTGTATGTGATATTAGGTTTTCAGATATTTGTGGGGCTGCTTAACGGAAAACGGTTGCTCCTCTTCATATCAGACTATTGAGTAAAATGCAAAACTGCTATACGGGGAGAATATGTGGCTCCATACAAGGGAGGTGCTCTCACCCTGGGACTTCCCGTGAACTCAGTGTGTGTCTGTTACCGTTAGCTCTCTGGGATTTATAGAAATGCCTGCCCCCCTCATGGTGACTGAGATAGCCTAAATACCACAGCCTCCAATTCCTTCTTTATAAAATGAATTGGGTTGGTTAGGCTTCTAGTTTTAAGTGACTTTTATTCAGGTACAGACTCAACTATTTTGCCCTTTCTTTTGGCATGTTAGCACCTAGAATTAACATGGTTTCACATTCCACAGTAGCACACGCAAAATTATGCTGTCTGTTCTTTGTCCAAATCCTTTCTTAATAAACCTCTTAGGGAGCATGAGTTCTAAGCAAAAGAAAGAAGTTGCATGTTAAGTGACAAAAATTAGCCTCAGGCTTTGTTCTTTAACAAAGCAATCATCCTTGAAAGTTACATTTTATTTCTCTCTGCCTCATTTTCTGATGAAAATTGTCAACTTATTGGGACTCTGTTTTTCTTTTTCTTTCTGGGATTAGGAGAAACTAAGATAGCTAAGCATCTATTGCTGTCAAAAAAGATACATAAATGTGCTGTTCTTTGAAACATCAGTATTTATTAATAATAGGACAGCACCACTGTACTTTAATACGTCTCTCTTAAATATCATATTGCTGGAGTTTTAAACATCCAACTGAAAAATGATCTTTTAGCTGGTGATTTTAGTATAGAACAGTCATGTCAACTGTGATGTTAAATTGAGATTTGTTTCCTCCATAGTTTTTTTTTCCTTTTTCAGTTTACTTTTGCTTTTTTACTATGTGCTAATGGTTTTTTTCCCATTTCCCCCCTATTTTTAATATGGATTAAGTTTTCTTTCTCATTATTAACCCTCCACTGGTCTGGACATTATGCATTCTATTTCTTTTAAGTCTTTCAGACTTAAATTTTAACATATATTCTCTGATTTATTTTACAAAAGATGAGTCTGGCATTTAGCAAAGTTTGTGAATCAAAGAAGTAGGAATTTATTCTGGTATCAAAAGACACGATCACTCAGGGTTCTGAAATAATGGATTTGTTGTTGTTCTGTAGTCTGATGTTTCATAGTTTCTTGTTAATTATATTCTTACTAATGGTTCAGGGGAATGATCCATCACAGAGATGTGAACACTGGTAAAAATCTACTGTGGGATGATTTAGTCCATGCCTCAGCACTGCAGACTCATTGTTAATGTATCTGTAATTAAAGTAAGGTTGCTGCCAATGACTGAGTTTGATTAAGAAATGAAATAGCAAAATAATACTAATAACACTAAAACATATCTATTGGAATAACATGAATTAAAGACTCATTAGTGAAATAAACTTTTTTTCCAGGTATGGAGAGAGAGAGAGAGACCCCTACAATCGCCATCTCGTGGTGGTTATCACCATCAGTGGCAGTTTTAAAGGAGAGAATGCTAAGGAAGAAAAATAATGAAACAGAAATGTTGTCATTTAAAAAGAAACTATTTGTACTTTGGAAATGGCCTTTAGTTTTAGCTTTCATTGAATTTGACAAAATGAAGTTCCTAGCAGCTAGCAGCTAAAGGAACAGCTGTTGGGAGTGCCATTAGGCTTAAATTTCTGATTAAAACATTGAAATTGTTTTTCTAATCTTATTTGGGTGGAAATGAATTCCCATGAATATGTTAGCAAAGTGGGCTTCCTATTACTATTTCTCCTACCACAC
This sequence comes from Miniopterus natalensis, assembly GCF_054644295.1. Lineage (NCBI taxonomy): Eukaryota > Metazoa > Chordata > Mammalia > Chiroptera > Miniopteridae > Miniopterus > Miniopterus natalensis. The sequence continues at coordinate 21,083,016 of NC_142092.1, read as the reverse complement.
GTAGTATCCAGAAATGTGTTGATGCAAAACAGAATCAAATCAAGTCAATTGGGATGTAGAAATTGGATCAGCCTTCTGGCCTTTTCCCTTCTTGGCTTGCTTTGTGTTATTTACACTGAGATGAATGCACAACTCTTTATGTCCAGCTTTAGTTTGTTGCTCTTTGAAAATGAAAATTGTAATGAGCTTGAATTTCACGTGGTTGTACAATAGTCGAGAGTTGTGAAAAAGGCAGTTTGGCATTCACATCTATTGTATGAGCCCTGGCCAGTGTGGCTCGGTTGGAGCATTGTCCTGTGCACCAAAAGGTGGCGGGTTTGATCCCCCATCAGGTGCCCCCTCCCCCCCTCCCTCCCTCCCCCCCTCCTTCTTCTCTAATCTTAAAAAAATAAATGCATTGTATGTAACAATATTGTATGTAATAATATATTTTCAGTTTATGAGAAACAAATTTATTTGACAAAGAAAGGGAAAGTGACTGCATAGAAAAGTCAGAAGTACTTTTTGGAGCCGAGATCCTGTTTTGCAGCTGCCTCCATGCAGAATCTTTCTTTCCTAGGCTTCTTTTCCCTGTAACCCCCTCAGCTGTCCTACAGAACGCTGCCATTTCAGGGGGAAATTTGTCGAAAACACAGGAGAAGACTTAAATTTTCTTTGCTTGAAAAGAAAGTTCATATTTCTTTGCTTTGCTTATATTTTAAAGAAACTGATGCTTTTTGAGTAACTTTATTTTCGAAATGATGCCAAATTTAGAGAAAATTCTATGGTTAGCATGAAAACCTTCACCAACGTTCACCTATTTGCTCCAATGGTTTTATCATTAGCTCTTTCCCTCTTGTATACCTACATTTTTTTCCTGAACTATTCGAGAGTTAATTGTAGACTAACCCTTAAGTATTTCAGTATATATCTCCTAAAACAATGGCATTTTCTTACTTACTCTTAGTACAGTGATAAAATCAGTACATTTTATACCTGGTCCACAGTCTAATTTTAGTTTAGTCAGTTGTCCCAATAATGACATTTATAGCATTTCCCGTACACTGGGTCCAGAATTCATTTGTATGAATTGTAGTTAGTCTCTTTTCATTTGGAACCATTTCTCATCCTTCCTTGTTCTTTCATGACCTTGGTGATTTTGAGGAGTGCAGGCCAGTAATTCTGCAGCGTATACCTTAGCCTGTTGGCCTGATGTTTCTTCATACTGTAGTCAGGTATTTGTGTTCCTGTTTGTTTATGTACTTACTCTCTATTTGCATTTGTTAAGGACTCCTGGGTTCTTATTCAGTGGGTTATAAACTCTTACAATTTGATGCTCAAACTGTCTCCGAGTTGGCCAGAGGGAGCTCCTTCTAGCTGGCTCCTTAGCCTTTTGACATATCTCCATCATAATTTGAGCATCTCCTTACTTTTCCGCATAACATGATGTTCCAGACTCATTTTTAATTTTCTTTGTTTTAGCCCCCAAGTCAGCCGATCCACCCTGGAACCCTAGTTTCTTTTAGTGAATGGTATTTTGGTCCCGATGCTAGGTGTACTCATTGTTACTAGGATGTCCTAACATTTAGGCCCTCTTGGAGATAAAAAAAAAAAAGAATAAATATATATGTGTGCATACATGTGTACATAACGTGTGTATACATGTCTGTCTGTCCATTCATCCATTAAAAACCACGAGTTCATATCACGGGTACCTGAAGTTTCCGTCCGGTAGCAAGGAGTTCACGCTCACTTCTCCTGTCCGTATTGGCAGCTCCCTTGACCACCCGCGGAGGACCTGGCTTCCATTACTCTCATTATACCTGCTCACTTGCTCAATCAAAAAAACATGAGCACATGTATTTTTAGAATTTCTAACCTGTACCACTGTGAAAAAGAAACCTAATCATTAGATTTCAATATTTGCTTATGATTCTTTTTGTCTTTAGACTGAGGTATGTGGTCAAAGTACTGAATTCAGAAGTTACTTGGGTTCCTTTTTTCCTTTCTTCGATGTGATTGTTGTTTATTTGAAATACAATTGGTTTATGTTTCTCTTGTTTTCCATTGTAAGATCCCTCTCCCTATGCTAGCCTATTTTATTTATTTGAATATGTAAAATATTAATATGGTTTCAGAAATGAAAGATGCACCCAGAAATGTCATGACTCCAATTCATTTCACCCAGTTCCCATCCTAGTTCCTAGTACCTATACGTAACTAGTGCCGTTAGTTTCTGGTTTATCCCTCTTTTATTTCTTTTGCAAAAGTATGTATATACACGCATGTTTTCTTTTCCCATTCTTTCATACACAAAAGGTAAGCTACTGTATGTTTTTGAACTTTGCTCATTTAAGTACAGTATATTCTCAATGTCATTACATATCAGCTCAGAGAAATGTTGTTCTTTACAGCTGCATAGTATCCTTTGTGTGGATATCACATAATTTACTTGGCCAGCTTTCTAAATGTCAGCATTTAGGTTGTTTCCAGTATTTTGCAACCAGAAACAGTGTTGCAGTGGATAACCATGTGTATATATGTTTTCATATTGCTGGAGGTGAATATTTAGGGTAGATTCCTGGAAGTAAGATTGCTGGATCGAAAGGTAAACACATAAGTAATTTTGTAAGATAATTGTCAAATTCCCCTTCATTAGGGCTATACCAGTTTTCATTCCTACCAGCAAGGTGTGAAAGAGCCTTTTTTTTTCACAGCCTCAGTTAATACCCCTTGGAAACTTCTCTTTTTCAGTGTTTTCCTAGCTTGGATGGAGAGAAACAATTATGTCAGTGACAGGACTTTGTCTGATTTATCCTGCTTATTGTGTACCATTTCCTCTTGTTTTCCCAACTTTAACTTTGGTCTGATATAGCTTGGAAAATAAAGCTACAGAATCAGGTTTTATTTCTATCTTATCTACTCAAAACAGTGAACTTCTATAAACATCAGGGGTTCCCTAACTTTAGTGGGCATCAGAACCGCCTGGAGGCCTTGTTCAAGCACAGATTGGTGGATCCCACCCGTAGAGATTATGATTCAGGAGGTCTGGGGAGGGGCTGGGTTATTTGCATTTCTACAATCCCAGGCCATGCGGATGCTGCTGGTTTGGCGACCACACTGAGAACCACTAGTTATGTTAATGGGATGGCTCATGGAGTATCTCTGGGAAGTTGTTAGATCTTATGATTGACACTATATTTGAGTAATTGGATAGGACAGATGTCATCATGTCAGTATTGATGAAGAGACAAGATATCTAACAGACCTTTAAATCTTAGTACTGAAAGGTAGAATAGTCAATCTTTGTCATTCACTTTCTGAATCATTCATTTACTCATTAGATATCTTGGCTTCCAACTACATTTTCTAGGCAGTGCAAGGGCTTTTATTTTATATACTGAGGAACTTTAAGAAAACTTAAATATATTTTCTAAGATCCAGCATTTAAAAAACAAAAGCCCGTGACTTCAGGATCCTTTGAATAACCTTGGCAAGTCTGTGCCTCTTTTTGCACATAATTGACTTACTGTGCTCGAACTGAATTAAAGCCAAAATTTAATTTTACAAACTTAATAATGGACATTATAATTGATAATGACATCTTGGTTGTTTTGAGATGATAACAGGCCTTTGGTTGAAACACCAGTTCTTTAGGGATTTATTTTGCCCCATAACAACTGCATTATCTCAGCAAAGATTGTGCTCATACCTTGACTGAAATGAAACTACACCACTCTGTTAATCCCATGTAAGTCAGTGTAGAATTGATCAGGGTACCTACTAACTAATGTCAGAGCCTAGTATTTCACAAGAAACTTAATAGGAAACTGACCGGTGCACCTTGATATTTTATTTTGACCTCAGTCTACTCTGGCACGTGAAAGTCATTTAAAAATGTTTAAAGTGTAGATATTTAATTTTCTTATTTTGTTGTTGAGGTTATACATACACATTTCTGGTTTGGTGATAGTTAAAATTGAGAGCAGAAAAAGGAAAATTTGAGAAATATTGGTTTCCAAGCAACTGAATGCACAATATCAGATTCATGTACCACTTGCTTAATGTTAAAATGCCTAAATTGTAAATTGATTGAACAGAAACTAAGATAGCCATTATGGTTTGCTGAATTCTAAGCTCCTTGACCTGAGCTCATTATGGTCAGGTTAGTGAATAGGAGAGCAGATTCTCCAAGAAAAGGACCCCAGATACAGTCCCTTGCATGTACATGGATCTTGAAAATTAGTTGGACTTAAATAAGCATAGAGCTGTAGATTTTGCTTTAGTGAATGTGGGACTCCTGACTACAGCCCATCGGGAGGGGAATGAGCTGCAACAGAGCCGTGGACTTGCTTTCTTCACCTTCCCCAATACAGAGGACCTGTGGGGGGATTGCTTTTATAAAAGATGCAAAGAGTTCCTGGCCTGGCGTGGCTCAGCGGTTGAGTGTCGACCTTAGGATCCAGGCAATTGGGGTTCGATTCCCGGTCAGGGCACATGCCGGGTTGTGGGCTAGGCAGCCGATCATCATTGATGATTCTGTTTCTCTCCCTCTCCTTTCCTCTCTCTGAAATCAATAAAAATATATTTTTAAAAAAGATGCAAAGAGTAATAAGCCTTACATTCATCAAACCCAATAATGACTTTCACTTCTAATTCTCCCTATATCTCTCTTTTCATTCTAGAAGCTTTCCCTGCTTGATTTCATCTATGGTCATAGTTTTAATTCTTGTACTTATACAGAAGGCTTTATTCTCTTTCTTGAGAATTCAGACTCGTATATTATAATACGTACTGGGCCTCTTAACTGTTCCATTTTTAAGTGAAACTCCAAATTTCCTACACGGAATTTATCTCTTACCTGCCTTCTCCTCCAGAGAAGACTACTCTGCCTGCTCTGCTGTCCTACCTGGGGGTGATACCTGGGGCTGTAACTTGGCTTTTTTATTTCTCCCTATTACTCTCACATCCAGCCATTTGCTGTGGCCTTCCAGTTCCATCTCGATAGTCCTCTCTGGTAAGTCTACCCTCTCTTCTCTTATGGGGCCTCACTTTGACATTGGCTGGTTTGCTTGTCCCTCGGTGTGGCCCTCTCAAGTCCATGTTCTATACTGCAGGCATGATCTTTTATAAACACAATTCTGACCATGTCTCTCCCCTTTAAATACTTTTAAGATGCATGATCACCAACAGGATAAAACCCAAGCTCCTTGGCTTGACCTAATAGTCCACCATGATCTCTTGTCTCCTTCTTCAGCTTTACGTCTCGCTATTCTCCACACACGCTTTAGAATGCAGCAACTCAGAACTGCTTCTAGTTCCCTGGAAGCACCACGATGTTTCGCGCATCCTCACCTGTATTATGCTGTTATTTCCTATTGACCTTTATGCACCCTTCAGTTCTTTTGCTTTTAAGACTTTGCTCTGGCTCCCATAGGATGTATTAATTTCTCTTCATCATCCACCCACTGCCATCCCAGATTCTGTCTGTGGACCTTTCTCTAAGGTCTCCATAGGGCACCCTGTGTATATCTTTATGATGGAATCTTGTCCACTTTATTATTATTTTTTTCTAATATGTCTTTATTGATTCCAGAGAGAGGAAGACAGAAGGAAAAAGAGAGATGGAAACATCAATGATGAGAGAGCCATTGATCGGCTGCCTCCAGCAATGCCCTGTACTGGGAATTGAGCCCGCAACCTGGGCATGTGCCCTGACCAGGAATCAAACCACAATGTCCTGGACCATAGGTCGATGCTCAAGCCCTGAGCTATGCCAGCCGGGCTCTTATCCACTTTATTGAATTTATCTTTAGCTTCCTTCAGTGGGCAGTCTCTGTCTTATTTGTTTTTGTATCTAACTTGCATAGTATGGTTCTTGAAATCATCATCAATTGATCTATGCATTCACTTATGAAGAGACACAGAATTAATTGCATAATGATACCAGAGAATGCCTTTGCCTTTTCTTTTTAGTGCCGATAAGAGGCAGTGACATATTCTTTGTATTTATCTTGGGTATCTATTATTTCATATCAAAACACCCTGAAGCTTTGTGGCTTAAAACAACATTTTTTGTTAGAAAGTCATGGATTCATAATTAGGCTGGACTCAGCTAGATATTTCTTTTTGGCCTAGTGTGTCTTCATTCATCTGGTGGCTAAACTGGGGCTAGGTGATCTAGCCCCTCACTCACATGTCTGGCAGTTTGTTGTTGACTGTTAGCTCTGTCTGTCTCTCTTTCTCAAGGGAGCTGGCTCAGACTTCTTTACATGGCCATCTCAGGGCTGCAAGAAAGTGAAGGCAGAAGATGCAGGCCCAGAAGTCACATGGCGGCAATTCTGTTACTTTTTTAGGTCAAAGCAAGTCAGCAGACCAGCCTGAATTCAAGGCATGGGGAAATAGTTTGTACTCTTGATGGGACGAGCAGTCATATCAGGGGGATCACTGCGTAAGTTATATAAATGTGTTACTATGCTTACACCTGGGACTAATATGTCAAATGTCAACTGTAATAGAAAATAATACATACATACATACACATTTTTAAAAAGAAAGGAATGTGCATACAGAGATGGGAGGAATTTGTGACTTTTCTTAACCATCAGCATGGTATTTCTCACTGAAACTGCCTTCTACTTTTTGAGTTCTTTTTGCACATTGTTTGTATTACTTCTGTGGTAGTCATCTTACATGCTTTATTTTGTATATGTGACTTCCTTCTTTAGTAAGTCACTTTTTTCTTGCATTTAGGAAGAGTGTAATAAACAGTTGTATTCCTTATAGTGCATGGCAGGTTTTAAATTTTATTATTATTTTTTTGGCTAATCCTCACCTGAGGATATTTTTTTCAATTATTTCTAGAGCGAGTGGAACAGAGGGAAGGTGGGGGGGGGAGGGTGGAAGAGAGAGAGAGAATAAAACATTGATGTGAGAGAGACACATTGATTGATTGCCTCCAAAATGTGACCTGACTGGGGCTGGGGATAAACCCAGTAACCCAGGTATGTGCCCTTGACCAGGAATTGAACCCATGATCCTTCAGTGTGCAGGCTGACTCTCTAACGACAGCCACAATCGCCAGGGTGCATAGCAGATTTGGCAGGTTTTCAGTAAATACTTATGGAGTGAATTATCTTTTTTCAATTAAGAAATATTTCAATTGTACAGAAAAGTAAGATAATATAATAAATAGGTATCTACCTACCACACTGAGCATCTTTTCTGAGATAAAAATAGTGAACTGATAGCTGAAATAGCAGTGCCTGTTCAGTTGCACTGTGAATTATAATAAGCTATTGTTGGCTGACTTGAGCTTTTAACAACCATTTATGACCTTGTTTCAAAGGGAGAATTCTAAATTTCAAGCACTTGGCCTTGAAAATTTAGTTGAGTTATAATTTGAGGACCACTGTTAAAACCAAGGAAATACCCCTGTGTGTGTGTGACTGTTAAAGGCATCTGGGTAATGTTGACACCAAACCCCAAGTTCGGCTGCCTGCCTCAATGAAAAACAAACTTGTGATACAGGTGCTGGTGAAAAGGAAAGTGTTTTATTCAAGTGCTGGCTTCTAGAGAAGATGGGATTCCTGTCCTCAAAAACCCATCTTAACATCTCAATGCAGGCAAAAGTTTTTATAAGGATAGAGAGGGAAGGCAGAACAAAGAGATCAGGGGAGGCGCTATGGACATGCAGGCAGTATCCTTGCTGGTCCTGATATGGATTTTCATGGTCTGCATTCTTGAGTTAGCCATTTGGATTCCTGTGTCTGGGCATTCAGTGTTAGCCAGGGCTTTGAAGGTCAGGCTACTCCTCAAATTCACATAGGAACTGAAACTGCTGATTCTAGTAAGGTATACTTTTAACATGTAAGCTCTAGTTTTGAGAGAACAATATCAGGTTATAGTAACAAGCAGGGTTTAACATCCATCAAGATTAATATGGGTTGGTGTGTTAGTACATTCTTATTTTAGTTCTATAGTCAGACTAATATAAATAGTATAGGGTATTCATTCCCTGTTACAATGTCAGTTTCTATCTGAAAATAATGAGCTAATTGCAGAGTTCTTTAAGTTGTACAGAGGTTATTTTTTTCCTACAACTTCAAAATTCTTTGCTACATGAGAGGGAAGTGTAGATAAAGGTGTTTTAAGGGTGCGGACATGCTCTGTCTGGTACTGTTATTGGTTGTCAGTAACACCCTGCTAAAAATCCTAAGGCTTTTACTTATTGGATTTGCTTCACAGATGACCAGTAAAAATCCTAAAGCTTTTACTTGCATATTGGATTCGTTTCATGGATGGCTTTTTCCAGAGTGCTTAGAAGCTATGTATATAACAACGACAGCTGGAGAGTGTGAGGGACAAAAGGTTGGGTTAGAAGAAGGGAGAAAAATACCTCCGGTTTAGTCTGAGCACACCATTAGTTCATTTTGCTCTGTGTTATATTGGAAAAATATAAATCCCTACTGTTAATCTTAATTCCTGATTTTAGTCTCTGGTATCTCGCTCCTTTCTGTTTTCTTTCTCCCATAACTTTATCATAATTTTACTATAAAAATACTTATGCTTCTAGAAGGGGGGGAATTATTTTTGTCAAAAACTTGAAAAGTATATCACAGACCTCATTATACTTTCTTCCTTAATACATTATTATGCATCTCTAAAAGTGGTATTTACCTACACATTCTTAATACAGTTTTCACAACTCAGTTTGTCTTCTCCCTGGCTGGGTGGCTTAATTGGTTGGAGCACCATCCTGTACACCAAAACATTTCGGATTCCATTCTGGGTCAGCGTACATACCTAGGTTGCGGGTTTGATCCCTGGTTGGGGCATGTACGGGAGGCAACCAATCAATGCTTCTCTCTCACATTGATGTTTCTCTCTCCCCTTTCCTTTCTCTAAAATCAATAAAAACATCCTCAAGGGAGGATTTAAAAAAATGAGACTGATGATACCACCTTCATTGAGTAAATGAGGTTGTGGCTAAGAAGGTCTGACACATAACAGGTGCTTCCCCAAACTTGCTTTCCATCTTTCTCTAGTTTCCTTTGTCCTTTTATTCCCCAATTCTTTTTGGCTTTTCAATATTTCTTCCTCCTCAGTTCTTCCCTGGGTTCTCTCATTGACATTTCTACCCTACTTGTAAAATATATTAACTCCTCTGTCTGGGTTCCTTCCCAAGAGTCTAATGGAAGCCAGTGCAGCACCAGATCTGCTCAGAGGGATCACAGGCCAGTCCCTTAGAGGAAGCATTCAGGGAGGCCCTCCTCCACCCTCCCTCCTCATTTGCTGCCTTCAGTCATTCCTGTGGATTTAGGGATGTCTCCAGGGGTGAGCACGATTGATCTTTTGTCCTTAAAGAACCCACATTTATATTCTGACTTGCTCTCTGTGAAAACTTTAATTTTTCTTTTTCCCTGAAAAGATACAACTCTGCCCATTTGTGCAAACACTGGAATATGTTCATTGTTTCCTCCTTTTTGTTCATCCCCATTGGGATTATTCACTGAATAATCTTGTTTTTTGCATATGTTTGACCTTTTTACACACTACACGGATTGGATAATTTTCCAGTGATGCAGAGCTCTGAAATTGCAACAGTGATATTTCAATATTGATTATTTTTCTGGTGAATGCTTTGAAATAGTATCAATTAGAAGCATTTGGCAGTTTATAACATTCCACCAAGCACTTCTTTTGGAGGCTACAGTGGTTCCCTTAGTGTGTTAAATGTGTTGTTACTTCATAGAACTTACACCAAATCTTTTAGCCACCCATGCTTCTATAAGCTTCTGAGGAATCTAAAAGTGACTGGATCCAATGAGGGGCCGATAGGAAGAAGTCGTTGATGAAAAGTAGCACAAATAATTTTTAGGAAATGTTGTGTTATTCTTAAGCATGCAATTAAAGAGGAAGAGCTAAATAGTAAAAATCTCTTAACATAATTTGTACAGGGTGGAAGCCTGTAGTATAGGAATGGTGAATGACAGACACCCTTGAAACATTACCAGTTATTACTTGTCTTTTTTTGTTTTTTTCTTTGTTTCCATTGTGTTGTCCTCTCCCGACTTCCTTGAAAAATATAAACACATTTCTAAACCTGCTTAAGACTTTCTTGTGGCACATGCATGTGTCACCAGGAAGTCAGCTGAATCTGGATTAAGGAAACATGGTATCAAAGGGGAAATATGTTGCTCCTTTGCAAATTCCATTTGGTTTGGATAAATTCTAGGAGAGAGCATTTTAACTTGAGTCCCAAGCACTTTTTGGCATACTTTCAGTTAGCAAGTTGACAGGACATCTATGCAGTTGTGTAGTTCAAGCTTCAAAACCTTTTGTGTTAATAAAAACAAACAGGAACTCCTAAGAACAGGTTTCTGCTAGAATATAAAAGTTGGAAAGTGTGTTGCCCCTATGCGCACAACAGTAAAAAGCCAAATAATCTACAAAAGCACAACTTTTCTTGAATACGTTAGAGAATTTAAGTGACAGAACAACCAACTAGCCTGAAATCTAAGAAAAGTCTTGCTTCTCTGAGTTGCAGGCACAGATGAAAGACTTAAAGCTGAGGATGAAGCAGACATTGAGGTGAACTCTCTGGCAAACCAGCTCACCTTAAGTACAAGGTTACACGTAAGCCATATGAAGTCTGTAATGTGCAGAGGATAACCATAGCAACAATAAAGTCCAAACCCAGTCTCAATTCCTGACTACAATGAATCAACTCCCCATATTTAAGGATAGCAAAGGAAGAGACGTGTTCATTTCCAGGCATAAATTTATCTCAGTCTCTATAATTCTCTACAAGATGTCTAGCTTTCAGCCAGACATCACTGAGACACACAAAGAAGCCAGGAAAAACAACACATACAAGAAACAAATCAATAGTCAATAGCTCCAGAGTCATATATGACCAGATGCTTGAACTCTTAGAGGATTTTAAATACCTATCATCAATATATTAAAGATCCTAGTGGAAAAAGTGGACAATATGCATGAATAGATGAGGAATTTCAGCAGAGAGGTAGAAATTATAGAAAAAAGTAAGATGAAATCATTAAAAGGGATAAACAGTAACAGAAATAAAAAATGCCTTGGACAGCACATTGATAGAATTGTTATAGCCAAAGAAATAGTCCATGCACTTGAAGATAGGTCAGAAGAAACTTCCTAAACTGAAACATAAAGAGAAAAAGGTTATGTAAAACAAAAGAACTTAGAGCCTCTGAGAGATGTGCAATTAGAGTACCAGAAGGAGAGAGTGAACAAGACAGAAAAAGTACATTTAAAAAAGAAAATAGCAAAGAATTTCCTAAAATCAGTGATAGATACCAAATAACACATCCAAGAAGCTCAATAAATAGCAAACAGTATGAATAAAACACACAGACGCCAGAAACATCATATTTATATTGCCCAAACCAAAGAGAAAAACCTCAAGGTCAGCCAGAGGGAAAAAAGGCACGTTACATACAGAAGAACATAGGTAAGAATCAAAGCAGACTGTCATCAGAATTATGTGAGACAGAGGCGCTAAAAGAATGAACTGTCAATGCATAATTTTATATCCAGCAAAAATATCTTTCAAATTGAAAGAGAAGGAAAGAAAGAAAATCTATCAGTGATCTTATTACTCATTTCCCTGCCAACATTTAAATGAGTATGGAGATAAAGATAAGGGTCTGGTATCAGCCGCACTGGAAGTGAACTGCCTGCTATGGTAAATCAACTGTCTATCTCCAGTCCTGAGTTTGCCCACGACTTTTGAGTTTTGCTTGATCCTAGTTCCACAGTTGAAGTTTTGATGGCTTCTAGGGTAATGTACTTGGTATCTGTATTAGTTAGGGCTCTGTACAGAGAAACAAATATATTGCAATGTGTGTATATGACCCAGAAATCATTATTGTGCTGAATATTTCTTATAATTACATTTATTAAACTAGAGAGAAATATTGACATGAGTCTTAAGGATTTATGAGGAAAGGGTCTTAAAGATTACTTGTTATCTGGGGTTTATACTTTAGAAAGTAGTTTTCATATTAGAGATTATGGCATTTAAATGGGAATAAAGATTCCTGCCTAAAGCCAGTTCTGTTATGTAACAAAATTCACTTAAGAGATGGCTGATGATATGTTTCTATAACTCTATGGTATTTAAAAGATAGGAACAGGGATTGCATTGCCGAGTTCAGCGTGGCAGTAACAGCTTTTTTAATATATGAGGTTAGGCTTCTGCTACCTGTTCGCACCTAAATTCATCTATTCCATTCTCAATCTACTTGGAAAATTCAAATAGCTCTGAACTTGTTTGGAATTTGTTATGCTAATAAGGTGTCTAACTGCGTTTACATTAGGCAGATGGACACCTTTCTAAGGTTATTCAGTTCTGTCCATTGAGCTCAGTTTTATGAGGAGGCTCAGCGACACAACATGGCAGCATTTTTACCTAATTTTACAACCAGTAGAATTGTCTTTGGAAATTGTTTTTCTGTTGTACATAGTATTTGCTATAGCTTGCTTTGGCCAGCAGTTGAAAAACAGTTTAGGATAGAAATTGGGTAAAAGGAGAATATTGGGGTATAAGAGAAGAAGCATATCCTTAACAGGTAAGAGATAAATTATTTATAAGCAGAAGAAAGAGGAAAATAAGATCCAGTGTTAATATATAGCGGAGATCGTGAGTGCCTCTAGTGCCCAGGTGTGACTCCTAATTCCACGCTTCAGCAGGGGAGCCAGCGTGCCTTAGAGAAATGGTGATTCTGGGACTGGGGCAGGAAACATATGAGATGAGCCTGGAGAGTTTTGTGGTGCTAGAAAGTTAAGGAGGTATTCTGATCCATCCACCTGAATGAACAAACACACATATTGATAGGAATATGTCAGAGGGACTGAGGAGTCAACTCAAAAGCTCCCAGTTGCCAAAGATGGAATAATTTGAGCAAAAACATAGTATTGAATCATAACCTGAATTAAATCAATATTCATGAGTCCATACTGATTAAAATTAATTATTGAATAAATTAATAAATAGGGGAGCAGGGACAAATATCTCATGCAGAAGAATTTCAAAAATTTATGCACTCTGCTCTAAAGGAGAGAGAGCATAACTCCTTGCTCCACAAGTGTAGCCGCTCAGAGATTTTCTTCCAAGGACTACTGCGTGGGAAGGATGTGGGCAAAAGGGTAGCTTTACAGTGGAGAGACCTGACACTCTGCCTGAGCCAGCTGATCAAGGTGCACGTCAGCAGTAATGAGTCATGGTGATAGTATGCATCCTTGATATGATATGTTGAAAATGGCACTTCTGTGGTTAACCCACTCATGAGAAAAACATCAGACATTTCAGTAGAGGGCCATCTTACAACGTAACTGACCAGTAATCCTCAAAACTGTCAAGGTCACCAAAGCCAAAGAAAAGTCTGAGAAGCTGCCACTGCCAAGAGGAGCCTGAGGGGACATGAAAATCAAAGTGGTGATGTGTCTTGGGTGGGACTTCGGAGCAGAAAAAAGGCCACTGAGTTATAAAAGGAAGAACACCTGAATAAACTCTGTCCTGTAAGTTAATGATGTAGCAGTATTGGTTCATTAATTGTAGCCAATGCACCGCACCAGTGTATGGTGTTAATAACAGGGGGCATGGATACCTCAAAGCCCAGCGCACATGGGCCTCCTTCAGAGTAGTCTCACCATGGCCTACGAAGCCCCCCGTGACCTGTCCCTTCTCTCTTCAGTTCTGTGCCTAATGATCACTTCCCTCCTGGTGCTGCTTTAGCTCAATGAGCTTGTTGCTTTTCCTTGAACATGTCAACATTGTTGTAATAGACCCTTACACTGGCCATTTCTCTGCCTGGAATTTTTCCCCTGGATCTTCACATGTGCTGTGCATTTTATTCTGGTCTTTTACTCCACATTAGAAAGACCTTTCCTGACCATACCACATAAAATTATATCTCCTGCCGTCTATAACCACAAAACCTGCATTCTTTTTCTTCACGGGCCTCCGTCTTTTCTGAAATGATTTATGTGTTAAACTTTTATACCCACACAGTAGAACTTAGGTCACATGATGTCAGGAATGCTGTTGGTCATGTTTACTTTCCACCTTTAGCAACTAGACCAGCCCTGGGTACCTAGTAGGTCAGCACTGAGTACATACCAGGTGAGTGAAAGAACTCTCAGATTTTGCCTCCTCCCTTCTCATTGGATGCGTACACCGCATTCTCTGTGCCACTCATAACAGTCATTCTGTGCTGTGCAGTATTGTTTCGTGTGTCTGAGACACTGTTTGCCTTCCAGATGGCTACACTCAGCAGTGAGGTATCTGTGATTTATCTCTGTACCCCCATAGTATCAAGCTCCTGTGCCTGACAGGAAATTACTGCTCAATAGCCACTTATGGGATAAAGATTGTGGCCGATTTGCATCTGTTATATAACTGCTTTTAACATAGTCTAGTGGGATGCCTCAGGCACTGCATAAAAAGCTGGGTTCATCTGCTTTGCTGAGGGATTCCTCCAGCCTTACCTCCCTACCATCGTTCTGAACTTCTCCATGCCTCTGCTCCCTTGAATTTCACCTGTTTGACTTTGGTCTTTGTTTGTATGGCATCATACATCCTCTTTAGAATTGGAGATATTACTTTTAATTTTTTTTTTTTTTTTTTTTCTACCAAGGCCCTAGCATAGAAATCCTGTAGGATGCTATCTCAATTTTGCCCAGTAACTGTGGTTATGAGGCACCCAGCTCCTGTGGCCAACTGAAGCCCAGTGCAGATGTTAGGACACTTGTCTGGGGAGGAATTTCAACATTGTGAATGTATAATGTGACTTGTATGGGGTAACCTGCCTAATGGGAGATCGACTCCCTCCCCTCTCCTTTCCCAGTCTTTCACACTTACTAAGAATGACAGGCACAGTGCCAGGTAGATGAATAAAATACAGAGACTTCGGAGAACTTATCATGCAAACAAATGGTCACCCAGGGTCCTGTGTCCAGCTGCTAGAACTTTGCCTGAATGAATGTAGGCATAGTGATTTGCTAGAAGTAAACGGACTTTAGTTTTGTAGGCTCCCAAAACTTGCTCCAAAGTGGTGGCAAAATTACACTTTTAAATAAGCTCTTTCTATGGAGGAAGGGGCATGTTTTTCAGAGCAGAGACTTCTGTAGTGGTTAACAAGCAGAGCCTTAGCATACGAGTTACAGTTGATAATGCATCTGTCCCTGCAGGTGCCACATGCCAGGTTTTCTGCCATTTATATGTGTAACATTTGTATTTTTGTCTTCACTTTACTCTGCTAAGAAGTGACTAGTTCTTTTTTAGATTTTCTGAGGAAATGTGACTAAATGACTAAGATATCAGTGCATTTATCTTTTCTACTTTGGGAGGAATTTCTCTCAGGAGCCTCATTCCAGAGTTCACAGTAACCTTAAACACTGTATTTTTGGTAATCTTAGGACCCAGCAGTTTTAGAGAACAGATCTTTGTGAGATCCTTTGAACTTACATAGTCTCTGTATTTAAAGCCACCCCTGTGTTTTAAGACTCTTTTTTATGACTGTTCAGTGTCAAGATTGGTTCAAAATAGTTTTGCAATTATGAAAAACTGGTTCAGTTGACCATAATAGCATTATGCTTGAGGCAAGCCCTGGAGTCTATTCAGCTGATTCCTCTCCTAGATGATTTCTTTGTTGGAATAATTGCTTATTACCAATTTAGGGCCTGGGTTCTTAATTTCTCATGGTCTCAGATTCTTTATAAAAAGCATGGAGATAGCAAATTTAATCTTTAGAAGACAGAAAATTTTTTCTCTCGGATCTTTAGCAAAGAATCAAACTCCATTTCCTCTGTCACGTTTCTTATTTCTTCTATTCTCATTTAATTAATGACAAAACTACTTTCTTCTGGCCACTTATGCTGAAATATATCTAGAGCTTAAAGAGTCTATTTATAGCCCTCCTTCTTTAAGACAATATTGAAAGCTGTTTGGGTAGGGAAGTCAAAGTAGGTATTTTCTGTTCCCACACCCCCACAGCTTCCTGCCAGGCACCTGAAATATCAGCTTTTGAATTTTATTTTCTAGGATTTATGAATATCCTTATGAAGGGACAAGACTTTAAAGTGCTGGCAGTCATTTGCATTTTAGCATTAGTTGTTCAGATTTATTGTGTGCTCTGAGTGGGCGCTGATGTGGTGAAGCTCTAATGAGGAGGAATACAAAAGAATAGCTTTGGGCTGTGGGATAATGCTTACGGACAAAGGTCTGCTAGGCTGCATCGGTGAGCCTCCTGAGTGTCCTAAGAAGATTCTGTTATTCATTCAGCAGCAATGTTTTGAGCACCTACTGTGTGCCAGATACTGTTCTGGACCCTGAGCATATGCAATGAAGAAAACAAGGTCCATAGGCCTCCTGGAACTTATGCACTAGAGGAGGTGATTTTGAGAAGAAGCTAGTTCCAGGAAAGTGCCTTAAAATTCTTCATAATCTGGCCTAAGATTCATGAGCTGCCCTTCCTTCCCCAGTAGTCTTGCACACACTCCATTGAGTAGAGCTACGGACCGTTATGCTCTTTGCTGGTAGAATCATGTCCGGAGATTCTTCAGTTCTTTATTCCCTGTTCTAATTGTCACTTTATTGACATAGTTTTGACCTTTCCCTTTGAGACCTAAATTGCCCTTTTAATCCCTCCCTAACCGTAAGCCCACTTGAATTTTACCTTGCCAATCAGAAAACTGTACCACCTTTACCAGTAAAAACATTAGAAAGATATGTTTTATTTACCTTTTTAAAAATATTTTGGACAGATCATATAAAATTGGTTATTAATATACTGCTTAGAAAAATGCAAGGACTTAGTACCTGTCTTGCTAACTCTGGGGGAAGGGTGTGGTTAGGCTGTTGCTGAGTCCCTGTATAATTGGTTTTTGTTAGAGTTTACAACATGTTAAGCCTGCTCTTCAGTTTGTTTGCATATGATTCCTGAATGTAACACCAAAAGCATGTAGTTTATTGACTATATGAAACACGATTGGCTTGTTAAAAGTTGACAAGTAAACTGAGCTTCTTTCTCAGTAATTTGCTCTTCTTGCTTTCAGACAAAAATCAGTGGGACTTGCAGGTACAGAAGATTTTACACGAACTAATTGGTATTTTATTAAAAATAAGTTTGTGCTATTCTAGTAACAATAACAGCCAAGATTTCTAAATAGGGAAGATTTTCTCATTCTTTAGACCTTTTCTTGCGCTTTATTCTTTATCTTGTCAGTATTTGACTTTAAAAATTAATGATTTTAAATGTCTTTGACAGTTATTATAAAGTATTAAATATTCCATATAAGCTGCTGGATAGTCTTTGAGGGTATGTCCTGAAGAGTTATTTCAGCCTTCAGAAGAAATAGCCCTTTGAAAAAGCGATCAAAGTTACAAATACAGTCCATTTCTGAGAATTTATTTCTGAGGTATACTTATATGTGAAATAAGTTGTGCAAAGTTCCATTTTTGAAATGGCAAAGTATTTGGAAGAGACGATGTAGGTGCACAGTAATAGCGCTGGGGTGCTGTGCGGGTCCAGGAAGCCGCAGCAGGGCGTCGCGCGCTCTGGCGTGGAGGAAAGCGAGGAGCAGAGCGCGCAGACCACGCAGCTCCCACGCAAGGAGAGGGCGCGGTGACACTGATTTCCCGATTGCTTGTTTTGCCTGAAGAAACCCTGGGAGGGCGTCCAAGAAACTAATAAGTGTGATTGCTTGCAAATATTAGGCGGGGGAACGATGACAGCTGGAGATGGGTAGGAAACATTTTTCGCTGTATATTTTGTACATTCTTTCCCTTTGACATGTACTTTTTTAAAGAGCAGTTTTAGGTTCACAAAAACATTTAGCAGAGAGTGCGGCTAGTTCCCACATACCCTGCGCCCCACACACTCAGAGCCTCTCCCCTGTCAACATCTCCCACCAGAGGGGCACATTTGTTACAATTGATGAGCCTACCTTGACACGTCACCACCACCCAAAGTCCGTAGTTTGTGTTCACTCCTGGTGCTGTACATTCTATGGGTTTAGACAGTGTATAATGACATATATCCATAATTATGATATCATACAGAGTATTTCCACTGCCCTAAAAATCCCCTGTGTATCCATCCCTCCTCCCCCACCCAGCCCCTCACAACCACTGATCTTTTTACTGTCTCTATAGTTCTGTCTTTTCTAGAATGGCATATAGTTGGAAGCACACAGTAGGTAGCCTTTTCTAGTTGGCTTCTGTCACTTAGTAATATGCGTTTAAGTTTCTTCCATGTCTTTTCATGGATTGATAGCTCTATTCTTTTTAGCACTAAATAATATTCCATGGTCTGGATGTACCTACTGAAGGACATCTTGGTTGCTTCCAAGACTGAGAAACTATGGATAAAGCTGCTGTAAGCATTCGAGTGCAGGTCTTCGTGTGGACATGTTATCCACTTCTTTGGGTAAATACCAAGAAGTGCAATTGCTGGATCATATGGTAAGAGTATGGTTAGCATTGTGAGAAACAGCCCAGCTGTCATCTAAAGTGGCTGTCCTATTTTGCATTCTCTGATGCATGACATTCCTGTTGCTCTATACCCTTTCCAGCATTTGGTGGTGTCAATATTTTGGATTTTGGCCATTCTAATAGGTGTGTAGTGTCTCATTGTTGTTTTAATTTCCATTTCCCTGATGACATATAATGTGGAACATCTTTTCATATGCTTATTTGGCACCTGTATATCTTCTTTGGTGAGGCCTTTGGCCCATTTTAGAATTGGATTGTTTGTTTTCTTATTGTTGAATTTTAAGAGTTCCTTGTATATTTTGTATAACAGTCATTTATCACTGTGTATTTTGCAAATATTTCCTCCCTCCCTCCCTCCCTCCCTCCCTCCCTCCCTCCCTCCCTCCCTCCCTCCCTCCCTTCCTTCCTTCCTTCCTTCCTTCCTTCCTTCCTTCCTTCCTTCCTTCCTTCCTTCCTTCCTTCCTTCCTTCGCATATGGGTGTCCAGTTGTCTCATCATCATTTGTTGAAAGGACTGTTTTTCTCCACTTTATTGTCTTTGCCCCTTGGTCACAGTTATTACATGTATGTGGCTCCATTTCTACTTTCTAGGCTTTGCCTTTGCTTCTTTGTGAAATGGGGATAGAGGTAATTGTTCTTACTTTTTTGGCACAATGTGAATGGTATAAATGCTCTTCAAAGAAACAAACACAAATAGTAAGAAAGATTACTTTTTATTGTACAATGTTATACAGGAGCCCTTCCACACAAATATATGAGAACAGCAGAATTGCCAACGGAAAACTTATAATTTAATCACTGGATAGTATTGTTTTGTCAGAATTGAATCAAAGTTGCTGAGAACTTGATGAAACAAGTAAGCAATTAGTGGAATGCAAGGAAAAATCATTGATGGGAGGGGGTCTTATTTGCTGTCAGGATAGGCACTGAACATCAGCATATTTGAAATAATATTAACTACCGGTATCTTGGTAGGAATTTTTGTGGTAATTATTTAATTTCTGTTGATAGAACAGTTTATTATTGTATGTATAATAGAAATTTAGGAAGCTTTTAATGTTCTGAATGAAGTATATGCTAGATTTTATTTTACTACTTTCTTCTATACCTGTTATTTCTCAAGATTTTCATTGGTAATGGGGTCTTCTTGCTAGTTGGAAACTTGCAAGTTATTTAGAAAGGAAAATCCTGGCAAGGAAATTGGAGACAGAAGCCAATCTTGGACTGTACTAAGAGTCTGTTGTTGACTACCCAGTTTTTTATGCTAATAAGAAAACATTAGTTTTTTTTTTTCTCCAGGGGATTTGTTTTATTATAAAAGCAACTATTGTGTTTTTTTATACCATAATCCTGTATTTTCTATATACTAAGCATAAGTCTCTACCAGTTTAATAGTACTGACTATCATTAAGCCTTCAGAATTCAATTTATATTATACAGCATCACTTTTTTTTTTTTCTTTCTGCTAACTGAGGTAGTAGAGCTGAAGCCAGGAGAGGGTAAAGGAACTATTTAAGGGTGTAAATATAATAAGTGTGTGATCAGTAGAAATGAAAATATCTGCCTCTAGATGAAGTGAGAGTATTCTTTCTAGATTTCTGTGTGCCAGTAAAATGGGGTGGTGATTTCCCTAAGGTGCTGCTCTGAGGTATTAAATTAATTGGGTTAAACATCAAGCTTTATACTTACAGAGCCTACTAAAATTTTTGCAAATAGGGGGTTATAGACTGGACTTTTTTTTTTTTTAATAAGGGAATAAATTAGGGGAGGCAGCACTTCAGTGATATCTTTTACAGAAATCATAATGTTGAATTTTAAGAAAATCCCATAAAATTATAAAATGCTATAAAATGAATAAATAATTGGGAAAAAATGGAAAAATAGCCAGAGATTGCTACAGGGCAAAGAGACACTGCGAAGGCTACTGGAGGGAATACAGAGAAAGAAAGTAATTATAAAGTGGAGAGTTAACAAGAAATGTCAGCGTAGTACCTACCCCGGCTGTTTTTTATGGCGTTATTCAGTGGGTGAGAATTCTGGAGTGTCTGGTAGTATCTCTTAGCTCAACATCTTACCAGGGTCCTTTTATTTCCTCAAAATGAAATGCAATCCCTCTGCCTTCTTAGGAGGAAAGCATGTGATAAAGGATGGGAGAGCAATTCGGGGACCCCATGAACTTGTTTCTGCTAGCTGTGCAGTAGATTAGATGCCTGAGGTGTCAGCAAGTATTGGAGATTTTTATTTCGAAAAGGGTAGATACTTTACCTAGCTTCTCTCCTCTGCACCCATGGGGATAATTGGATTATTTTCACTGAGTCAATAAGGTTTTGGTGTCACATAACCTCAGCGAAACAAATGCGATTACTTGGGTCTCAGGATACGCCTGCAGATGGAAACTTTCTGTAACCAGGAGGGATCTGAACTCCCCAGGTGCTGCCTGGAGCCCTCTGACCTTCTCTGTGAAAAGCCCTTTCTGTATTGATGCGCCAGTGGTGGTGGTGGGTCGAATGGCAGTTACATAATCACGGTCTCTTTTTCAATCCGGTTGGCTTTTATGAGGAGAGCTGGGAGTGGATTTCTTCTTGGCAGAAATAAGCAAAGAAAAAGCTCTTCAGATATTTTAAAAACACACACATGGAAGCATGAAAAAGAAAACCTCGATGGCTCTGAAATTGGAGAATGGTATTTTATCTGAAGGAATTGGTAGAGAGTATCAGAGTCCTTGCTTGGATCTGACCTTAGTACGTAATAGAGGCTTTTCTGTGTTGATGTTGCATTTTTAAAAGGCATCTTGACATTGGGAAGAAAAACCCTAGACACTAGACCAGGCCTACGGGTTCTGGTCCCGGCTGTGTTGTGTTGGTCCAGCATTCTGAGACAAGTTGCAGGACTTCTCCCTGCCTTTCCCCTCTCAGTCCTTCAGGGAAGGCCTTCTGCAGTCCCCAGGTCCCTTTCGGTTCTGGAGCTTGTTGTAATTAGAGACAGCCTGAGGTGCAGGGACCACGTTACTGAAATTATGAAGACGCTTTTTTTTTTTTTAACAGAGGACATCTTTTCAAGCTGGCTTTATAACTCAAAGAAGGATATTTTAATTACAAATTACTATCACATTTGTATATTATAATGGTGATTTCACATTTGTGTTTGTGCCCTGAAACTAGTTGACTAAGAATAAAAGAATTTTGTAAACAAAACCAAAGGAAGTATGCTTACTTGTACTGTGGCAGAAAAGTGTCCCTTTACTCTGAGGGATGTGGGCTCTCTGTTTTTCTTTTCTTTTTGGTTCTTACCCCCCCCCCCCCCCACACACACACACATCTTTTATGAAGACGCTAAAAAAAATTTGACCTCCACAGGTCTTTTCACAGTATCTTTGTGACCCTCTTACCCTCCTTCACTTTCTTAACTTGTGCTCATTTTAGAGCAACCTTGATACACTGAACACACAGAAGCCCCTGTGTCTCTCATAAACATAACAGTTGATATTTAAAAAATATGTAAACAAGGGGATGCACTATTAGGGGAATGGACCAAGCTCAGTGTTGGAACTTTGATGCCATCACATGCTGACCGTTCTTCTTCTTTAGGGGTCAGCTGCCCTGAACAGGCTCTAGAGAGGCCACACGGGATGTGGAACCTGGGAGGTGAACACTCAGGGGGGGGCAGATTTACTGCTAACAGCTGTATAGACAGTTTGCTCCCCTCCACCTTCCTAGCTGACTTTACACTTTCAGCTTGGGCTCATCCTCAAATAATGTTCATATAAGCGGTGGAGTGATAGCCAGTCCCAACTCTCATGTTCGTAATGTAACTGGAGGAATTTAAAGCAACTTTTGGTCACCTGGCTTGAACAATTCCCCTATTGGCAACTTCATAAGAAATCCCTAGTGCATTATTTCTTAGTGACTTCATCAAGGACACCCCATCATTGCCTCCCCGATAGCCTTTTAGACTACTGAGCTTGGGACGGACCAAGGAGATTTTAAATATCCCACAATTTTGTAGCCACAGAAACTGGTGGGGGTATAACTCAGGTGTCCTGACTGCATGGCTTGGCCATTCTCCAACATTCTTCTTGACTTCTCACTTGCTCTACTGCCATGATGTTGCTTGAAAGGAAGAAGGAATACCAGGCTGGCCTTGAGTCTCCAGAACTTGGAAATGGGCTGTTAAGAGTTGAAAAGCATATCTACTCTCAGTGTCCTATCTGCATGCTTCTGCTTACTCACCCTTAATCTTGTCCAATAGATGGTCTTGTGGGATTGTATTGTCAGCTTTATATAAAATTGACCAACTGCTTCCTAGAGGGCCCTGGGAGAACTTAAAGGTGAACATTATGTGCTTGAGCAGACTCCTGGATAGGAAGACTTGGAGACCTGGACTCATCTCCAGCTACAGCTACTCACTCTGGGCTTTGCTCTGCACCTTAACCTCTGGGTTTCTGTTGTCCTGTCTAAAACATGCTGCCTTCTGACTCTGACTTTCTTTAAAAAAAAAAATAAAAAAAAATGTTTCTATTGATTTCAGAGAGAAGAAGGGAGAGGGAGAGAGTGATAGGAAACATCAGTGATGAGAGTCATTGATTGGCTGCCTCCTGCATTCCTCCTACTGGGCATTGAGCCCGCAACCCCGGGCATGTGCCCTGACCGGGAATCAAACCATGACCTCCTGGTTCATGGGTTGGTGCTCAACCACTGAGCCATGCTGGCTGGGCCTGATTCTAAATTTCTGACTCATAAAATGATCTAAGGTATATTGTTAATGACAACTACTCTTAACCTCAGCTTTCCAGACCTGCTCTAAGTTCTGGAACATATAAATACATGAGCTTCTCTGTATGCAGTGGCCCCAGGAAAGGAAGATGTAGCTGGTGGGATTTTAGAACTTTGTTTGCACCACACAGAAATGGAATTGGATGGAAAAACAGTCTAATCCCTGTGCTCTATACCCCCTTAACTTTTATGCTGATAGAGAAGCAGAGACCTTGTGGTCATTAACCCTTAAGCTAGAACAGTTGACAGTTTTTATAGGGTATGATGGGGATGTTTATGCGGGGAATTCAGTATCATCGTTTAAGAAACTTTATGACTTACACTTCTAGGAGGAGAGTAAAGAGAAGGCTTTCATGTGCACAGGTGTGTGTGTGTGTGTGTGTGTGTGTGTAAGAGAGAGAGAGATTTATTGTTCCACTTACTGACACATTCATTGGTTGCTTCTTGTATGTTCACTGGCCAGAGGTTGAATGTGCAACCTTGGTGCATCAGGACAACACTCTAACCAACTGAGCTACCCTGCCAGGGCCTAGTATTTTTGTTTTTTAATCCGTGCAAATATGTTCATATTGGAATGATTCTGCATCTCCGACTTTAGATAAAAGAACTAGGACAGAATATCAAGAGGTGAAGTTTCATTTTAAAGTTGATAAGTAATAAATGAGAGAAAGCAATTGGATATAAAAGATTAAACCAGGTGGATAAAATGATACTGGGCAGGTCGTTTAGGAAGCTCTCTGGCTTTGTTTTCACATATGGAGAGGAGTTGGCCTAAATTATTCTTTTAGCTCCTGTTCTGTGTAGGTTACAAGGACAGTGAAAGATGTTTTTGACCTTGAAGGGAAGTTAGATGTTTTGTCATTTTTTTCCTTTTTAGTTTTTATTCTTTTCCTAAAGGTATGTTATATGCAAGTTGTAAATATATGTCTCAGCACAGAATGCCACAGGGGAAAAAAGTGAAATTTTCCCGAAATATTTCCATATATATAACCATGATTGATTCACTGTCAATCATTTGGTGAAGATATTAACTTGTGTGCAACCAGCATGAACTGTTTATAACGTTCAAGGTGAAGGAAACAAGTTTCTCCAAACGAAATAAAAACCAAATGAAATTCATACTTGCCAGATTGACAGGAGTCTCATCATCACCTTCCAAGTATATCCCCTCCTGTCTCCCCACCCCCAGGTTACACAGCCAAGGAGGAGATTCACTGAGATCAGCTTTGGAGCAGGAAGAGCCTCAATATTTATCTGCCTCCTGCTGCCCTGCCCCTTGGCCTTCCTGCCGTGCGGACACCGGCCCGCGGGGCTGTCCAGCAGCTCGTGCCTGTATTACTGTGCTGCCTCTGGAGCTTAAGCTCCCAGCAAAGACTGTGTGGCTCTTTGAAGAAGAGCAGCTCCTCCGGTTCAGTGCCTCATCCATAGAATTTCATGTGCCATTTTTTATTTAGCCAGCAATCTAATGATGAACAGTTAGGTTGTTTTTAGCCTTTGTTATCATTCTGTTATGATGAACACCTTTTTCAATTGTTTCTTTAGACTTAATACCCAAGAGTCATGTTGTTGGATCACAAGATGTACCTATTAAATTTGACCCATATAGCAACTTTGCATTCTAAAATAAATGCACCGATGGAAATTCCCAACAAGACTGTAGGAGCGTGCCCTGCACTGTCACACATGCTGGTGACCCCTGTGAAAGAAGAAACTAGTCTGGCTACTACAGTCGCTGAAGGGGAACATATGGCCATGCACAGGCAAAATTATCTTTAGAGGACTCCAGTTCCTCTGTGTGTGCAGGTTCCATCTGCTATGATTTCTTGTTCTCTTGTGTGTTTTTTAGATAAGTTTGTTTTGAAATGTTTGTGTCAACCCACTTGGATTTTGAAGATGGGCAATTTATCTCACGTTCTCTCAGTGTATTTGAAGAAGTGGCCAGATTTCTCTCAGCCTGCTGACCTTTTATTTTTTCTATATGCATATAATTTATCAAGTAGAATACATTTAAATTCAGGAACTCCAAATTAAACTTTCTTAAAGCAGTGTTCCAGAATCCCACTTGTGTATCGAAAACTTAACAGAACTCTGAAGTTGTTGGAGCCCTCTGCCTTGGCTCCGTTTTTCTGTGGTTTCTTGATGGCTAAGTTGGGTTAGGGTGGCCGGTACTCATTTCTAAGTCTGTCTTTGTTGTTTTCCCAAAGATAACCATCTGTGGTCTACCTTTCATTCTTTAGCCAAATTCACTTGCTTTTTCAAATTTTTCATATTTTCCCCTTCCTTTTTGGAAAATTTTCTATATCCTATGCTTTTGATTAATTCAGAGGGTCTCCTAAATATTACAGTGGCCCATGTTAAAATCTTGTCAGCAATAAAAGACCATATGGTTTCCTACATGTTCTGTAGGCTAAAACAACCCCACTTAGTCTGATATTTTGAATCAAACTCTGAGGACTTAAACCTATGATGTAAAGATGCTAGGCAAGTAGCTTTTAATATTAGAACCATATCAAGCAGAGTGGCAAGTGAACTCCATTCAGAGATGGATGGACCTTTCAGCTATCTCATCGCGCTCATGTGGAGTGTGCCTACCCTTGGCCAGGCATTTCATATTGAGCCTTAGATGGGTAAAATGAACCGTAACCTTCCATTGTTCCATAAGTCCTCCCCTTGAAGTGGGTCCACAGAAGCAGAGGGGGAGGCAGTGAAAGTGGAGTCACCAATCCAGCAAGGAATACTCCCTCTGGGGTCTGAATGAGCACAGTCTATACACAGGAGAATCTTACAGAGCCTTCCTAGAGGAATTGGCCTAGAAAACTCAAAAAAAATTCTTGCTGCATCCCCGCCAGCGTGGCTCAGTGGTTGAGCGTCAACCTAGGATCCAGGAGATTGTGGTTCGATTCCCGGTCAGGGCACATGCCCAGGTCGTGGGCTCGATCCCCAGTCAGGGGCGTGCAGGAGGCAGCCAATCAATGACTCTCTCATCACTGATGTTTCTATCTCTCTCTCCCTCTCCCTTCCTCTCTCTGAAATCAATAAAGACAGATAGATAGATAGATGATATAGATATAGATTAGATATAGATAGATATAAAAGAGAGAATAACCCTCATTTAAAAAAATAGAAAAATGATTTTTGCTGCAGAAAACCTAGAAATGCTGGATAAAATATAACAATTACATGTTTCAGTGGTTGATTTCCTTTCAAAAGTATAGGAAATATCAGTGACCAATAATGAAGAGAAACTGAAGACATGTGCTGTCCTGGGGAAAGTGGTGGGGAGGGAGGGGGATGATAAGGGTGGAGTTCTAGTTTTATCTCTTCTTTGAGCCAGAAGGTTAAAAGGGAGTCACGTTTTTATAAACTCAGCATGCTCAGATAATAATCTTATTAATTGCACATGTACAAGTCCTGACAATGCAAAGTAAAATAGCCAAATGGTGAAAAAAAAATTTCAGGCTTAAAAACAAAATATTACCTAAAGTATGACAGAATTAAGACCAAACTCATGTATATCCTGGGGCTACTGTAACAAATAACCACAAATTAGGTGGCTTAAAACAGCAGGAATTTATTCTCTCGTAGTTCTGGAAGCTAGAAGGCCAATGTTAGGGTGGCAGCGGTGCCAAGCACTGTTTGAAGGCCCTGGGGGAGCATTTGTTCCATGTTTCTTCCAGCTTCTGGTGTTGCTGGCAGCCCTTGGTGCCCCTTTCCTTGTAGACATATCACTCCAATCTGTACCTGTGTCATCACATTTTTCTTATTTGTCTTTTTTTCTCCTCTCTGTAAGGACACCAGCCCTACTGGATTAAAGGCTCACTCTAATCCAGTAAGACTTTATGTTAACTTGATGACATCTGCAATGCTATACCAAGTAAAGGCAGACCAAAAAAAAAAAAAGCAGGGTTTGAACCTACTATTAGACAGTATTAAACTGACGGTAGAAAGCACTAAATTTAGCAAAGAATGGCTTGTTTTCTACAGGAGAATGACTCACAAATGTATAAGGATGAGAGCCCCCAAGGAAAAAAGTTGATTCTGATATGAGCAACTACACAGTACTAGAGCCATTAATATATTTGTATGGTACGAGGTTGTCACCCCACAAAATTCATTCTAATTGAAATGGGGGAAATTTACCTTTATCATGTAGAAATCTGGGGTCACCACTTTAACCAGGTGACCAAACTGAGCAGCAATAATAGTGGGACAGCCTGACATGGTGTGGCTCCTGATGTGATATTACTTGAAGCACACGTCATCTCCTGGAAAGTCTTCGGAAAACTAGTTAACCTCAATCTAAGTAAGGCTTTGCATCTAACAGATTTCAGGAAATAGAGAGAGAAACAAGGTAAGTGACAGCATCAGAAAAAAATTATATGAATCTGTAGTGTAAAACATTGTCCAAAACAATTGACCTGGTCTGTTAAAGAAAAAAAGAAAAAATCAGTGTCATGGAGGAAAAAAAGAAGGGGTGGGAAACACTTCAGAATTAAAAGACATTGCAAAGATGTAACACCAAATGTCACTCATATACCATGATTGTCTTCTGGAAAAATGAATTTAAAAGGCATTTTGAGGACAGTTAAGCAACTCACATATGGATGAGATAGATATTGGATATTAGGAAATTATTATTATTTTTTAAGTGTGGTATTGGTATGTGGTTATTTGTGACAATGTACTTACTGTTAGATGCTTAGTGCAATGTTAAGAGATGAAGTGTCATAAAGTCAATTTTCTTTCACTTGGTGAAGCAAATACACACACACACATACACACACACATATGTGTGTGTAATATGTATACACACAAGTAAAGCAAATATTCAGAATTGTTAATTTTTAAAATTAAGTATGTAAGGCATAAAAGTATATATGATAATATAAGATATATAAATATATAAGGTAAATAACAATATTGGAGGAGAAATCAAGTTGGGCTTATTTTAGATTTGCAATGATGGCTTAATATTTGGGAAACTGCTAATACATTTTACCATATTAGGTTTAAGAAGACATATACAGCTCTCTCCATAAGTGATAAAGGCATCTGGCACAACTCAACATTCATTCATTACAATGATTTTTAAATAGATATAAATAGATTAATGCTTCTTTAATCTGCCTCAGTCCCACAGACCAGCATCATGCCAAAGCATTAAAATATCCCCATTAGAGTCAGGAACAAGACTATCACTTAACATTATTCTGGAGATACTTGTCACCGATACAGTTCAACAAAGAAAAAAATATTATTATAGAAATTGGGAAAAGCAGTAAAATAATTACTATTATCAGATGACATGATTGTATATGTAGAAAATTTTATGGAATCAAATGAAAAAACATGACAAACAAGCACTTTCATTGAACATACAGAAATAGCTTACGTAGACACAAACAACCACCAGTTAGAAGGTATGGTAGAAGACCTCATTTGCAGTAGCATCAATAAAAGGTAAAATGACTAAGAATAAAACTTCTTATTTTAAAAACTAAAAACAAAACAATGGGTTGGAGGTGTGGGGAAAAAAGGTGAAGGGATTAAGTACAAATTGGTTGTTACAGAATAGTTGCAGGGATGTAAAGTACAGCATAGGGAATATAGTCAATAATATTCTAATAATTAGGTGTGGTGCTGGATGGCTGCAAGATTTATTGGAATGATCACGTATAAAGTTATATAATGTCTGGTCACTGGGGTGTACAAAACCAAACCAACACAAAAGTAAAATTCTTCCTAGAAGAAGACATACGAACTAGAAAGGCATACCGTGTTTGTTTTGTTTTTCGGATGAGAAGACTCAGCATCATAAAGGCATCAATTTTACCTAAATTAAACTATAAATGTAATGCGATTCTCATAAAAAATACTCTTAAACAAAATAAGCTTATCATAAATTATATGGAGAAATAATTAGGGAAAATATAAAGAAGGATCGTAGGAAGAACTAGACCTGACATACTAAAACACATTTAAAAATCTTCAGTATTTAGAACAGTGTGCTACTGGTTCATGAAGAAACAGATCAGTGGACTAGAATAATGAACCTATAGACCCAGTGCATATGGGAATTTAATGTAAGGTACAGATGACATTTCAAATCCATGAAGACAGGATGGTTCATTCAGTAAATGTTATTGGGATAAATGGGTAGTCCTCTTGGAAAAAGGTTGGACCAGTTCCTCCTATCTTGTACCAGAACAAATTCCAAATGGAATAAGTTTTTAAATACTTATAAATGAAATCATAAAAGCACTAGAGGAAGCCATGGATGAATTTTAAAAATAATCTTGGTTTGGTAAAAGCCTTTCTAATTATGACTTCAAACCCAAAAGCTATATAAAAAAAGGACACACACACACACACACAAAGAAATCATGGTGTATGGCAAAAAAAAAACCACCATAAGCAAGGTCATAGAAAAATTTAAACAAATGGAAAAGTAAGGAAAAAGCCAGTGAACCCTCATTTGCCAGTCCCCTAACTTCAACCATTAGCCACTCATGGCTAATTTATTTGTTTTGAAGTTTATCTTTCCTATCATAACATGTCATCCAAACATTATCCTTGTGTGCCGAGCCAGTGGCTCAGGTGGTTGGAGTATTGGCCCGTACACCAAAAAGCTGCAGATTGGATTCCCTGTTGGGGCGTGTATGGAGGCAACCAATCCATGTTTCTCTCTCTCTTGCTCTCTCCACCTTTCTCTAAAAATCAATAAAAACGTATCTTCGGGTGAGGATTAAAAATAAATAAATGCGTGTGTGTATAAAACACCTTTCTTTAAAACACATTAAAATACTATTATCTTAACTGAAATATTAATGATTCCTTAATATTCATGATCATTTTTAAGGCATAGGAAAATGAACCCTCTGGTAAATAATATCCACATAAATATATTTTAACAACCACATTATATGACTTTAGAAATGTTAGAAAAATTAATTATAAAGAGAGTGACTATGCTGCAGAAATTCGTATTAAGCTTAGATACTTCCCCCTTGCAGTGTTTGATCCAGATGCCCTGAGTCTATTAATGCTTCGCAGTCAGCTGGTTGTGCTACTCGATTATCCTTTTGTTAATCCTGGCTCTTGCCCTGACCTGAATGAAGCCCGTTGCATTATCCTGTCCTTAGAAATGACATGGGACTGTCATAGACGACAGCCCAGCAGTCTCTTCATACGTTTTCCCAGGTGCATACATCAGATATAGGCAGGAACCTCAAGCTCTTGAAAGAAGACTGAACCCCGATGAAATGTATAAGCACCTCCAGAATTTGCAGCCTTTCACCAGGTGAAAATCAGCTACATTCTATGTGAATGGAAATATTTTAAGGATTTTGTGGTCAGGAAAAAAAACAATGAAAATATTTTTTGTACCAGGTAGACTTGGTGAACCTCTTTTCATGAAGATATTTAAAATGTTTTTGAGACCAACTAATTGTGAGATTGCTTAAGGCCGAATTTTGATGTCATAATAATAAATTTGACTTTTAAAATGAATGTGACTACTTAGAATAACGTACCAGTTTCCTACAATTTTTTTAAGTTAAGAATTTAATGAAAAAGTTTGAGACCTAGAGCTGAAGACCAATCAAAGTAATAGATTTCATATTTTAAGTGAAACTTAGAATTATATCATTTGAGCAGTTATCTCTTTTTTTCCTGTAGTAGCTAAGGGTCTCGCTCAGTAGGGCCTGGGTCCCAGGTCTCCTCGGCGCCAGGCCTGTGCCCTGGCCACGGGATCACACTTTTTTCATACCTTTAAATCAGCTTTCATGGTGTGAAGTCTTCCCTAGGGCATGATAGATGTGAGTGTACTGTTATGCTCCCAGTTTAAACCTTTCTCCTCGATGCTTGTGCTTCTAGCACCTTTTCACGAACTCGGTGTCCTCTGTGTTGCACCAGCCTTTTGGTTCTTCCAGATGCAGCAGGAGCAAAATCCCCAGTTCGCATTATTGTCTGTCTGTCTGTTCTTACCCTGGCAAACTTTCATGGTCATTTATCTGTCATGAAAATGAATGAATGCAGAGCATTTACTCTTTGCTGTGTTAGAGTGTAGGGTGCACACTGTTTATGTATTCATTCTAGTTTTGTGTTGTGTGTGTGTGAACAGGAAGTTTTGTTTATCAAGGAAAATTTGTATCTTATTTTTTTCCTCCCAGCTTCAGATGCCTCAATAAGTGGGCAGCTCAGGTTCCATGAATCTTGCCTAAGACTAATCTCACACCATTAAAATGAATAATGATATATATGGAATCCTGCTTTCCACATAGGAGACCCTTAATTAGGAGCTGGAGAAGGCGGAGAAAGATGCTGTAGGGTTTTGCCTCACAGAATAGAAGGTGTTGAAAGGGAATGCAAACAGTGTGCTTTATCAAGAGAATTGTAGCATCTCAGAGTAAAAAGGGATTTTTAGGCAACATCAGTGTATAACTACTTGATGTACAAAGCACTGCTGACCGACCAGTGGGCAGCCCACCCCTGCTTGACCCGCCCTGAAGACCAGACTTTTATGAGAGCTGCTAGTGACAGAAAGCTCCTCCGCTTTTGAGCCTGGTGACCTCTGCATCCTGACTGCAGAACTGTGCTCCGTTACCTGGGGCAAGAACTCTGATCCTGGATTTCCTTATGGAACCACATTAGGCTGTTGTGAGAACTAAATGGGATAGCAGCACCTATATTCTCATTTCTCAGGACTCTGAAGCTGAGCTGAATACATCTTCTAGGGTCACCTTTAGGGTCTGAGTCTACCTCTTGGGGCTACATAGAAGGACGTTTGTAATCTTGGCAGCTGTTCCCCTGGGACATTTAATTTAAGCGTCAACTGATGTGAAAAATTCTTTACTTTCTGGATGAATCTATACATATGTTTCAGCAGAGGAGAGTTATCACTGACACCAAATATTTACAGCTTTTAAATACTACTCCTAAATCCTTACCTCTAAGATACAAAGCACAGACTCTACGTAAGTCTAATAATCCAAATCCTTCTCAATACAAACAAGCAATAAAATAGCCCCACAGGCATAAACTATCACTCTCACACTCATCACATACAATTACCCTTCACATGCACCCCCACCCCAATACAAGGTGAGGCCTGGAGAGAAATATTTTCACACTTGTCCTCTTGGAAGCAAATGGATTTAATGCATAATGCCTGCATTACAGTTGACCCTTGAACAACACAGGTTTGAACTGCGCAGGTCCACTTGTACGTGGACTTTTTTCAATAAATATCTGTACTGTTTTTGATCCACTGCTGGGAGTCTGCAGATGCAGAGGGCCAACTGTATGCCTCGATCTGTGCCATTTTATATGGGAGACTTGAGCATGGGATATTGGTTCAAACCGGGATCATGGAGCCAATCTTCAGTGGATACTCAGGGACAACTTTAAGATTTTGGAGAGTCAGTTATACTTGGATTTTCGATTCCATGAGAAGTTGGCACCCCTAACCCCCACGGTTTCCAAGGGTCAACTGTATATTGAATAGAACATACAGAGATAATTCAGCAAACCTTTATCTCTGGGCATCTCCATTATGAATGTTCTGTGGGTCAGTGTTGCCCTCAGGGGCCCTGAGATGGGTAGGGGTGGCCTAGATTCTGGACTGTTCCTGTTGTATTGCCTTCTTCCTTCCCCTCTTGGTCATCTTTGCTCTCCCCAGTTGCTGTGCCCACTTCTTGACATTCTTATCACTCCCTCTACTTTTTTTTTCTTTCTGGTTTCTCTACAATTTCACTTGTACTGGAGCTTGATTTTCATACTCAGTGATGCTGAATTTTGCTTCAGCTTCACTGATGATCTCGTTTCATATTTTATTTTGTGAGTGTGACTCTTGGCTCATGTCAGATAGTTCTTTCTACAGAAACTCCACCTTGAGTAATGGAGCAACTCTAGAGTAGAACAGTTCAGTTTGAAAACATTCTAACTTGGGCTTTTAAACGTGTAAAACTGGGGGATGGAACCATCTGATCTTGACTTTATTAGAAAAATTTCAACAAATATGTAGTTAGCAAATATATTTGATTGTATTACATTCTACTTAGAAATCAAATGTTCTTTAACGATGAGCATATGGTCGGGTCCCTCTAGTGGCTTTAACAGATCTTACCCTCCCGGAGCTCAGGTAATGAATGTCCTTTATTGTACTTAGATTTGCCGTGTGAAGGAGATCCACTTCTCAGGTCAGTTTTAAAAGTGCTATTTAAAGGCCATCTGCATGGCCCCATTTAAGAAATTAGGCCATGCAAAGCCAACCTGATTACAAGATTCAGGTTTAAAGAAATTTGAAGTGCATTTGAGGTTCGTGGTTACCATAGATCTTAGATTTTTCTGGAACTAAAAGCCCCTGAAGTTTAGCCTTTTAAAGGGTTATGTAAGAAGAATTCCTCTTCCAGCACCAGCATATTGTCTTTAATTCTGAGTCCTCCGTGACCAGGCTATAATTTTCTCCATATTCAGGAATTGATTCTGTAGCCTTTTCACACTTTTTATCATTTTATTTCCTGCGGTTGTGGTTCTTACTCCTAGCAAAACATTTTATTTGTTTCTAATGTAGGTTAAGTGTTTTGCCCAGAGGTTCTGCTGCTCTCTAGTGCTCCTGATTGTGCAGGTTGAAATGTCTCCCTGGGCTTGCTCACTTAGGGCCCGTGAAGAATGCTTTTGGCCTTGAGGAAGCTTGTTTTCTTTACTTGCATCTTACCTGCAAGAGCGGTCACTCCCTAAAGTTACCTGGCCAGGACCGAAGGCATCACTCCGGTTTAACACAGGCCTATGAATAGAAAGCCCAACAGTGTGCTCTTCGACAATTTTTTTTTTTAATACATCTTCATTGATTTCAGAGAGAGGAAGGGAGAGGGAGAGAGAGATAGAAACATCAGTGATGAGAGAGTCATTGATCGGCTGCCTCCTGCACGCCCCCAACTGGGGATCGAGCCCGCAACCCAGGCATGTGCCCTGACTGGGAATTGAACCGAGATCTCCTGGATCCTAGGTTGACGCTCAACTGCTGAGCCACGCCCAGCCGGGCTCGACAATTTTTTTTTTCCTGCAGCAGTGCAGTCTGGAAAGTAAGAATCTTTTTGGGAAATATGACATTTTCTGTTACCAGGAAAGATTGACGGAGTGAACAAAATCCAGCAGTCATCTAGTATGCACAGTTAGAAACTGTCATTTATTTTAGTTTGAATTCTTACTTCAAGAAAACCATTACCCATAATCTTTCACTAGGTTTAACTGCATGCTGGAGTACTCTTCTAATATTTTATTATTACACAGAGATTATTAATATTTGATTATTACTTTTGGTATGAATATAAAACAGGAGCTTATTAAATCTTGAATCAAGAAGTCATAGCAGATTCCCGGTCCCAGATGTAAGAACGTATTTCTTGTGTGGCATGTTTATAAAAGCAAAGGCCCAGTCCATGCGCAGATGCGTGACACTCCTCAGCAGAGAGTGGCACCCAGATATTCGCCTCTTTCTGGTCCTGTCTGACTTGCAAACACACTCTGTATAATTGGCCTCTTTTCCTCCACTGTGCTTAGCAGGTCCTCCACACTGCATGGTCAGGAACCTAGGACTGAAAATGAACGCTGACATTTTAATGCTTACACGGTACATGTAAGGAAAAGAGGCTTGTTTGTTATGTACATGCCTACATAATCTGTATGTGCATCATACACACACACACGCTTAACCTATATTCTCCCTCCTCTGTTACTTTGCTTCACAGTATGGTGATATTTTTTATTCTTTGGACAGCTGACTGGTGTTCATTCAGTTAACAAATATGTATCAAGTTTCTCCTGTGTATTAGCACTGTGGAAGCATTAGAGAAACAAACAGGAATAAAAATAAGAATCTTATTATCAAGTAGTTTATAGCCCCATGAGGGAGACAGAAAAAGAAACCATTAATAATAGAGTGAGGGGAGTGCTAATAGAGGCACTCTCTGTACGAGGCACTTCGGAACCTTAGAGGAGGGTGTGAGGTCCTTGGGACGGGGAACTTGGGGTAGGATGGAATTGTCTGGGAAGGACCTACTGTGTTGAGAGAGAGAGGAAAGGAGAGGGAGAGGGGAGAAAGAGGAGGGAGGGAGGGAGAACCAGAGAGAGAAAGAGGGAGAGAGAGAGAGGGAGATCGATTTTGTTGTTCCGCTTATTTTTGCATCTATTGGTTGATTCTTGTATGTGCCCTGACCCAGTATCAAACCCACAACCTTGCTGTACCCAGATGACACTCTTAACCAACTTAGCTACCCAGCCGGGACTAGTTTCCTTATGTTTAAAGTATGTTGCTTATAAGCAAATGTTTGTTTTATTCTTCTATCCAATCTGACAATCTGTACCTTTTAATTGGAGGTGTTTTCGAACACTCACATTTAATGTGTTTATTGATATCTTTAGGTTTAAATCTATGGTCTTGCTGTTTGCTTTCTATTTGTTCTGTCTGCTCTTTTCCTCTGTGGTTTGTTTTTCCCCACCCTGCTTTTCTTGGGTTATTTTTATCATTCTAATTTATCTCTTTTGTTTTATTGGCCATAGTTTTGTAATTTTAGTGGCTGCTTTAGATGGAGTACACTGTTCATCTGTAACTAATCACAGTCTACATTCAACTGATATTTACCACATCACATACGCATAAGAACCTCATAGCAGTACACTTTCCTTTCTCCCCCCTTGGCCTTTATGCTATTATTGTTATATGTTTTACTTTCATCCATATTATAAACCCCACAATACATAGTTATTATTTGTGTTTATACAGTCAATTATCTTTTAAGTAAATTTTAATAAGAAAAAAACTCTCATATATTTAACCATGTAGTATTTTCTGTGCTCTTTTTTGGGGGGGTGTATAGATCCAGCTTTCCCTCTGGTATCATTTTTCAATTCCCTGAAAAACTTCCTTTAACATTTCTTCTAGTGCAGCTCTTGTGGTGATGGATTATTTCAGTTGTTGTATGTCTGAAAGCACCTCTAACATGTTGCCTTTGCTTTTGAACAGCTATAGACTGAATTTAGAATTTTGGGTTGACATTGTTTTTCTTTTACTATTTTAAAGTATTGATCCACAATCGTTTTGTTTTGTTTTGTTTATGCTGTCAAACAGAATTTTTATTCCTTTAATCCTCTCTGTGTAGCATGTCTTCTTTCCTCAGAAATGCTTTTAAGATTTTTTTTTCTTTATCACTGGTTTTGAGCAATTTGTTTGTGATTTGCTTTGGTGCAATTTTCTTCATATTTTTGTGTTTAGGGTTTATCGAGCTTCTTGTGTTTATGGCTTTACAGTTTGACTCAAGGTTAGAAAAATTTTTAACCATGCTTCAAAGCATTTTCCTGCTCTCCGCACCAACTGCCCTTCCCTTCCTGCATTCCAGATATCCTTAAATTAGCTCACTTAAAGTTGTCACCCCACTGATGCTCATTTATTTTACTTTTTAGGTACATATTTCTCTGTGTTTGATTTTCGGATAGTTTCTGTTGCTATATTTTAAATTTCAGTAATCTTTTTTTCCTGCAATATTCTGTATTGTTATTGACATCCAGTGTAGTTTTCATCTCAGACACTATAGTTTTCATCTCTAGGAGTTTGATTTCCATCTTTTCTATATAGAGTTGACCTTTGAACAATGTGGGGGGTAGGGGCACTGACCCCCTTTGCAGTTGAAGATCCACATATAACTTTTGACTCCCCAAAATCTTAACTACAGTCATCCCTCAGTATCTACAGGAGATTCATTCCAGGACACACACACCCCGCCCCCCCCAGGATAACAATATCCATGGATGCTCAAGTCCCTTATATAAAATTTTGTAGAACAATGTGTACAGTCAGTCCTCTGCATCCATGGTTGTTTGAATCTTCAGATGTACAACCCAAATTTTCGTATATTTATTGAAAAAAATCTATGTATAAGTGAACCTGCACAGTTCAAACCCATGTTGTTCAAGAGTGAGCTGTATATAGATCTTCTGTGTCTCTACTTAATGTCTTGAACACTTTGGAATACAATTATAGACGATCCTCAACTTACGATGGTTCAACTTAGGGTTTTCCGACTTTTTAATGGTGCAAAAGTGATAAACTCAGTAGGAACCATACTTGGAATTTTGACTTTTCCCTGGATTAGCACTGCACAGTACCATACTCTCTCATGAGGCTGAGCAGGGGAAGTGAGCCACAGCTCTGTCAGCCACGTGATCATGAGAGTTCACAATTGATATTCTACAGTGTACTGTGTTACCAGCTTTTTTATGGATATTGTGTTCTGAATATGTTTAAGGTAGGCTAGGCTAAGCTATATTCAGTAGTTTCGGTGTATTAACTGCATTTTCAATTTATGATATTTTTAACATCTGATGGGTTTATTGGGACATACCCTTATTGTGAGCTGAGAAGCATTATGTATCATTTTTTCAATGGCCTTGTGAACTAATTCTGTCATCTGTGTCAGTTTTGGATTGGATTTAATTGTTTGGTTTTTTTCATTATGAAAACATTGTTTGTTTTTGTTTTGTTAATCCTCACTTGAGGATATTTTTTCCATTGATTTTTAGAGAGAGTGGAAGGAAGGGGGGGGAGAGAGAGAGAGAGAGAGAGAGAGAGAGCGTGCAATGTGACAGAGACACACTGATTGGTTGCCTCCTGCATGCACTCCAACCAGAGCCGGGGATCAAACCTGCAACCCTGTATGTGGCCTTCACTGGGAGTCGAACCCGCAACCATTTTTTCTGTCTGTGGGCTGATGCGCTAACCGCCAAGCGAAATTGTCCAGGGCTGAGTTTTTTTTTCTTCTTTACATGTTTGATAATCTTTGGTTTTGGGATATTATGAATTTTACCTTATTGGATATTTTTATATTCCTATAAAAATTCTTGAACTTAGTTCTGGGATACAGCTAAATTACTTGGAAACAGTTTTATCCTTTTGGGTCCTGCTTTTAAGATTTTCTGGAGAGGGCCAGAGCAATGTTTACTCTGTAGCTAAAGCACCTGACTTTGCACCACTGAGGCCAGGCCTCTCCGAGCTCCCTACTCAGTGCTTGGTCCGTTACTGCTTTCCAGTGTGCCTGGTGGGGATAAGCTGTTCCTAGCCCCATGTGAGTGTCGGGCGCTCTTCCCTCCACCTTGGGTGGCGCTTTCTGCACTCTCGGTTAGTTTCTCCACATGCCTGTGCTAATCAGTCCTCCACTGAGTCAAGGGGACCCTCTGC
Source organism: Miniopterus natalensis (assembly GCF_054644295.1). Taxonomy (NCBI): domain Eukaryota; kingdom Metazoa; phylum Chordata; class Mammalia; order Chiroptera; family Miniopteridae; genus Miniopterus; species Miniopterus natalensis. The sequence continues at coordinate 21,044,499 of NC_142092.1, read as the reverse complement.
GGACCCCACAGCTCTCTCTGCATGCGTGGCTCTCCGCTCTGGCACTCTGCCTTCTAAGTTCTCATTCTGAGACCCTGATCTCTGAGGCTTCAGATGCGTTTTTCCTGTGTGCACAGTGGGCTGGAGAACCTTGCAAAGTTGGGACCGTTGTGGGGCTCATCTCATTTGTTCCCTTCCATCATTTCCTGATGCCCAGTCTTGAAAACTGTCGTTCCTTACACACACATGCACACACACATGCACACGCACATGGATGCATATGTATCACCTGGTTGGTTGGGTGGCTTCAGGCAGGAGGGTGAATCTGTCCTTATTACTCCACCTAACCCTGGAACTGAAGCTGATGGAATGCTCTCGGAACAGTCAGAGCCTCTTAGCTAAATGTTATTCGGAGGCATCCATTGTGGTCCAGTGGGGACTGTGACATAAGGCTGAGTGTCATCCTCTTTCTACCAGTTACCAGCTGTGTACGCTGCCGCAAGGGACAGGTTCATGGAGCCTTCTAGTTGGATGAAACATTATAGATTATGTGGTCGACCCTCCAACTGATGACTAAAACCCTCTCTGCAGTTTTCCCTGTACTTTCTCACATTGGGCAAATTTCCTCAGAATCCATTTCCTATTTTATTTTTATTTTATTTATTTTAAATATATCTTTACTGATTTCAGAGAGAAGAAGGGAGTGGGAGAGAGAGATACAGAAACATCAATATGAGAGAGTCGCCATTGATCAGCTGCCTCCTGCCCGCCCCCAACTGGGGACCGAGCCTGCAACCCGGGCATGTGCCCTGACCGGGAATCGAACCCCGATCGCCTGGATCCCAGGTCAGTGCTCAACCGTTGAGCCACGCCCGGCCGGGCACATTTCCTATTTTAGATGATTCTCATGGTTTGAAACTTTTTTCTTATATAAGCTAAAATCTGTCTTCCACTAACTCCCATCTAAATGTGTCTAGTGAAATCCTGTGAAATTTATCTAATCCCTTTTCCACACAGTCGCCCCGCTCGTATTTGAGGGCTGCTTGCTTCTTTCCTTCCCAAGTCATCTCTCCCGGATAAATATCTCTGGCCTCAGTTGTCTTATCCCTAGAATGCGGTCCTTTTTGAAAGGATTTCTGTATGTGTGGGTGCCTTCTTGAGTGCCGTCTGCAGAAGACAAAATGCTGTCTCCGCCTCCCAGAAACTCACTGGGGAGAGATGTCAAATAATGCAGCAGAGAGAGAAAAATGCCTGTTAATAGGAGTGTGCGGAGTGTGCTGGGCCCTTCACAGGATCTCAGAGGAGATGAAATTAAGGTATCCGAAGTGTAGTTTATACACTAAAAAGGACTGTGAATAAGTGTTTGGCATTATTATTAGCAGTAGACGAAGATCGATCGACAGCTGACCTGTCCCATTATTTTTCCTGAAGCCTGTTATACCTCCGACCTTTTCAGTTTCAGGTTCTGTCTGAAACCTCTGGGTTCCACACAGTGAGTGAGTTTTGATATGTGATGGTGCCCATGGGAGGGTGGAAACATACCAGTAAGTTAATTGTTCCTCTTGCAGATTGTTTGGACTCAGCTCTTATAAAAGACACCTTGAACTTGGTGAACTTTTATGTGCATTCAGGTCTTGTGAGCTGGGGGCTCTGTAAATCCCTACTGATGCCTTTTTGCTTAACACTTTGAAACTCTAGATCGCAATAACAGTACTTCAGCATTTACCGTACGGGGAACCAGAAAACAGATTCCAGAAGAAAGCAGTGCAAAACTCAGGCATCGTGATTTCGTAGCACTAGGTCATGCTATATCCCCATCATGGGTTTTAGGGCTTCTCGTTGGAATTTTTCAAGCATCTCATTGCATTGCCAGCATTGTAATACATGGAATTAAGAGGAAGAACTATATGTAGACATGACATGCTACTGAGGTCAGGCTTTGGGAGAGCATACAATGTGGCAGCATTTCTTACATTGGCGGAGTACGTTAAAAACGCAGATTTTCAGACCCCACCTCCCGATATTCTGATTTAGCCACTCAGTGGGTTTTGGATGGGCAGGGGAGCTGCAGTGTACTTGAAATATGTTTCTGGACAATCCGAGCACAAGTGGGTCCATCCCACTTTGAGAAACATTGTGGGAGGGGGGTCAAGACTGTGATGTGAGGGCAGAAAATCTTGCCCAGTCTCTGACCCTTATTTGTTCTAAGTCTACTTAAAAAAAAAAAATCAGGAATTTATATCATGAGGAGTCAAAAGGTGAATTAGACAGTTTCTGTTCTCAAAGACTCTCTAGTCTAGCCCTAAGATACCTGTATCCCCTGGTTTGGTCAGGGCAGCTAAATGACTTTGGGTAGGTTACTTCTACATTTACTCAATGTAATCTGGATATTACAGTCTATCTGTTCTTCATGGGCATTGGGAAAACTAATTGAAAATCAAGTGTCTTTCCAGTGTCAGAGCAAGTGTTACTTTACCCTGTCTTAGCATTAAATGTGCTGAATGTTATTTACTTTCCAAAGTGGCTAAGTTATCTAAGATTCTAAACTCTAAATCTTAAAGCACTGTAGGTGTGAGTTAACTATTTCTAGACTGTGGGAACTGTTTCCAGGCCTATTTCCAATCACTGTTTTCATGATCTGCTAAATTTAGGGCAAATTAAAAATATGAAAAAAAGAGCAAGCTTACCTGGAATATTAAGGTAAGCTTTTGAGTCACACACGTCTGTCTGAGTGCATTGGAAAGTCTTAATGCCCTGTGCTTATTCATATTTAAAGTATAGTACTATAGGGAGAATCTTTTCTATACTTTTTGTTCCACCTGCATATAATAAACTATAAATCTTATATATTTTTTTTTTTGAAAAGCAGAATTTATTTTGTATTTCTGTTACTTACTTATAAAAACTTCCATATATTTTAATATGTTGAGTGTCCTATTTGTAAAGTTGTAGCTGTCCAAAACAAACCAAGTTATCATGGACAACTAGATGTGAATTTGTAGTTTATCAATAGAAGGAAAGATGTTTTAATTTTTTCTGCTTGGCTCTAAAATTATAATTTTAGCAGCATCTGTTCTTACAAAGAAATTGACTTGGTACCAAGACATGATGCAGCAAAGAGACTAACCTGAAAATGAATTAACTGTATGATCTTCTGTCTCTTTGTAGCAGGGAGGGAACAAAAGAAACAAGAAATTGACTTTCTGGCATTCTTCTGACAGTTTAGGTGAAATGACATATGAGGAAAAGTGAGAAATAAACATAAAAGAACTTTACAAAAGCTCAGTCTTGGGGATTTAAGATGCACAGCTTCTTAAACTGGCAGTTGTTAATTTATGAGCCATGGTGTCGATTTGTACAATGACCTCTTCATAGGTGAGCCACCAAAATGTGACCACTGTACACAATTAATGTTGGTAGAATAATTGCTACATTATCTTCTAGAAGAAACATTTTGATGAGATTGAGTGGCTATGTGTTGTTGAGCAGGGTACAGCTGTGGCAAACGAGATGTGGGGAAGCTTTGTTGGAAGGTTAGACTAGACACAAAACGAGGTCTGTAGAGGTCTGTATCTCAGGTTGGCTACTCCTTTCTGAATCCTCTAGCTCTTCTCTTTCTAGCTAACTTACTTGGGTTCTGCACCTCTGTCAGGCAGCCCGAGATTGGCAGTTTGGTTGCACTGATTATACGACTTTTGATTTGGGCTTTGGCTCCTATATACAGACCCACCCAGCCCCTTATCTGACTTAGGAAATTAGCATTCAAATGGCACACCCAGTGGTTTCCCTGGAACTTGACTATTTCAGGGTTTCTTTTGGGATTACGGAGGTAATATATGTTCATCATGAAAAGTATAAACAAACAAAAGAAGGAAAATTTAAAAAATCTATAATTCTCTCACCAGAAATAGTTTTGATATTTTGAGGACTTAACCTTGTCCTCCAGTAGTATTTTTCTATATGTATATTTTTAAGAGATAGGATCATGCTGTTTTAAGCCTGACTCATTGTCACTTTACAAAATAGAATGAATATCCTCTCCATCATTTTAAATGGTTGCTGTGTGTTCCATTAAATGAAGGTATCATATTTTACTTACCTAGTCTGTTGATTCTTTCTTAGGAAAGTTTCTCTTAAATTTCCTAGTACCATTCTAGCTGAAGTAAAGAAAAAAGTGTATTTTCATTTGTGATCACACATATGTGCACTTATATACATGTTTCTCAGTATGTGTTTGTGGCTTTGACTATTGGAAAATTAGGGCAGTGAAATGGGGGCAGCTCTATAGAGAACCCAGGGGTGATGTCAGTGGTAATGCTCAGGCCTCCTGCCTGCGTGATCCCAGGTAATCTCTTACCAGGGAGATCATGAACTTGAACTTCATAGGCTGAATTAGAGCCAGACAGTGTTCCCTCTGCCTGTCTGCATTGCTAATAAAATAATACCATGATTACAACAATAATATAAAATATGTAACAATCAAATAATATCATTACAATTATAGCCATCATTTGAAGGACTCACTGAGTGCCAGGTACTGTTCGAAGCACCTTCACCCACATTAGCTTAATCTTTGTTATTTAATCTCCATAACCACCTCATGGAGGGCATGTACCCTGAAGCACAGCAATATAAAAAGTATTCTAAATTTCTAAACCATTATTCAGATTTATCCGGGGAACAGGCAAAATAAACTGTTACCTGCCTTCAGAGTCCGCAGTGTGGAAAGTGAGGGTCTCTCGAACGGGGATGGTGAACAGCGCTCCAGAAGTTAGCAGGCCTTTCTGCCTGGATTCATTTCTGATGCATGGATTATTGCTGCAAGGAACCCCTCGAGGGAGAAAAGCTGTAAAGGCAGCAAGCAGAGAAAGCACTGGAATATATAAATACTTCCTTAATGGTTATTTTTAAATGCTGTGCTTAAGATGGGCCAGATTTTCTGACCTTTTTAAAAGGGAAAAAACAAACTTCTTATGAACTGATGGTGTGACTAGGATTCTTAGCCAGTGACACTCTGAGCCCTGGTCATGTAAGATGTAGCCCAAGTGCATGTAGAATATTCCTAATAATAGCCAGGGACTCACTCTTCCCCGGTGTCCATATCCCCTGGGAAGTCCAATCTGCAGCCTGCTTTTAGGTGAGGAATCTGAGGGTGCTGCGAAAGTGAGGCGCCTGCCCAACGTGACATTACTGGGAATGGGGGAGCTGGAACCCAGGAAGTGTGGCTTTTCAGGCTTTCTTTCAGTTAACCTTTGACCTGAGCTGTACCTGCCAAGATAAGGCAATGTGATTACGAAAATCTTGTATTTATTGAGCTGTCTTAGTCTTCACTTTTGAACAAATGACAGTTTCCCCCTGTATTATAGTAACTTATAGACTTTCACAGGCGTGTGGCTGTTACCCTCTCGATGCTGGACAAGAGCTTATTGAATAGAGTTAATATCCAGGATTCAAGAGAAAGCATTGCCTCTATGCCATCATGAACACTCATTTCCTTTTGGAAATGTTTTCTTTGTTTTGCTTCATTTTATATTTGTAATTTAACTATTTTACTTTTGAGTGTACAGTAAAATGTTGGTTTATAAAAATTCCTTCTGTTACCGTATGGCTCATCAGGATGACACACCTCTGGGCCATTTCCCTTCACTGATAGAGCCGCGGCTACCACTTACTTTCATTGTAACTTAGCCATTTTCTTGTCAGTAGTTGATGTCCTATCTGATTATAGGCTTCCAGCAGGAGGTGGTAAATGTAGGTGAGAGATGCGTATCCTGGGCACTGCATATAATTAGCGGGTTCTCTGAGTGAGCTCATTACGTCCCGGTTCTCTCACAGGTGTATTTTATCTAAGTCGCTGGTACCTGATTTGTAAATTTGTTTCAATTGTAAAAGATACACAGTACTCTAAAATAGAAGCACATTTAAAATACACAGAAAAAAGACACACACACACACACACACATCCCCAAACCTTTTCCGAGAGCCAAAGCAAGCTTATTGCAGTGGTATAAATAAATGGTCTCTGTAGATTTAGTTTGCATTATTTCTACACCAAAGTTTTCATAATGCACCTTCAAATTCTCACCTACTATACTTCTTACCTTCTTTTGTACCACTAAGAATCAGTGTTCAGGGAGCCTCCTGTCATTTCTCCTGAATGTAACCCAGGAGCTCATCTACGTATATGCATAACCAGTGGGCACAGGGGATAGTGTGGTGAAGGCCGGGGGGCGGGGCAGGGCTGGGAGGAGGGGGGAAGAGGGAGGAAAACTGGGGGAACATCTGTAATACTGTTAACAATAAAGTAAAAACAAACAACAACAAAGTCATGTGAAATGAAATACTTCTTCACTATATTTCTTCACTATATGGCTGTGCCACACACACCCCAAAAAAGTCTTATATTTTCAGTTAAAAAAAATGAATGAATCAATTCTCTGGTTGCCTTATGTAATTAATCTCACATTACTTTGCCTTCAGGGTCACCCACATGGTACATACTTACAAGCCATGAATAATAATTTACTAACTCCTTTCTGAGAACCAGCAGATGATTCTGTACATCTTTCATACATCAGCGTAAATACAGAATGGCTCGCTGGCAGGTCTGGGTGATAAGTGTATCCCTACAGTCTGTAGAGATGAAAGATCTGGTAACTTCTCATAAACTTTCAAACCATGTACAGGAGAGGTTTTCGCTGTTTAATGAAAAGGCAGGTTTTAGGTGAAGTTTTTTAACAACTGCGAGCTGTACTTTTGTTCATGTTTTCTCTCAGCATGACCTCCCTGAGGCAACCCTCCATTCTTCCTCTGTGTGCCTGAGATTCTTATTGCCTAGAAGGATAAGCAGATATTTCTCAAATATTTTTTTCTGGGTTTTCTCTGTCCCCCAGTCAAAACTTACTTGTCATGTCCTCATTTTTCTTTCAACTCTCTGGCCTCTATTGCTTTTGATGAGAAGTCAGCTATACCACAGTGGAACAGGTTGCTTTTCTTTTATTGATTTCAACAATTTTATTTCTCTTTGGCTTTCAACATTTTGATGAGTCTGGGTGTGAATTTATCCTACGTGGAGTTCATTGAGCTTCTTAGAAATATAGATGAGTGCTCTTCATCAAATTTGGGAAGTTTTCAGCCCTTATTTCTTTGAATATATTTCTGTTCCTTTCTCTCTCCTCTCCTTCGGGTACTTTCCTTAGGTGTGTGTTGGACATTTAATGATATCCCACCTTCCTGAGGCTTTTCTTTTTTCTTTTTTTCTTCCTGTTCTTTGCATTGCATAGTCTGTTCATCTGATATCAGGGTTGCTGATTCTCCCTTCTGCCAGTTCAAATCTACTGCTGAGCCACTCTAGGGAATTCTTTTAGTTACTGGTGTTTAACTCCAGAATTTCCATGTGGTTCTGTTTTGCAATTTTTAAAAAATTTATATTCTGTATTTGATGGGACATTGTCATCACGCCTTTCTCTACTTCTGTAAGCATCATTTCCTTTAGTTCTTTGAGCCTATTTATAATGGCTGCTCTCAAGTCTTTGTTAAATCTAACTTCTGGGCACCTGGGAGTTTCTATTGCCTGTTGTTGTTGTTCCGCTTGTGTGTGGGTCATACTTTTCTGGTTTCTGGTTTTCCTTTCATTTTTTGCATGTCTCATAATTTTTTTGAAAAATGCACATTTTGGGTAAAATACTGTAGCTCTTCTGAATGCTGACACCTTGGACCTCTTATTGGAGAAAGTTTCTTGAAGTTGTTGTTTACTTGGTCGCTTGTTTACCTCTTTAGGGACTTGGCTGGACCAGTTCTGTGAAGTGTATTTTATTATGTATTCTGTGACTCTCTTACTGGGATTTTTTTTCTTGTTTTTATTTTTTGGGCTGGCTTCCTACGGTTTTTCGCTGGGTCAGCATACACCACTTATTGATCAAAGTTTGTGCGTAAGCCACCTTTACCAGTTGGAAGTGTGCAGCTTGTACACTGCTTGCACCCTTTGGTGAATTTACAATCGCCCCCCTCTTTCAGCCAGGAGCTCCTTTCTCGAGTCTTCCTGAAAGGGAGCAGCGCTGCCTGGCACACAGCCTTCTAGACCTTGAGGGTGAATCAGGTTTAATTCTTAAGCCGAATTTCCTGACTTCCTCCTAGGTGAGAGTGGCTTATTGTTTAGCAAGTATTTGGTCAAAGGTTGTGCTTAAGCCCTCTGAGTCAGTGAGGCTTCTGCGTTTTGCTGATGGATCAGCGTAAGACTTGGGGAGTTCTTTCGTGTCCTCCCGGTGTCTGGTCACTCCTGAGTGGGTGCAGCCTAGGGTGTCTTCTCAACCTTCTGCACCCTGGGGGCTGAGTGTGGTCACAGGAGCACTCGTCTCGGATGGTCCATCATCTCACTTCGGTTACTAACGTCTTGAAGCTGCCAACCCCTGTGTAATTTATTGCTTGCCACCAAAATCTCCATTGTTTTTGACAGTGTCCTTGAGCATGATCTTCTCCCTACTCTATACCAAACAAAGTCAGTTTCCTCAGGTGGCATGGTGGGGCTCTGTCATTGGGTTGTGACTTCGTATAGCCTCATGTTCCTTTGCTGTACTGTGAATGCCACTTCATAGGAAGCATGCAGTGCGTGTCTGAATGAGTGAGCGGATGAATGAATGGATGTGTATCACATCCCTGCAGGATGGAGCCACATTGCCTAAAGCAGGGACCAGCTCCTGAACACGTTTTTCTTGGCCTTACCCGTCTCTGCCCCATCCTTCCTGCTCCCTCATTCTGCAGGCTGGGACCACGACCCAGAGAAACTCCTGCCACTTCTGTGTCCTAGGCTCTGCTTTGGGGAACTCCAAACTAAGACAACACATGGGCATGAAAGAACAAAACTGCCATTGGAAAGGCTTAGTGGTACCTCATGGGGGTGGGGGAGGGCAAGGAGCATAAAAGGAACCTGAATTATATTTTTACATTTTATTTATTTAAAAATATCCACAACAGGTAGTGGAAAATGTTAGCTTTTTAAAAGCTGAGTGGTACGTAGAGGGGTGTCCACCTTTCGGAGTTTGAGTGAATGTCCCAGGTTTCTGTGTGAAGCTAGTCTTCCTCTTTGGCTTTTCATTTTTATCCAGGAACCTGTTTCTTGTGGTGCTTAAATGCAGTTCCTTCTTGGCATGTTCATCATCAGTGTGAGTAAAGTAATTCTTCATAAGCGTAAAGGAAAGTGCCTGTGTTTAGCTGGTCGAGGAGAAGGTACATCAGGTCATTAAATTGCAAGAGACTCTCCCTCTGTGTTTTTTGTTCTTCACAGTACAGCATTGTCTTCCAACAGTAGTGTGGTGTCTCAGACCATCTGCTTTACTGAAGACACTCTCCTGAGCTTTCAGTGACAGGTTCAGCATATTCTTAAGTGAGGAAGTATTATGTAAGAGTAGATGGTAATTCACTCAAGAGAAACCACAGTTTGCAGGAAACCATAAAATAATTCATTGGGAAGATTTCTTTTAGGCTCCAGAAAATGAAGTCCCACTGTGGGTTTCCATGTGCTGTGCAGGGAAGGGAATCAAAACCAGAACCAAAGGACAGCAGCAATAGAGAGAATATATTGTGTGCTCTGAGCCTACATAGGGGCAGGATGTTTTCATTAGTGAGTTTGGGACTTGATGCATGTACGTGGGGCTTCTTCCAGAGAGAAGCCGTGTGTTCTCTTGCTCGTGCCAGGTTTGTGACAATCATGATTTTGTGGCCCTGCAAATGAAAGCAAAATGTTGCGTAGCCCTTACCGCAGGAATGAAATCTCTCCTCCTAAGGCAGCATGCTTTTGTGGTGCCAGGCTCTCGTTTGGCTGAGTGGCTTTGCACTGAGTATATCTAGGGTGACATTTAAAAATTATAAACCCTCTCGTGTTTCACCTCCAATGCCCTGTTTTCTCTGTCCACCTTTTGTATTCAAGCTTTGCCACTGGCAGGGGAGTATTTTGTGAGAAAGAAAAAGAGAAAATGCTGTGATGTTCAGGGTAATGAAATCAACTAGAATTGAGTAGCAAAAAGAAGTTAAAGGAAAAGATAGACCAAAGTGGTGCAGAGGCTGGCGAGCAGCTCCTCTGCCTTCTCATCGGCTTATACACTGAGCGAGGCTCCAGGAACTAGAGAGGAGCAGGAGCGAAATCCCTGGCTCTCAGGAACTTTAAGATGTCGGAGAGGTATTCCGATGGATAATGGGGGTACAAAATACAATCTGACACGTGCCGAATGGAGGCAGGCCCAGGAGTGTGGGAGCATGGAGGGGTTTGGCTCTCTTCACAGTTGACCTAGAGAAAATATGATTCAGGAGACATAGAGGCAGAGGAAGGAAGTAACAGGTTTATCATTGGACAGTAAAGCCTCATTGATTTTAATCACTTCTTGCTGTTTACCAAGAACATGTTTAGCATCAGTTCTTAGCAATATAAACAGTTATAGAAAGTAAGTTAAACACTCTAAAGAATTTTTGCTCATTAAAGTATCCCACAGTGCTGCTGATTGATGTCTATTGATTACAGCCAGCCCAAGTAGACCCCTTCCTGGGAAAAAGGAGACTTATTGAGTGTGAGAATTAAGGGTCTCGGGTTTTAGTTCTGTCACCGGCTGTCTAACCATCACGTGTGTTCATCTTGCCCCGTTTCTTCAGTGGTTCCCATCACTGCTCCCATCCCTACTCTCCAGCGACACAGGTACCCATGGGATAGTGTATTCTCATCAAAAATGCAGATTTACTTTTGTAGTAATTCTCTTCTGATGGGTGACCAGATTTCCTTTCTCAAATCTCCACCCAAATTCTTAATTGGAATCCCTCATTTTGCAAAAATTAACACAACCCCAAAAAACAACAAAAATCTACACTGCGTAGGCTCATGAATGTTTTCTCTTTCTTTACACATTTTCTTGCTTACCTTTTGCTAACTCAGTGAACTAATACACCACAGAATTTTGATAACATGAGTTGATTTGATAAGAAAACTTACGAGGTCACTTCTGAAAAATGCTTTCTCAGTATAGTATTGCTTTTTGAAATGTAAATTTTGAATTCATCTTTAACAAGTCACGGGTACCCACAGGTAAATTTTTTCCTCTTAAAGACCCTTATCTAGAATGATATCATATATGTTAATGGACCTCAAATCTTTAGTCAGCCTGGGTTTTAGAAAGTATGTTTCTTCCTTCTACCACAGGTTAGTCCTGATAGAAACATTTGGAAGCCCCCACCTTGTAGTCGCCGTGTCCAGGAATTTCCCTGTGGCCTTGTTGCTCTTCAGCAGCAGGGTGGGGTGGTGGGGCCTGTGGAGTAACGAGTGCAGCTTTGCGCGGGTGGGGTGCTGTACAGCTGACAGAGCCCTCACTCAGTTATCTCACACACCCTTCACACCTTCCCTGAGGTAGCTTTTAATCTGCAACCTCTTAAGGTAGCAAATTTAAGAGAGGTAAAATGATGTGTCCAAGGTGACCCAGCCTAGAAAATAGCACAAAATACCCATCAACTTAAGAATGGATAAACAAGGCCCGCTCTGTCCATACAACGGAATGTCATTCAACTGTAAAAAGGAATGAAGCACTGCCCGCCCGGCCTGGCTCAGCAGCTGAGCATCGACCTAGGATCCGGGAGATCAGGGTTTGAGTCTAAGTCAGGGCACAGGCCCGGGTTGCGGGTTCCATTCCTAGTCAGGGGCGTGCAGGACTCTCTCATCATTGTTGTTTCAGCTCTCTCCCTCTCCCCTCTTCTCTCTGAAATCAATAAAGATATATTAAAAAAAAAAAAAAAATGAAGTACTGACACGTGCTAAACATAGATGAACCTTGAAAATATTTGCTAAGTGAAAGAAGTGAGAAGCAAAAGACTACGTAATTATAGGATTTTGTTTATACTTACTGTTCAAAATAGATAAATCCAGAGAGACAGAAAGGAGATTAGTGGTTGTCAGGGGGTGGAGCATTGGATGGAGTTGGAGGAAGGGACTGGTAATGTGCACAGTTTTTTTGGTAATGAGGAACCTGTTCAAAAATGACATTATGGTTATGATCACACAACTCTGTAAATATACTAAAAATCATTGAATTCTATAATTTAAATGAGTGAACATTGTGGCATGTTAATTATATCTCAATAAAGTTGTTAAAATTGTTCATTCATTCCTCTCTACATCCCAGAGCTTGAGAGCAAGTGACTTCAAAACAGTTGTCACTGGGCCCCCTTCTTAGTACATATTTGGCTTCACTTTTCCCCAGTCATAATACAAGGTACCCCCCTCTTCTTGAAAGTCTCTCTCTTCTAAGTATTCCTTCATCCCTTCCTCTCTTGTCCAACTTGAACACACAAGAGGACAGCCTCTAAGAGTCCCTGTATTCACCACCTACGACTCATGAGCAGCTGCTGACATTAGTATACTAGTAAACCTGTGCAGAATTAAAAAGAGACTATCTTTCCTGTGTCCGTTCCGTATTTTATATTTTGGCATAATTTTGTTAAGAGTTTTGCAAGTCGTCAACTCAGTCAAGCGCAAGTCTCCCACATGGTTGAAAAGCACCGGGCAGAAACTTGAAAGCAAGGGAAGCCATTAGCTCCAGTTTGGAATACGAGAATCATCTTGAGAGCCTGTCCCCAGTTTAATGCACAAGCCTTAGCGTTTAATTCTCTAAGCCTATAGAAAAGCCAAAACTCTGTTGTTCGTCAGATGTTGCGCATATTTGTATGGGGGTGGGAAATAGAACTATTATTACATAGCCGATCGAGGCAGCAGGAAATGGGATGATAAAGGCAGCGGCCTCTTCCCACACCCTGACAGCATCTGGGAGCGAAGGAGGCGTTGGCTCTTCGGTGGTGTGGGATGCAGCGACACTACTCGAATATATGCCTTAGCTGCTGCAGCAGCCTTTCCTGTTACAAATATCCTGCAGGGGCAGAGAGGTCCTAGTGGTTTAATACCAGAGACTGTGGGTAAAAAGCCAAATGAGGAGCTTGTATGTTGGGTGAGGGAGTTCTTTCTTTCTCTGGCTTCAGCATGAGCCTTCGAGGTATGAGTCTCTAGGGAGGAGGGGCGCAGTGCAGGCCGCGGGCCTCACAGCTCGGGGTGGAAGCCGAAGGTGCACTTGACAGAGTGGAGCATCTGTCAGTGCACGGCCTTCTTTGCGGTGATGGGCTGCTTAGAATTCAGGAAATTCTGCTGAGGATTAGAAATGGAATATATATATATATATATATATATATATATATATATATATATATATATACACAATGTGCTGTCACTAAGGTGCTTTTAAAATTTTTGGTTCGGATGAGGGAATTTCTGCAGATATGAGTTATGAAACTTGATATCTCAGACAAGGATATCCAGCTTTCTGAGTTTTATTAGGTTATTCTTTGTTCTTAATTTAATTCCTTTGTCAGTGGGTCAATGGGGTTTTTTTTGTATTAGATGGGTCTTGGATTTTTTCATTGAATGCTAACCGGTTGACCATCTACTTTTCGTGACTATCTCTGAAGTCTCTTCATATTTCTTCCTTATTATTATTTAAGGTAAAATTTTGACTTTGGTTTAGGAAGAGAAGATCATGCTCCTCAGGATTAAGCTTGGCGGCCACATCTGGTGACATAAAATGCTATGTGGAGAGCTGAATCTGTTGATGTGTGAAATACTTGTAGAAAGTCTCTCAATGTCTTCAGATACGCACTGGCTTGCAGTTTGTCCCAGGTGTTTGCTTTCTGGAAGCTGAAGTACCTACCTTGGGGGGAGGGAGGGAGGCCGTCCAAGCATTAATGATGAAAATGGAGCGTATTCTGAGCTGCCTGCCCTGCGGCTGGGACCTAACAACTCTCAGTTACTCTGCTTGTTATGGGTATTTCATTCACTCCCAAATGGTATTTCTATTGCAGAAAGTGAACTGGAGGAAATATTATGCACAAAAATAGTCTGAAGATGTAGTTTCTGTTGTCGGATTCTTAGTATCCTTTGCCTTTGAGCCCATCTAACTGAGCAGCGTCACATGCACAGCAGTGTGCTTGGTCCCAGAGCAGCCGGACTCCTGGAATGATTGCTCTGGTCCCCACCCACCGCCGCCGCCTCTGGACTTGCTTGCACTCACTTGAGAAACGGCTTCCTTGGTTCCTTCCATCCATCTCTTTCTCAATTCGCCCTCTACTTTCTGTGTTTTTTTTCATGGTCTTTTTTTTGTTGGCCTTTTACTTCTGCCTAGACTTTATTTGTGGTTTTCCAGTTTTACAAATCAAATACGTAGTGCTGACTCCACATGCCTCTCTCTTGCCGTGACTTCTCCCTAGAGGTTCAGACTCATATATACATTCATGTCCCTGTGAGACATATTTACTTGAACTTCAAACCCAGTAGTAGCTCTACACATGAGTTCTCGTCATTAGTATTCATCAGTCGGCTAAAGCCTGAAGCCTAGAAGTCATAGAATTCTCTGCTTCACTCCTATATATCAAATCAGTCTCAGGTCATGTTTATTTTATGTCCTGGTTATTTACTGAGTCCATCCTTCCTTTCAGAGTTCATGGTTCAAGCCTTCATCTTCCACCTGGAAGACTGCAGTAATATTCTAACTGGTATCTTTGTCTGTAATCTTGGTTTTTTTAAGTCAGTCTTCAATGTGTAATCAGATGATTTAAGACTTAATTTAGCTATGATATTCCCCATCTTAAACCTGGTAATGGCTCCCCATCAATGCCAAGATACAGTCTTAAGATTTTCTGGTAAGCCACTTTGGAAAATATTTTGGACATTTCTTTAAAACTAAAATATGCACTTACCACAAGACCCATTTCCTACGGTAAGCGATTCCACTTCTAGGTTTCTACCCTTAAGAAATGAAAACAGATCGAAGGGTGGTTGGCTTATGGCAGATCCCTGCCTTCCTGCTTTACTGAGTGTTGCCCTGGGGGTCTGCTCCTCTGCCTTTTATTGACCAGCCGGCCACATGAAATGAATGACTGGGACACTGCTAACTTATGGAAACTGCTGCAGCTGAGAGATCAGGAACATCTGCCAGCAAAGCAGGAGACTCTAAGGGGACGGCCTGGGAGCTCCTCCTTCCTGACAGGTGTGTCTGTACCAGGGACATCGGGCACCAAGAGGTGAGGACACTGAGCTGGCCACGAGGCTGCAGGAGGAACACCCAGTGGAGCTGCGCCCCCCTGACCTCAGCCGCAGGCAGCCCTGCTCCCCAGCCGGGGGAGGCAAGATCTGGACATTGCGTTTCCTCAGCCCTGCAGGTGCTGGGCCCCTGGGTCTGCTGGAAGTTATCAGGGCTGGTGGTGTCCTGTGGGGCTCAGCCACCCATGATGAAGAAAATGAAAGCACCAGCAGAAAGGAGGAGTGCTCCATCTCTTACCCTTGATAGAGCCCTACAAAAAATGGCCCGTTACCCGGGAGAGGCCTTCTGCTAGTGTGGACACATGTGGGTTTCTGTCATCGATCGTGGTGGCCTCTAATAGAAATGCTAAGAAGAAAAGCTTGTTTGGTAATGAAGGAAACTGTGAAGCTTCTCCCTAAATCCAAGCCAGTGGCCATTTCTGGGCCATCCTGCAGTCACATGTCCTCACATGATCATCCAGGAACCAGCCCTTTGATTCAGACACATCAGGACACGCTCTTCCACACACAACTGATGCCCTTGAGAGTTCAAAGAGGCAGCAGCCCTGCCCAGAGCCCAACGCTGATGACCAGCCTGCAGACTCAGCTATCTCAGGAGGATATTTTCAAAGAAACAAAACAAAACTGACTATGGAGCTGGTCGCTTGCATGGAGGGGAGGACCATCTAGAACAACACAAGTCTTTGCAAATGGAATGGCAAAAGCGTATTAATCAGAGTTTAGTCCTGGGGCTCAAGGTGGGCAAAGCAAAACACTAAGAAGATTCTACCCTCAAGATTAAATGTTTGCGTGTCCTCCCCAGGCACTTCCCCATCTGGCTCATCAGTGAGCTCCCAAGACGGTGCTTTTTCTCAGATTGCTGAACATTCTGTGTTTACACCCACTGAAACTTCCTCTCCCTTCGATTACACTTTTCAGGCTCCAAGCAAGCAGGGAGAACTTCCTTCTGACTTTTTCAGTTTCAATCTCATTTCTGGAGTGCCTGGTACCTCCTCTGGGCAGACCAGCAGCTACCTGGCTTATACAAAAAAAAAAAAAAAAAATTAAAAAAATGACACTGTAGAGTGTCATTCACAAATGCATTCTGTAACTTTTCACCCCCAGCACAAGGTTGAGAAATGGTTTGGCCAGTTTGAAAAGCTGGTTCCTCAAAAAGAAAGCAAAGGGATCAGATCAGAGGAAAATAAAATAGCTTCTCTAAAAGAATGCATGGAGCCACCTCCCCATGCTTCTGGGGTTTCAGAAGCCACCTCACTGCAAGAGATACAGAAAGACGTGCCCCTGAGGGCAACGGAAGGAGTTGGAGCTGTGCAGACAGCCCAGTGGTATAGCTCATACCCCAGCCAAGACTCAGAAAAACACGGTAGCTCTCCCTTCAGCCTAGTGGGAGACAGCCTCAAGCTTTGTCACATGAGGGAGGAAAGACTGGCGGGCAGTGCTCTCCTGGCCCTCCGCCTTGTGCCATCCTCACTCAGCTCTTTGATTGTGGATCAGGTGCCCAGCCCAGACTCAGGGCTGCAGTAGTTGGTGATGTTCGGAACACACGTCCAACCAGAGACGTTCCACCACGAGAATCTGATGTCTAGAAGAACAGAAACTGGGCTGCTAATGACATCGAGACAATAATTAATGACATTTTTTGTATAAAATACCTGGGATGGGGAGCATAAAGATAATCATTGCTAATACTTAGGACAATAAAATGATTCTCTTTATTGAGACCTAAGTGTTTGGGAGGCTGTTCCTTATTAGAGCATGGGATTGGCCCTGTCCTGTGATTGTAGGGATACTAACAGAGACAGAAGGCATCTTGGCTGTCAGGCCTTCTTTCCAATCACTGGATTTGGATTTCCTCACCTCCAGAAAGTTTTGCATATATTTGTTCCAAATGATTCGTGGTTTACAGATAGTTTAAGTTTATTTCATGTCCGTGGACATTTCTTCTCTCTCACCTTAAAGGTTACACTGGTACGTCTCCTGGCAACTGGTATGAAGGGATACAGTCAGGAGTGGATATGCATCTTCCTTCATTTTAACTTACAAGAAGTTGGTTAGAACCCATCGGGTCTCTTAAGTCCACTATCAGATGGACCTTTCCCCACAAACTAGCTTATTCCAAATTAGTTTTCTGAGCCACCAGGAAACTTTTGTGTCAAATGTTCTTTCCCTGTTGTCCTAAATGTTGCATTTTTTCAGTTCTAGGGAAAAAAGCGATGTTTTCTGTAAGATATAAGAAGTTTTTTCAGTATTAGCTATTGGTGCTATCTACTCTAGGGTACCTGGCCCTCTTTGCCCTAAGCACTATATAATTAGCTTTTAGAACTCTGGGTCCAAAGAACTCCTTCATGGCACTGGCCATCTAAGTCACAGATGTGAAGGACGTTAACTTGTAGCCAACCACTCCTATAGTTAGACTCCTGAGTGTCCATATGCATCTTTTGTTGTACATACAGGCAACCGGGATTTCCCTTACCCTTAGGGTAATAGTGCTGTCTGAACTGCAAGTTGTGCATGAAGCTCTCCAGCTTGCAGTGCCTTTCTGGAAGAACTTTCTTCTCTGCTTAACAAAATAATAGTTCTAGCCCTTTCTCCCCCATATTGATGAGTAGAAAATCACCCACCCAGTTTGAAGCATAGAAGAAAATAGGTGTTGAGGTTCTTAAATAACCATTTCTATGCTCTTTAGATACTCCAGTAATACCTAATGTGAATAGTTGTCAATATTGCTGTAAAGTATTATATTGCGTGATGTGAAGAACATGTCATTTTATTACACTCTGTTAACCTATAATATATTAGACTGATGCTTTATCTAAAGTGCTTTTGAATTGTGTAATATACCTTGACAAATTTTACTACCATATATTATGTAATAAACCTGTATTTTTGTATTTGAAACAAAAAAAAGAAATGAAAACATATATACACACAGATTTGTATGCAAATATTCATAGAAACATTATGCAGAATGCACCCCAAAGTGGAAGCAATCCAGATGTCCATCAGCTGGTGAATGGTTTAATAAATTGTGGTGTAACATGCCAAGGAATACTACTCAGCTATAAAAAGGAACTGAATTACTGGCATATGTAACAACATGGATGAAGTTCAGACATTTTATGCTGAGTGAAAGAACCCAAATATTTAAAACTACCTGTTGTATGAGTCTACTTATATGACATCTCTAGAGAAGGTAAAATCATAGAAGACGGAAGACGGAAGGGATGGCAGATCAGTGGTTGCCTAAGGGTGGGAGCGAGCACTGACTAAGAATGGGCTCAGGGACACTTCTTAGGGTTATGGAAATGTTCAAAACTATATTTTAGCAATAATTATATAATTATGTGAATTAATTAAAACTAGAAAAAAACAAAACAAAACAAAACACTAAAAAAGCTAAGGTCTTTAGCATGGCATGGAAGGCTCAATGCCATTTGATCTCTCCTTTCTCCCGCAGCCTCTCTTCTCATCATCCCCTGCCATAGGTTCTGATCTCTGGAAGCACTGAAATATGTGTACTTTCCTGCATATACTGTTTTATGTTGCATTTGTTTTATGTCATGTAGTAGCTTCTACCTGAGAAAATTTTTTTCCTATATCCATGTCTATCCTTTTGGCTTACATGTACTGATTTGAGAATCAGACAGGCTCCAAGAAGCTTTTCCCAAACTTGTCTTGTAATCCAAATAGGGTGAAGTTGTCCATCCTAGGATCTGATGGTGGTTTACATATTTTTTAGGTACTTACCCCATTATAGTAAGTCCTTACTTAATGTGGTCAATATATTTTTTGGACTTTAAGCAAAACGATGTTTAACAAATCAGTTTTGCCATAGGCTATTTGATATAAACAAGAGTTAAGTTCCTACAGCATCTCATCAGCATTATAACTAAATGACATTGAACAAAGCGATGTCATTTGAGGACTTGCTGTATATTGAAATGGTTTGTTTATCCATATATCCCACCACCAGATTCTTAGTTTCCAGAGAGAGTGTGCCACGTCTTTCTGTGTATCAAAATCTCTGGTACATAGTAGGCATTCAAGTTGAGTTCTGTTGTATTTATTCTACTTGGTGAATTTAATCTAAAGATGATTTGTCTTTTTTTTTTAGAATGAGATTTGCATAAATATAATCCTAATCTGGGGGAAAAGTACTATGGCATTTTTTTTCAAGAGCTTTGCATGGTATTTTCTCTCTTTCTCCCTTTCCTAATTTATTATCTACCTTTGATGTACTATAAATAGCACTCCACCAGGTAGAAATGGTTCCAATTAGGGTTCTCCTGGGAAACAGGACCAGCAGGATATGAAGGCAGAATTTCTCCCTCAAGGCAACCTCAGGTTTTTTCTTAATTGAATTCAGTTGATTGGATGAGGCCCACAGGCTCTATGAAAGATAATCTCCTTTACTTACAGCCGACTGATTGTGATGGTCGACTACATTTACAGAATATCTTCACAATACTCCCTCGATTAGTGTTTGATTGAACAACTGGATATTCTGGCCTAGCCAAACTGATACATCAAATTAACGATCACCAAAACAGACACCGAATTTTTAATTGCAAATGATTTTAGCATTCTCCCAGTTACCTCACCACACCACACCCTTGCCCCATTTTGTGGATTAAGAAGCAGAGGTCAAAAGTTTGTGGTTTCAGTTCACAAAACAGAAAAGGATTTGCCAGCAGTTTATCCTAACAAATGAATGCCCAGGGCTACTTCCTCTTTGTCTTATCCACTAAGTCATCAGGCTTTAGGTTCTAGGCCATTCATTAACCAGGACTGAAATCTCAAATGAATTACTGATTCCATCTTTTCTCTTTGAAAGTTCTGTTTTTTCTCTCAAGGGAATTTATGACTGAGCTTTAAATAGAATTAAAAAAAATACTGCTTGACATAATTCTAGCCCCAAGTCTCAGGATCTGTTTTTAGCAGACACTGTCTTTTTATATCTTGTTCAATTTCAGTGGCTTATTGCAGTGGACAATGAAAATGTATAAAATTTTTCCTATTGCCAGGGATAGGAAACTTTATGGAAATATCCTCCCCTTCTGTTGAACCCCTGTTCCTAAATTACCCCTTATCTGATGAGGAGCTAGATCATTTGGGGGGGGTCAAAAAATAGAGAAATGCTAATTTTTTAATTCTGCACATTTTTTATACTTATTTTTTTTCTAGAAGACAAAAATAGAATAAATTGCAAATGAAACTATAGGTGAGAGTATAAACTCTCCAGGGAGGGACTGAAACTCTGCATGGTAGTTCCATAATAAACCCTACCAACTCTCTTTAAGGGGGTGGTGTAGGTAGCTACATAGTCTTTGGGAAATTCTCACCTTGGGTTTTACTTTTAACCCCAGTGAACCTTACCAGAAACAATTAGAACATCATGTAAATCAGTTACTGCATTTTCTGTATAGTAGTTGACCAGAAGCAAGATAGGCTGCAAGCTGGAAAAGTGCTCACTCAAAATTGTTGTAAGGTTTTTAGCTCGAGATAGTCAAAGAAAATCAGTCTTAATCCTATTGAATTCTTTTCATATTATGTAAGAGGAACCTTTCAACTTTTCTTCAATATACAAATTCTACTTGAAAATAAAAAATGGTCAGAGCTTCTCTAGATAGAGAAAAATGCCTTTAGTCATTTTCTAAGAAAATCTGGTTTCTGGATGGGAAAAAAATATATGTATTTTTGAAACTCACTTTGAAAACATCATGGCATTTAAGCATTCCAGTTTAATGACAGCTGAGAAAAACTAGTGTGAAACTTACATCCCATGAAGTGAATTCACCCTGCCTTTCATACGTGGTAATATCACCATCTGGAAGAGCAAGATATACTTGTATTTAGCCAAATACCAAGAAAATGCTGCTGTAATTTTGACTCTCCTGTTTCCTTCTGAATATTTGATGTCATCAAGTATTTTCATTATAAATTTCATTTTTTTAGTATCTGACTGGTGAGTAATGATTAAAGAACCTTCATGAAGAGTCAGAGTATGTCCCACAGGAGTAGTTATTATAACTTCTTTCTGAAGAGCTTGTGCATTAAATAATGTTCTTTAATTCAGTTAAGTTACACTTAGAATTTTTTTTTTTTACCAAATGTAAGAAACCAACTTAAAATTCGACCTTTCATGTGAGTTAGACCACTTGTTAAGATATAATAAATCCGTATTTTAGTATTGATTTTTGATAGTTTATGAAGTGCTCTTTAATTCTCAAAAATCCAGTTAGATTATGTTGGTTTTCATTTCTTAGGTGAAGAAATTGAGGCACTGTTAATAGGTTATGCATTTTCTCTTTACACACCTATTTGGTGTCATTGTCAGGCTAGAATTCAGTTCTCTTGACTTTAAATCCAATTAAAACACCAAAACAAACCTTTACCTCCTCGGGTATTTCTCATCGACTTGTCAGTGAGGTTTCATTATACATGAATATAATTTTGTGGCTTGTTCCATGGTTCAGATAGGCAGGATAATATATGAGTTCTCCTTTCTGCTCTTAACAGACTAGCTCTGCTTAACGTATGGAATATTAATTAAAGTAATTCTATTTTAATATGAGTAAACACATAGTATTGTACTTAATAAAATTATTTTTGATGATTTTTAAAAAGCACTTTGGAAAAGTATTTGCTTTCCATCATATGTGTGTGAGTATAAATACACACACAAACATGTTTGCCCATGTGTGTTTACATACACACATGAGCATTTTCACATAAAACAAAATACATACATATTTAGAACCACGATTAATGAGAAGAATGATTATCATTACTCTTAATTGTAATTGTACTAAAAGTAATTTGGTGAATGATTGTAAATGGTTACAGTTAAGAGAGAATTTTCTTTAACTTTGGCTATAAATAAAATATCAGACATCATAGTTTATTGAATTTTTATTTTTTTACTTTTGCCTGTTGTTGATATAGAAAATGATATTACACTTTAGAGGGGAGAGTAAACTCCCAGGAGACACAGAACCAGTGCTAACTCATAGTGAAGGGTCTTCCTTTAATTCGTGAGCAATTTTTGGTCTTAGAATAATTCACGGAGATAATTTTTTTTCCAGCTGAATTAAGTGTCTGCCCTGCAAGCACTGTGTTCGGTAATGCGCTCTTGGAAGTTTTCAAACAAAGAAGCATGTGCTATGATTGCCTCCTTTAGCTAACGTATTGTAATTCAGATGGACAGAGGTCCTGGGCAGCTTTCCTCAGGGGGCAAGTTCCAGTTAGTCCCCAAGATGATGTGTTTCCTTAAGAGTGCAGAGGGAGTCTGATAACCTCCAGCGAGAGCGGTGTTCGTTCAAGTGATGGAAAAGCCAAAATCTGAGAGCATTTTAGATAACTGGTAGGATTTGAAAAAAAAAAGGAAAGTAGGTCCAGGTCCAAGAGGGAATAAACACATTTGGTGGATGGTGAGGAAACCTGGTTGTGTAAAGAAATGAAGCTGAACAAAGTCAGGGAAGCTAGGAGGTCAAGAACTTCGCACGTGTGTGGGGTCTGAATGAATTTGGTCTCAAGTTGGTTGAGTTTTACTGATGATGTGATTTTCAGGGAGACCTTTATGAAAGGCTGTTGAAGAAATGGTCATGGGCCCTTCAGTGTTTAATGAATGAAAGGCAGCGCAGAGAAGAGTCGGAGCTGCGCCTGGGTGGAGCGCCACTTGCCTGGAGGCGCGGGTTCCCGAGGGCCTGAGGGGCGAAGCCTGCAGCAGCCTTTGAGCTCAGAAGGGCGGTCAGTGATTTAGGCCGTCGCCTGCTGCTGGTTCCCTTTGACATCTTTCTCGTTTGGAATATAGAGAAAAGTAGCATGAGACAACACTACTGCAGACTCAGAATTAAGACTTAATTTAAACCATGAGTTTATTGAATTATGTGCTTTTTTTGAAAAGTGGGGCCTTTTGAAAGACTGTCCTAGAGGGAAATGATCAGCTTCACTTTATGCCTCCTCTCAGTCATCTTAACATTAATATTTACAAAAGTACATTGCAGTTAGTTCAGTTCTCCAGATCTTTCCCGAGTACCTGTTGTGAGGAATACAATGGAGAGGAAGAGAGAGGAAGGTGAGATTTGGGGTCTGGGTGGAATGCAGAGTCCATGAGCGTGCAAGAGAAGATGAGACTGGAAGCGTGAGCTCTCGGGGGTCTGCTAAGTGGGTAAAATGATGGAATTTGAATAGAGGAATTTTTTAAGATGGTACAGGGGGCATATTAGTTCATTTGTACTTTTTAAATTCAAATAACTTGCTGATTTTCATTGAAATAGGGGGCCAGTTTCTCAAACGGCAAGCATATTAGCCAAAGTATACTGAACAGCAACAGAAAATATTCAGCGCTGTGAAACCTTGGTTTCAGGAATCACCTCATTGGAAAATAGGGCAAAACTATTAAATAAACGGCCCTGGGTAGGGAAAACAAAACTCATTTTTGGCCACAGGGCTCAGGGAGCCGGCATTCCTTACCTTGATTCCTATACATAGACGTTTCAGTAATGTTATTTGAAGAACAGGAGGAGAAAAATCTTTGGTGTACTCTTAAGGAAAGAGTCAGTTGTTATTTAGCCCGTTGTTCAGTTCAGCGCCTTGATACATTCAGATCCTTTGTGACTTGGAAAAAACAAAAGACCAGAGAACAGTATAGATGTCATGTTGAATATTTTTATTTTCCCAACATCTAATTAGATAAGAAATACACACACACACACAGAGTACTTAAATCAAATAGTTAAAGCCAGTGGACTGATGAATTGGACTCAGTGTGAGTTACCAGGACTAGTTCTAAATTATTAATGAACGAAATAATCCCACTTGGTATCCTGCTTGATACAGTGAGCCAGCAACTGTGATTCTAACCTGGTGATGAATGAAAAAAAGCGGGGAAGTTAACATCACTTTCAGTTGAGCAATATGGGATTGAAATTGTGATATAAGCCCTTGTGTTTTTTCTGAGGGTCATATTTTATTTCCCAGATATGGGCAAAATGTGATGAACCCAACATTAACAGGATTCTTTAATGTTACTACAAATGAAGACATTTCTCAGCTATGTGTTTTTTGTGACAACTTTGCAAATAAAAATCAAACCTCATTAATAAGTTACGGGAAGTGTCTATCTATAATGATCCATAGAGGGTCATTAAAATGCAACCTTGGACTATAGTGAGTCCCCTGACATTGGAGCCAGTCAGGTAGATCTGAGAGACAGTTAATTTGGGGTTGTGTAACATATATTTCTTTATCGTGTAGGAGTTTGGCTAGATTAGTTTCCCAGCCCAAATTTAACTTAGAAACACACATACTTCAAGAATAAAGACAGATAATAGTGTGGGGAAGGCCTGGGGGAGGGGATGCAGGGTGGAGGGGATCAATGGGGGAAAAGGGGGGGGACATCTGGAATACTTTCAACAATAAAGATTTTAAAAAAGATCAGAGCAGAAATAAATGACATAGAGACCAAAAAACAACACACAAAAAGATCAATAAATCCAAAAACTGGTTCTTTGAAATGATAAACAGGATTGATGAACCTTTAGCCAGATTCATTTAAAAAAGAAGAATAAAGCACAAGATGAGTAGCAGTTCGAGCTCTAAATAGTCATCACTGAGCAAAGCAAAAGGAAGGGAACCAGTGTAAAAAATCGTAGTAAAAATTTGGTGATAGGGAAAATTTGATGATTTCTAAGGCTCCTTTGATTCCTGATTTTTTGTAACTAAAACTTGAGTATGCAGATCAGGTCACTGGCACATGAACTCCCACTCGGAGGTTTGAAACTGAATTGTGGCCTCCTCAACCCCAATTCTGGTTAGATAAACATCTTTAAGAAAGCAAGCAAGGAAGCTGACTGCTGGGCCAGGTCACAGTTGGTGCCAGCTTTAGATTAGGGGGTAGTGATGCTAGATGAAGCCTGGATCTGTGTGCATACGGTTGAAATAGTTAATAGTCAACACCACACAGGACACAGGTTAAGTGAGAGAGTGATGTGAAGGACCAAGGGTTAGCGTGCTTAATCTACCTCTGGCCATCTGAATCTACCTCTGGGCACCTTAACCTAAGGAAACCTCCGGCAGGGGAGGCCAGCACCATGGACAGCTCCCCAGAGTGTTGCTGTAGCTCCAAAGCCCAGGGTTTAGCTTGGGAAAACTGTGTTCAGGTCCTGGGTCCACCCTCTTCCTAGATAAAGGTCTGTACCATGGACAGACAATTTCATTTATG
Organism: Miniopterus natalensis; assembly: GCF_054644295.1. Classification (NCBI taxonomy): domain Eukaryota; kingdom Metazoa; phylum Chordata; class Mammalia; order Chiroptera; family Miniopteridae; genus Miniopterus; species Miniopterus natalensis. The sequence goes on along the minus strand of NC_142092.1, from coordinate 21,019,180 downwards.
CAATTCTCAGTTTAATTATCTGAAACATAGTAATAATACCTATTTTTCATAGTTCTTGTGGTACATAGATAATAAATTGTAAGTGAAATTCTGTGTCAGCTATACAATCTAAAGGTGTTAATATTATATTAATCTTTCACTTTTAATCTCTTATCTGTAAATACCTAAGATTGCATTATGTTAATGAAAATTACTAAATTCTCCTCAAGGTATGAAATATGAATTAAATAAATGGTTGAAGGAGACCAAGTATAAGCAGATATACGCTTGATCGGTGAGAGGAGGACACTAGGATATACTTCATATCTTGTAGGTTCAGGCACAGGTTCTTATATTTATTATGCAACTTAATTTTCATAACAACTCTGTGTACGTAGCAAAAAGTAGGAGAACCAGTCCATGGCATGGCATTCCATCACAGCGTATTCTTTCCAATCCTGCTGCTAGGATGAAATGAATTGTATCTTGTGTATAGGGCCAAAGTAGTGCTGGAATTCAGATTCTTGGTTTCTCCAAGAGTGATCTCTTCTAAAGATTTTCCTGGTGCCAGAAAGCAGGAGTTAAAGACAGAGAGAGAGTAGGGAATACACCTCAGCCCCAAACAAGGGGGATATCAGAATTTCCATGGCCAGGACACAGAGCCAGTATCCAGGGGCCTTTTAGAAGGAGGTGAACCAGGCTCGCTGGAATACACGGGTGGTTACTGAGGATGCTACAGGTCTGGTCATGGTGGGAATCCTTGCAGACACCCTCAACCCAGTGGCTATTAAAGGAAATGAAAAATCATACTTCCATATCTGTGCGTGGTAACTCTAGTCCAGTAATGTCTTATTGAAAAATGCCTAAATACCTTTACAATTAGAGTATTGTAAGAGGAATGGAATGCTTGTATCATTAGCACTTGATATTCCTGTCTTTGATGAAACCAAAGTATTTTTCTTGTGATCCTTCATAAATTTTATTAGACTTAATTTGAATATTTCAGAATAGACTTGGGCATTATATTTTTTTATGCACATGAAATCTACATTTGAAAAATGACCGTTTGATGGGTAAATTGATGACTATAAAATGTATGATAATGGGAATTCATAGAGGAGTACAGAAATACCCTCAACATCTTTCCATGTAGTTTATCTTATGTAACAAGAATATAGGCAGCTACAGGGTGCTTTATAAAACTACTATTCGAGTCCTTTTACCTGAAGATCAGCTCAGCTGATATTTTTTCCTTTCCAGTTTGATAAATGTTTGTGATTATCTGTTCAATAACTTTTGAGGAACAGGTTGAAGAAGTAGCAATTTTCTACCCAGGTAGCATTTTAGTTCCATTATCAGAGGGAGGTGATTATTGTTTGGTGCTGTTGTCCCTCAGAACTTTCAAAAGGAAAATGTTAGTGATTAGGTGGTTATATTGTGATTTATATAATAGAAAGAGCAGTGGGGTTGAAATCAGAAGATACAAGCATATTTGAATTCTTTCTTTCAAGTCTTACCAGGTAAATTATTTAAACCCTCTGAGCCACAGTGAAAATGGGACTGCCTGCCTTTGTCACAGAATGGGCGTGAGATTACACGAGATGATGCTTATGAAAGTGCTTAAGACTTGTAATGTATTTTTAAAAGAAACTCTATAATAATTATTCTTTTTGGTTATTTTCCACAGAAAGTAAGTGAGAAGGTTGGAGGAGCTGAAGGAACCAAGCTAGATCATGACTTCAAGGAGATGGAGAGGGTAAGTCTTCCCCACATGGCGTTCCCGTTGTCGCAGAATCGCCCAGCACCCTGAGAGGAGAAGGGAGAAAGGAAAGGGGAAAATGTTGTCCACTGGTACCGGAGAATACATTTTGTTATTCTTAAAAATGCTCTCTTTTTTAGTGTCTATTTTAAAGCAGAAAATGTAAAGCATCCCGCCTTCCCTTTGTATTATCCCAAGAACAAAATGTCAGTGAAGGTGAAATTCCATAATGTACTTTTCCTCGTGAATTTTATCATCACTCTTCCAAACAGGGACAGTGTGGAGTGAGGTGGGAAGCCAGAGAAGGCGGGGAGACGGTGTCTTGAACGTTGGGGGAGAGTTGGGTCGCGTTCTGGCTTCAGAAGACTCTCCCTGCGGACCGTGCCAGCCAGAGGGGTGGGGCGTCCTGGGGAGAAGGCGGCCGGGGGGAGGGGGGCTCCCCGACCTGGGCTCCCGCTCCTTGTCCACTGCCTGTCGCACAAGTCAGTTTATTGCTTGCAGACTCTTATGTTCTGATAAATATAAGATGAGACTACTCATCCCTCTTTGAAGGACTTTTACTAAGTGTTAAAAATAGTGTAAATCCTTTAGCATTCTGCCTAAAAGTAGGTTCTCAGTAAGCAAACCTGGAGGGGGTGGAAAATGCCCCTTTCATTTTTCTTGTGACATGCCGCACTCTCTCTCTCTCTTCCTTCACTTTGAGACTGTTTTTATCAAGTGATACTTGGGCTTATGGTGAACAGTATGTATTGCTCTGTGCAGAGAATTCTTTTAGGTACTAAACTGCGGATGGATAAAGGACCTGGGAATACAAACCCTGTCCATGAACAGAGAGGATGCCCGAAGCCTGTGATCCCTGGAAATCTTATTTTTATTTGGTCCATATTAACACCAGTGGGCTGCCTCCGGTTTGCTCTTTTGGCTCTTTGTGGGAAGAGCCAAACAAGGAAGATGCCTGCGCCTTCCCCGCCGTGCGTGTTTTCAGTCTGTCTTCTGATGAATCGCCGGTGCGCTGAGCAGGTGCTTGCTCGGTGCCCTGGGAGCCGGGCCGGAGGGCGAGGCGGCGAACAGGAGACGGGCTCGCGGGCTCGCGGCGCTCTTGGCCCAGCGGGCGGCCCTCGGACAGAGGACAGGTGCTGAGCAGTGTGGCCCGGGAGCAGCGTGGCCCGGGGCAGCTTAGGAGAGAGGAAGCAGCCACAGAGGGCGGTCAGGGCGACTCCTGAGAGCCGAGTGACGACGCGGAGGGTGACTTAGGGGTGCAGAGCCTCGTGTGTTTCTGGGGCAGGGAACAAACGAGAGCGCGCAGGACACGTTTGAGTTCCTGAGAAGCAGATGAGCTGCCAAGGGACAGCAGACTCGTGAAATGGGACAGTGTAGCATTTAGCTGGCTGGCCATTCTAAGTTCTCGAGACGGACGTCACTGCAGGACAGTGCCCGCGGGAGAGGAGATTGAACAGGAGAGTCCTCAGCCCCAGCGGAAGCCTGGGACGCCGGTCTCTAGGCCGAGTGCCTGGCAGCCACGTGCCCCCTGGACTGAGGCCTGCCCGGTCCCCGGGTCTCATCTCTGGACTGTTCTAGATACCGCCTGACCACCAACCAGAGCCGGTGGCCGCCCCGTCCGTACCCCTGGAAGTGGTATTCTACCCGTTCTTCCCCAGTGCCCGCATCTCCTGACGCTGACACACTCTCGGGGCCTGAGCCTGGCTCTCCTCTCCCCGCGGTGTTGGAGCTCCAGGCTCATCGCCAGCAGCCACGGGGCCTGTTCATTTGCACCAATCTCTGTCTGATCCGACCTGCCTTAGCCCTCCCTTATCCTTTGGTGTCTCCCTCCACCCCTGGAGGGAACTTACAGCATGTCGCATGGCCAGTGCCATGTCGTCAGTGACAGATGAGGCAGGTACTTAGGAATTTAGAACTAAAAAGTCGGAAGTTGAGTTCTGCTTTCTTCATCTGCCAGGACAAAGGTTCCCTGTCAAAGCTAAGACAAACTCACCTTTTGTTTCTTAAATGATAGTAAAAAGAAGAAGAAATTTGGAAAACAGGGTAGAGTTTAGAACTCAACAACGAATTAAGGCTTTGAGTCAGTTCCAATCGTGCAAATGAATTGAAATAAAAGAGGATCTTGCAAGTATTTTACTTCCGGCAAAGACCCACAGACATCCTGTGAGTCTGAAGGTTGGGTTTATTTCTCCTATTTCCTAGAAAATAAGGAGTTTGTGGAGGTTTTATTTCAAAATCTCGATATTCTTGCAATAAAGTAAACTCTTGGTAACTGTTTGAAGAATGCACCTGTGGTTTTGTATTTGGGTTTCTATCCATATAAACTGAGAGATTTAGATTTCAGTGCAGTGTGGACATTTGTTTTACTCCATTTTATTTCATACGTCTGTTGTCTATCTGTGGCTCTGTTGGAGATTTTCTATTTTTTGCCCATGCTAAATTTGCAAGAAAGGTAAAGACTTCTGTAATTAGAAATAACGTACTTCGGATTTAGAATATCAAATATTCTGTCTCCTGTTAATATGTTTATTACTCACAAAAGTATTTAGCTCAATATTCCCAAGGCTACAGAAGAAGAATCGCCCTTTTACAGCCGGTTTTCTGATCATAAGGATTTGCAGTGGGAGACCTTTGTTCGGCTGTGTTCTCAGAGGTACAATTAGACAACAGAGTGAAATAAATTAGAGGTTTGCATCCAGCAGCAGTAGCGGGAGAGAGAAGTGGGAATTCCTAGAGGTGGTTTCTCTAACCCTCCACCACAGCCACTCCTAAGATGAAGTAAAATGACCATGTGCGTCTGTCAGTCCCGCAGCTGTCCATCCCATCCAGAGCTGAGTGGGTGGAGTCCCTGCCGCTGTGTCATCTCTGCAGAAACCCTGCCCATAACTGTTTTTTTCCTCCTCTTAGTGCCTTGGATGGAATTGTTTGTGTTCATTTTAAATGGTATCTGTTGCTTACCAGCTTCGTCAAACACAAACTAAATTTCTTATCATAGTACAGACATTGTGTGGATTTGTTCTTTGAAAAGCTGCAGATTTTTTATCCAGAGGAAATCCTAGAATTCGAGGGACCTCTTGTTCCTTCTCAAATTTCCATCACTTGCTGCAGGGATTCTGCATTTTTCTGTGTGTAGTTAAGTTCATGAATTCACATGGAATATCTGTGAGCGCCTCCACATGCCAGGCGTCGTGCTGGACAGCAGGGACACAGAGGTGGTTAAGGCACAGTCCCTACCCACAAGGAGCTTCCGGTTCTGATGGGAGAAGTGGGTGTGTAAACCAGCGGCATACAGGACGTAGTGCTTGGTGTCCTGGGGGTGATTCCCAGGGAAGAACTAACCCAGGTCGGGTAGGTCGGTGGAAGCTTCCTAGAGGAGAGAGCACCTGCGCTAAATCCTGAAGTTTTCTCTTGGCCGAGCATATGTGGGTAACGCAGAAGTCCAAGCCAAGGGGTAGAGTGTCTCTGTTTTCAGTCTGAAAAGTATCCTGGGAAGCCCCTTCTGTTGAAACCAGAGGGGTTTTAGGGTTGGAAATGTGATTATAGAGTATTTAATAGAAAGAATGCCATTGCATGTGAGAGGGAGAAAGAGTGGGTTGTTTGCAGAGTGGGGTGTGGGGAAAGGTTGATAGAATAGAAGGGCCGTTATCTTCATACAGTTAATTCGTCATTGGGTGGAGAAGAGTTAGATCCTTCATTCAACCTTAAGTGATAGAACTACCCATTGATAGTAGAAACTGTGGGGAAATAGAGTCCAGCTCAACATAAGAAAGAAGTTTTGCCCTAGCTGGTTTGGCTCAGTGATTAGAGTGTTGGCCCAAGGACTGAAGGGTCCCAGGTTCAGTTCTGGCCAAGGGCACGGAGAGAAAAAGAGTGAAGTTCCAACCAGCATGCTAAGAGTGACACATTTCCCTGAGTGCACTCATGGGTGTCTGTCATGCCCATGAATGTCTTCTTCATGGGTGTGGTGGTAACAGAGAAGATGTGAATTTCTGTACTAAGACATTCACTTTCTGGTATGGAATTGTAAGATAGGTGAGAGCCCCAAATAAGACAAGCTTTAAAGATATCTTTTTGCTTACCCTGAAATTTAGGGGAGACAGATTTCTTCTCAGTTATGTTTTCAAATATATTTCCAAGCTAATATTCATTAAAAGAGATGCCCAAGAAGATTAGCAAGATAATATCTTGGGCAGTCTCAGCCAAATACCTTATTTATTTTTGTTTTTCAGCACCCCATTTGTTAATCAGACTTTCTGAATCCATAAATAACTGCTAGAAGGCAGAGCCATTTGGGATAGGTACATGAACTCTTCTGAGTCCCTAGGGAACTATTAAGAACATTGTATTGGACCAGCCCGCATCTGACTGCCAGACAAACTTCTCCAGGATACTGTTTCTTCCTGCCTCTCTGACTTGTTTCACTAGGTGTCCTCATTCAGGGTTCTCATTGCTTTCAGTGGGCGTACATGCATTTTTAATGTGTACATTTTCTTAACTTCTGTGATAGGAAATTAAGAATTTGAAAATATTTTCGTTTTTCATTTGACATTTTAACATTTTCTTTTTGCATAGCCACTGTGAGTTACCCTCTGTCCAGGTGGGCACTGATTCATCTATTTATTATTGATCAATAAACCCATAAACTGCACTCCATTTTAAGGTGTGTATTTTTCCTTAAACTGTTAGTATGTTCCTGCTGCCATATCTGATATAAGGCAGCATCTGATGGAATGAAGTTCTATCTTTCAGGCCTTTCATTGTTCTGCAAAGAATGCTGTGTTCATGGGTGCTGAGTTCAGAAACACAGAACTTTTTTTCTCCAGTGGATAAAAGTAATATTCAGATGCCTCAAAGCATTCACCCCCCATTCTAGTCAGCTCAGTGCCTTTCAGTTCTCTTGTGTCTTGTCTCTAAGGACCAAGGCAGCTGGTGAAATGATCAGCATCCTTGATAGATGCGTGTGGCATACCTTTGCAAAACTAGAAGCTCAGCACAGGTATTGGCACACTTTCTCTATGTTAGGCTCCGTGGGCCATAGGGCCTCCGTGGTCTCTGTTGCAATGGCTCGCCTTTGCTGTTAAAGAGCAAAAGCAACTATTACGCTGTCTAAACAAACAATATGGCTATGTTCCAATATGATTCATCTAAAAACACAGAAATTTGAATTTTGTATATTTGTTCTATGCACTGAAAGAGTAGTCTTTTCCGTTTTCCCAACCACTTAAAAATGTAAAAACAAAACACAAAACAAAAGCAAATTCTTGCTGAGCTCTTGACAACATAAAAATAAAAATATTTGTCACCTTTTCTCTCAAAAAAAAAAAAAAAAAAGGAAAAGCAGGTATGGGCCTGGTGTGGGCCTGCTGGCCACAGTGTGCCATCCTTGCCGTAGCTGAAGAAGAAACAGGTTAGAGTGAGTAAGGAGGTTTAGAGAGCTGTTTCCCTCCCTCTCCAGCATTGTGACTTATAAGGCTGGATAGTGGAGGAAGACATTTCTGACTCTGAAGCACAGCAGACCCTTGAACACACGGGTTTGAACTGCACGGGTCCACTTATATGCAGACGTTTTTCAGTAAATACCTGTACTGTTTCAGTCCACGGTTGGGAGTTTGTGGATGCGGAGGGCCCACTGTATGCCTCAATTTATGCCATATCACATGGGAGACTTGAGCATCCAGGGATTTTGGTAAAAGTGGGGTGGGGGTCCAGGAAAACCAATTCCTCGTGGATACTAAGGAACAAGTTAAGTTTTGGGGGAGTCAAAAGTTGTATACAATTTTGACTATGTGGGGGATCGGTTCCCCTAACCCCTACATTGTTTAGGGGTCAACTATATTGACGTTGCTAAAATGTTGGTATTGAGAAAATTGAAGTAAAAAGAAGAATATATGACTATGCTTTTACCTTCAAGGAAAAAATATTTTATGTAGAGTTTTTATTTCCTGAAAACATGTACATTTCTGTATATAGGGTGTACCCTGCAAAATGTATACACACTGTAACAGCTGATAGCTCAATTTTGAAAAATAAAGTGTATTTTAATAAACATTGCCTTTATAATTATTTAAAGTGTGTGTATACATATTTTGGGATACCCTGTATATTTAGAGTTCACCTTTTCTAAACAGCCTTCCCTAATGGCTTCCTACCACTATCCAGACAAGATTAGTTAAAGAAATGGAGGCTCGGGGGCTCATAAGAATAGAAGCTGTAATTTAAGACACATCAAAATTTATTTTCAAGTAGTAGGAAACTTTGGGCATTGAGGAAAGCATTAGCTCTATGTCATAATTTCAAAGTTAAGCTGTGCTGCTTTCACATGGGAAAATTCCTGCCAGTTATAATAAATTACTTAAGTGGAAATCTTCTTAATTGGTGTGAATTATACCAGGCCTGTTAACAAGAGAATATGTGCTGGACATTGCCAGATTAGGTGTATAAATAGCTTTCCTAGCAAGTGCCTAACAAGGCACATTCGAGGCTCTCCCAGGGCAATGGCCCTCAGCCTGTCCCTGGCTGACAGTGTGGTTTAGTTTAGCAAAATGTCCTGGACCTTATTAGTGAGGATGGAGATGAAAAGAAGTTAGAAATTGGCCAGCCTCCCAATTGCAGATGGTCATTGGACAGGTCAGTTCCTTCATCACTCTTTCTTAGAAACCCTCTGATCCAGGACCTTTCTTGCCATCATGGCCACTAGTCCTGTGATCTCAGGGAGTTCATTTCCCTTTTCTAGGTTCAGACTTGCATATTTAGAAAGTTAAGGTTTTGGAGTAGATTCTGCACTGGTGTCTTTCTCCTGTGTCTATTAACTCTGTCAAGTGACTGTCAGAGTAAAATCAAAAGCAAGATCCTAGTGAATGATTTGCTAAGAGCTGTGCCCTGTTTGGAGTATGTCCTGATAATGCTGTATGCAAATAATTATATTGGATGAAGTTGTTTTCAGGGGTTGATTTCAGATGGTTATTTTGCACGCTGATCAAAAAGGTTTAGCTGGAGCTTGTACTGTAGTGATGTTTAGATTAGGTAACTAAGAGTCTGCCTCATTGGGCATGAAGTCTGCAAAGATCTGGGTTGGTACAGGCTCCTTCTTGGGAGATTTCTGTCAGATCACAGGGGACGCTGAGGTCGTTTTTATTCCTAGGGAGATTTCTGTCAAATCACAGGGGACGCTGAGGTTGTTTTTATTCCTACTCCCATCTGCTGAATTCTACTCTGGGGACTAAACTTAATGCTCTAATATTGGTCTCTCCAGTGTATCTCTGACTCCCCTGGTAGCACAGCCTTAGCCAAGCTAGTATCTTCTCTTTATGGAGCTGAGTAGTTAGTTGGCTATCTGTTTACAGAACTCAGAGGGGAGAGGCGGTTACATACACAGAATGCGAACCATGTTTCATGCCTTCCTTGGTAACCTCCTTGTGGACCATTCAGGATTCACAGTGCTGGCATCCAGCTTCGGTAGAGGAGCCTGGGTAACTGAGCTTGTTGGGGGAGCCTCCCTTTCACAGAGGCACAGGGTAGAGTAGTTCTTGTGGATGAAGCTTCCACAGACTTTGAGGATTTTCAACACAGAAACAGAAGATGGGGTGGCAGGTGCTTTCCCCCTGGTCCTGTGTGGCTGGCCAGTGCCAGGTCCCCAAGCCTCATCTAGAGGACGGTACTATGCACATATCTTGGAGAGGAGGGTGCATTTATTTTTACTTGTCACTTGCCCTCTAGAGCAGGGTTTAGGAACCTGTTTTCTGCTAAAGACCATTTGAATATTTATAACATTATTCGCGGGCCATACAAAATTATCAACTTAAAAATTAGCCTGCTATATTTGGTTCAACATTTAATTGAATATATTGAATTTAGAGTCCTGCCTGCAGTTGTCTTGGCAGGGCCAGACCAAATGATTTCACGGATATATGGCCCTTGGGCCAGACGTTCCCCACCCCTGGTCTAGAGTGAATGAATGGACCAGACATGTTGGTAAAAAAAGGATTTCATGGGGGAATGCAGAGAGGACCTACTGCAATGAACAGCCTCTCCAACATAGAGAAGACATGGTGACCTGCTGAATGCAAATACTGACCATACAGAATTGTGCAGGGATGGACTCTGGTGCCAAGACTTTTGTTTAGAATGAACCAAAAAGACAATCAAGGACAGACTTGAAGTGTTCAAGCAAGATTTTTACATACTAGGATGTTCTCAAAAGTTAAATGAAAACTTTCTGTCTCTTACTTGAATAAACAGTTGATGCTGAGTTTTTCTTTCTTTAGGGCTGTGAGACTTGTCACCATACCTGGCCCACTGTCGACATTCAGTAAATGCCTACGGGGCCAAATATGATTCATTATCTCCACTTTTTAAACTTATATTTATTTTATTCTGAATTTGTTTCTAGGCCATAAATCTTTGTTTCTTTTAGGATATCTTTTTCTCCTGTGCAGCCTCTTCTGGTTTAGGAACAATTTGCTCTTTTTCAATAAGGATCATCTGAGTGTGGCAGGGCGAGCACACGTTAATCCCACTATGAGCTCTGTAAGTCTGGGGCCCGCCTGGGGGTTTTGTTTACCTGGGTGTGCTCAGTGACCAGAAAATCTACATCAAAAACTTTAACTTCAGCATTACTCTGCATTTTTAAGCATGTGCATCAAAAATCCAGTACTCCTCTTGGGCCATGGCACCTATGTCCAGCCCCACTGGCCTGGGCACACCTGCCAACCCCAGCCTTGTGATGACAGCGTGGTAATGTTACGTAATTTCTTCCATAAAGTGACGTCTTTCAGAGACTTAGTGGGTTTTTGGATATGCATACTTTCGATGGCCTGGGCAGTTTCACACGTGTTCTTAAAGAGAACATGAAGATTTGAAATTCACGATTTGTGTGATTTTGTGGGTTTCTCTGGGTCAGTTAACTATTGAACCATTTTCAGAGATGATCTCAGGCTTCTCATGGGAAGAAGAAGCTACCTTCGCCTTATTTTGCCAGAAGACAGTGCAGTCTATTTTGAAACAAACTTTAGGACATGACCAAGTTTCCTCCTTGGATGCAGTGGGCTTTGCGGCCTCGATGCAACACACAGGAGGCGAAGCCGTCCTCCCAGCCCCTCAGCCCCTCAGCCCCGCGCCTTCCCCTCAGGCCTCGACGCTACTTCGCTGCATGGCTTGTGGTTGTATATCTGCTCAAGCAAAAACTAAGGCTCTAAAGCTAATGATCTTTGTCATTTAGAATCTTAATTTTCTCATTTCAGAAAGTGGATGTCACCAGCAGGGCTGTGATGGAAATAATGACTAAAACCATTGAATACCTTCAACCCAATCCAGGTAAGGGCCACTTTACACATGCGGGCTATCCCTCCAGGTAACTTTGAAGTTTCTCTTTGAGACATATTTTAGGTTTGGTGTACTTCTGCTTTCTCAGGCCACTTTTCTGGAGGTTCAGTGACTTCAGGTACAGCTCTTTCACCTGGGATGGGAGTACTTTTTTTTTTTTAAATATATTTTTATTGATTTCACAGAGAGGAAAGGAGAGGGAGAGAGAGAGAGAAACATCGATGATGAGAGAGTCATTGATCGGCTGCAGCCCACAACCCGGGCATGTGCCCTGACCGGGAATCGAACCCCGATCGCCTGGATCCTAGGTCGATGCTCAACCGCTGAGCCACGCCCGGCCGGGCGGGAGTACTTTTTAAGGCTCACATTGAAGTGACTGGCGGATTCTGTAGTATTTTATCTGACTGTGGTGTATTTAACAAACCACATTGTGTGGACAGCTTGGATGGCACATAATGCCAGGGTATAGCTGCAAGATGTTATCAGTGGTACTTTAATTTTCAAGCAATGGGAAGAAAGAACATTAGGATAATATTAAGAGAAGAAATTTTGTAGTAATTCCCAGAAGGTGTGAAAAGACAGGAAGTTGAATAATTTCTGTGAAACACAGAGGGGTTTTGTTCCTACAGCATCACTACAGCCTTCAGAGGGTTGTTTTTAATTCTGGTTTCTTATCAAGCACACCCCGGTTCAGCATTTGTTCCTGCTAACGTGTTAGACCCTGAGAGAAGGAGGTTATCGTAGAGATAGTGGAGCTCTACCCTGAAAAGAGAACCAGGCAGAACGGGAGCAACCTCTGCAGGCATGAGGTGTAACAGGGCAGAGCCGCCGACGTCCTCCCTGTTCTTCCCGTAGAGCAGCTCGTAACCCAGAGGACAGGACTAGAAGCAAGGCTGAATGTATTTAACTGAAAGGCATTCATATTTGGAAAACTGCTTAACTCTTGACACTGGTTTCTTTGGGAGTTGCAAGTTGGGGTTTCGTTGTCTTTGGTGGTCCTGGGGAAGATGGTCCAGGCACTGGGCCAGCCTCAGTGTGCCTGGATACTGAGCATGAGTGGGCAAGGGATTAGAAAAGGAAAGGTGTGGGGTAAGAGGAAGCAGGAGCTCAGTAGGCAGCGCTGCCTCGCTCTCTACCGCCTCCTGCTGTCTGCTGCAGGGTCCTTCAGCCTTTGTTTCCCTAGGACCCGCTGTTGCTGTTTTGAAGATGGACAAACTGTTGGGAATAATGTTCCTGTTTTTGCTTTCCTTGTTAAACTAAATCAGAGATGGGGTTATGTGAGGAAGGAAAATCTATAAGTAATATGGTGGTGAGCTGTAGGAACCAAGCATTTAACTGGCAGTGGACCAAATGGTTAGGAAATTAGGCAAAGAATAGCAGAAATCAGGGTTTTTTTTTACCCAGAGCCTTCTTCATGACCCTTATATTCCGCAGAAACGCAAGGATCTCTTAAATGCATGTGTAGCCCATAGTATTTAAACAACTGTAATAAGTCAAGTTTTGAAAAGAGAACTACTCACCCTGCCTCACCTTAAGAAATCATTATACAGGGACAAGAAATGTTTGTCTATATCTTTTTGTAGGGCATTGAAGAGCCCTTTGATTTCTTGGTATTTACACATGAATTGTGCTAGTAACTCATTGCGGGGCTAAGATAAACATAGGGGAGGGGAAGAAAAATACAGTATTTTCTGAGCACTAATGCATTTTCAGTACAGTGCTAGTTATATACACAATGTCATCTCTGAAAGTAACCATTTTTTTGTGATGGCAAAAGTAAAACACAGCTGAACAATTCATAGTATAGAAAAGGGATTAACTACCTACTGTAATACTAAATCCCTGTGGGGATCCGTCAGTGTTCCTGAGTATAATGGAACGATGCTCTGCTGTAGGTAGGTACAGTGTGTTGACTAGTATGTCCCCCCAAATTCAGGGCCACTCAGAACCTCAGAATGTGAACTTCTTTGGAAACAGATTTTTCTTCAAATGTAATTAGTTAATGGTCTTGAGATGAACTCATCCTGGAGATAGGGTAAATCCTAAATCCAAGGAGTGGTGTCCTCATGAGACAAGAAGACACAGAGGCACAGCGAAGAAAGCCGTGCGAGATGGAAGCAGAGACTGGGGTGTGCTGCCACAAGCCCAGTAATGCCAGGAGCTCCGGGAAGCTGGAAGAGGCAGGGGAGGATTCTCCCAGAGAGCCTCTGGAGAGACCCAGCCCTGCTGACACCTTGACCTCAGGGTTATGGCCTCTTGAACTGTGAAAGAGAAAATCTCTCTTGTTTGCATTTGTTGGTGGTCATCTGTTAGGGCAGCACTAGGAGACGAATGCCGGAAGCTAGCCTCGTTTTAGGCAGGAGTGAACAAGGGCCAGAGAATTTAAGAAAATTTCCCAAAGTTGTACACCTAGGAGGGGATGGAGCCAGGATTGGGACCCTGCTCTGACTGCTTCCTAAACCCATGTGCTTTACCCTGATGACCCTGCCTCTGAGAAGGATGGGTTCAACGTCATTAGGTACGAAGGGTCGTTTGCTTTCAGAGTGGTGCAACAGAAATTCAGGAAGGAAACAGTTTGTGGGGTTGAGACATTTTCATTTTAATAAAAAGGATTATAAGAGGAGGTAATTCGGAGAAATTTAAATTTTTAGAAATGACACATTTTTAATAGAATGCTGAATGTGCTGTGTAGCTGCCAACATTTTAGTTTTATGGCTATTTGAAATTAAACGGATATCTGCCATCAAAGAGAACAGTAAAGGCCATCACCAGGCAAGGCTGGTTGGTTTTAGAAAGCAGTTATATATGGGCAGGTCACATACATATGTATACGTGTCACCCAGAAGAGTCCAGAACAGAACAAAAGTTCATATACGCCTACAGAATTTAGATAATCTGCATTTGTTTTGTTTATGATGGATATGATTGAGTTCCTTCATGAATTTCTTGCCTTGAGAGCAGACTCTGGCCTTGAGAGCAGACACTGGCTGTTCAAGTACACTTGTCAGAACCCAAGTGTCCCTGAGAAGGGAACACAGGAATCTAGTAAATACTGAGAGGCACCCAGTTTGGGGGCATAAAATAGCATTAAAAATATTCCCAAACTCATACAGTTTGCTAAATCTTTGACAGCTCAGCCTCTCAGTGACCCCAGGAGCTGGTCAACCAGTAGGGATCGCTGGGTGCTGGTCCGAAATAAACAGGATCTGCTTGGGTCAGGGCTAAGGCTCACGTCCAGTAACAATTTCCATGGCCAGGCCAATAGAATCGGTGGAAATTAGTGTTTTGAGGGTACTTGAAGGGTATCCCGTATTAGATTAATACTCTAGGATGCTTTCTGGTTTTCAGACTCATGGATGTGGATGACACACATCTTTTTATTGTTGAAACTTAGCATCTATTGAAATGATGATAACCAGAGAGAGTCTGATTAATTTTCATGAATTTGTCGATATGCTCTGGGTGGGTCCCACATCCACTCTTACCCACCTCCAGAGCAATATTATTTTTTATGTTTCAAGATCTGTATATTGCACTGTGTGCCCACCGTCCAAAGTCAAACCACCTTCTGTCACCATGTATTGGCCCCCTTCCCTCCTGTAACTACCACACTGTTGTCTGTGTGTCCAGAGCAATATTTTTAAAAGGCACATCTGATCACATGATTATCTTGCATAAAATCTTTCAATGGCTTTTCATTGGTTTTAAGGATTAAGCTGGAAATTTTAATGTGGCTTAAAATGGTCAGCCTGCCCTTTCTCCTCCGCCTCGCCGGGCAAACAGTTCCCTCCAGTCCGGTGTAAAGGTCACTTAGACGCCTTCCTTGACCCCTACAGCATTAGGTTCCCCGGTCAACATCCCTCTCGTGATTCCAGCTGCTTTTCCCTAGTGATACATGCCAGTTATTGTCACTGTGTGATGTGTGTGCTTTTGTTTGCCTTCCCCTGGAGGGTCAGAGCTGTGCCTGTCTTACTCACCACTGCATGCCCAGCGCCCAGCTCAGGTCTGTCAGCCAGTGGCACTTGGATATTTAAGTCACTGAATTAAGAAGCACAGTTGACAGCCGCTGCCTAATGTGATAAGAGCCAGTGCTCTAATACAAAGGACAGGAAGGAAAAGTCCTTCTTCTCCCTAAACCATCAGCTCTATCCATGGAACCAACACTTATCAAATGCACTCACTTGTGTGTGAAGACCAATTCTAGATGCAGTGCAGGTAGAAACAGGACCAGGATTGAGCCCCTGCTCTCTGGGACCTGGCAGTCTAACAGCTTAAGGTACATACACTCTGAGGAGAGTGGCCCAGAGGGCTTCCCAGCTGATTTCTTCTGGAAATTCCAGCTAACTGATGAGGTGAGGAGGGTGAAAGGGGTCACAGGTCTGCAGGTATGCCCTGTGAATGAAACAGGGCTTTCCAGAACATAGAACAGGGAGCTGTGAAGTCTTTCACTTTGGACTATGAAATTATTCTAACAGGAACAGCACAAACCAGTGCAAATGTCCAACTGCTTAGATGAATAATTTGAACAAGAAAAGTACTGTGCACAAATTCCATTCTATTGATGGTGAGCCCCAGTTCTCATGGTGTCTAAGAGTAAAGATCATCACAGAAGGTATAAATCAGTTTTCTTATTTGAGTATCTCATATCTTGTGGGGGGAAATCCACTAAACCAGCATTCTCCAATAGAAATAGGACGCAAGCCATGTGTGTGATTTTGAATTTCCTAGTATCTACATTAGGAAAGATTGACACATATGAAAATCAATACATATGTGTATTCAAAAGAAAAGTAAAATTTATTTTATGAATATATTTTATTTAACCTAATATATTCCAAATATTAACAACATTAAAAATTATTGAGAATTTTTTCTTGTACTAAGTTTTGAAATTTCATGTATGTTTTACACTTACAGCCCATCTTGGTTCGGACTGGCCACATTTTAAAATGTGATAGCCACATGTGGCTAGTGGTTCCCATAATAGTAGAGGACTAGTTTCCTCTTCAGCCTATTTATTATACATAGATAGGTGCTTGATGTTTAGCTGCTTGAACTTTGCATATTAGTGGTTGTTTTTTCAGAGAGAAATGAACTCTTGATTTTGTATCAGGGTATTGTTAAGTTTATCTTTTTTATGCTCCTACACATCTGTTTCATGGCACTGTAGTGGGGATCTCCCCCTTAAATAGACTAATAGACATGGCAGATTGGGCTTTATTTCCTTCCCAAAGGAAAGACTATCAGAGAGGCTTTCTTAATTTGCACCAAAAAGTTGTTAATCCAGTGCAGATTTCCAAGATGTGAAGTCAAAAAGCAGTTTGACCATGAGAAACATTGTGCATAGCAGGGATTTGCTTCCCTACAGACACGCTCTCCCCTTGAATGCCTACGAGGCCTGTCTTCCTCCAGCATGCCTGCAATTGGAACAGTAAACTGGGATCATTAGGTGTCCATTCAGAATTTTTCAATAATCAGATCTCATTTGTGGAATGTTGTCTGTGGAAGTAAAAGTTCACTGTACTAATTTTTAAATATCATATTAATCCTTGAAAAGATATTATATCAGTATTATACTTCTTTCCCATGGGCTTTCCTCTTAGTTATTTCATTCCAAAGATGAATAAATCTAGTGATTATAAGGTGTTGGGTGGTGGTAGAATTGAAAATCAATACATATATTACTTGGCATTCTTGCATTCAAAGCCTTGGCTGGCTCCACAGGGCAGCGAATGTGCTGTGTTTCCTGGAGGGCAGGCCCTGAGTTGTATTTATCTTCCTATATTTCAGGGCTCTTAGCCTGGTGCTTGGTGCAGTGTTTCCCTCAGTGTGTCTACTGAAGTGGGGCCATCCTTCACTTAAAGACTAGGGGTTGGGTACTGAGCCTGGTCGCCAGAGCCTTTCCAAATCCTGACACTGAAAAATGTTCGGCATGCATAAAGGACAGATTTACAAAAGCGATGTTGAGGAAAATGTTGCTAACTCGAAGGCAGAGCACCTTTTAGATGAACATATTAAAGAGGAAATTTTAAGTCAGGTGATATGTGGTATAATTCATGTATTATAAGTAATGAAACGGCTGGAGGGTTTTTCTATTTTTTACTATATCTTTGGGGAAAATATTGAAAATTAATAAGTTCCTAATATATTTGAGACACCTTAAGTAATCCAATTTTAAGTTGGCTGGAATAGGTAGATTAATAATATTCATTCACTGTGTCTCTAAAGCCAGCCAAAGTCGGATCTTACTTAAAATGTAATTAATCATAACAGAGATAGTGTGCATTTAAAGATATGCACAGATATGGAAAATTAAGCTAATGGGGTCTCACTTTAACAGCCCCAAGCTACTAACACACTACGTGCACATGGCGGTCCCTGTGCTCTGTCCAGGTCGCTCTTCCCCCTGTGGCAGCCTTGCCTGCCTTTCAGTTTCCCCAGGGCTTCCAGCTCTTGCATCAGGACTAGGCACTGGCTGAGCACTGTTCCTGGAGTGCCCACCTGCCCGCATCATTCTCCGTCTCAGCTTAAACATCACCCCGTCTGAGAGGCATTCCATGACCTGTCTAAACAGGTCCACTCCGGGGTTGCATTCTCCTGCACAGGTCTCTCCAGTTGCTCCCCATTTGTGATACAATTGAAAGTTCGCGTCATGAGGTATGAGGTCAATGATCCCACGTCATTTCCTACATTGCTACCGATCGGTCTCCACCTCGCTCCCTCTGCACCATCACTGACCTTCCCACTGTTCCTGGTACACACAAGCCCCCTCACTCATCTGACCACCCTGTCCTTCTGCCTGAATCATTTCGTCTCCAGGCCTTCTCACAGTCTTCCCTCAGGCCTCTGCTCAGATGTCATTGTATTTATGCAGCTTTCCTGACCGTCTTATTTAAAACATCACCTGTCACCACTCTCTGAGCCCTTTCCCCATTTTATTTTCCTTCATGGCACTTACCACTCTTAAAATTTTATTATATTTTGCTTTTTAAGGTGTGGCTTGTCTTTGCCACCACAAAGCAGGTGGGACTGTTGTTTGCACACTACAGTCAGAGAGCCCTGTTCTTATCTTTTTTTGTGCTTATCACAATATTTACTTTCATGTCATTTTTATTTGTTCCGTATACTTCCCTCATTCTAGCTCCCATTTTACATTCTCCACATAGCAGCCACTGCTCTGCTTATTACATAGACCTCTATCATTCACACCCTTGTGTAATCCCTTCCCTTTGGCTATAGGTGGGATTTGTGACTTGCTTCTAACTAGTAGAATTGGCAAAGGTGCTGGATTGAACACGGCGCCCTTCATAAGGTTATCTTATATGGCAAAGCTGGTGGGATGTCACTCGCATGATCGTATTACATTATATAAAACTGCCTTAGTAGGCTGGAGCAAGAGAGACTCTCCTGCTGGCCTGAGGAGAGGGCCAAGTGTCAGGGCACTGGATGTGGCCCCTAGGACCTAAGAGTGGCCTCTAGGCCCTAAGCTAGTAAGGAGGCAGGGCCCTCAGTCCTACCACCATAAGCAAGTGAAATTTTGTCAAAAACGGGAGTAAGCTTAGACGCAGAACCTTCTTTACTCAGGCTTCCTGATAACAGGCAGCCTGGGCGACCCCTGGATTGTGGCCTTGAGAGACCCAGAATAGAGGATGCTGGTCACGCCTGGACTTCTAAAGAAACTATGAGATGCTTATGTGTTGTTTGAGCCACTACGTCTGTGGGACTCTGTGATGCAGCACAGGACACTGATACACTGTGGCTGTATGTTTCTCATCCAGAGCTCTTGTGCCAAGCAGATCACTGCTGGGCCATCAGGCCATTTGCCCTGATCACTTTTGGTCCCTGGATACCTTACATTAAAGCAGGAGGTAAATTGGGAAAGCCTGTCACATTGTTTCAGCTTAGAATGAAGCCTTCTGAACCCCCTCGGGGTGGTTGGACAGGTCCACTCTGTGCTAACACTGAAGATATGTTTGAAACATAAAACAGAGAAAGGCACTTGGCACAGTGCCTGACACTCCGTAGGGGCTCAAGAAATGTCACTCAGCTTCTCTTCCGCGTGGCTTACAGCCCTACCTGAGGGCATCTCAGGTGCTCACCCAGCAGTTCCTCCACAGGTAAGGTCTCCAGGGAAAATCACTGCAGGACCCTCCCCAAAACAGCATCATTGTGCCAAGCACCCACCCTCTATCTGCTCTGAAAACCTGAAGAGGCAAAGGCTCATTATGTTTTCAAATTGTAGGAACCATTTTATGCTCCTGTGGGTAATTGCCTGCTTCCCCAGAGTGACTGAGACCTGCACTGGCGCCTTGCAGCGCCCCCAGGTGGAGGTGGGAGATGTTCCCTGTCCAGCTCGCGGCCTCTCAGGGCAGCTGCCTGCGTATTTTCTCTCGGTGCCTTAAAACTCCCCCCGTGCGTCCTAGTCAGCAGGAGCACAAGAGAGCTCTATCGCCTTGGAGGGAGGTGTTATATAAATATGTACCATTATTTGGGTTGAGGGCACCATGACTCAGTGCTAAAGTTACATATTTATATGGCAGTGGGCAAATCTTTCTCTTCCCTTTCCTTCTAATATTTTTCAAAAGAAACTGCAGAGGTTTGAGGAGATGTACCTAGGTCCTCATTATCGCGTAAGTCTTGAGTCCTTTAATAATGGTTAGTGTGCAAGGCCAGTGAAATGTTGCTCAGAGCGCAGGGAAGAGCAGAGGGTTCATGTTAGGCTTGTAGATATTCTGAGATTTCCCCTGGAAGAAGCAGGCCGTTTTACACAGTCACCACAGGTTGCCAGTGTGAAATATATACTGAAATGTTATTTATTGCATGCATTTTGTTGCAAATGTTAAGCCCCAAATGTAATTTAGTGTGATTTATACTAACATTCCAGCTCTAATCTCTGTACTAAACTTTGCAGATTTAGTTTAAATAATTGAGAATTAATATTTTTAATATAACAAAAGACATCACTGAACTTTTGATAGGTAATAAAGAAGTAAGTAGAATTTTAGCTGTTGGTGGCCATTTCAGTGAAATGGCTATCCATAACATTTCTCTCCTGCCAGAAGGGGGCAAGAGGAGAAAAGAAAGGATATGTGTTGAGTGCCTGCTTTGATTACATTCATCATCTCATTTCACCATCACAGCAGTTCTATCAGTAAGTATTCTTTTTTAATTTTTATTATTTAGTTATTTTTTTATCATTAAGTACTATTACCACTAACTCTTAACCAGGCACACTGAGGCTGAGAGGGGCAATCGCCTTTTCTTTCCTGCAGAGCAGGAATTGGAATCCTGTCCTGCTGGTCCTTTGTTAGCAGGTGCCCTTTTGTTAATTAGTAGGAAATGATAATAGAGTTTGTCACAGGAGAATACAGTTCTCATTTTTTTTATTTTCAAAAAGAGGCTGCATTTTCACATTTAAATGCAACTTTGGTCTCCTGTATTTTGACCGTGCTTGTTTACAGTGTTGGCTGTATTTAGTAATCACTTCGCCCTCATGAAATTCGATACTTTTCCACAAGAAGGGAGAATGAACTGCCTTTTATTTTCCTCGAAATATCTATTGGGTCTTTTTAAAAAACTCTTCTTTTTGTATAGACTCATCAACAGAAACCAGATCATTAGGACATAGTCTGGCTGTAGGATTCATTTTATTTATAGGAATAAAACGAAAGAAAAAAAAGGGAGGGTTTAAAAAAGGAATAAAGTTAAAATCTTTCAAGTAAGATGACTGATTTTGATCTCAGCAGTGGTTTTGGGAAGAATGGGCTTCATTGGTTTTGAAAATGTACATTCAGGTCCTTTGTACGCTGGGATAGAGGCCATGTACTCACTGGCAAACGACCCAGCCCACTTACCCTACTGGATTCTAACGCATGTATGAGAGATGTGTAGATTTGAAAGGTCCTCTCTGTGCGAGAAGTTAGGCAGCTCCCCAAGGTCACCCAGTGGGATGACCTCCAGTATCCTTGCTTGTCTGCTTCCCCGGTCGCAGCATCTGTCACACTTCTTCACCTCTGCATCTTCGAACAGCCAGCGAGTGTAAATATAGCTGAAGCTCTACACTTAGTTGCTGACAATCCCAATTTGACCTATTTTAATAAAGAGGTAGTGAAGCAGTGAGCGCTGGAGTGTCTTTCTGAGACAAGAACGGGCTTTTGAGACACAGCTAGGATTTGAATTCTGCTCAGTTTTTTGTTTTTTACATATCCTCGGACAAGTTACATCATTTCTCTGTGTTTCATTTTCCTTGTCTGTCAAATGGAGAAGCCAGACCTGTCTCTTGTGCCATTGGTAGGTTTAAAGGGATGATATATGTGAATTACACATGGTAGGTGCTCATGAAATGATAGCCATGGAGTGGGTCAGGGTCCTGATCTTCAGTTTGTCAAAGATATTTCAGGGTTCTTTCTAAGTTTTCAGACTGAATGGTAGCATTTATGGAAACTAGTACAGATTATTAAACATGTGTCTGCTAAAGGTTTCTGTTCTTCTGTGCAACTAAGGTTTGGTTTCTGTGAGGTAAGTAGAGACGTCAAAAGAATTAAGTTTCTAAAAGCAGTGAAATGTTTCCAGAAAATTACTTCTGTGTCTTCGGTCTTCCCTGATGGATGCTCAGTCTATTAGGTTTCTCCTGACAGTCAGAACATGAAGATGTGACTTGGAACGCCCTGGTCACCTCTTCTGCCTGATTGTGTCAACTACATTCATAAACACAAGCCAAGGGCAGGGGTTGGCATTTCTTCTTCCCTGTTGTGACAGTGTCCTGTCAATATGTTTTTCATTTGAAATTTCACAGTGGAAGAGGGAAGGAAGGCACTCTTAAGAGCATAATGCAGCAGTTTAAAGCAGGTTGTAATTTTTGTTTATTTACAGAAGGTCCCTCCCCAAACACTCCTGTCATGACCATTTGGGGGGGGGGGTATAGGGTGAAGTGCAGAAGGGAAGACTGCTCACCCCTGCCCCCCTCCAGCAGTGAACACCATTTCGCCCCCTCTGTACCCCGCCACCCCCCACTCTGGGCTTAGATTTTGTGCTGTGCCTCTTCATTCCACTTATCACTTAGGAGGTTGGGAAGGTTTTAGGAGCTCTCTGCCGGGAAAGGAGGGGAGGCGCAGAGACCAAGTGTATATTTCTTCTGATGTCTCAAGATGTGATGAATGGAAGTGCTGGTTCCCAAGTGCCTGTTCAGAGACTCACGGGAACCAGTGGCCGGTCATCATACTTAGCAATGCTGTGTCTGAGTGCTGTATATAGGAACGCGCTCTGTTATCTGCTATCCTTCTTCCTATATTTGAAATATTTTCTTTTTTTAATTGAAGAAATATAGTATCACTTAGCCATCGCAGCTGAGAACTAGAGTGCAGTAAAGTGCCCCACGGCTGGGGGTTAACCCGTGGTGTGCTGCTCCAGGTTTAACAGCTGTCTGGAGGGGAGAGGGCGTGGAGGCTCAGGGAGACCGGAAAATCTGTCCAAGTTCTTACAAATTCAGGCAAAGACAGGATTCAGACCCAGGTCCAAGCCTGTTCCCTTTCCCAATCTTTCAAATCCTGTGAGGAGAAAAGTTGCAGGTGGAAACCCACAAAACTCCACAAGGCCCAAAGAAAAATTTTAAATCGTTGTCTAAAGGCCTGCACCAGTGGCTGTCAACCTGCTGTCTATCAGAATTCCTCAGGAAACTTTCTTAAACAGAGGTTTGAGGCCCCCACCTCCCTCTTGCTGATTTAGGATACTCATGGGGTTAGACCACAGAACATGTCTCCGAGGGTACTCTGGAGGCGTGAATAAGCAAGTGTGGGTATTGAAGTCCCACCTTTTATTGGTTCTGAACAACCACTTAATCTACTTGAGTAAGTCATTTTAACGGTCCTCAGATTTCTGTCTCCTGCCCAGACCTTTCCACTGGGCTACGGACTCATGTGTTCAGTCCCTACCTGACTCCACTAGGTTGCTTAGGCCCCTAAAACTTAACATGTTCAAGCTAAAGGCTACATTTTCACCACCATCTCATTACTGCTCTTCCTACAGTACTCCCCATTTTAGTGAACGCAACTCCATTCCTTCTACTTTCTCAGGCCCCAAACGGTAGTATAGTCACCTTTGATGCCTTACGTTGTCCCATACCCCGCATCCAATCTGTCGGTAAATTCTGTCAGTTCTGCATTCAAAACATATCCCAAATCAGACCACTCTGTTCTGAGCCACCATCATCTCTAGACTGGATTATTTTTATTTTTTGTAATCTTTATTATTGAGAGTGTTATAGATGTTCCCCCTTCTAGCCTGGATTGTTAAAGGAGACTCTTATTGGCCCCCCTGACTCCATTCTTACCCTCTATAATCTATTCTGTATGTCAGCCCTTTTCAGTATAAGTCAGAGCATGCCACTCTGCTCCTCAAAACCCTTTAATGTGTCCCATGCCATTAAAAATAGGACCCAAAGCCTTCAGGATGGTGACAGGGTCCTTAACTTACAAGAACTTGGACGGATTTTCCAGCCTCCTGAACCTCCGCATCCCCCATGTATGGATGCCACCCATCCCTCCATCCCTCCGTCCCTCCGTCCCTCCATCCCTCTCCGCAAATGGGGATGAGACAACCAGGCCACAGGGTGGTGGTGGTTGTGGAGATTAAGTTTAAATCATTATATAAAGCTCCTGGCTTATGGTTAACAGTAATCAAAGGCTAATTCCCAACCACCAAAATAAAACCACCAGAAGAAAAAGAAAACTTCTGTAGAATTTTGTCTCACCTTGATTTGGGAGGAGGTGGTTTCTTCTTCCCCTTCCTGTTATCTAATGGCCTAGCCACAATTCCAGAAGTTTCCTTCTTTGTTATGTCTGAGTAACATCCTACCATACATACACACACTACATTTGTGATAACATGGATGGACCTCGAGGATATTGTGCTCAGTGAAATACGTTGGGTAGAGAAAGATAAATAATCTTTGAGCTCACCTAAATGTAGAATCTAACAAAACCAAACTCATAGAAACAGAGATCACATTGGTGGATGCGAGAGGCTGTGGTTACGGGTGGGTGAAACGGGTGAAGGCGATTAAATTCAGGTGTAAAATAAGTCCTGGGAGTATAATGCCTGACATGGTGACTGTAGTCGACAATACTGTATCATATTGTACTTAAAAGTTGCTAAGGGAATCAACCTTTAAAGTTTTCATCATAAGAAAACAATGTAACTGTGCAAGGTGATAGATATTAACTAAACATACTGTTGGTAATCATTTTGCAAGGTATACACATGTCAGATCATTTTGTTGTGCACCTTGGACTTAAACAGTGTTACATGTCAATTATGTCTCAATAAAACTGAATAAAAAAATACCAGGTGTTATCAGATAAGCTGCCTGCCTTTACATCTCCTTTTCGGCTCAAGACTCATCTGTTATCTGCATAGTGCAACCTGATGGATATTCTGTTAGACTTGGTATTTGCTGCAGTTGGGACACTTTGACACTTCCTCTTCAAAGTCTTCTCTTGCTCCTGGCTCCTGTGTTCTTCATCTCAGATTGGCATCGTCACCTGCCCAGGTATTCAGTGTAGTGACTCGAATGCAGTAGTTCAGCCACCTAGGGAACTTCAAAACTTCGATGGCCAGGCCACATGCCAAGCCAATTACATCAGGAATCTGGGAGTGGGACACAGGAATCAGTGTTACTGTTCTCTCCTGACCTCTTGACTGATTTGTAACTTACCAAAAAAATTGCAGTGTTCAGATCTTAGGTGTGTATCTCAGTGAGTGATTACAAACTGGTAGCCCTGTATAAAAGTGCCTACTTCAAGGAACTGAGTGTTGCCAGCATCCCAGAAACCCTGTCTCAGAACTTCACTGAAATAGAATCATAGAGCACGTTCTCCTTTGATCTGGTTCTTTTGCTCAACTTTATGTGTGTTGTTGCTCTTTTCTGTGATGTGGATACATTATAACCTTGTCCATGGGTATGGCCCTGTGTGCCTCCCATCACAGTGAGGGGAGTGCTGACTCTTCAGCTAGACAGACAGTAAGCTCATGGAGAACAGAGGCAGGCCCTCGCTTCTCTCAGGAGCTCCTTAGCATAGTCCCATGGTAGGTGCTTAATAAATACTTGTTTTGTCTATTTTATCACAGGAAAAATACTTTTAAGAGCAGACTTTTGGTAAATACAAATTCAATCAGGCAGTGCAAATTCAGAAGTTTTCGGGAGGGGGAGGATACCTAATTGTTTCCATTGTAACTTATTTATTGATTCTTATTAATTTGCTCTTTTTTTATCCTTTTATCTAGGGCTCGTAACTTAGCTTAAGAACCCTCTTTTGTTGGGGGGAAATGAGAGCCTCTTTCCAGATTGTGGGAGATTGTCTCATCAGTTTCTTACCATTTTCACATAAAGCAGTTTCTTACGGCATCAGTGAATTGCTTCTAAAGAGTCAGTGTTGCCCAGCTGGGTGTGGCTCAGCGGTTGAGCATCCACCTAGGATCCAGGCAGTTGGGGTTCGATTCCCGGTCAGGGCACATGCCCGGGTTGCGGGCTCGATCCCCAGTCAGGGGCGTGCAGGAGGCAGCCGATCAATGACTCTCTCATCATTGATGTTTCTGTCTCTCTCTCTCTCTCTCTCCCTTTCCTTTCCTCTCTCTGAAATCAATAAAGATATATTAAAAAAAAAAAAAAAGTGTTAATAAGAGTGACTGGGTAGTGGGATTCCACCCTGCTGCACTTTAAGAAATGGATTCGGGAGAAGTGGAAAAGCCCAGCAGCCTTAGAACTCTTAAAATCAAGTCTGGGTGAGGGCCACAGCAGGCCAGATTGCCATCAGCATGGCCTGTTGTCCTGAATCTCCCTGTCAGATCACGGAGTCAGTGTGTAATTAGATCCTATCAGCAGTCTCTAGCTCCATTTCAGAGCACAGTAGGTCATTGTGCTTTTACAAGGGGAAGGCTTTTCCCAAGGATTTGAAAAAATGATGTATGTGGAAGTATTTTATAAAAAATTTAAACTCTTAAATGAAATTACTTACAATTAATAAGTAAGTAACTGCTATCTGCTCAGCCCTGTGCTAGAACTCTGTAGGATGCAGTTTTTCAGCTTGCAGCAGGAAACAGACATGCAGAAAGGAGAGAAGTAAAATATCATGTGTGAGAGATGGTCAATATATGTACAGGACACAGTGGAGACATAAAAGGAGGGAAGGGGGTCACTCATCCTTGAAGACAGTTGAGGTAAAGGGCGATTGGGAAAGTGCTGGAGGCCTGCCTGGTGTGGTGACGGCAGGCAGACAGAGGAGGCCTTTCCAAGAAGACGGACAGTTCCAGCAGCTTCAGGAAACTGCCAGAAGTTTCCCGTGTCTGAAAGCTAGGGCATGCTTTCTTTGAGAAGTCTTGTATCTAAGAAGAATCACCTGAAGCAAGGGAATTGGAGAGTTTTAAGAATTATCCATCTGTCTCTTTTTTCTCAGCTTTGTATGAATGAAGAACCTGAGACTCAGGAACTATTTAACTCACAGAAAATCACGCAGCAAACACGCTGGCATGTCTGGAACTCGTAGAGATAACTAGCCTTGATCGAATTTCTATCATGTGCCGGTGTTGTGGCATACATTATATCATTTAATCCTTACATCAGCCTGACCCAGTGAGGGGGAGGTACCACTTACAGGTGAGGTAACTGAGCTCCAGAATCACCCAGCAAGGAGTCAAACCAGGATTTGGACCCAGACAGTCTGACTCCAGGGTCTGTGTCTTAATCCCACTTTGTGAAACTGGTTCTCCTTTCTGGAATTCTTTCCACAGTGAGCAGCTTTCCCCTACCTGCAGTTATTCTCTTTTGTGTTTATTCTGAAAGCACAGATTTGCAGAATTGACATAGTTACAGCTTTATAGACTCCCTGTCAAGGCTCTATCAAGGACAGATCGTAATTTTTTGTCAGTTGAGGTATTAGACCATCAAACACTGTATCAGTCAGGGTTTAATCAGAGCAGCAAAGCCATTGTGGATAAATGAGATTTACGATAGGAATTAGAGCTTGCACAGTTATAGGAAGATCTGGGTAAATAAAGCCCCCCCCCAAAAAAGTGGAGTTGAAAAATCAGAGAAAGGTTGCCGACCAGCCCTGACCCAGGTGAATGAACTGAGGCATCTGGAAGGCAGGCAGGTCCCGCTGCTGGAACAGGGCTGCGAAGGGCCGATGTGGAAGGTATGGAAGGTATGGCCCGTCAAGGTAACCGCCTCTGAACGTTTGCAGCCGAAGGTGTGTGGCGGGTCTGGGGTCCCTGTTGGCAGCAGAATCGGCACACGAGAAGAGCTGGCCACCGCGTAGGGAGGAGCGAGGACGGTGGAACCCCCTGCACCTCCGCATCTGCCCCTCGCCTCTGCCCGCCACTGACAGCTGTCGGAGCGCGAAGGCCGCTGCTTCGCCTTTACCTCCCAAGTCCTGCACGCCCTCGCTTTGCACCAATTCCAGCTAAGAAACGTGGGGAAGGGATTCTGGGAAATGAAGGTCCCCTACAGCCAAGTGACAGCAGAGGGCTCGGACACCGGGAGACACATAGGACACGGAAGGGAAAGAAAGGAGTGCTCTCCCTCTCCACCGCCTACTGCGTGGGCACGGGCTCGTTACTCTCTTAGCTCTTTACCATCGAATTCCGATAACAAACTCATGAATGAGATGCTTTCTTAGGGGTACACAGCTAACAAGATTTAGAGCCTGGGGCTTTACCTGTGTCTGTATAAGCCGAAAGCTAGTGTTCATCTTAACACACGCTGCTGCTTCCCGTGAAAGACAAGGCCTGTTTTCCTGTTCGTCATTTGGATTCAGAAATAAAAATGTTTAAAGCTAAGATTTAGCAGAAGTGCTGGGTTTTCAACATTCCCAGCTGGTTACCACAGTAGATAAGCAGCCTCAGGAGACACGAGCGGTGACTCACTCACGCAGACGCCACTTTTAGGCCGGAGTGAAGGAGCTGCTGTTGCTCGCAGCAGAGCCTGGCCTGCCCGTCGGCTGCGCCCAGAATTAGAAGCGCGTCAGGGGCTACATTTGACGGCTGGGAGTGGATTTCGGATTGAGCCGTGGCTGCCCCTGTTTGTCTTGCGTAAAAGATAGCACAGGTTTGGGGGCCAAAAAAAACCATCGCGTTTAGCAGAGGACTGAACGCTTTTGTGAAATACTGATTTTATGGTCGTACTGGTTTTACTTTCTGCTGTTTAAATTTCCTGATACATTTTCTTCCAGAAATCAACTAGATGTGGACCCATCAAGCCCTTTCCTCTGATTCGTTTTCTGATGGCATTTCACTTGTTAATCTTTGTTAACGTCTATCTTCCCAGCCCATTCTCTCTCTACCAGTGAACGTGTTTTCAGTAGAGCTTTTGGGTTGAAAGACCCTGAGGTTAGAGCAGTGCCCAGATTGTCACTGTGAGTGTTGTTTATCCAGTTCAGCCACTAAGTTAGGTATACTGAGGGGAAAGAAAGTGGGAAATATTTTAAATTCAGTTTTTTATAATAGAAGTAATACATGTACATATTATTTTTAAAAAATAATAGTTTTGCCCCACTGGGTGTGGCTCAGCGGTTGAGCATCGACCTAGGATCCAGGTGATCGGGGTTCGATTCCCGGTCAGGGCACATGCCCGGGTTGTGGGCTCCATCCCCAGTCAGGGGCGTGCAGGAGGCGGCCGATCAATGACTGTCTCATCATCGATGTTTCCATCTCTCTCTCCCCCTCTCCTTTCCTCTCTCTGAAATCAATAAAGATATATTTTAAAAAATAATAATAAAAAAAGAATAGTTTTACAAAGCTTTTAAAAATAATAATTATTTTATTTTTATCTTTTTAACGTCTTGTGTACATTTCACTGATTCTTCCCAAACCCTCTGCCACTCATGAACGTCCTCTCCATGCACTGGACATTGTCAGGCGTTGGTCACCTTTGAGATTCCCAGTGCTGCATTCTGGATCGGTCGCTGTCTTAGTCTGGGTTCCCCCAGAATCAAATCCATGTAGCAAGGATTCGAGCACAAGTGGTTGATTTGGGAGGTGATTCCAGGAAACCCTTTCGGGGAAGTCGGGAAGGAGAGGAGGCAATAAACGAGACATTAGAAAGCAAGGTACAGTGGTGGACAGCTGTAACTTGATCCCACGGGGGGACAGGGGAGTGTGTCACTCCCCTGAAGCTCCTGGCCCACTGAGCTGCACATACCTGGTTATGTGTCCTGTCAGCTGCAGTTGGCACTGTGACAATCTTGAGATCTCCCTGTGTCATCATTTTCACCACTCTCCTTACCTTGGGTCCCTTTCGTGCATTTGAAAATACCACTATTCTACCCTTATACATCATTGATAATTTGAACATGGAATTGTAGATGATTTTCTCTAAGAGATGGTGCTCTATTGTTTTCTGAGGAAATTTCTCATGTTCATGGTTTTCTTATGTTCCTTCTAATTCTTGATATTTTATACGCAACCTATTTTTTTTTTTCTCTCTGAAAGTTTCCAGGAACTTCTCTTTGTCCCCAGCTTTATGAAATTTCATATGAATGGTTCTTAGTATGGACCCTTTTATCCACAGTGCTGAACGTTCAGTAGATCCTTTCAGTTTGGAAACACATGTTCGCTAGTTCTGGGAAATTTTCTTGAACTTTTAAAAAGTACTTCCCTTTTATTTCTGTGTTCTTCCTTTTTAGAACTTTCATTACTCAGCCTCTAGACCTGAACTGATGCTGGTTTTATGCTTCCTGGTATTTTTATCTCTTTTCTTTTTATTCCACTTCAGGGGGATTTGCTTCAGCCGTCATCTACGTTTCCATTGATTGCTAAATTTTTATGTTTTATTTAAATGCATATTTAAACTTTAATTATGTTTTAATTTCTGAGTGTTCTTCACGATCTCTTTTATTTTATGGATAAAAACATATTAGACACCTGAGAATATTAATGATAGTTATTTTTCCCTCCCTCGATGGTTTGTTTCCTATAACTTCTATGTTTGTTTTGACTAATGTTAGACGCTTTCTTCAAAATCTGGTGACAGCCGCTGTCATTTCTGCTTAGGTGTAGGACAGCAAAGCTGTGTGTGTGTAGGGTGGAGGGCGGGTCATGGTGCTTATTAACTATAATGGCTTCATTCTAGGGTGATCGTTCTGGGATTGTTGCATTGGTACTTCCAGCTGTGTGTGTAGGTTTCTTCTCTTGGGTTGGTTGTATTTCCCAAAAAAGAACCTTCTGGTCCGCCGCCCAGAGGATATATAGCTCGCTGCCAGTTCTCGGGGGGTACGTGGAGGACGTAGGCTGACGTCCCACAGTTCACTGTGTAGATTAATCGGCACTAATGCCCTGTTTTCAGTAGGGAATTTCACCACCAGCAGGGTCAGGTCTCTTCCTTTTCTCAATTAAAATATTCTATTTGATTGGGACACCTTTTATACAACCAAAGAAACCAATTTTCTAGGACATGAGACAAAGGATGTGCAGAGTCTCTTATATGAACCACTGCCCTGATAGTGTACTAGTTTCCCGGAGAGCCATTCATTCATTTAGCATTTTCTTCAGCCGACGTGTGTTAAACATCTGGGTGCACGGCTTTATGCTCACCCTCTCTGGGAGATACATGGGGCAACGTACCAGGATCCTGCTCTCATGGACCAGGGGAGAGGGTGCCGCCTGGAAGCTGTTTCTGCAGTAATCCCAGTGGGGGTCACTGGAACTGGGCTAGTGAAGGTGGGAGAGTAAGGATGGGACATAGAGAGCTTGTGACAATTTGTAAGAAACAGTAAAGCTGCGGCAGGAAAATAAAAACAGTAAAGGAGAGAGGTCAGGTCCCTTTAGGAGAGAAGAGGGTCCCTAGGGGCACATTCAACTTGGTGAAGCAGGTCAGGCTGAGACCATATTACAGGAATTCTGATATGTGGAATTAGTATTTTTCAGGCTTACTCTCTGCTTTTTTGAAACACTACTTTGAAAAATCATTTTTAAATGATTATATTAACACTTAAAAATGGTTAACTCTGAAGTCTGGTGATATTTTTTCAGGGACACAGAAGTTTTACTAATCCAGGGTTCTTAATAAATATTTAATGGGTTTGTGAATGAATTTAAAAGCAGTTTTTCAAATGTGTGGATTATTAGGTATTTTAGATGATTTGCAGAAATAAACTAATAGAATATGGTGTTCTTCCCCCTTCTCATTAAACTGTAGAATATATTCACGATGTTCTTAAGTAGTTAGAAGAATACGACTCTCCATAACTGAGCAACGTTCAAAATGATGAATTTGAAAATTAGCTACAGTATATTAAAACGGTTATAATTACTTCTGGGAATTACTTACCAGAAGACAACTCTTAACAGAACCAAGATATAAGCACATCAACAGCCAGCTTTCATAGAAGGAATAAACCTGTAGCTTGTAGAATGGTCACTACAGGATTTGAAGGGATAACACCATGTGTGGTTTCCGTACCCTGTCCTTGATCTCACTGGTCTCCTTTCCTTCTGTTCCTTTGGTACTTGTTATTATCTGCTGTTTATTTCTTTTTTTAATATATCTTTATTGATTTCAGAGAGGGGAAAGGAGAGGGAGAGAGAGGTAGAAACATCAATGATGAGAGAGTCATTGATCGAGCCCACAACCTGGGCATGTGCCCTGACCGGGAATCGAACCCCTATCGCCTGGATCCTAGGTTGATGCTCAACTGCTGAGCCACGCCCGGCCGGGCTATTTCTCTTTTATTTGTGCCATTGTGACTCCTTGTCTATTCCCCCAGGACCTTGCACATGGCAGCTGGCATTGTGTTTATGTTTGTTGCCACTGTTTACCTGGTGCCTTACTATATTGTGAGCACCTTGAGGCCAGGGGCTGCGTCTTCCCTGGATCTGATATGGCTAATTGTAGAAAAGGCTTTGAAAATAGAAGCTAATGATACCATCCCCTCAAAAATGTGTGTGACTATGTGCCATTTTCAGTTTTTGAAATTTGACATGTATGATGCACTTTTCTATGAAAAGCAGAGTAAAGAAAACATGCATCATATTTTTTCCAGTTCCCACCACACTTTGCATATTGCTTTTAGCCTGACTGTTACTCTATGTAATTCTAAGCTTAAAGATACTTCTCTCTGGAATTTTTCTTTGTAATTTGCACCCCTATAAACTAGGGTGATGCTATACTTCTGTGGCTCACTGTCATCCCCTGTATGACACTTCGTATACACATTTCACTCACATTGCTTTTAAAATAGATGCTACCCTCAGTTCCCTCTAGGTTTGTCAGGGCAGGGACCATAGCTGTCTTGTTCATTGCAATATGCCTGGTGTAGGGTTGGGAGGGGGTCCTCTCATGGTAACTCTCTCACCACCAGTCTCAACCTTTGAGGCTCGAAGTTGAAATGAAAACCTATTTGAAACAGATGTTCAAGATTCAGTGTCAGCCACTGGATGCTGGCAGTGCCTGTAGCTGTGATTTCTCTTGGGTTTCGGTACTGAGCGATCTTGGGCAGTCCTAGGTTAATGTACCGTCTCAACTCTAATAATGAAGCTGAGGAAGCCTTATATCCTAGCATC
Source organism: Miniopterus natalensis (assembly GCF_054644295.1). NCBI lineage: Eukaryota > Metazoa > Chordata > Mammalia > Chiroptera > Miniopteridae > Miniopterus > Miniopterus natalensis. The sequence goes on along the minus strand of NC_142092.1, from coordinate 20,986,572 downwards.
ATGTAAATTATGGACTTTAGCAGTGTATTAGTAAAACAGTTTCTTCTACTACAACACTAATTGCTTTCTAGGCATCTTCTTGTATAAGAATTTAAGCAAAAAAAGAAATCGAAATGCTGTCTTTGTGGCACAGAACTAATTTTCCGATACAATTATGTGCTAAGAGAAGTGATTAAGTGTGTTTAATGAACGCAGTATTTCTGTTCTTCGTGGGTCTGTTTGCTGTCAGAATTTTAGCTGAGAAGTGATTTTGAAAATAGTTCCATTTTATACAGGGTGTAATCGAAACATGGCATAAGGCCCACACTGCAAGAGTTAATTTTCTACTTTAGTCCACGGACTCCTAGACTTGAAATACAAGACTAGAATTCTAAAACTAGATTCCCTGTGCGATAGAGATCACATAATCCAGTAGTCTTCAAAATGCTTTCCATGGGGCCACCCAGCTCCACAGAGGCCCTGCCAAGACCACCACAATGAAGAGAGGCCTGGAAAGGGCACAGGAAGAGCACATGAGGACTTTACCTTTTCTAAGTTCCTCTTAAGATTTTGAGAGAGTTTAGTGATTTAAAAAATATATGCCTATGTGTATGTGTATGTCTATCTCTACCTATACCTATATCTATATCATCTATATATCTGTCTGCCTATGGACCAAACTCCACACATTATAGATGAAGACACTGAAGCTAGGAACGAGAGGGTGCAGTTTTCAGTAGCTGAGCTGGTTTATAGACTGGTTAAGGCCTGAGTCTTCACCCAGCCCTCTTTCTGCTTTATTACATTCCTACTTTGAAAGCCTATTATCTCTTTGCCTTCAGCTTCCAGAGCTAAACTCAGCATGATCAACACAATGTCAAAAATCCGCGGCCAGGAGAAAGGGCCAGGCTATCCCCAGGCGGAAGCGCTGCTCGCAGAGGCCATGCTCAAGTTCGGAAGAGAGCTTGGAGACGACTGCAACTTCGGTAATGAGTGCTTTCTCCTATTTTAATTCTCCCGTTTGACCATTGGGATTTTAGTGCCAGAAAGAAACTCTTTAGGAAATTATTCAGACTATTTCGTATTTTGATTCTCAGTTTTAGGCCCTGTATACAAGGGACAAAAATTAGTCTTCAGAATTGTTTCAACATTTTTAGTGTGGTTTGTTGTAGGGATTTTGTTTATTTTCTAGTTCCCTGATGAGATCCCAATTTATACAGTAGCTGATTGACATATCCAAATACCTGGACCCTTACTATTGAGTATATCTGGCAGTGACTGGATATTGAGGCAGAACAATAGTCACAATGAGTGTGATTTAACACAATGCCCCATGGGCTTTCTCTTAGATCTCTGCTCTTTTGTATGTGGTACCAACTTCTTGTGCCTCAGATGAGACATATCCTGTGACCCTCAGCTACAGACTGAGCAGCTTTTGTTTTCATTCCCTTCTGATGTGAGGTCTTAGCAAATGATGGTCTTAGCAAATGATTTGCTCCTGAGAAATGTATTGCCCTTAAGCAGGAAAGCTGGTAATTATAAGGAAGGGCAGGGAGCTTCCCAAATTGCTTTTTAAAGGAAAAGCAAAATTTTATAAGAGATACCACCTCCTCAGGGGGCACTGCGTCTGTTGCTGGTGTGAACTGAGAGTTGCATACTGTCTCTCATCTCGGTTGTCTTCGGGAGACAGGCAGGCGTCCGCGGGTTTTCTTCTGTGATGGGCCCTGTCAATGCAAGTGCACTTCCCCTCTGCTCTTTAACATACAGGAGCTTCATTTCCCCCTTCTAGGCCCAGCACTCGGTGACGTGGGGGAGGCCATGCGGGAGCTCTCGGAGGTGAAAGACTCTTTGGACATGGAAGTGAAGCAGAACTTCATTGACCCCCTTCAGAATCTTCATGACAAGGACCTGAGGGAAATTCAGGTATCTGCCACTAGTCCTCTGGGAAGTGGGCAGTTTAGGTTGTGCAGGTGCGGGTGCCCTTTCCTTTAGAAAACATTTTTTAAGTTTATTTGCACGTTGTCAGCACTGGGCACATGAATTGCAAAACAGCCCAGCAAAATAAATTACAAGAAACCAGAAATGCAATACTTTTTGCCCCACTGTTAGGACTGTGCCACCCGCAGACATTACATTTGATCTCCACATTCAGTTTTCAAGATCTTTGAAGCTTTTTTTCCTCCAAAAGGATAATATTCTTTCCCTAATAATACATAATTATATTATTTATTCTCTGGTTGTCTGGACTGGTTTCATTCTTTAAAATGCTAGCTGCACTAGTTGTTAGTTAAATCAGTAGTTTTTATATTTGCGTAACAGTTGTTAGGATTGAGAAAGGACACACAGCTGTTTTCTTCCTGAAACATGTGGAAAGCTGAGCTATTCCAAATAAAGTTCAACGGGCTTTGCCTCTGACTAGGCGTGTAATGTTTGCTCACTCATTCCTCCCACAACTATTTGTTGACCGTGCCTGAAATGTGGCTTCCTTTATTGAGCAATGGGCTGCCGTACCTTGAGGTCTCCTAGATCCCCTTATTCTGGCTTCAGCCCCCTGCAGCCCCAGCGCTGGCTCGCGGCTGCACAGTTAGTAAGGGGCAGACTCGCTCTCAACCTAAAACGGAACTCTGACTCCAGTTCGCTGCCCCGCGGCTGACACAAGTTCAGCCTTTTTGCAAGGGTTTTCCTTCCAAAGGAACAAACATCTAGCTTTGGGTCAGAGCATGGGTTGGAGGCAGGGTGTGCATTGGGAGGGAAGGTCTGGGGTGTTTTTCTTATTTCTTTCCTTCTCATTTCTTCACCATTCCCAACTCTGTTTTCATCTGCCTCTTGCTCTGTACACACCCAAGATCAAAGGAATTCCAGCCCATTCCCCTACCTGTTAGTAATGGAACACGGAGGCTCTTAGGAAGAAAATACTTTGTAGCTCTGAGAAACCACTTTTTCACTTGGTCACTGAAGGTGTTGGGCAGAGACTGGACAGCACGTGGTGGGATGATGCAAGGAGGGCTTGAAGTGCCCTGTGGGCATTAGGTCCCTTCTAAGGTTCCTTCTGAGTCAGATTTTGTGACTGAGTGTCAAATGGGAGACCTAAACTAATCAGTGGTTCCCTAAAAGCTGCTTCAGTCAATGAGGCTAAGTGCTAAGATGTAGATTCCCAGGCGCCAGCCCTGGATATGCTAATTTAGGTGATCAAGAATCCATATTTTAAATAAGCCATTAATAATGAATCAGGCAGTTCTAACTGATTGGATTACCTCAGGGATAAGTCCTTTCTAGTGCTAAGGCTCTATGATTTGAAATCAAGAATTCCACCCGGCCAGGCGTGGCTCAGCAGTTGAGCATAGACCTAGGATCCAGGTGATCGGGGTTCGATTCCCGGTCAGGGCACATGCCCGGGTTGGGGGCTTGATCCCCAGTCAAGGGTGTGCAGGAGGCAGCCGATCAATGACTCTCTCATCATTGATGTTTCTATCTCTCTCTCTCCCTCTCCTTCCCCCTCTCTGAAATCAATAAACACATATTAGGAAAAAAAAAGAAATTAAAAAAAAAAAAAAAGAAATCAAGAATTCCATTCTTTCTTCATTTCAAGGAAAGTGGGGGTTTTTTCTGCCTTCTCATAAGATATCATTTCCCCTGGAGCTGGGGATTTGCAGGCTCTGTGCTTTCCGCGTGTAGAGCGTGTGTACACATTCCCAGCTTCTATCTGGAAGGGGAAGGCAGATTCCAGCCTGGATTTGTCCCAGTGAGGGCAAAAAATAAATAAATAAAGGTTCCCCATAGCGGTTGGAAGCATTTTCCCCACTGATGCATGTTTGTTTGGTTTTTGTCTGGTGACATATTTTAGAACGTAGCCTGCTTCATTTTGGAAGCTAACAGGCATGTTGGAGAAGTGAACTCTAAATAGGCCATTTCCACGAGTCCTTTCAAAGTGTAAGCCTGCCCCCGACTTTTTCAGCATCATCTAAAGAAGCTGGAGGGTCGACGCCTGGACTTCGATTATAAGAAGAAACGACAAGGCAAGATTCCAGATGAAGAGCTCCGGCAAGCTCTGGAGAAGTTCGACGAGTCTAAAGAAATAGCTGAGTCAAGCATGTTCAATCTGTTGGAGATGGATGTGAGTGACTCTCCTGTGGTTTTTCATTTAATCTTCCATGAGGCTCAAGGTTAATGTGCTAAAAGGTTACATCATTAAAAGTGTTAATATTTGATCACACTATGCGATGAGAACTTCAGTTGATTTAAAAAAATAATAATTTGAATTACAAAGTAGATTAGAAATGGTAAGTTTTTTCCCTGTATTTCTATAGTTTAACTATATTTTTGTCTACTAATGATCTCACCAATAGTGGAGAGATAAAGAATATTTCTGATGACTCATGTGTCAGCCCAATAGCTAAAAATAAAATACTCTGTTGAAATGCAGGGCAGATTGACTACATATTGTATAAGACTATCAACTAAAATGCATTCAGAAGAGTGTTAAACATGGGTTAAGATGTTCTGTATTTTGAAGTAAAGTTGACATTTTCTTTCAAAGGTAATTTCAATTGAGATTGATGACTGTAGCATAGATACTCCATTTGGGGAATAGATGAGATGGTTTAAAGGCTGCTGTCGCATTTCCAGAGGACTAACTTATTACTCAGAGCTTTAGAAGTTACATTCCAACCGCTGCTGTATGAAACCTGTTACCAGCCTTCCTGTCCTTGCTCACCCCACCTCTGGCCCATTTACTTGCTGACTGACTTCCGCCAAGATGTTTACAGAGCCTTTGTGCACTTACCATTAATTGCTTTTCCCTGACTGGTGTCAGAGGGGGCATGCTGACCATGCCCAGACTTTCCCATCACCCAGAGGCAGTGTAGGTTTGTGTTTATGTAAAACAACGTGTGTCCACCTACCTACTTAAGAGGAGTGCTGTAGGCATGGGGGGGGCGAGGGGTGACCTGAGTCACAGTGCTCCTGACCTGCACCCGGGGCTGTACCGCACCCCAGAACTTATGGGCCAGCACTGCCTCTGTTCATTTGGAGGCCACTGTTCAGCTAGATCACAACACAAGATGCAAAGTGAAGAGTAACCGAGTGTGCTTAGAATATTAGAGCTGGAATGAAACCAAATGTCACTTGACCCAACCCCTTTACCTTACAGAGGAGGCTCACAGAGGACAAAAGATTTTCCGTGGTACCACATGCTGCCCATGGTGCCTCATGTGAGAAATCAATATTCACGTTTTTATTAACAGCACTAGTATTGACTTAGCATGAAAAGTATAGGGAGCAATGGATCCTTTGGTCAATACATGTCTTTTCTTGTAGGGTATCAGTAAAGTAAGGCAAACCCTCCAGAAGGGTGTAGCTAAGCATGAGACTGTTTGATGAGAGCTGTGTAATCGTCAGGAGGATTCTGAATACTGTTGCTTCTCCTCGTAGAACTAGAATTCCCAAGCATAAGGATGCTTTCTTATCCTTCATTGATTTGGAACCTGTAAAGCTCTGTGCCTTAGTGGGCTCACCACGCAGTCATGGGCGTCACCAACCCCTGGGCTGTGTGTCACTGGCAGCCCTGTCATATGCACAGGACAGTAGTAGTTGCTCACGGACAGTAACCTAGTAACTAAGGTGTAATTCCTGCCATCGGTCTGCAGATCGAACAGGTGAGCCAGCTCTCTGCGCTCGTCCAAGCCCAGCTGGAGTACCATAAGCAGGCAGTCCAGATCCTGCAGCAAGTCACCGTCAGACTGGAAGAAAGGTATTTGACAGTTCCCTGCATTTTACATTCCCATTTTCTTGTTATAAAAATGACATGGAAATAATGGAGAAAATACAGTTGAAGAAAAACCTCTGCCAGGATTCCTGCTGATCCTGTATGGGCACCCTGTGGGTCATTTGTTTTGCTTTTATTTCTCCTGATGTTTTGTTTTACTTTGTTGCACTGAATCTAATTTCATGTGTATGCGAAGTCAGTATTAGGATTATATTTTGGCTGCCACAGATGGGACAGCAGGATGCTCCGATGATAATGGATGCAACTTACTGATCCGCTGCTCTGTGTGGGTACTGAAGGCACATCATCATCAATTATATAACAGCCTTGAAGGCCAAGCATTGTCAGCCTCTCCTAACAGATGAGCAAACTGAGGCTCAGGGAGCTGCCTAAGTAGCTCTGGGTCACACAGTGGTTCATGATCAAGCATAACCGGTTTGAGAGCTGTACCTTTCACACCTTGTGTTTGAATGGCTACCAAGTCCATCAGAGAGGGCTGCTTTCCTGTGCCTGTCCCACCTCCTCAGAGGTGCCCACAGCAGCGCTGTGGTAGTTTTCTTTGTGAATGGGGCTCCCTGGAGTTGGGGGGCAGCCTGCTCAGCTGTGTACAGTGGCCCTGCACTATAATACATGTTGCTTTATTTAGCCAGATTAAGCAGGGTGATTTTGCTAAATGTAGGTACATCGAAGGGTCACCTCAGCAGCCTTGACGCTCACAGCTGACGAGGTGGCTAGATGCACGATGACTCCAGCAGTCACTGTGCTGCACGGTGGAAGCCTCCTCTCCTGCTCCCATGGCTTCCTCTGCTCAGCATCCCCCGCCCCACGGGGGCCCTGACTGCGGGTCCTCCCTCAGTGCACCCCGCTGGAGATGTGTGGAACACTCGGAGGCCTCTAGAAAGGGTTACAACCACGCGCTCGAACACGCTGAAGAAATGTGTCTTTGTGACGTGTGTCGAGCGTGATTGATATTCTTTCCTTTCTTTCCTCTAAAATATGTACCAAGTCCCTGTCATTCCGCTGTCACCATTCCCTCAGTCTCCCCACCTTTGCAGATCTGCCTGCACTTTCTTTAGTGAATAACTGAAACCGGAAACGCTTCAGGGGGTGCAGAGTGCACCTGTCGCAGTCCCTTTGCCCCTCGCTCCTGGTTTCCCTCATTTCTTTCCCCTTCCTGCATTGCAAGTTGCTCGCTGCCCTCGGAGCACACAGTTCCTCCTTTCCTCCCTTCCAGCCTTCTCAAGCTCTGCATGGAATGACTCTCTCTGCAAACTGTTCCTCTGGAAATGACTCCTACTTATCTGTCCCCTTCTTCCTTAAACCTTCTCCAGCTTCCCCATGGACAGGCAGACTCCCCCGACCCCGTGGTCCTGCAGCATTTCGCACGTATCTCTAGAGCAGCACTCCCTGCTGTTCATGGGGATCGGTTGTTTATGTTCTGTCCCCCCACAGACCGTAAGTCCTGAGGGCACACGCTGTGTCTGACTCATCTCTGTGGTCCTGGCACCGCACAGTGCAGGGTGAGCTCAGGAAGTGAGGCTGGAAGTGAGGGACTGAGAGAGGGGACGGAGGCAGGGAGGCCGTGGCCGTAGAGGGACATCACCCAAAGCAGACACAGGCACAGGAGACAACGGAGGCCCTTTCCATTTCCGCTGCTGCACGTGGCAGACTGCGGGTGACCCTGGGTTTCACTGCTTTCCATTTGGCTCCTTAATTGGCTGCACACTGTCTCTCCCGCTCTTCTTTCCAACGCAGAATAAGACAAGCTTCGTCTCAGCCGAGGAGGGAGTATCAGCCCAAGCCGCGCATGAGCCTGGAGTTCCCGGCCGGAGACAGCACTCAGCCCAACGGGGGCCTCTCCCACACGGGCACCCCCAAGCCTTCAGGTAAGGGGTGCCACCCTGCCGACGCTGTCCCAGAAACCCTGGGAGCGCTCTCACCTGGCTGCGTAAGAAATATCCAGCAATGCTTTTCTAAGCGATGGCTGTTTCAGGGAGAAACGCTTTTGGGTTTTGTTTCTTTGTTTGTTTTGGGTTTTTTTGTTGTTGTTTTTTAAAAAATATATCTTTATTGATTTCAGAAACTCTTTGGAAAGGACCCCCCTCCTCTCATTGGCTGTGTCGTTTCCTCTCTTTGCCTCTTCTCTCCATAAAACGCATCGTTTTTCTCTCTCACTCTCCATCATCAGCTCTTCCCCCCCTAATTATCACACTTGATTTTGTCCCTCCTTTGTGGTCGTAAAATCATCTTAACACATGAGTTTTGTGTCGGGGTGGCGTCTTTTTTTCCGTTTTCCCCCTTCCGTGGCTCCCGCAGGCAGGGGAGTGAGTGCCCGTGGGCTGCGCGCGCCCCACACACGCGCACACGGCCCTCGGGCGGCCGCTCCAAGGGCGCGGCGAGGAGCGAATGGGCGAGAACAGTGCGCGAGAGATCTCCAACCTTGGCATTTGCTGGGTTGAAGACGTGGAAGCTATCTTGTCCTGGGTGTGGATTTTAAAGACACGCAGCTTCCCCGTTTCCCCTGCGTTTCCAGTGCTTGATGCTTTCCAGCAGGACACCTCTTGTGAGCTGCTTTCAGGAGACTGAAGGAAAAGTGAGGTCTGTGATGACAGGGGGAGCTCTGTTTCTCCGTGTTCACGTCAGCTGCTCACAGCTCGGTGTGGGGCATGAGCAGCGGCGGCCCTTAGAAGTTCGCTGCCCCAGGACCGGTCACGTGTGGCGGCCGAACTCGCTTCTTCCTGTGCGGAAACCAGCTGCATGTTTTACTCTTCTTTCAGAGGCTTGTTCATTTTCTGCTTTCTTTTTTTTTTTTAAATCCTCACCTGAGGATATGTTCTTACTGATTTCAGAGAGAGAGGAAGGGGGGGAGAGAGAGAGAAACATGGATGGGAGAGAGAAACATCGACCAGTTGCCTTCCGTATGCACCCCACCCGGGGATCGAACCCGCAACCTGGGTATGTGCCCTGACTGGGAATCGAACCCGCCCCCTTTCAGTGTACGGGACAGTGCTCCAGCCAGCTGAGCCACACCGGCCAGGGCTCTGCTTTCTTTAAACAAGAAAACATATTACATTGTTGACGTTAAAAGCCATGTAGATGGCATGGGAGCTGTATACACGCGTCTGAGTTCATGTGCATATGTGTGAATATATTTGGTCTTTTTTTTTTTCTCTCATTAACCCTTTATTACAAGCATATACTATATACTTCTATATACTACCATAGAAGTATATGTGGGCTTAGGTGAAAAATCATACTTGGTCATTTAACATAGGTCCTTTTCAAGATATAACTCTATTTCTTTTCATTATTTTACTCAAGGTATAGTACATTATTTTAACATGCCGTAGTTCCGATGCACTCCTCTAATTTATACATGCAGTAGTTTACAAGGTGTAAATTATATAATTTTTACATAATCTCTTTTAATAGATATAATAGTGCTGTGAAGTGAGTTGTTACACAAAAAACCTGAGAGTGAAAAGTGCCTTGTGCAAGGTCACACAGAGTTAGAACTTGAACCCAGTGTTTTATATTGTTGTGTTTTCACCACATCATAGTGGTTTTCCAGAGGTTGGAGTCTTTATTTTTAAAAAGTGAGAACTGCACAGTTATTCTGAGGTTGCAAAGCATTGTCCATGTAATTAACTATACTATTTCACGTGTGCAGAGGTTTTAAAGTGCTAATATGGAAAGAGCTCTGGCCATGCTGTATTATGAACCCAAATGTCATTAAATCTCCTTAAGTCGCTGGGTTTCCCATCACTGGGCATTGTCAGGAAGGCAGCCGTGATAAATTCTGCTGTACACAAGAATTTATCACAAGAACAGATGAGGCCATTTTTCATACTGGAGATGGGAACAGGGATCCAGCACCTTCCACACATCTGAGAGAGCTCCTGAAGACTGTAGAGGGGAGACACTGTGCAGCGACACTGGGGGCTAGTGGCAAGAAGAGGCTTCAGCAGCAAGAGGAGGGAGGGAGGAACCGAGGGGTCATCAGGCAGGTGCAGAAGGTGGTACACATGTGAGTTAAATTCCCCTTGTCTTTCTGTGTTCTTCTCTCCTCCTCTGACTCCCAGGTGTCCCAATGGATCAGCCCTGCTGCCGAGCTCTGTACGACTTTGAACCTGAAAATGAAGGGGAATTGGGTTTTAAAGAGGGTGATATCATCACACTCACTAACCAAATTGATGAGAACTGGTATGAGGGGATGCTTCATGGCCATTCAGGTTTCTTCCCCATCAATTATGTGGAAATTCTGGTTGCCCTGCCCCATTAGTATGTTATGCTGGCTGGCTCACCTCCTCTTGACCCAGATAGTTAAGTTTAACCACTGCTTTGGTAATGCTGCTTACAACACACCCCAGTGCAGGCCGCAGTGGTCCAAGTCATCCAGCCCCACAGAGTGTCTTTGGTTGACTTGTGTGACGTCACAGGAGTCACGGTGATGGATGGTATCTTCTCAGCCTGGTGGGCATGGCATGTGCTTTTAAAATACCATCTGAGACCAGCCACTAGTTAGAGAGCTGCTGTTCAGACAGTTCTCAGGAGGCTGCGCTTCTTAGAATAATGCCCATGAGCCCCATCCCAGAGAAACCATCCTACTGAAGGTATTATCTATCACCCAGGGGCCTTCTCCAGGTCTCAGGTTCTCCGTCTAAAGGGGAGAAAGTGTTTGCTTTCACATCGCCCCCCCCCCCCCCAAACATGTGAGTCACAGAACTGCCGAAGAAAGCCTCCCTCACCAGCAAACGGTCTCCCGTCTGAAAGACTTAGTCCTTCGATGGCATCAGTAGAAAAGTGTTGAGTGTGGATTCAGAGCCTTCTCTGGAAACATTCGCCTTTGGTCCTCCCACTTATGCCTATTTCTGAGTAACAGCCAGCCTTCCTCCCCCCCTGCTGTTGAAGCCAGAGGAGGACTCCCATTTTATTTCTAAGTAAGACAGTTAGCAATCGGCATATTGCGGGAGGGGCTGACGAGACTTTCCGTTATGAGGAATTGGGAGGAGACCTGTTTCCAAGCTTAAATTTCCTGCTGTAAAGAAACAATGTGTGTATTTAGGGCATTTCTGAAGGCCCGGGGAAAGGGGAACAAATACTGTCATTTCACTTTTATTTATAAAGTATGTGTTTCGTAAATCCATTTGGCACAGAGACACAAAGAGAAAAACACTAGAAACCGTTTTTCCACTAGTTCGTAGACCAAGAAACAGTAACTATCTTTTCTCTCCACTTTCACCTTGTGTTCTTGGAACATCATTTGTGCATATTCTGCCCTCAATGAGGACCAAGTAAAGATGAGTTTTGTGCTTAGTAGAGTAAGAAGTGTGGCTGCATATGCAAAACTGGTTCCCACTCAGTCATTACTTTTATCTGTCCCTCCTGTCTCATCTTCATTTCATGTGGACCGTGCTGTGTGTAAGTTTATGAGTGTTGTTGTTTTTTTTGTATCAGTCATGAAAGTCCTGTTCAGTTCTATCCAGAGTTCTATTTATCTAGCTGTACAGATTCTTTCAGAGGCTTAGTGTGCTGCTTCGGACGTGCCACCTGCGGTAGTGGATCATGTGGAGTGAAAGGCAAATCTTATTGCTTAATGTATAAACTCTTACCACGGGAAGCATCGCTGTTTCCAATAAATATTGCTGAAGACAAAACCCAAGGCTCCAGCCCCTTATTTTGTGTCAGTTCTTTGGGTCCGACAGTGGGTGGACTGAGGCTCATTTCACTCTCCGTTGTTTTCTGGTACCGGCAAACCAGACCCGCTGCTCTGTAAGCGGGAAACGTTTCATCGAGAAGCGAGCTGGACTGGACACTGGTAACTTCTTGGTAACCCCAGGACGGAGGAGATCGTGTAGAGAGGAAGTCTTTTAGATGCTAAGTGAGTTATCATCAATGGTGATACCAGAAGAATATCATGTTCAGAGGGGCAAATAAAATATATAATTTCAACCTGTCTTTTGTTTTCTTTCATGCTTAGAGAGAAAAAAATACACATGGAAATGCAAATTGGTCAAGAGCCAGCATTCTTTTCTCTTGCTGTATATATGGGGGGGGGGGGAGTAGATGTGGGTGGGTGGGGATAGGGAAACTGCACACTGAAAACATATTTCCAAAGCTCCTGAGAAAATAAAGATGCTCTTTAAGCATCAGGTGCCCTTTGTATCCTCTATGCTGACTGAGGCCAGTAGTCCAGATGTCTAGTTTTAATGTAATATAGGAAATTCTTCATGTGGACCACTCTAACATGAAAACTATTTTTTCTAGCTACATGAGTTAGAGTATCACAGATAATTTTAAAAATAAATTGCTGATGGCATTATTATGAATGGAGAAAATCCAGAAGAATCCCAGATAAACTATTAGAATCAATATGTGAATTTAATAGGATTATTGGATTTAAGATCAATACCCAAAAATATTTATGTATATCAATAACAATCAATTAGAAAAGGGGAATTTTAAAAATATTTACAAAGGCATCAAAAAATCAAACTCATCGATTTCTACATAGAAACTTATGAAATGTTTGAGAGAAATGAAGACTTTAATAAAGGAAGAAATATTCTGTGTTGATATACTGGAAAACAGCATTTTAAAGATATATTTCTCCACAAATTTACTTATAGATTTAGTGCAATTTCAACCAAAATCTCAAGTTTTTCAGTGTGTGTGAAAATTGACAAGTATATTATAAAATGTATGTGGAAATGCTAAGGGATGTCTCTTCTTGAACAACAGCAAAATTGGAGGACTTGATACTTCTAGATATAAAACAAATTTATAGTAATTAAGATAGTGTGGTGGTGATGCCATGGTAAGAAAAAAGAAGATATGTACAGAAGACAAGCCCAAAAAGAGACATGTATGTGTCCAACCGTATTTGAATAAAGCGCTCCATTTACTTTAATGTTACACCTTCGAATGTGACTGCACCTTTGCAAGAGGAGTCTTATAACTCCAAAGGGTAATTAATAGCAAGAGCCTGCATGAAACAGAGGAATCTCATTATGAGTCAGCATCAAATGAAGTAAAAGAGCCATACCACGGTTTCCAGAAAGAACTTAATACTTAAATATTTATTTAAGGGAGCCTTGGAGACTATTAATAATACACTTACCAGATTCAGAACTGTCTGAATTCCTTATTTTTATTGAAGTATAATAAATTTCCCTTTATAGAACTTTATAGGAAAGAGCAGGGAACTGTGGACCACCCCTGGGAAAATCGAATCTACCCCAAAACACTTGTTCTTCTTAGACTGATCACAGAACAAAAACTGTCTGAAGTGGAAACAGAAACATAACTAAACTAAACTGAACTAAAATGGGAAACAAGGTCAGTGAAACATTTGTCTCGTTTTAATTTTCTACTAGGTCTGACAGGTCTTAGAACACTTTCTGGGAAAATAATTATTTTTTTGTTAGTTTCTCTTTGCTATAAATAAGGCAATGAGAATGGCGTGACCAAGAATTGAAATTTCCCTAAGACTTCGTATAGTATATAACACGTATCTTGTACTATGCCACATCCTGTTCTGCATAGACTTAGCGGCTTAGGAAATCAGCTTTATTGCAAGGCTCTATTTTCAAGTCCGTCTCTAGTGTTCTGGATGGGACCACGTGGGCACTTTTAAGGCTCACGTGGGCACTTTTAAGGCTCATTACCAGGTTAAGAACTGCCTTTCTTCCCTCGGGGATGGAGGTGGCGACACAGGAAGGCGTTAATGCTAAAGAAAGAGGCAGCCTAAAGCCTCCACGTGGAATTCTGCGTGATGCTGGAAAGGACTTTACGGGCCGCGTGGAGGGGCAGCCACACCAGCAATTTCTAGGCCCGTCAGTTGGGGACATGTTAAAGCTGTTAAGGAAAAAAACAAAGATACTTTTCAAAGGGTCCAATGAATGCTGACTAGGCCACTGAATGCCACTCAGCTGTCACTCACATCCGGCCTTCCACTTGGTGCAGGAAGAGCTGCGGTTCTCGACAGGAGTGAAGCAGGTTGGCACCGCTGGAGGCAGAGGAATGGAGCGCGGTGTCGCGATACCGTTTGCTCAAAAAGGAGCCCTGGGCCTTTGTACCACCCCTTGTGGTTAGGTGCTGATACTCACCCACATGGACCAAGGCTAAGATTTTAGGAAAGTCCCTTTGGACAGGAACTAACCTGTCCACCATAGGGGGCAGAGAATAAAGTTTGAGTATCAGAAAAGCTCACAGGTGCTAGAACCCCTCTGTGTAATCTGGTTTCTTTATCTTTCCCCCATGGCAGATGTGGTCTTAGGAACTGAAGATTCACGTATACTTGTTTGTGTCATCTGAAAAATGTTTCCAGCATTCACTAAATCGGGAGTTTTCATTATATTCCAGGCAGGCAAAATGTAGATTTCTTCACCTGGCAGGGTCTATCCTGATTGTAGGCTTTTAGCGGCCTTTAAGCAATAAAAATAGATGTGCATTGCAGCTGTGTTTGAGTTTCCTATATCATTTTTTTTCACACCTGGGAGTTGGACACATCCAGCAGTTTTATAAGATGGTGCTTGTAATTGAAGGGAGAAGAAATGAGAGCAGCGTTATTTCTTACCCTGATCAAGCGCTGTGTTAAGCTCAAGATATGTGATTTTGATTGAAGGCTAAAGTGTTAACCCGTAAACACTCGGCTCTTTGGGGTTGATATACTGGGAGAAAAGAAAGCTTTGTAAATGGATTGATTGCCCAGTGCAGTGTCTCATGTTGGTTTAGAGCTTTAAAAAGGAAAAGGGAATTTACCAACATTATGAAATATCTCAGTAGCAAGACGAAGAAATGGTGAGCTTCTCGACGGTGACATAAAGAGGCTATAAGACTATAAGGCCTTACACAAGGCCGACTTTATAGAATTTCCGATGCAGGAGCTGAGGCAGAATGTAAAGTAAGAGAAACTTTTAAAGCAACATTTTCACACTTCATTTCCCTCCTAGTGTTTTGGTTTCCTTAAAATCTTTCCATGTGTGACTGGTAAAAGAAATGTCACATTTCTTTACTTTTTAAATCAAATGAAGTGTGGCTGCTGTCCCCGCTCGCTTCGGAACTGGCAGGCAGTTCTCTCTGGGTTCTGTCTGTGGGGTTCTGTCTGTCTCTGGTCCTGGGCTGGCTCTGCTGCCGGGTCGTCTGGCCCAAGCACTTGCGGGTACCGGTAAGTGCTGCGCTGGCCCCTGTGCCTGAGCCTGGTGCTGGTTCTTTGCAGAGGATCTCAGGCTGTAGCACCAGCGCCCAGCATCCCTAGGCGCAGAGCCATCCCCATTGAAAAGTGACCCCTTTTTCATTTAAGTCACTTGCTGCAGAGAACAAGACTCATTATTATTGCTCTACCACCCATCCTGGTAGTGATTGACTAGAGTTTGGGAAAAGGCCAGAGAATCTTATTTTTTTTAAAAGGTTCACCAGTGATTCTTACTTGCATCTCTTAGCAAAACACTGCCTCCATCAGGACTCATGAAGAAACCAGGCAGTTGTCTAGAGTCTCCTAAACTGACCGATGTTAAAGGTCTCCTGCGGGCACTTGCACAAGTTGGGTTTCTTAAGTTCTCCATTCCAGCTTCTTAGAATTGCCCATCGAGGGACCGAGGATGGTGTATTTCCCATTAGAAAGGTTTAGGAAACAATTGACTAAGTGCTCCTAAAATTCTAACGTGCATCAGAACCACCCAGAGCTTGTTAAAACAGATGCCTGGGCCACACTCCCAGAGATCCTGATTCAGTAGGTCTGGGGTGGGGTTCGAGAGTTTGCATTTCTAATAAATGCTGTGACGCTGTGTTTCCTGGTCCCTGGATTACACTTGGAGCCCTGCTCTATCAGATACACTTAGAGAAGAGCCGGCTGCTTCCCGGTACTTAGCCCCTGCGTTTGGTGTTGAGAATGATGACAGAACCTAGATGCATGAATCCATTATTTTACATATTTATTAATCCAACTAAATTGTCCTTTGTGTGCATACACTGGATAGGAATGCAGGCTGCTTTTTCTGCATAGCCAAGATAAGCAGCCAGCTGTTCACTGACTTTACTTATTTTCCACTTCTGCTTTGAATTTTAAAAAGGACATTCACGTTTATTGATTAAGTAACGTTTGATGCGCGCGCCTCCACCCTCACTGAGAGCGGTGCAGACCCACGGCGCCGAGCGTTTTCCCACCTATGCTGATGACAGGGCCTGATGCTGAGGGTGCGGGGTCTGAGGGTGCGCTGACTTCAAAAGCCGGCTCCTTCCCGCCCCTCCTTTTCTGTGCACTTCACGTCCTGCGAGGGAATCAGAGCACAGTGCGTCTCAGTTTCACTCAGGGGCTCAGGAGGGCTCGTGTCAGGTCTTTGCTTTTCTCGTTTGGATCAGTGGGTCACAACAAGATCCGTGGTTCCTGTCAGAGTCGCCGGGGGGGGGGGGGGGGGGGGCATGCTAAGGTGCAGCTTCCTGAGGCCTGATGCCGGAGGTTCTGAGTCAGTTGACTGGAGCGGGCCGGTGCCCGCAGGGTTAGCAGGGGGCCTGCTCCTCCCTCTAGCTCTGAGGCCCGCAGTCTTTAGGCCGCACTCGCACTGGGAGAATCCCTGCCTGGGCTTGAGAGTTGTCAGAGGTGCGCCCCCCTGGGAGAGGAGTGGCTAATAGATGGGGTGACGGAGAAGGGGAGGAGGAGCCAGCTGCCTCTCGCCTGTGACACTAGTGCTTCCCATGAAAAGGGACAGTTAAAAGTATTGCAGTACGCAAGAGTCTGTCCCTGGCATTAGCAGTAACACAGCCTTTCTCTTGCCTTGATTTTTCTTTTAGAAACATCCAAGGATTGGAATGTATTATGTAGGAAATGGAGATGGAGGAGGGTGGCAAGTAGTTCCTGAGCCCAAGGAAACCTGGGCTGGCTGATTTAACACACCCAGTTGCCAACATTTTGGTGCCATCTGATTATTATATATTGTCTTTTATGTTTGTTTTCCTTTCTGTTCTTTCCCCCCCTAGTTTAATGGGACTTAGATTGCCCTCTGCTGGTCAAAAAACCCAAAAACCAAAATTTAAAAAAACACCCAAAACAAAAATACCCATTGTAACCTTTAAATATCTGACACATTTCCCTGGCTGTTTTATTATCATCATGAACTGTATAAGCAGATCTTAAGTTTTCCCTAACCTGTGACTAGTATTGTTTTAAAGTATAAAAATTGAGACGTTGTAGTTAAGCGGCAAGGATAATGGTTTAAGTGATAACTGGCACTGTCATAATTGGCTGTCTATCTGGAAGAAGACCCCATCTGACCTGCTCACATCCATGAATCTGCTCGCCTCTTCCTCAACACTGCAAGCAGCAGCTCCAGCAGCTCTGTGCCATTCCTCCCAGGCTATTACCTTATCCAAGCTTCGGTGACATGGGGGTGAGGGAGTGGGCTCCCGATGTTGAATGCCGAGTCATCGGACATCCCTCCCATGCCTATAATTGCTCCCACATTTGGCCTAATAGTCTGAACATCCACCCCCAGGTCAGCACTCTGGAGACCCCTCCCCGTCTTGCCCTAGTTCCTGCCAGTATGTGTTAGCCGCCGCCTTCGGTGTGTAGACTGTTTCTTACTCGGCGGGAACTGCATTTCTCTGCTCTGGGTGACACTAGCAGCCAAGAGCCAGTGAAAGGCAGCAGAGTGGAGCTTGCAAAGCAGCAGCCTCAGGTGAAGTCTATGCAGCATCTCCAAGGGCAGGCTGCTTTCCTCTCTGAAGTGTAAGGAGGGTGGGCCTCTCTCGGATGGGATGACTTAGGGGACCTGGGAGTTCATGAGCCTTGTCCACCTAGATGGCTCCATCCCATTCCCTGGGTCCCACTCTTCCTGACTATGACATAAGGGAGCTGTCGAGACTGTCCAGTTTTCTCTGTAGCTTTGCCTCCTTGACAGGTTTTGAGTTTGATTTCCATTAAGCCTGCCCTACAGCTGCAGGAAATAAGGGACTTCTAAATGCTTTTCTAGAGACCTCCTAGTTTTTACAGCTTAATGGTTGCTGACCTGTAGCTATCTTTTTTTCAAGATACTCAAAACAGTTACCAAAGCCAGTGACTACCCCAGTCCTCACTCACAATTACCCCCTTCCTGTACTGTTCAGATGCTGCTCTTCACTTCTGCCTGGCCCTGTACCCCCACAGGGGAGAGTTCATTGTGGCGCTTTGTCCCTCCATGGCCACCCTCAATGGGGTCCTTGCCATCTGACTGGTGGGTAATCTCCAAAATCCCATTTTGAGAGTTTGCTTGCTAAGGCAATTTCTGGTACTGATGTTCTTAGCTTGGCACCCAACAGGCAGAGCCTGAGGCAGAGGCTTGCATGTGAGTAGATTTCGGGAGAACTTGGATAACAGGAAGTGGGGAATGAGACAGCAAAGCAGAAAAAGTAGATATAAAGGCACATTTATTAAAGGTGTCCTGTTAGCAACTAGTGCTTGATCCTGTGGGAATTTACAAAGGAGAAACATTGACTTGGAGGATGACAGGGGAAAGCATTATTTATTGCTCCTAACCCCCACACTTCTGGGTTTCACATGGCTGAATACAAGAGTTCCCAGGAAGTGAGAGGTAGGTTAACCCAAGGCAAGGCTCTGTCCGCCTGCATCTGTGCAAAGCCAGTGAAAGCTCTAGAGGTGGATGCTGCAGCTTTGGCTGGAGTAAGAGGCGGGGCCAAGAGGATTTTGAAGTGGTGCACACTAGACCTACCCCTCCCCATGTAGCTGCTGCTTGGTCCATTTCAGCTCTTTTCTCCCCAGATCTTGCAACTCTTCTTATACTCAGGGTATTTATCTCTCACATCGGTGTAAGCCCCATACTTAGAGGAAGTGGATTCTTGCTGGTATCTTTTGAGCCCCTAGGCCAGCCCATTAAGCAATCCCCTCTGCACAGCTTCTTCCTAAGTAGCTTCGGCACCTGATTTGGCTACTTTGCACATCTGTTAGATGTTTTTTGTTTGTTTTGAGGCCGATGACTATATATTTCTGCTCACTTTGCTCAAAATGGTATTATGCATATTACTATTGTTTCCACTAATTTTTCTTTGTATAACATCCTGGAGGAGGACTGGGAGGTTTCTGTGTCACAATGCCATGTTTATACTGAAATTCCTACTTTGATTCTTTTAATCACAAGGCGATGGAAATGTCAGGTTCCTGGGTGAGAAACAAATCAGAGGGTTTCACTCTTTCCTGGGGTCCTGTCCATGCCGGGCCAAGCACTATGCAGCTATTAACTTGGTTGAATCCAGCCCCTGCTGAAGGCAGGATGTGTCAGTCGTCCTCACAGTCCTGACCCCAGAGCTGGCATGACCCCCTTGGCAATGACTGGGGTTGGAGTGGGGCTTTGGCGGCCACCGGGTGAGTGTTCCCTGGGGGAGGGAGGACATGTTCTAACGCATTTAATTGTTTTTCCTCAGGGTAGAAATTGTAGGCCCATGGTGATATCTAATTGCAACGCTCTTACCTCATTTATGGCAGATAACTCCCTGTGCTTCTATAGAAACATAAAAATCAAGCAGGCATGATTTCTAACCAAAGAGGGACTTTTAAACATTTTTCTTCCGTTGCTGCATAGGAGAGGCCTGTTTCCTAGGGAAGGACTCAGATGCTTCAAGTGTCTCATTTAAAGATCTATAGTCTTTGTGTGCCTCTGCTTCACAGAAGATTTCCCAAGGGCTTCCCATAGCTGCTGACATATTCTCTCATTTCATCCACACAATAAACCCAAGAGAAGGTAGTGTTAGTTTTACATATAAAGTGACTAAGGCTCAGAATTCTAACTCGAAGTTTTCTGACTCCAAAGCCCATTCTCTCCTGCCTTATAGAGCACAGCATTCCAAATAACTTGTGTTATGTAGATGAAGACTCCAGTCCCCAAATTCAAAGCACATGACACACCTCCAACCCGATTTCACTAGTTTTGTTACATCGGGAAGAAGACTTAAATTCTCTATGCCTCAGTTTCTTTGTAAAATAGGGATATAATACTACCTACCTGATTTTTATGGTAGGTTGTCGAAGGTTCAGTGAGTTAACATGGGAAGCGTTTAAAACCGTGTGTGATAGAGTGGGCGTGCCATATGGTTTTATCAAACCAAACCAAACCAAACCAAACCAAACCAAACCAAACCAAACCAAACCAAACCAAACCGAGGTTCACAGATTCTGGGGCTGGAAACACATTCTGACTCGTGCTCTAAAGCCTTCCTCTGTGGAACATTTCTGAGATGGCAAAGTCAATGGGAAAATGATCTGTACTTTCCAAATGCTCTATGCACCTCTTTTCAGCAAACTTTTATAGCATTAAACAGTGACGGATTATGAGTGTGGTTATTTGGCCACTGCATCGGTATAGGATAATTCAAATGGATTCACTAAGAGCATTCGTGGTTTATGCCAGGAGAGCAGGAGTTCAAAAGGTTGGAGCCAGTGGGTCTCTAAAAGAAAGAAGGTGGCAACTTGAGGTGACCAGGTAAATGGAGACGGAGTAGGCAGAACAAGCCATGCCCTGTGAGGCTTTGGGATGGTTAGGTGACTAGGGTCCCATGAGAGTCCCAGCCTTGGTCACTGCCCTCCCGTTTAGACTAGGAGAGGCAAGGATTTGGGTTGGAGAAGAAACAGCTCTCCAATTGGAAGGGAAGAAAATGCTGGCTCACATAAAAGAGCTTTTTTTCCTTTAAAATTTTAAAATCAAATCTATTGAGGTGACATTGGTTAATAAAATTACACAGGTTTCAAATGTACAATTCTATAATACATCATCTGTATATTGCATTGTGTGTTTACCACTCAAAGTCAAACCTCTTTCCGTCACCATATATTTGGCCCCTTACTCTTTACTACCTCCCTCCACCCCCCTTTTCCTCTGTAGTCACCATACTTCTGTCTGTGTCTATGAGTTTTTGCTTGTCTGAGTCCTTTCGATACGACTCTGAAAGTCTCTCCTAGATTCCTTGCTTTCTGGTATAGAGGCTCATTTGGTAGGTTTCTTGCCTTAGAACCGGAATCGGTCATTTCTTCCCGGAGCTCTGGTTCTTGTAGCAGGAGATAGAATCTCAAGACCACAGCCTGGGTGCCAGGAGTTATTTATCTTCTGAATTAACAAGAATGCTGTTATTCAATTACAATCTACATAAGTAATACTTAGGCTCAGATGGTTACTAATTCCAATAAAAAGGGGCTGTAGATTTTCAGAAATTTTGAAGGGTATGTTAGGTTCTATAGAGAAACAGAAGCAATAGTCTGTGTCAGTCTGTCTGTCCATCCATCCCTCTACCCATTCTTATATATAAAGATTTTTTATGAGGAATTGGCTCATGCAATTAGGGAGGCTGAGAAGCCCCACAGTCTGCAGTCCACACAGTGGGGACCCAGGAAAGCCAGTGATGTCATTCTAGCCCAAGACTGAAGCCCTGAGAACCAGGGGGGCTGATGGTGTACTTAAGTCCAAGGGCAGGAGAAGACTGAGGTCCCAGTTTCAGCAGATAAGCAGGAAGGAAGTGAATCCTTCCTCTGTTTTTTGTTCTATTCAAGGCCCACCATGGATTGGATGATGCCCACCCACCTTGAGGAGGGCGATCTGCACGAATCCATGGATTCAAATGCTGATCTCATCTGGAACCACCCCTCACAGACACACCAGAAATAATGTTTCATCTAGCTCTGTGGCCCTGTCAAGTTGTATAAAATTAACATCACAGAGGTTGTAGTGACCATATGGGTATATATAGTTTTAGAGAATGTTCCCTAATTATCTCAGGAAGGTCCTCAGGGTCTTCTTAAAGAAACAGCTTGTTATCCTCCAGAGGGGCTGAAGCCAGGAGGTCACTGGGACTGTGATCAGGTGAGATGTGCTATAAATGAACAGAGAAATCAAACCGGTTACAAATATAAGCCTAAAATTGAAGTCACTGGGCCAGATGCTTCAAATTCAGGCATTGATTTATGTGAGCAAACTGTTTCTCACATGAGCAGCCCTATGTAATGGGCCTCAGGAGGACTGGCAGCTAGGATTTATTTATTTAGCAATGGTTAAACATTCACCCAAGCAAGGTGGGATGCCAGCTGGTGGAAAAACTTCCACGTAGGCTGAAAAGACCGTATCATCCAATCTGCATGGTTTTGTGGTGGTTTTTTTTTGTGGTTTTTTTTTTTTGGCATAGGTGAGCTGTGCAGAAAGCTAAAATTTAATCTCAGTTGTGTGTAATCTGAGTTCAATTAGTTCTTGATTGTAATGTTTGACTTTACCATGCTCTAGTAGCCTGATGCACTTATTTCCTCCATGGGGCCATTCTTACGAGGAGGCCTGGAATGCACCTTTCTATCGGTCAAGTTCCCCCCCCCCCCCGGACATTGCTGGAGATAGCTCAAATTGTGTAAAGAGCAAGACTTCCTTTTATAAGTGAATCAACACCACTTTTTGAAAATATGGTATTGAATGTGTTTTCTGATGCAAGTCAACTAGAGGGTTCTGGAGTCATTTGCTGGTGGAATTCTAGGCTTTGCCCTCAGCGTTTGTTTAAGTGCATGAATATTTTGATTGGCCCTTGTCCACACGTCTGAAGAGGGTCATTGACTTTCCTTTCCAAAAATGATTCATTGCATTCTTCTGACCTGTAGATGAATCTTCAGAAGGAACATCTGATTCACAGAACTGATCGTCTTCTGGGTGAGAGAGTTATAGCAAATGTGCATGTTTGGGGCTAATACCAAGGTCAGACTGAGGAATGGAGTGACTAAGTCCAAGATATGCTCAGTCCCTGAGACTGTGCGACATCATGTGTCCCAGCTAACAGTAAAGCAGTGCAACTCTCCAGCGGTGCCTGGGCTGTGTTTTACAGCCTCTCTAGCTGGTGCATGAGAAAGGATATTTCTGTGGTATTTGGATTGAGGAGGTCAGCCACATGCTTTTACTTCTGGGAAGCACAGAGCTTTCTTTCACCTTCACCTCACCTCACATTAATTGATGGAGGAGGAGTGCCCCCTCCCCCCCAAATGACACAATTGGACAAGCATATGTAGGAGTGGAGTTTCTGGTGGGCAAAAAAATGAATTATAAACAATATTAACTAAGTGCATACTATATGCCAGAAACAGTGCTAAACATTTCACATGGATGGTTTCTCACAGGTTCTCATAAAAGCCCAATCAGGTAAGAATTATTATTGATCCCTGTCTTAGTTTATTCAGGCTGCTATAACAAAGGTTCCTCAGACTGGGTGGCTTAAACAACAAAAGTTTATCTATTACAGTTCTAGAGGCTGGGAAGTCCAAGATCAAGGTGCCAGCAAATCTGGGGCCTGGTGAGGTCCGCTTCCTGGTAGATCATCTTCTCACTGTGTCCTCGCCTGGTGGAAGGGCTAAGAGCGCTCTCTGGAGTCTCTTTTATAAAGGCACTAATCCATTCAGGAGGGCTCCGCCCTTATGACCTAGTCACTCCCCAAAGGCTCCACCTCCACATATCATCACATTGAAAGCTGAGATTTCAACATGTGAATTTGGGGGACATAAACATCCAATCCATAACATTCCCCATTTGACAGATGAGGAAACTGAGGCCCAGGAAGATTAACTTATGTTGTGGCATGTAGTATGCCAGAAATTGGGCTAAGTGTTTTTCTTGGATTATTTCACATAATCCCTTACAGTGACCCAGTGAGGTAAGACCTATTAGAAATCCCCATTTTAAGTATTAGGAAACTGAGGCACAGAGGTTTAATAATTTTCCTACAATCACATAACAGTGAGTAACAGCTGAAATTTGAAACTTAGTCCAGTTCTCTTAAAGGGCCCTTTTGTTCATGGCATTGTTTCAGCCTCTGAGAATTTATCTCCCACATAACAGTACTTAAACTGTGTTTGAGAGGAGGGGACATCATCTTTAAAAGGTCATATAAAATAAGAGTGGGCTTCAGGGCAAAAGAAGCAAAGCTTGGCACCTCTCATGCCTTTGCCTCCAGCCTAGACAGAGAGCCCTTGTGGCCCCAGTGGCTGAGAACTCCTTAGAGATGCTGCGAGGGCCATGTGGAGAACTCAACTCTGAGTTCAGGCCCCACTGACAATTTCCCCTTAACAAGCCCTTTCAAAACCCACACAACCCCAAAGCCTGCATTGTTTCTGGCTTCTGACAGGCTA
The DNA here is from genome assembly GCF_054644295.1 of Miniopterus natalensis. Lineage (NCBI taxonomy): Eukaryota > Metazoa > Chordata > Mammalia > Chiroptera > Miniopteridae > Miniopterus > Miniopterus natalensis. The sequence continues at coordinate 20,962,699 of NC_142092.1, read as the reverse complement.
TTATTATTGGCAATAACAATTTATAACCAAGTAACTTTTTGGAAGAAAAGGTGTGTTCATGTGGATTTTTGTTATGTTTTTGTTTTTTATTGGTTTTTGTTTGTGTGTGTGTGTGGGGGGGGGTCGCTTAGTGTTAATGCAACTCTAAAGCAAAGAGCCCAAACTGAGTGCCAGGGGAGTGTCCTGGAAAGACCGCTGAATGGTGGTCTGGAGAGATGAGACCTTGCATAAGTCACTTCCTTTTTCTGGGATCTTGGTTTTCTTGTCTAAAATTATGGATTAGGTTGAGTGGAACCAGAACCCCATTCAGAATTTCTGAGGTGTGACTGGTTATTTGCAGACACTCCGTGGGTGAGAGGCAGTGTCGAGAACTGCTTACGGAGGGTAGTGAGGTCAGTGTCCGCCAAGGCTTCCATCGCTGCTTCCAAACCACAGCTCTGCTGTTCGCTTGTAACCAGCCCTCCCACCAAGGGTGAGGCTCATGCTGTCTGGCTCTACCCATCCTTACTGCCCCCCTCTGTCATCCTCCCCTCACCACATTCGCTGATGACGTCGACAAGTGGCTCAGAGCCTTCTTGCCACCTCTCATTGTCATCCTAGTCCCTTCCGCTGCATGAAGGGCCAGTTCAACTACCTGGGCTTTCAGTTCCTTGGTATTTCCACCCCCAGTGATTTTCAGTTCTGTTCTACCACCACCACCCATGACTGCGTTGCCTTGGAGACCTTAAACTGCAGTAGTCTACTCTCTGCCCACACGGTCCCCTACTCTAACCAGTCTCTAGCCAGCACCCTGGATTTTGCAAGCTCTGTACCCAAATCTACTTCTGTGGCTTCACTTACCATGATTGTGGGTATGTCAAACATCTTTATCTTCAGGCCAAATGTTCTGAGCTCCTGATATAAAATTCCAACTGCTCACTGGACTCCACTTTACTCCTCAAACCCAGTGTGTCCCAAACAATTCACTATTAGGATCCCATCCTGACCTGCTCCTTCTCTGAAAGTCTATCAAGAAGTCACCTGTTCACCTACCCCAAAGCTCGGGATTCACTCCTTCCATCTCATATTCCTTTGCCCTCAATGAATAACCCAATCCTGTTTATTTACTTTTAAATTATTTTTATATCTCTCTTCTATTCCTAGCAGTTCAGAGGTCAGACCCTAATTTCCATCTACCTCCCCCATCCACATTTAAAATTTTGTAAGTATCCTAATTGGCCTTCTGACCCATCCTCTTGCCCTTTTCCATTCATTCTTTGCTTATAATTAGCCTGAATTTTCTGAAATACAAATCTCATTGTTACAGCCCTTCTTAAAACCTCCCACTATTCCTCAAGTCAGAATAAGAGCATTATCAATGAGTGTGCGTTGGCTGTAAATAATAGAATATTTAACCAAGAGTGGCTTAAGCCATAAGGATTATTTTTCCCCCCTCACGATAAGAAAGTCCAGAGCTGGGTGGTGGTTCAGCAGCTCCATAATGTCATCAAAGACTACCATCCTCACTGTGTTGGTGATACCTCCATTCATAGTCACCAGATGGCTCCAATAGCTCCAAGGGCCACATCTTCACAAGTTCAACAAGCAGATTGAGAATGCTAGGCCCTCTTCATAGGCATCTCTTCTTTCATCATGAAAGGAATAGTATCTCAACCATTCCTCAGGCTCCTGATCCCTTATATCTCATGGGTCTCTAGCCATAGGAGCAGTTAGAGAAATCATTGGGTCACATGGTCATCTCTAGCCATAAGAGCAGCTATAAAAATCAGTATCTGGTATTTTCTGCCACCAAGATGAAAGCAGACTAGCAAGGAAAAAGAGATTGGGAGGTGACTGGTGAGTGGGCAACCAAGAGCAATTGTCACAGCTTTCAACTCCTAGTGTCCTTAAACATGTTGTCCCTCACCTCCATGCCTCTGCATCTATGGAGCCATCACCTGGACGATAACTTCCCAGGGGCACATCGCTCCCGTCGCCTGGATGACTCCTACTCCCTTTACAGACCTCAGCACAAGCACCGCTGCAGGGTGTGTTCTCAATTGCGTTATTTATCCTACTCTGTTATAATTCTGAATTTCTGTTCCTCATAGCAATCTTCAACCCCCTTGAAAACAGAGACTATTTCCCCCTATAATAGCCACCGTCTATTTTCTTTGAAGGATTCAAGGTATTTTTAAAAAATAATCTCACTTATGGATCTGAATATAAAGCTGCTCCCTCTCTGCGCTTCCCCCCTCCCCGCATGGTTCTGTTACTGCCCACGGCCAGGAGAGGGCACTCTGGCCTCTGACTAGCTTGCCCTTTCGAGGTAGTTTGATTCCTTTGGCATTAAAGTAGCTTTTATTTTTATTTTCTCCAAAAGAGGTACTGGCTTTGAGTTTTTTAATCAAAAGACTGAAATCACGCACTGGTTATTTAAAGTTAGATTTTGTTTGTATAATGCGTTCATGGAGTACGTTGAGGTCATTCAGAGTTATGGCATACCTTCATTTAATCTTCTGAGTTTATGGTTACAACGATGCACACTTTAAATTCCCCTCCTTAGGCCGAGTGCGTGCAGCTGGTGAGTTCTTGACAGTAGCTGAGGGGTTCCGAGGGCGTAATCTGGTGTCCCGAAAATGTACGGAGCTCCCACAGCTCCAAAGCCTGCTCTGTCCTCTCCCTCTGTGGGGAATCATTTGGGAAAGGCTGGCCTAGGGTGGTTTGAATAAGTTGTGAGAGTAAAGGTGAATAGTTATTTCAGTACCAGAGAGGGAGTTAGTCTGGATTAGGGAGTAAGAACAGTGTATCATTCATTCAGTCAGTCTTTCATGCACTTAATACATATTTGAGAACCTACTATGTGCCTGACATTACTGTAGCTACTGGAATGTAGCAGCTAATGAAACAGATTAAATCCTTGATCTCAGGGAGATTACATTCCAGGGTGGAATGTAATAAACAAACAGTTGTATAATAAAATACCAGGAATAATCATATGAGGGAGAAAAGCGTGATAAGGGGTGAGAGAGAGGGGAGAGTGCTATTTGGGTACATGCCATAGAGAGAAGAACATTCTAGGCAGAGGGTTCAGCAAGTGCAGGGACGGAAAGCAGGAGAGTGCCTGGTGTGTTCAGATGACTGGAAAGAGGCCAGAGGAGCTGGAGCGTGAGGGAAGGTGGTGAGAGGTGAGGCTGAAGTAGCAGGGTGGGGCAGGGGGCCTGGGTGGGCCCGGTAAGGAGTAGGATTTTATTCTCAGGGCGATGAGCAGCCGTACGAGGGCCTTGAGGAGAGGAGAGACTTGATTTGATTTACTCTTTCAAAGGAAAATCCTGGCTGCCTGTGGGAGGGGACGGTCAGCCTTGAAAGTGGGGAAGTTAGTGTGGAATCCAGGCAAGAGGGCGCTGATGGCTGGACCATGTGGCAGTGGCAGAGTGGCATGTCGTGGCCCACTTAGGCTGTGTTTGAAAGATCTTACAGACAGAGTTCCTGGTATTTGGGAAGGATTGATTATAGGAAGGGCATGTAAGGTAGAGAGTTGCCAAATTCAGGGTCTCTTTTTTCCCTTTATTTCCTGAGGATGCATTTTAAACTGGAGCCAAACTAGTCATCCATCTTCAACTTCTGTACCCCTGACACCAAAGCCGGCATCAAGCAACTGTTGTTTCTGCTGCCGTCATATGAGGATCTCTGACTTCAAATGACAGAGCCACAGCATGGGGCTTCCTTCCTTGGCCTGTGACTGACGGCAGGCTGTTTGCCAGGTTTGGGTGATCTGCGAGGTGTAACAGGAGCGCCGGGCGCTTCCCTCAGCGGCCTCTATTTCTCTCCACCTGCTTTCTGCCCTCTCATCTGGAATGCAGCATTTCATTTTATTAGCTGAAACAGGCCACCTTTTAAATGTTCATCCGTATAACCCAAGAAGAAAGTGTCCTAGCCTCTCTGGAAAAGTGCAGTGAAACTTCAGTGTGGCATTTATCATTACTTCAAGACAGGTTGGTACGCCTCTTGGTCGGGGCTGGTTATACTTGAGGGTCCTGTGCCAGTCATTCAGAGAGCTGCCACCGAGTGGCGCCTGCACAGTCCAGCAGGCTGGTCTTCCTCGGGCACGGGTTCAGAGCTGACAAAATCCTGTCTGTTCTTTTTTTTTTTTTTTTTTCCCAAAAAACTTGCAGTTCATAGACATGAACATCATTGAAAACTACACCCACTAATTTGGAAAGAATAAGCCCGTCTTTTAAATGTTCCCAGGCTCCCACCTCTGCAGGGCACTGCCTGTTTTAGGTCCCCTCCTCCTCATAACGTCCCCTTCCTAACACAAACTTGCATTTCCTGCCTCTCAGCAATCCCTCCCAGTCATCCCTCCCTGCCCCACAGTGATCTTTCTAAATCACAAGTTCAGTGACATCAACCTCCCCTTTAAGAAATTGTCCCCCATTGTCTACAGAATAAATCCTGAACTTTAAGGCCCTTCATCATCTGGGTCCAATTTGCCTTTGTATCTGCATCTTTTCCAACCTCATCTTCTCAGCCCTCCACTTTATTGCCACTGGCCACACTGGGGGTTCCTTTAGTAAAGGAAAATTCAAGCCTTTGCTCTGCTCTGTGCTGTTCCTTCTGCCTGGAATGCTCTTCCGTTTTCCCCTGGAAAGCCCTTAAGGATCCTCCAATGCCCAGATCAAAGAACCTCCTGTGTGAGAGGTTCTTCACCTTCCCCACTCAGTCCTCTGGCGCTGTGCTGCCAGGGCAAATTTTAAAACTTTGTGTGCCTTCGTTATAACTCAGCAGCTATTACCAAAGCTACCACTTGTTAGGGGCTTTCTACTTGTTAAGGGCCTCCTTGAGGCCCTTTCTCTTTACGGTCATATGCATATATGTCTCCCACACGAGACTACTTGAGGATCAGGTTTTGTTTGCATTCAATAACCTTTCAGGGATTAGTAATGTGCCAAAGGCATAGTACATGCTTTTGAATTTGCCCATTGATTAAAGACCCAAAGATTTTGGTTTTGACCTTATTGGTTCTGAAGCACACTCTGATGATTGGAAGAATTCCTGTATTAAGAATTCTTATAAGAATTCTGGAAAGACTAAAATATACCCGTTTGCCAGGGGTGAGGTTGGGGAATGCCTCACTTTATAAGCCATGGGCTGCGTGGCCATTTCCCACAGAGGGGAAACCAGTCACTCGTCTCTTCTATCAAGAACATTTCCTACTTTCTGGCATTCACTGTAGCTTTGGCATGTCTTGGATAATGTAATCTTGATCAAATGTAATTAAGTCACCCAATGTGTTGTGCGGGTTTGTTCTCATGTGTGCTAAATAAGTAGCTCAGTTATTCCCTTCCCCTTCCCTTGTGGAATTTAAAATGTTTTTGGAGTATTAACAAGTGAAAAATTTCCCTTTCACTCTGAAAAGTTGCAAGGGTTCCTAGGAGTTTGTGTAGTTTGTTGGACTTAAGAATGTCACAAATGTAGGGAGGTGGAAGAATAGTCTCTCCACGAGAGAAAGAGAAGGTAAAACATATATGGAGATTGGTAATGACGGACTGGTTGATAGATGTGTAGTCGGGCCCTTCGATACCTGGATTAAGACAATGTAGGGAGAACCAAAATGAATATCTGCCTCTGGGCTGAGTGCCCTGACTATGCAGAGATAGCCTGCTGAGAGCAGCAAGGTATGATCGAGTTCAGCGTCAGAGGGGAACAGTAATTTTTAGTGTAACACTAGGTAGTACCATGCAGATGTCTTCCAAACAAACCCCAGGAATCTTGGACGTACATTCCTCTAGACTGGAGACTAAAATACCATCAAGGCTTGTTCCTGTCCTGCAGCCCCAAACAGTGGTGTAAAGTCTTTCCAATCAACTCAAGAAAAGGGAAATAGTGGGAAGGGACTCCTCAGCAGCTGCCAAAGGAAGCCCCCAGTCAGCAAGCAAAGAGTACCAGCCATTGTGGTGGGAGAGCCCCAATCACCACTTCAGGGGACGCAAAACGAGTTCCCAAACTGGGATGAGAGGAACTTCAGAGGACTTGGATTTCTACTCTTTTTACTTACTGTCCAAGGGCTGGAGTTATGTTTTTTATTTAAGGACTAAAGAAGCATAAGAAATGTAGAAAAGCACAAAGTGCTAAGAAACGTATCTGTCAGATGTGCTACCCAACCACGTTCCCCAGACTTGGTTCATATTGACCAATGTGTGTGCCTGCATTGCAGGAAAGTGTAGTTTAGAAACATTTCCTTACAGCTCTAGCTATGTCGTACTATGATCTGTTGCTTGTTAGGGAGAAAGAAGGAAGCATTATTCATTCTTGTATCTCTAGAGAACCTAACTCGAAATCTGGACTGCTGGTCTAGCACCAATCCTGATGAATGAATGAATGAATGAATGAATGAATGAATGAATGAATGAATGAATGAATGAATTTATGAATGAATCAGTGGGATATGGTTTGACCCTCTCTCTGCTCCTGAAGTCTGACTCTGCATGCTGCTCTCTAAAAAGTATTTCAGTGATTCCTGATAAAAGTTTACCACTAGCACAAACCTTTGCATTTTAAAGGTACATGACTGAGAACAGTTGCTTATCTGTGCAGATGGGGCTGGAAATACTGATTCATGGTTGACAGTCCCTTTCAGTGGGCACAAGACAAAGACTGTTTTTGGCTTGTGGTTCCAACTGCTCTTAGCAGATTTAGCTCAACACCTCACTCTGATATTGAACCAAAGCACCACCCACTTCAAGTTCAACTCTTCCATCTAATAGTTCATATAACTTTCAGGCTATGGGACTAGGTGAGTCAAAGAAAGCTGTGAAGGAAAACATGTACAGGGATGGTGCAGCTTCCTGGGTGAGACCATGCTCGCCTATGTGAAAGTACAAAGTAAGTGAGTCGCCAGTGCATTTTGTTTGTTTGTTTGCTTTGCTTTATTATAAGCTTGTCATTGTCATCATCATCATCATCATCATCATCATCATCATCAAAACACCTGTGAGGGCACTTTAGGTTTCAAACAAGCAAGCCACAAATACTGGCAAGGACATAAGAGTATTCAAGAGCAGAAATTCGGTGGAGATAGTTTACACTATTGCACCCAGTCTCTGTGGTGGACACTAAATGAATAGCATTTGGGAGATGCATCTTTTCATAATGAACATCTTTGTATTTCATGAGGAACTTGGAGATATGGTACCCTTATGAATGGGTGAGGGACCTCTGTTAGTACAAAAACCCACTCTTGTTGTAGGATAATTATGAATTACTTGACAAGTTTTTCTGATTGCAAAGTGATGAGAACATTTTATCATGCTACAGATACAAGTTCTTTTCCAGTGCATATAGGACTTTCACCAAAATATACCATATGCTAGGACATTACATTTCAAAAGATTGAAATATTGCACAGTATCTTCTCTGGCCACAATTAGAGACAAATAATAACATAACACATGAATAATACATAACACAATAATTTAAAATGTTGCATTTTTATAAGCATATTTTGTGTTTGGGTCCAGTCATTTGAATTATCTCCGTATATAGCCTTTAGAACTGTCATAAATAGGCCCCACCCATTGGTTTATTTTGAACATTGTAAAATGGCACCATTAGGCTCATAGGAGCTATGGTATTCGAATTAATTCAAAGAGCACCTGGCTGGGTGTAGGTGACAGATCAGTAAGAGTTAGCTATGAGAGGAACAATTAGGTCAAGTGCTTTGATTTTGTTTTTCCAGATGGCATATAAAGAATCTTTAAAATTTTCCCAAAACTTTTTTATTCACTCTGTCAACATCTGTCTTTTAATTGACATATGTATATGATTTATTAGCTAATGTTAGGCCTCAAGCCTACCATTTATTTTTTGTTTTCTGTTTGTTCTGATTTTAGTTTTCTTTTTCTTGCCTCTCTGTGGGCTACCTTACAAATTTCTAAAATTCCATTTTTGTGTTCATTTTGGGGGGGATGGGGGAGAAAATAATTTTTAGCGGGTTTTTCTTTACAAATACATTGGAGAATCATGCAGTGCTGCCAGCACTGGACACAGCCCTGAGCCTCACATCTGCACACCCCTTGGCAACTGGTCCCGTGAAGGCAGAACCTTTCATCTCGCCTTTATTGTTCACTGTGACCCTCGGACTATCTTCAAAATAAAGATACACACATCTTTTCTCTGATAAGGCTTTCTTTGTCAAATCACCACTGCTGGATATACCTTCTTTCTGAGCCCTGGTTGCCCCTTTGACTGTGGCCATCACATGTGGCCCTCACAGCAGCAGGGAGCCTGCTCAGCGGCCCCTTGCTCCCCCCCCAGAGGTGATATACAGATGTTTGGCTCCTATGTTGTGAGCACAGTTGATCAGGGCTCCCACCAGGAGACCCAGGGAAAGCCCGGAATTTCACACCAGAGGATTCGCCACATCCCCACTTGGACATCTTGAACCCCAGAAAAGGGTACAAAAGCTCCATTTCTGTTTATCATTTTTACTGATTGTCTGTAGTGTTTTTGAGTGTGTCCCTTTATACAGGTTTCCCCCACTACCCCAAAGCAGAGCAGTCCTATGAAACCTCCCGTAAGCCAAAATCACATAAAGCAGGGTATTCCCCACTTTCCAAAAGTGTGTGTTAGGTCACTTTGCTTTTACAAAAAAACCTACATTAGCGCATTTTCATGAACTGAAAAGAGATTCAGAGGATTCTCTCTTTTTCTTTTATGAAGAAAGGCCATTGCCATATTAATGTATTTATATAGTAATGTATGTATGTGGGATACCTGTATTTATAGCTTTTTAATGGGCTACTTCATGTTTATATTATACATATGTATATATGTGTGTGTATACATAGTCTACTGGTGTCAATATTTGCTACTTAGAATGAAGTATAGGAACCTTATCTTCCTTTACATTCTTTTGTCTTCTTTCATTTATAATATAATTATTTTAAATATTAATTTTTAAAAGTTCCTCTATATATATTGAGACCCAAAATAGAGTGTTACAATTTTTGTTTCAATTGTCAAACTTGTATTTGCTCTTTCCATTGTTCCTTCTTCCTTCTTTATGTTCTAAGACTCCTTTTTTAACAATAATTTCTTTCGTTTAAGAAAGGAGATGCGGCTTATTGCCGACAGGTGGGGATGGAAGTCCAGGCCCCCAGCTGGCTTCCAGTGATGCTCAGTGGGGGCTTCTCCTCACTGTTGGGCGGGGTCTGGGGGCTCACGATCCCCACTGAACCTTGGCTGATATCACCCCCTGCGCCCTGTCATTATCCTGGTCCCAGGGTCCCTAGCCTGTCTGCTGTTTGCTCTTTACCTTTCAGAGTCTTCTCATTTTTTTTATATAATGTCTATGAGTTTTAGCTGTAGGAAAAAGTAGGTGTAGTCCCCCTTTACAGATGTGGAAATCTTAGAAAATATTTCTGTGATGATAGTGGAAACATAACATGTCAGAGTTTATGAGATGCAGCTAAAGTAGTACTTACTGAGAAATATGTAACTCTAAAAGTGTGTATTAGAAAATAAAAATGGTCTATAATTGATGACCTTTTATAATTGATGACCTCTACCTTTGAAAGCTAGAAAAAGAAGAGCAAATTGAACTCAAAGTAACTAGAAGAAGGAAATAAAGATGAGAACAGAATAAATGGAAGAGAGAACAGAATAAAAAGATTTATTGAGACTAACAGCTCTTTCTTTGATGAGATCAATAAAATTGATGAACCTCCAGCTAAATTGATTAAGAAAAAGAGAAAAGTAAATGACCGATGTAATCTGTTCTGATATCCTTGTTTTGAATTGTGAATTTTTTCCAACACGATAGATATACTAAGGAATCCTTTGAGTGTAATGCAGTTCATGGTTACTTGTGTGTGATTCTGTCCCCAAGAAACACTAGGTGACTGCAGAAAACTTCCCCCAGCTAGTCCGAGCCGTGTCGGAAGACACAGCTGCACATGTGCACATCTCAAACTTCTGCCAGCCACCCCCCTTCACCGTGTGTGACAGCCACCCCCCCTCCCCCCGGTGTGCACACTGTCCACTCTAGGTCATCTTCCATCCCTCATAACAACTCACAGGCTGCAGCCCTTTGCATGCCCGCTTCTACAAGCAAGCGTCAGCTGGTTTTTCAAGGAAAACTGCCATATTTGTTGTAGTATTTTTTAACCAATGCACATGTGTTAAATTGCTATTGTTTTTAATAGATTCCTCTTTTTTTAATCAATGTTTTTGAATGTTGTATTACCCTTATCTCCACTTTCTTCATAAGCCTTGGGGTTTTTACTATGTAATTTTGTATAGCCAGTGATTTTAAGACTATATATGTAGCATGATAGCAAAACTGACTGTAATTTACTAGGTAAAGTAAATTTAATGTCCCCAATAGTACAAGCAGGTATTATGTGCCTCCTAATATGCTGGCGTATGAACTAGGCAGCTACTCACCTAGGAAGACTTCCTACCAAACACCTTGAACCTGAAACTAAGCAAACCTTTCAATCTAACCTTCAAGGTAAAGAAAAATAGAGGAGAGAGATAATTTAAATGACACTATGGAGAAACAGTTAAGTGCAAAATGTTAAAGTCAACCAGATAATTGGCTTGGTATGATTGAATTCTATTTTGAAGAAAACAACTATAAAATACATTTTTAGTAGCACTGGGGCAATTTACTAGAGACAAGGTATTACATGATATTATGGAGTTATTGTTAATTTTAAAAGTAATAATGTTATTGCTACTAAATCACAAAATGTCCTTATTTGGGAGATATAAAAGTTTAAGTATTTAGAAGTGACATGAACTGATGCCTGTAATTCCTTTAAAATGTTTCAGCAATTTATACACACACACACACAAATTCGTGTATATTGAAATATATATGAAAATATAAGAAAGCAAATATGGCAAAACATTATGGATATTCATTATACTTTTTTCACCTTCTGTATGTCTGCCATTTTTCATATTTTATTTTTAGTTTTATGAAATTGGCCTGTCAGAGAAATTAAAATAGCTTTCTGTTTATAGAAAATCCATGACCCTTGTTTATAGAAAAACCATGACTTCTGGGGTCCCTCTAGATCTCAGGGTCAAGTTATCCTGCCTACCAAGTGGACAGAGCCCACTCTCTCATTGCCCTTGTGTCTCCTATTATAAAAAGTGCTCAGCTCAGGCCTGTGCCCATCTTCGGATTCCTTGCATTCCTCCAGGACATAAGACGCCCATTGTATTCCCTTGTCTGGCCCCACAAGGGAAATTTAGCATAACTTTCCCTCTCTTACTTTTTTTTTTCTTTTGAGAAAAGGAACAATCAGATCAGAACAAAATCTGAAAAAGCCTGTGGAGTTGTGCTGAAGAGACAGTGTTCTAGAAGAATGGGACTTAGGGGAAAGTCCTTTATGCCTTTAGCAAAGGCTTTAGCACAGAGGAGCAGCCCAAGGGGGAAGGCAGAGCCTGGAGAGCAACTGTAGAAGTGTATGTCCGAGGCCTGCTTTCGTGCAAAACTGGGCACAGCCAGTCTCTCTCTCCCAACTCCTTGTCAGCTCCTCGGAGCTGCTGAATCTGAGCCAGGCCTAAAGGAAACAGATACCTGAGCAAGCCAGTCACGGGGGACAGCTCATGTGCATGCTGGTGCAGGGAACACAGGGAAGTCTCAGAGATAAAGGGCATAGGGAGGGGGTCCAGGAGAAGAGGTAGGTATATTTAGGAGTGATTATAATACTTTTTTGGTCTATTTTTTTTCTCCTTTAATTTTTCACTGGGAGAGGTGATTAACTGTTGTGCATCCAAAAATAGTTTAAGCTAAACATAGCATAGCCGGCTGAGGTGGTTATAAAATAGAACTTGGGTGTGGGAATGCTGCCTCTTAACCGTAATCCTTCCCTGGGTGAAACCGTGTCAATGCTGTGAACTCAAACCAAGGTCAACCTTGAGAACCAAGTGTAAGGTCTCATCTCTAATTCAGGGGCGAAAGTTTATTCTCATGGGAAAGCACACTAGCTAAAGTTAGAGGGACCTTTTCTTTAATAGCCATCATCTTTTTAAAGAGGGGAAGAGACCACTGTTAGGATTTAGTTCAGATTCTCAATTCTGTGGATGGGGGCCATAGAAGTAGCTGAGCCGAGCTCACTTTCAGTGGGTGGTGGAGGGGAGACTCACAGCACAGTGCTTTTCTCACCTAAGCATGTGGTGTCTCTCCATTTGCGATTCATTCTCCACTGGCTGATGATTGAACACGAGCACAGATGGAACATGATCACAACTCAGAAGGTTGTGCGCCGGCCTAATTGAAACCCTCTAAAGCTTTGATTAGGTTCTTTGAGATGGAGAGAAAACTGTAGTCAGCAGATTATAGGGACACAGTCAGCAAAATAATCAGAACCTCTAGTTAGAGGCAAGGGCTGCCCTCTCAGTGGCCTAATCTCGGAGGGTGCTCAGAGATGATTCCAGGTTCGCCATCTAAAGACGTGGGGGTGCCTGTGTGGGGTGGAGAGCCGGCGTTTCCTGCCTGTGTGTTTGGAATTGCACCAGCAACCATTGTTAAGTGGGAAATGTGCCTCTGGACCCACACTGGGTACAAGTAGAAGAAATCCATTACTGCCTTCAGCCTTACTCCCCACAAGTAGAAATTCCTTGGAAAACTCTGTGTGTTTGTTTACTTATTTTTTCATTAAAAAAAAAACAAAACCTTTTATTTTGAAATAACTTCAGACATGCAGAAAGGTTGCAGAAATATTGTGAAGTATTCCCATGTCCCTTCAGCCAGATTCCCAACATGTGACCATTTTACCAGTTTGATTTTATCACACCCTCTTTTGGAATCGTTTGGAAGCACATTGACAGCAATATAATGCCTCTTTATGCCTAAATTCCTCAAGGTGTAGTTCATGAAACAAGGACAGACATTCTTTCACATAACCACAGTCCAGTTATCAAAACCGGGAAATTAACATTCATTCAGCTGTTATCTAATCCATAGACATTCACATGTCACCAATTGTCACACTAATGTGCTTTCTAGGAAAAGAAAAATACGTTTCTCTGGTGTGGAATTCGAGCTAGGTTCCCATTATGCATTTAGTTGTCATGTCTATGGTTTCCTTTCAATTGCTTAGTCTATTTCATGACCTACACATTACTGGATAGTAATTTGTAGAATTTCTTTCAGTTTGGATTTATCTTTCTTCATAATTAGATTCAGCTTATACCTTTTTGAAAGTAATACCACAGAAATAATGCTGTGTTTTTCTTGGTGCATCATCTCAAAAGGCAAATGATATCTGTTGCCTATTGTAAGTTATATTAACCTTGAACAATTTGGTAAGGCGGTGCCTGTAAGGTCCTGTGCTGTAAAGTGATCTTCCCACCCCTCCCCATTTATAATTAATAAGAGCCTTGTGGGAGATACTTCCAGATGATATAAAATTCCTGCTGCTTATCAAACTTTCACCCATTGGTTTTAGCGTCATGGTGATTCTTGCCTAAAACAATTATTACTATGGTTGTGCCAAATTATTTTCTAAATCTATCATTTCTTCCACATTTATCTCCATCATTTCTTCTATATCTATTAGTTGCCATTCTACTGCAAGGAAGAGATTTCCCTTTTTTTTCATGTATTTATTTATGTATTTACTAAGTATGGACCCATGAATTCTTAACTGTATTCTGTGGGTTATAATTTGTACTGTCAATATTTATTTAGAGACTCAAATTGACCCAAATTGAGCCTCTTCAAGCTGGCTCCTATCCTTTTTTCAAGTCCCCATATTCTTGTAGCACATCTCTACTTTCTGGCCCAGCAAGATGTTCCAGGTTCGTCTTATGCTTTCCCAACTCCACTCCTGAAATCAGCCACTTCTTCAAAGAACCCTGCTTCCTTTCTGTGGAGAATGGTAGTTAGACTGCAGGATCTGGGCACTAAGTTTGCTTAATTGTACTGGGATGCCCCAGATAACACTTTTACAAGCACGGCTTTCATCATTTCACTTCTAGGAGACTTCCTCGGCCTTTCTGCTAGATGACACTAGGGTTCACTCTTCCAACCCTAGGCCAGTCCTGGCGCCGCCTCCTGTCTGGGAAGAAACCCCCACCTGCTTGTTCTTTTCACAGCACCAGCCCTTCCCCTGGGGCTGCACATTTGGACGCAGGCTCCCCCGAGTCCTCTGCCCATCCAGTCCCGACAGCAACCACGTATTCTGAACCCAGGCTAAGAAATTGCAATGCATGACCTCCTAAGCTTACATGTACTTATGGATCAAATGGAACAAGCTATTTGAAATCAGGGAAGTCTGGACATTTTACCCATCAACTAGTACAAACACTTCACTTTTCTTCTTTAAATGGGGGCATAGATGTGAAGAAACAAAATGGTAAATGTGGTTAGAACTCAACTTTTCCAAACATTGCTCTTGTACCCCTCGCCTGTTCCTGGGTCTGCTTCCCAACCATTTTTCTGAGAAGGTTCAGGGGAGGTCTTCGCCTCTTCTGCCTGTTTAATTCCTGGCAATAAAGCTCATAAATCCCTTTCTCCCATTCATCCCGGGAATATCAGGACTCAAGAAGGCCCCTGTCAAAGCATTTTCTGTCCATACAGATTTCCAAATGCTCTAAATATCCACCCTCCAAAAGAAGATCAAATGCAGTGAGTGATGGTGGACAGGAAAAGTAACTAACAAACCCTGGCCAAGTCTGGCATTTTTACTGTCTGAAAGTCATGCTTTGTTATCACGTCACTGGAAAACACACATCTTGTTTAAAAAGTGTGTGTTCGTTGATGCCAGTCGTATATCCTGAAACATCTTCCTGGAGTGATAGTGGTTTTCATTAATCTCAGAAACCATGGCTTTTCTAAGGCAGGGGAAGCAGAGCACAAAGGAGGTTTGTCAGAGCAACTCCCAGCTCAGGGCTGGATTTCAGTTTACTCTTAGCAAGTCAGGCATCTTGTCCCATGTCCACGGCTGCCTCTAGCCCATGGGGTAACTTTGCGTGGGTTAGAAAAAGGTGCCTAGAAGGTCTCACACTCACAGTAATTAGTTGGTCGCCTCCATGCACAATTCATTAGCCAGAATTAGTCACGTGACTTCACCCAGCGCAAAGTGGACAGGGATTCTAGTCCTACCACGTACCCAGATTGGGGGGGAACAGGAAATATGTGGCAACAAGACCAATGGTAATTAACTGCCTCACAATTGGTTGTATCTTATAGATAATCAGCAGTATTTTACCTTATCAGTGGTAGGTGAAATAGTAGTGCTTCTTATAATATGTGGCCTCTCAGCTTTTATGGATAATATGAGACCATTAACAAGATTTCTTTTTAGTCTCACCTCTGCAGATGGGTAACAAAGTCCATAGTCATAAAAACACTGAGAGCCAATGAACAAATCCTAGAACTCACGGGGTATCTTTGTGGGAGCTGCCCTGCTGTTTGCATGTGTGCAGGAGCCGCCGTGTCCTTGGCCATCAGTGTTGTCACACCCTCTCTCTTTGTCCTGTGTTCTTCCCCCATCGGTCCTGCTGCTGCAATGCCTGGGCTCAAGGCCTGTCTTGCCTGTCTGAGTCCTGGT
Source organism: Miniopterus natalensis (assembly GCF_054644295.1). Taxonomy (NCBI): domain Eukaryota; kingdom Metazoa; phylum Chordata; class Mammalia; order Chiroptera; family Miniopteridae; genus Miniopterus; species Miniopterus natalensis. The sequence goes on along the minus strand of NC_142092.1, from coordinate 20,947,148 downwards.
GGTCTTGCGGCTCTTGCCCTGACTACTGCTTTTTCTGAGACCCTTGTTGCCTTGTCATGTCCACTGAAGTTAATTAGTCCTATTTCAAGCAGGAACTGCACCTGGGCCAAGGCTTGGGTCTGGGTGCGATTGACCCTCATCTCAGCCTGAGCCCTGGCCTGCTCTGAGGCAGGTCCCGTGGCTGTCTGCAGCCCAAGCTGGCGCCAGATCTGGGCCCAGTGCTGGTTGCCACCTGGCTGGATTATCTCCGGAATGTACAACCTTGACCGCACAACCTCTTTTGCTCTAGCTGCAGATACTCTCAGTAGCCAGCAAAGTGTCCTTTCCAGACCCCATGATGTGCTGAGGAGGCTGTATTTCCCCCACTCCAGGCTGTTAATGAGCTTCTCCTAAGGGACAGTGTCCAAATGAGAGAAAGGCTATCCCTACTGCCCCATGAAGCTTTAAATGCCACGCATGGCTTAGCACCTTCTCTACAGAAAAAGCACTCTACTGCCGACCCACCACACACATCCTGCCCTTGCACGCCACACTCCAGCCACACTAAGCTGCCTGCCCTTCAGTGTACCAGGCTCTTGCACACCTCAGGCCTTTACACGGGTCTTTTGTTTAAAATATCTGCTGCATCTTGCTTAGTCCATCCGATTCTTCAGTCTCATGCCAAAGGCTGCCGCTTCCCTGACACCCCTCATTTCTGCAGCCTGACCCACCCGCCCTTCCTCTAAGACCCCACTGCATTTCAGCCATGTCAGTCTAGTCATTGTATCACATTACAGTTGTGAATGTCTGTCTCTTCACAGTGAGCTCCTGGAAGGCAAGCACCATGGCCTTGCCTTTCTGTCTATCTTGTTTCTAGCACAAAGCCTGGCACATTATAAAGCTCCATTAATGTTAAATGGATGCAAGCCTGTGCCTTTGGTAAAGAGCATGGTAAATCAGTCACCAGGCTACAAACTTGAAGGCTCCACTAGGGCCCTCTCCCCGGAAGTGGGGGTGACACTAAACCTCAAGTAAGAACAAATGGAGAAGCAGGAGAGGAATATGCATCCATTTCAGCTTTCCGCCAGTGTCGTGGGGAGTGGAGAAGGACCAGCATCGATGTCAGGGAGGAAATGTGGGGCTTCTCTCAGGCACCAGTATGTGCCAAAGGCCAGTGACACAAAAGCCTCAACCTAGACAAGACACCTGAGTGGCCACTCCGCAGCAGTGATCTCACTATTGAGCACCACAGCTGTATTCCCAGCTCCCCACTGGAAATCCGGACACCCCAGGTTTGGGATACCCAAAGCTAGGTTCCCCATCACCCTCCCCACCTTCCGGACCTTCTCCTGGGTAAGGGTCCTACCACACACCCAGCTGCCTGAGCCAGGAATCTGGGTACTATTCACGATGCCTCTCACATCCTCGCTTCACACATCTGGCCCAGCACCAAGACCTGTCAGTGTTTTTGCCAGAACATCTTTGGGTTCTGCTTGCTAAGTGCCTCTTACTTCCATCTCCTTATCTCCATTCCATTGTCACTGTCTCCATTCAGGCCACCATCCTCTCCCACACTTTAACTGACCTTTCTGTCTTTAGTCCCTACACTATGCTGTTAGATACTTTCCTCCCTTTTTTGAAACACTTCAGAGGCTACTTGTTGTCAACAGGATAAAATCTTATCTCTTTCAGCTGCAAGTGGCAAAAAATCCTGATACAGAAGAAACCAGTGATCTTCCAAGCGGCAGACACATCTAGAGTGTATGAAAGATAACCAGCTGGAGAACGAGAGGAAAATATTGGAACTTCCTATTCTTTTCTAAAAGTAAGAAACCAAAGTTTACTAATATTTAATATGAAAATTGACACTGGTGAATTCGCTCAGTACTTATGCCATGTAGTAACAATCACATCTATAGATATAAGAGCCCAAGGGAAGAGGTAAATATAAATTGGGGAAGAGTTGACCAAGTGCAGTTAGTTCAAGTGTGCCTGGTTAAGTGAATTTAAAGATTATAGTATCTAGGTTGTGTGTGTGTGTGTGTGTGTGTGTTTTGGTTTTTTGAGGGCTGGCCAGGATGGTGAGGATACTGAGATAAAATTTTCCTATACACTTTTTAATTTAAGTATGATTTCTAAAACTGAAATTCACTATAGATGAGTTTTGCCTTCTATAAAATTTCTATAACTAATGGAATTGAACAGAATATAATCTTTTTTTTTCTTACCATAATATTCTTCAGACTTATGTATAAAATTGTGAATTGGTATATGCTTGACTTCCTAAGAAGCTGACAATTTGTTTTGCAAAGTATTATTTTTTTTCTCCCACCAGTGGTTTATGAGAGTTCAGGTTGCTCCATGTCCTCGCTAACATTTGATGTTTTTAGGCTTTTATTTTAGTCATTCCAGTTAACTGATATTCCATTAGTTTTTCATTTCCCTGATAACTAATTTTATGTTAATCACCTTTTCTATTGTTTAGTATCCATTTGTACATCTGCTTTTGTGAAGTGTCCAAGTCTTTTTCCTTTTTAAAAAAATTATTGACTTGTGTTATTAATTTGTAGGAGTTCTTTATGTAGTATACATATGAGTACTATATGAGATACATTTATTACAGATATTTTCTTCTAGTGACTTGACTTCATTCTGTTAGTGGTGTCATTGGATAGTGGGGTTTTTTTATTTGTGGTATAATTTTAATAATAAAAATTTGTGGTATAATTTATAATTTAATTTTATAAATTTATGGTAAAGTTATAGATTTTAGAATTTATATTTCTTATGGGGTTCATGCTTTCCAAATCCCATCTAAGAAACTTACCTGATTACAAAGAATCTTTTATGCTTTATTTCAGTGCAGAATGAGAGTGAAAAAGGCACATAACCTCTTAGTATTATTGTGAAATTAGCTTTGTGTTTATAGTTTCCCGGAAAGGATCTCAGGACCCCCAGTGGTAGCCACACCATACTTTGAAAGCCTATACTCTGTATTTTTACTGATTTTTTTTTTTTTTTTTTTTGTCTACCTGTTTTATCAGTACTATGAACATCTCCAACTCTAATTGTGTTGATTTCTCTTTAGGTCTGTTAGATTTTTCTTTATATATTTTAAAATTGTCGTTTTGTGCATGCACATTTAGGATTTTTACATTTTCTGATGACTTGACCCTTTTAAGTATTTGTCTTTATCTCTGGCAATGTACTTTGTCTTGAAGTCTAATTTGTCTGATACACATATAGCCACTCTAGCTTTTTTAAATGTATAAATAATTTTTCCATCCTTTTTATTTTAATCTCTCTGTGGTTTTATATGTAAAGTGCACTTCTCATTGACAGTGTATAGTTGTTCTTGCTTTTCTTAAACATCAGTATGACAATTACTTTTTAAAATTACAATGTTTAGTCCATTTATATTTAATGTAATTATTGAAATGGTTTGGTTGAAATCTACTGTTTTGCTATTTGTTTTATTTGTCCTGTTTTTCATTTACTTTTCTTCCTTTCCTGATTTCTTTTGGATTAATTAAATATTATTTAGTGTTCCGTTTTATATGCTCAATAGGATTTTAGTTATGCCTCTTTGTTTTGTATTTTAGTGTTTCATATAGGGATTAAAATACTCATCCCTAATTAATCAGTCTACAATGAGTTAATATAGTCCGTATACAAATTGTAGTTCATATACAAATTAAGATTCTTAACAGCATACTACCATTTACCTCCTCTTTCCTTTCTGCTACAGTTGTCTTACATTTAAATTTTATGCATATTATAAATCACACTCTGCATTGCTTTAATTTGTACTTTATACATATAATTATGTGAGTCCTTCTAGCAGACACAGATCCAGCTTCTGTTTAGGAATATTTTCTTCTACAACTTATTTTTTCTCTTTTTGGGGCTCTTGTTTCTCAGGTTGCCTCAATATATTCTCCAACCCTTTAGTCTTTTACCTCACAGCTTTCATTCTTTTGTATTGTTGCTCACTTCTTTAAAATATTTCTTCCATTTGTCTAGATTGTGACTTGAATCTCAGTGGTGATTGTTTTGCCCATTCATTTCTTGACTTCATTAATTCTTAACCATGTTTTTCAGGACCACAGCCATCTTTGTGTTGTCCTTGAATCTCTTTAATAACTGTTTTTTCTGTCTGATATGTTGTTAGCCTCCTCCAGCAGCTCTGCTTCACTAGGGGTCTCTTTAGAATGTTCTGCTTATTCTCAGCCCCTCTGACTAATGACATCCTTAGATATAATTGTTATTTTATTTGATTGTCTGCCTATGTAGGCTCAGGTTCAGCAGTGATGCACTTTAAGTGGGGCCATGCCATGAACAATGGAAAGCTTTGCTCTTTCCAGAGCAGAGACCAATGGTGGTCTCTGCTCTTTCGAGCCAGCAGTGGAAAAACAGGCACTTTATCATCCTCTACTGAGGTGTCAGCATCAGGAAGATACCTTTCTGTTTCTCAGCCTACCTGGGTCTTCGACCTTAGAAGAAAGTCCCCCTTTTCAGTTCCCCCTAAACATCTCAGAAGCAGGGAACCCAGACACACTTACCTTGTCAGTGTTATTGAGGTGAGAGGTGACGATCCACAGATCTCAGTGGACTGAGCTCTCCTCCAGGATCCATGTATTTTCATCTTTGACCTGAAGGCCTCCAACGCTGTTTCCAGGTTCTTACCTAGATCAGGTAGAAAAAATCTTTCACACATAGTGATCTCCACCTTTACCATTGTCAACTGCACCCATGGCCATGCTTGACTCAGGAGTAGTATCTGGATTGGAATGAAGAGTCAGGACATATTCAAGCCACCATCCTTCCAGAATTTTCTGTCCTAGGAGCTATTATTGTTAAGTGAAAGAGAGCTGACCACAGGGATCACCAGTGTGACTATCATGTTCTCTCTTGAGTGTTGTTTGAAGCAGTATGGTGTAGGGGAGACTTTGGGATCATCCACCTCTACATTGGAATCCTGGCTCTACCACATACTCATGATAGGCAAGTTATTTATTATGGTCTGTGAGCCTCACTTTTCCCTTCTGTAAAACAAGGGAGATGAGAGCTCTTTTATAGGATTGCAAAATTTAAATCAAGTAATACACTGAAAGCTCCTATCACATGCAGGTAGTACCTTATAGGTTCCAATTTCCCTTTTCTTTAAACCTCTTTCTGTTAATGTCCTAATTTCATGCCTATTTGCCAGCTCGTAGACATATCTCATAGCCCTGAGCAAGAGTACCCACAGTATCTCAGTTCCACACTAAGTTTTCCTGTTTCACTATGTTTTTAGCTGTGTGGCTATGTGATGCTACAAAATGTTATTGTATTGTAAACAGCAGTGCACCACACCCAGGATGTCCTGAAACAGGAAGAATTGATAAATTGTAAAAGAAGCAAGATTTCTGGTGCAGAAAGAATTTTGCCTACAGCCTGGCACTTAGCCTGAGTAATGTAATATGTGAGAGGGAAGCTGTGTCTGGGCAGGGTGAGTGGGACTAAAAGATGGAAGGCCATCGTGGCCAGTGTGGCTCAGTTGGTTGGAATGTACTCCTCTGTACTGGAAGGTCATGGGTTTGATTCCTTGTCAGAGCACGTATGGATGGCAACCTATTGATGCATCTCACATTTATGTTCCCTCCCTCCCTCCCTCCCTCCTTCCCTCCCTCCCTCCCTCCCTCCCTCCCTCCCTATCTAGAATCAGTAAAAATGTAAAAAGAAAAGAAGGAAGGCATATGGCAGATGAACTGGGACTCGTAAAAGGGCAGGGACAAGAATGGGAATTGAGTCAGGGAGAGGGACTGGAATCAAGAAGAGGAATGTGGAACTGAACTGTCTTCCTCTGGACAGGCACTTTAGAACCTGCATGTGCCTCACAAAGAGACAGAGCACAGCACCTGCCCCCTGTGCATAGTGAATGGGCAGAGCAGGCTTCCAGTTGATGGCAGCTTCCCTGTAACCTGTAAGTCCACCAGGCAATTAAAGTGCCCTACATGCATGCAGAACTCAGAAAGGCAACCTGCAAACTAATTGGAAGTATCCTTCGTCCAGGGTCCTTTTTACTTCATCCCAAATACTCATATTCTGTCCTGCTCCTCACCTTCATCCAGTGTCCTGTTGTTAGCTCTACTCCTGACCTTGGTGTTCATGAGCTGGATTTGGTTTCCATGGCTTGGCTGTAACACTTGCCAAGAGGCTTAAAGTCATTCTTCCCTTAGCTCCTGGCGATAACCCCATCCCAGCTTTAGCACCTGCTCTTGGAATGGAGTTTGATCATCATTCTGGCTACTAAACTAAGACTTTCTTTCTAGTGTGTCTGATTATATCTCCTCTGTCCTTCCATGATTTGGAAATGTCCTCTTTTTTTTTACTTTAAATAACTTGTTATTTTTCTACTACAGTTGGCATACAATACAGGGGTGAGCAAAAGTAGATTTACAGTTGTGTGAATGTGAATCACAGAGTTTATTCTTCTCTTATTATTTATTAATTATTGTATTATTTATTTGTATTGCAAATGTAAACCTACTTTTGCCCACTCCTGTACTATATTAGTTTCAGGGGTACAACCCAGTGATTAGGTATTATATAACTTACTAAGTGACCATCCTGATAAATCTCATACCCATCTGACACCATACGTAGTTATTAGAATATTATTGACTGTATTCCCTATGCTGTACTTTACATCCCTGTGACTATTTTGTTACTACCAATTTGTATTTCTTAATCCCTTCACCTTTTTCACACATCACCCTAACCCCCCTCCCATCTGGCAGCCATCAAAATGTCCTCTGTATCTAAGAGTCTGTTTCTGTTCTGCTTGTTCGTTTATTTTGTTTTTTAGATTCAGTTGTTGAAAGATAAGCATTTATTGCCATTTTATTATTCATATTTTTTTCCCTTCTTAAAGAAGATTCTTTATCCGGCTTGGTGGTGATGAATTCCTTTACCTTTTTCTTGTCTGGGAAGCTCTTTATCTGTCCTTTGACTCTAAATGGTAGCTTTGCTGGGTAATCTTGGTTGTAGGTCCTTGCTTTTCATCACTTTGAATGTTTCCTGTCAATCTCTTCTGGCCTGCAAAGTTTCTGTTGAGAAATCAGCTGATAAGTTTTATGGGAGCACCCTTGTAGGCAACTCATTGCTTTTCTCTTGCTGCTTTTAAGATTCTCTCTTTGTCTTTAACCTTTTGCATCTTAATTATGATGTCTCTTGGTGTGGGCCTCTTGTATTCACCTTGGTTGGGGCTCTCTGTGCTTTGTGGACTTGTAAGTCTGTTTCCTTCACCAGGTTTGGGAAGTTCTCCATCATTATTTTTTCACGTTTTTAATTTCTTGCTCTCTCTCTTCTCCTAGCATCCCCATGATGTGAATGTTGGTACTCTTGAAGTTGTCCCAGAGGTTCCTTACACATCCTCATTTTTTTGGATTCTTTTTACTCTTTGCTGTTCTGTTTGGGGTGTTTTTTTCACTTCCTTATCTTCCAAATTGCTGACTTGATTCTCAGCTTCATCTACTCTGTTATTTCCTATAAATTGTTCATCGTTTCGGTTAGTGTAGCCTTCATTTCTGACTGGTCCTTTTTATGCTCTTGAGGTTTTCACTAAATTCATTGAGCATCCTTATAACCAGTGTTTTGAACTCTGCATCTAATTGATTGCTTCTCTCTATTTTGTTTCATTTTCCTAGAGTTTTGTTCTGTTCTTTCACTTGAGAAGTGTTTCTTTGTCTCCTCATTTTGGCAGCCTCCCTGTGTTTGTTTCTACGTATTAAATAGAGCTGCTATGTCTTCCTGCCTTGGTAGAGTGGCCTTATGTAGTAGGTGTTCACCCAAGCTGGGCACTCCAGGAGAGCTCCCCAGCTTGGGCTGTGTATGCCCGCCCTCTTGTTGTAGTTGAGCCTGGATTGCAGATGGCATGTCAATGGGAGGGATTTACCAACAAGCCAATCAGCTGCAAAGACTGACCGTCACCACTATGGAGGATCAGCTGTGCAGGGACCCACCTGACAGAGGAGGACTTACTTCAGAGGGGCTATGCTGCCCACTGAGTCCACCCCTTGAGAGTGTCTTTTGTGGAGGTGGTTAGGTGGTACTTTGACATGGTCTGAAGCTGTCCACTGGGTACACTGTTCCTGGGGCCTCCTGGGAGGTACATGCCAAAGTCAGCCACCTCTCGTGTTCTGCCTGGAGCCACTCAGCATGAGCTACAAAGTGATCTGCAGTTGGCTGCTACTTGTGCTGGGCTTGTAGGTGCCCAGGAGAGGCCGAGCTGCAAACCAAGGCTGACTGCCACTAGTGCCAGGCCTGGGGCCACTTAGTGAGAGGTACAGGGCACACTGAGGCCAGATGCTGCTTGTCTGAGAGATTTTAGGAAAGTCTGAAGCATGAGCCAGGACAGGCCATTTGTATGGAAAAGTCATTGGAAACAGCTTGGGTGGGCCCACAAGTTGAGTGGGGCAGGGTCTCAGGGAATTGCCAGGGCAGGGATAATAGTGTTAGCCAGGTTGATGGAGAGTCAGATATGGCACCTGCCTTCTGGTTCTGTAAGGGAAGGGCTCAGGAAAGGAACAATGGCTCCTGCCAGCACTTCTGTCTGGGAGAAAGCTGCCTCTTCAGCTCTCACCCTGATGCGAGACAATTCAGTTCCTCCCTGTATGTCCCTGGTGCCTTTTGAGCTGCTGCCCTAGTGCTGGAGCTCAGAGAGTGTAAGTCTGAGTAAATCCATGTGCCAGATCCCTTTAAGAGGAACGCTTGAGTCTCCAGCAGCCTCAGTCTCACTTAGCCATAATCCCCACTGGTTTTTATAGCCAAAAGTTATAGGTCCTCTCTCCCTTACATTGGAACCCTGGGCTGGGAGTCCTGATGTGAGGGTGGGACCCCTCACTCCTCAGGGGGAACCTCTGCAACTGAGAAATCCCTCCCAACTTTTGTCTGCTACATTTGGGTGTGGGACTGTTAGAGACAACATGAATGGCACCAGATATTAGACCAGTGGGGTCAGATCAGGCCTGGGTTCAGCAGCCTCAGTACTTGAGTTCTGGCTAGGAAAGAGTTCAGAGCCAAGACTCAAACTCTAAGAGAACATTTATTTGGAAAATCACAGAGTTAGAAGTAATTTGTAGAAGAAATGGGCTTAGGAAACAAGGTATAGAGGTAAAGGAAGGGCCCTTGGAGCTTAGAAGTGAGGAAGGTAAAGGTGATGTGCCTGGGGATGGAGAGGAGGAGGGAAAAGGAAAAGGGGTGTGCCTGCTCCTGTGCCCCCAGGAGGGAAAGCCTCTGGGTCCTTTCTCCTAAAGATTTTAGGGTGGAGATTTTAGGGGAAGTCCCAGGAGAAGATCTTCCAGGTGTGTCCTCTCAGGGTTGGGGTCTCCACTGGTTGATTGGTCCTCACTAGGGCAGGGGGTCATTATCCAGGGCATCTGGTCCTGAGGTCAGCCATGGTGTGGTGTTGCTTGTCTGACTTTGCTGCTTTTCTGGGCTTGGAGCTGAAATGCAACTGAGGCCTAGGTGTTATTTCTAAGGAGGAAAGGTCAGAGGGTCCAAACCACATGACCAGTGATATGCTAGGGGAGGAAAGGTCACCCTGGGACAAAATCCCACTCTGTAATTGCCCTTTGCTAGGCACTCAGGGCTTTTTGCCCTGGTGACCTTCTGTACCTGGCCCATCATCCTGCTCTGTTCATGTGTGTCTACCTACCTACCACAGTACCAGCCCACTTGGTGTCTCTGCCCTTCCTACCAGTCTTAATGTGGCTTCTTTATATTCTTAGTTGCAGGACTTCTGTTCAGGTAGATTTCAGGCACTTCTGCATAATGGTCATTCTGCAGTGTAGTTGTAATTTTGATGTGGTTGTGGGAAGAAGCAAGTACTGTGTTTACCTACAATGCTATCTTGACAGGAAGTCCTGTCCTTGTTTTAAAGTCTAATTCTTCTGACTGATACTTCCTTCATTGTCTACATCATCATCATTATGATAGTGACTACATGATCACTTACATGTACCACTCTTTATTTATAGTACTTAGAAAAGTAATATTCCCTTATATAACCAGCAGCAATTGCTCAATTAGATTAGCCTCTATCAGTGTAAGTGAATGAAAAGAGATCAGAATGTAGATGATAAGGTAAAGGAAGGCTCAGAGAAGCTGACAATTCATTTCATTTAGGGAATCCAGGGTTATTATGTAAGAGAGATGGCTAGAAGTTAATCACAGCTAAGTTTTTTTTACACAATATTTTGCTTACGGAAGGCAAGGTTGAGGGATGGAGAAAAGCTTTTCTTTTACTACTGTCTGTTTTTTAATGATTATTAAACAGTTCTTATTAACTAATTATTAAACAGTTCTGGATAAAAAGTTCTTATTAACTGATTATTAACCAGTTCTTCTGGCTAAGATGCTAAGTTTACTAAAATCCAAGTTGTCCAAAATACAATTTGTCTTAAAATTACTTTGTGTACCCCTAAGCTTCCACCTTCAGAAACTATGGAGAAAAAAATGAATTAAACCCAAAGCTAGTAGAAGGTAGGAAATTAAAGATTAAAATAGACACAAATTAAATAAAAATTTAAAAAAATAGATAAAATCAATGAAAACAAAAATTGGTTCTTTGGACAGATCAATAAAATTAAAACTTTATCTAGACCATTTGTTCTCAACCAGAGGAGACTTTGCCCCTAGGGAGACATTTTTCAATATTTGGAGAAATTTTTAATTGTCATACGGTGTTGTGTGTGTGTGTGCGCGCGCGCGTGCACATGGACATGCTTGCGCACTATTGCCATCCAGTGGGTAGAGGCCAGAGATGCTGCTAAACATCCTATAATACATGAGAGCCCCATCCATAATAAAAATTACTGGGCCCAAATGTCAACAGTGCCAAAGCTGCAAAATCTGATTTAGTCTAATAAAAAAAGAGAGGTTACAAATTACTAAAATCAGGAATAAAAGAGGATACATCACTTCCAACCTTAAAGAAATTAAAAGGATTATAATCACATACTATGAACTACTGTATGTTGACAATTTAGATAATTTAGATATAAAAGGGAAAGTCACTTAAAGATACAAATTAATGAAACTGACTGAAGAAGAAATAGAAAATCTAAATAGACCCATAATAAATAATTTGATTAGTAATTGAAAATTTTCCCTCAGAGAAAAGTCTAAACCCAAATATCTTCACTGGTAAATTATGTAAAACATTCAAAGGAAAAATAATACCAATTCTTCAAAGACTCCTACGCAAAATATAAAAGAGCACACTTCCCAACTAATTCCATGAGATTAGTATTACCCCCAATACCAAAGCCAAAGACATCACAAGAAACTACAGATCAATATTCCTCATGAGCCTAGATGCAAAAATCCTCAATAAAATATTAGCAAAATGGATTAATCTGTGTATAAAGAGAATAATATACTATAACCATGTAAGTTTTCTCCCAGGAATACAAGGTTGGTTTAATATCTCAAAGTTAATTAATATTTTAATAGAATAGTACGAATTAAGGGCAAAACCCACATGATTATCTCAATAGATGCGCAAAAAGCATTTGAAGAAATCTAACACCCATTTATGATAAAAACTTCCACTAGGCTAGAAATCAAAAGAAATTTCCTCAACTTGATAAAGGGATTCTACAAAAAAATCTACAGTTAGCATCATACTTATTTTCTTCTACTTTGGAAAAAAGACAACATATTGTGTGATCCCATTTATATAAAATGCCCAGATTAATAAATCTATAGAGACACAAAGTGGACTAATGTTTGCTGCTGGTGGAAATGGGGAATGACTGCAAATGAGCACAGTAATCTTATGGGGCAATGAAAATGTTCCAAAATTGGATTGTGGTGATGGTTTCACAACTTGGTAAATATACTAAAAATTGTTGAATTAATTGTGCAATTAATATGGGCTGATCTTGTGATATCTAAGTTATATTCAACAAAACTCTTACAATATAACCATGAGGGTGTGGTGGATGTGTATACACATGCATGGACATGATCCTCAGAATTTCTGAGGGCTTAAGCCCTAGTCCTGGTCTGATACCTAATTAAGTGTCTATCCTTGATAAAATTACTTTATCATTCCTTGTCTGTTTCTTCATCCTTAAACTGGGGTGGGGGGGGGAGGAGCAAGACTACTTGATTCCAGGGTTTCTTCCAGTTCTTCTAATGTCATATGAATCTTGGTGCTTTCACGTGAATTGTGACTAATGGGCCAGGTAAATAAGGATTAGATTCTAGGCTTCAGAGAAAGGTGCTAGTGTCTGCTTTAGAGAGTAAGAAACTATTAGGATGGGATAACCTCTTGGAGATCAAGTAGGGCTAGGTTTCCCCTTCCCCATGTGAGTGAGAATATTGACAGATTGACTTGTTCAAACACTGTCAGCTACTTCAGTAGCCCAGGTAGGACTAGACTCTACTCATCTGATCCCTACCCCCCCAAGTCAGTGTCCTTGCTCCAGGGAAAGCCAATGTACTTTCCCAGGGAGAGTTCTTTTATATTTCTTTTACTAGGAGTTGGGAGAGGGAAGCTTGGAGGAGAGGTAGGCAAGAAAGTACTCTTAGGTGCCTGTAGGTGTGAGTTATATCTTCATGCAGGCAGAAGGGAGGCTGGGTTTAGTCTAGGTCTGAGGATGGGAGGAAGGGCATTGCTGTATATATGTCCAGTGTCTTCCTTGCACAACTGTAAACACATACTTTCCTTTTCTAACCATCTTTTCCCACTTGTCTTCCTATCACTGAGTAAAATTACCATAAGCATCAGCTTTCAGGAAAAACCCCTGTTTATTATTCAATAGATATTTCATTTCTACAAAAGCCAAACAAAAAGGTAATCATATAAGAGTCAAAGTAGAGTAAACTCCCTATAAACTCATGGCCTGATTTCATGGGTCCCACCTTGCTTTGTTTCTGGCTAGGAGCATGTGGGGTCCCAGTTCATTTCTCTTTTCACTTTCATGGTTTGCTGTTTTCTTACTGCTTCTTACCTCCAAGGTAGATCCCAGAGCATGAAATAGTGTGCCAATCTGTCTGCCACCTTGTGGTTGGAAACATAAGTGTTGTAGGTTAAGTTTCCTGAATCTAGATAATTGGGAAAATTTACATTTGTCTATAAGGGTAATAAAAACCCTGGTAGTCCTGACTAATGAGAATAGCAGCTATTTATTGAGCACATTTAAGCAGAATGTGAAACTCTTTATATGCATCAGTGTGTTCACTTCTCAAAACAACCTTATGGGACAGGCACTGTTATCTCCATTTTCTAATGAAGCAACTGAAGCTCAGAGAAGTTAAGTAGAGTGCTCAGGGTCATATGAAATACGTGAGTGAAGCCCCCAAATCTGTCTGTCTCTACAGCTGAGCTCTTCATGTAACTATGGCACCACCCTGCCTCCAAATCTATTTCCATCCTAATCCAGTTTCATTCAATGCTCAAATCCTTCTACCATACCACTGTCCTGGTTCTTGAGCAGTCTCTGTGACAGGGTTTCACATTTCCCTACCACCCTGGTTTCTCTCCTTTGAACATGTCCCAGTTATCACTCACTCCCTCTTAAAATGTGGTATTTGAAACCCATAACACATAAGAAAACAATAACATCACCTTCCTCTTTCTTTCTGTACTTCCTTTAATGCTGCGTAAGCCTTCCTTAGTTTTCGGCAGTCACATCATTGTGGTAATTACAATGGAAAATGAAGTTTCATCTCATATGATTCAAATCAAATATATTTCGAAATCACAGCTAAGTACACAGGTCTAGCTTCAAGACATACTTGTTAAATTATATAAAATATTCTCTTCATTTAATTTTAGATTAATTGATTGCCTCTAATTCCACTTAAGCTTGCTGATGATTTTATTTTTTGACCTCATAATTCAAACTTGGCCAAGGATTTTTGCTGGTTCTTTTTTTTCAAAATGCCCTTTCCTTGAAGGGGTGGGGAACACCTGGCCCTTAGAGTGTATACAGTCCCCTAAATCATTTGGTCTGGCCCTGCCAAGGCCTCACCAAAGAGAAGCAGTTCCAGCCATCACATTAGAGGTGAGTTAATTAAATGTTTGACCAAATATAGCAGACTAGCTTTTAAGTTGATAATTTTGTATGGCTTGCAAATGATATGAATGTCCAAATGGCCCCTGGCAGAGCAAAGGTTCCCCACCCCTGCCTTAGAGGAAGAAAAACCAAAGAGACGCTATTTACTGTAGAGAACCTGGCTGAGTCCTGAGCCGTGTAGCTGAGCTGAAGGGGACTCGTCTTCTGCGCTCATTCCCGCCCTGACCGATCGCCATGCTGCATATCTGACCACAGAAGATGCTAAGGAACTCTGCTCAGTCCAAGTTTAGCCTTGATCTTGTTAAGCAGCAAAGCTGTCTCTGTGTCAATGGCTAAAATTACCTAGTCAGACTCTCTTCACCCTGGCCTGCATTTTGCATCATCTGTTCATTTGTAGTGGGAAGCGATCATTTTCCAAGTGGGCCAAAAGCAGATAGATTCAGCTCTACCCCCTTTTGAGGCCAATCATTTTCTAAATCTTCCTGCAGGCTCAAATTAGTTCTGGATGCTTTCCTGTCACTTGGGTGGAGGGCTCATCCCAAGCATTAATATTGATAGAGATAAAAATTGTTGTTACCTATCCAGTTTTTAACCAGCACTTAAAGTTGAGTTTAAAAGGCCCACAAAGATATAAAAAAATTTTAAAAAGAGCAAAATGCTTGCTAATTTCTATAGTTCTTGAAGTGCTCAAGCAGTAGGGTCCCCTCTGATGCCCTTAAATTGTAGGAACATTTCCCCAGCCTGCCCCTGTCCTGTAATTCTACCTGAAAGCAACTTAATCTGTGCTTGAGGTTGTTGCCTTCTTTCTTAAGGAACAGCGCAGAAGGTGATTCAGTGAGATGAAATCCGAGCTGGGCCTGGCATGCCTGATTTTTAACACATGTCTAAAGCATGTATTTAGCTGTCACCTAGAGATCTGACAGTTTGTGGGAGAGGTGCTATGTACAAAGGACCAGCAGTGGGCATTCCCAGCACACACCCACTGAGAGCATGCTGTGATCTGAGCTTCCCCTTTCCCCAGAGCCAAACACAACCACTGTCATTAAAAACAACCCCATTTACAAGGTACCAGAATAAGCCACAACTGTGATTTCATTTGGGGGACACCCTACAAGGACAATGATGCAGGTAGAAACAAGTATCCAAAAGCAAGTTTGCTCATCAAAAGTACATTCTTCTTCTTGGATTAAAATAGTACAGGGAATGTTTGATTCTAGCCATTGCCAGAGATCCTGGAACCATCCAAGTTTTTTAGCACTGGAATTTCTCATTTGTTGGGCTGCATCTAGGCTTGGCTCCTGAAATACTCCCCCTGTCATCATCAAACACTTAACAAGCATCCTCTAAACACAAGGCATTGCTCTTCATTATCTCATTCAGTGTTCACAAATACCCTGAAAGGTAGGCATTATTAGCCTTTTTAGATGGGATAGATGAAGCTCAGCTAGGATAAGGATCTGTTCCAAGGCCACACAGCTAGTGAGCAGGAGAGCCAAAAAAGTGGTAGGTAGCCAACTGAACCCAAGATCTTCATCTCTAAGGCTTATGTTCTTAACCACAATGCCCTACTACCTCCATTGAGCTTTCTCAGGCCTCTGCCCTATCCCTCATCCTGCCCCATCCCTAATTCTGCTCCCTGTTTCCATCCAAATTGTGTAACGATTATCCCCAATCATCTAATGCTACCTCCAGAAAAATGAATTCTTGAGCTTTAAAAAAAATCCTACCATTTTCTTTAAGAAAGGAAAGGTCCTCTCAGGGGAGGGATGTTCACCCAGTCACCAGCCATCCCCACCTAGGTACCTACCCCACCCCCAGCCTGTCATCTGACCACAGTTGCATAAGAGACCCCATGTGAGAACTGCCCTCCTGAGCCCATCAGCCCTAGAACTCTGAGGAAAGAAAACTAAATTGTTATTTTAAACCACAAAGTGTTGGGAAACTTGTTAAGCAGCAAAAGACAACCAGAATACTACATTCAGTGAATTAGTATTCTGTTTAATTCACTCAATATCTCACAGTATCTAATGTCCAGTGCAGAAATATCTCCCACCACCCATATACATACAAAAGTCAAATGGGTTCCAAACCCATGAGGACCACTGGCCACTCAATTAAATCTTGTTGTCGTTGAGCTGAAGGGCTGATTGGAGCTGTAAAAAAATTCCTCACCAGCCTTTTACTCCTATGTTGTCATATAATGCAACAGAACAGGTCTTGCCAGGGAAGGGGCAGAAAGGATTGTCAAAGCTCAGTTACTATTTGTGTAGATCATTACATGACATTTATACTTCTGACATGTCTAACGTTCCTTTGAATTTGATTTTCCAAATGATTTACCAGGGCTGTTAAGAGTGTTTCACATCAGGAAGGAAGGCAGGGAGTAACATCTCTGAATGACCAGATGGGTCACCAGTAGACAACAAAGGGAGTGAGAAATCATATTTCACACATGTTTCCTATGTGCCAGAGACTACCCGTGAATTATCTTGTTCAATCCCCATTCAAATACTCAAGAGAGTTGCACTTCTCCCCATTTAAGAGATAGGAAAACCGACTCAGAAAGGTTGTAATTTGGGGGTAATTGGAAGAGCCAGAACTTGGACCTCAGTGTGATTCCAACATCTATTCTCCTTTCAGTCACTAGTGTCAGATATACACAGCCAAGCAATGTGACTTCACTGCAGATATCCAAGCAATGTGAATGGGATCTTTGCTGCCTCCTCTGTCCCTCTCTGAGTCAGGGGCTGTTCTTTGACTTCTCTCACACCCACCACACACTTACTCATCATAGCAGAAAGGCCCAGTCATAGCCTAGATGGGCAGTCAGATATCTCTCATTATTTATTCCTTAACTGAACTAGAATTTCTCACAAACCCCCCTTTTATGGTGACATACACTTCTTTTGCTATTTCAAGATAACATAGTCACAGTTTATAAGTAGATAGTTTATACTTATAAACTTATATGGCCAATCTGGATTTAATTATTTCAATCCAATCTAAATTTATGGTAGCTTTCGTGGCCCAGAGTAGATGCTCCCGTGCATCTGAGGTCCTTTGCTCTTTACTGACTGTGGCTCTACTGTCTCATGCACCCAGGCGGTGGCTACAGCCTCCGTGCTTTCCAAACCCTCTTCTGAAGCAATGTCTGTGGCTGGTGTAGTGTGTGGATCTCCTCCTGGACCCCACCCTGCCTCAGCTCAGTAACCTTACTACTTTGAGCCTCAATTCTGTCCTTGTCAGCTTCTTTTGATTGTCCCCTCTCCCTGCTTGTGCAGTGCTGTGGCTGGGAAATGTGGGACTCATTAGTGCTGCTCACCAAATACCTATGAATTATACTAACTGGGCCCCCTGTGGGTGGCCACAGGGCCATGTGATTCATTCAAGCAACAAGCAAAACCTAGTGAATCAAAGTAAATATCTAATTGTCTAGGTGGGATCCTCTGGAATCCTCTTTCCTTTGCCAGAGCAATCCAGCTATGTCCAAGCTGGCTATTGGTCCATTGTTCTGGGTTCCCTGGTGTCAAAGATGAGCTGATCTCCCTGCCAACTAGTGATGGTCTTGTAGTATGTGCAAAAAAATAAAAATCTGTTAAATGTCTTCGATTTCAGGGCTATTTGTCATAGGAATGGTGTTTCACATTTCCCCCCATGTCCCCTGGAATACTTAGAGTGAGTGAGGGGAGCTCTTTAAGCCCTTCCTGCCTAATATGCTGCTGTTGTCTCCATATTTTATCTACTCTGATTGCCCCATGGTGACTGAGACATCCTGGGAGGTGATTCTGTTCCCTGAGCCTATCTGGTATTTCCATCCTGACTCCATCCCCCAACAGTTTTGAGCCAGCCCACCTTGGTGCTCCCCTCTCTTAGTCCTCTCGGTGGTTTCCTCTCAGTCAAGTTTGGATTAAAAAAGAGGCCACATACTAAACCTGGCAAACTCAGGGGAAGCCAGGATGGTGGGCCCTACAAACTCAGAGACCGAAAGCAACCACATAGGATGGTCTGAACATAAAAATTCCTAACTAAAAGCAGGTCATGGAGGTAGTCACGTCCTAGGCCCATAGCTTCCTTGATAAAGGTCAGTCTTTACCTAACTGAGCCTGTGTATTGTCCTTTTGCATCTAAGATAACTTAGCTTTGAAATGTCAGAGTCATCTCCTTTCCAGACCCCTCAGGGCACAACCTCCCAGCACTGGAGCAGAAAGAATTCCTTCATGTAACCTTGTTCCTCACATTCCATCTCTACGTGCTATAAATGTTCATTATTAACTATCCTGTACCCACCAATGTAAAAGAAGTGTCTCTTCATTTCACTTTTTATTCAATCCCAGAGATTCCACCTCCCTTTGCTTTCTCCTACCCCCTTAATTTACTACCAGTGATTTCATGTAACCCTCCTTTCATTCTAAATGTATAAAATAAACTGAAAAACTGCCATTCTTCAGAGCATTTTCTCAGTCCATTGAGATTTGGCTTCTTGGCAATTGTCATCAGTTTGGCTAAACTCATAAAAATTCTCTACAGGTTTGGATGTTTCTTATGTCAACACAAGGAAGGATTTTTACCTCCTTCCTGTGCGCTGGGAAAACTTACTTTGCCATCATATCCTGCCTGCTTCTTATGACTTTCTCCTGCCACCCTATGGCTGATTTTATAGGCCAGCACTGTTCTTATGGGACTAAAGGAATCTGTTTGCCTATGTGCATCAAAGCCCAATAAGACACAAACAGGAGTTTGCAGAAAAGAAAGGGTTGTTTTTTTAGGAAGTAGCCTCCCCCCGGAAACACCAGTGAGCTAATGCTCAAAAACCTGGCTCCCCAATAGCTTCCAGCAGATGGGTTATATAGGGGAAACATCATTAATCATGGTGACTAAGGGAGTTACAGATGTGGTCATGGTCATGGCCTCTACTGTTCGGTCACTTCCAGGGTAGGAGGTAGCTGATCAGTGTATCTGGTCCTGATATCGTCCATGGCATTGTTCCATCTGGTTTCACCACTTTTCTTGGCCTGGAGCTGAAACACAACTGAGGCCTAGATGTTGTCTCTAGTTTGACCAAAACTCTGTCTCTGGACTCAGTGGACCTGGGGTTTTGTTTCTAAGATGATCTGATGCTGGTCAGAACCTCATTGTCCTGAGGGCTTAATGATTAAGGGAGTGGACATACAAGGGAGAGGGAAGTGGGTGAGTCAGGGTGCCGGATGAGGCCAGTTTGAATCAAAAGGAAAGGAGAAAAGGTCATGTTAAAGAAATGAAGTTTCTATGTGGTTACAATTACCCTCTTTCTTTTTGGATCATTCCTCAATCTTGAGGAATATAGGGCAACTGGGTCCAGATTCAATCAAGAGGGAGGATTAGCTCATAAGATGAAGTCAGATTTGTCTGGCTATTGTGCCCCTTTTATCTGGCTCTTACAATCTCACACACCCACCTCTTCTGTGATGGTCCCTGAGCTGTAGAGGGCCATTCTAGGTGTTCAGTCTATAAGCAGGAACCACAGCAATGGTAGAAGAAGCAGTAGGCCGGGACATCGATACTGTAAGTAATAACCAGAGAAAACTACAGTTAGTATCTGAATCTTGAAGACTATCAGCTGAGAAAATCTCTAGATGAAAAGCTCAGAGCTTTGTTTTTGCTGGAATAAAGGCAAGCAATGACAATCCAGCATATTCCCCTGGTCCGAAGTCTGAACATCTCTGATGAACTTCCTGACACCAATTCAAACAAGCTTTGTGTGGCTTATACAGTATCAGTCACTGAAATCGTCCACATATGAGCTGTTGTGAGGATTTCTCTTAAGTTTACCTCCTGTCATCTAGCTAGGTTCTGCAATTGCAAGGCTCAGAAAAAACAGTTTTAATTCTCCATAATTCCAAGGCAAAGGATGGGAGAAAAATTAAGTGCTAGTTAAGAGCCCTGTAACCCTCTAATTTTTCATTAGAAAAATTCAGGATCCAGTTTAGCCCACAGGTGAAAAATAAGATTTTAATGACAATTAACTGAACTAGAATCTAATATCCACAATTGGACATTATGGCTTCTATTGAGACAGTATTTCTCTTTAAAATCACCCTCATTTTATCAAAGATAGTCAAATTAAGACTAATTTATTGTATAAATTCAGTTTCATTTCATTTGGCCTGTTATTTGCATAAGTAAGACAAGACTAGTCATTGATTATATAGGCTCTTTTAAATCTACTTTGCTGGAATTTCGTA
This sequence comes from Miniopterus natalensis, assembly GCF_054644295.1. Classification (NCBI taxonomy): domain Eukaryota; kingdom Metazoa; phylum Chordata; class Mammalia; order Chiroptera; family Miniopteridae; genus Miniopterus; species Miniopterus natalensis. The sequence continues at coordinate 20,926,876 of NC_142092.1, read as the reverse complement.
AGGAATTTCTAGATTTAACTTTAATTAACCTGTCATGGCTAGGAAGCCAAGCCACATAGTTGCCATCAGCACTTGCCTACAATACCTATTGATTTGGGTGAATTTATCATGATCCCTAGGTTCCCCAAAATGTCTCAAGGTTCTTCCTTTGCCATCTCTCAGGAAAGCAACCTTTGTTCCTCACCTGGAAAGATTGCTGTGAACCATGTAAGTAAGGTACTAGGTCATTTCTCCAACAGGTTTTTATTGGCTTTCCAAAGTCAGGAAAGTCAGGGTGCTGTATGAAGAAAGAAAGGACAAAAGGTTGTTTTATCTTCCAGGCCTGCCTTGCATGTTCCATCCCAAGCTTTTCCCTTTCAACAGCCTTAGCACTTACAAATCAAAGTGCTCAGCCTTCAAATTTGCCTTAGCTAGGGATTTGAGAAGCTCTATTTTGAAACTTAGAGCTGAGTTTTTCCACTGAGGACAGTGAGTCTAGACAGCCATCACTGCTGTCTGGAAGTAAAGCAAAAGAAATAGAAAAGACATTTAAAAAATATACCATCATTCAATTGCAACCTCCTGCACCTACCTCTGCACGTCCATACCTGGCCTCGCCTCCTTCCCTGCCCTCAGAACTCTGGTCCAGGCCTAGTTCTGCCTCTCCTCCTCTTCTTACATCTCAGTCTCTCCCTCTTTACTTACTTCTATACCCTCAACATTTAACCACCTTTGTGTTTCCCTGTTAAATTAAGCAAGGAGACCATTAGACTGAAGTGCTTCTAATGACTTAGCAACCTACTTAAGAAAACCAAAACTTAGGCTTGTAGTGCCTCAAGGTTAAGAAATCGAAATCTAAGGACGAGCAATCACAAACAGCCAATGGGGCTTTCCCAAGTGAGGCAACTGCTGAAGTGTCGCCAATCAAATGACTTCATCACTTTCCTTTTGCTGGCTTCTATAGAAGTCTCGCCTCAGCTCTTGTCAGTGGACCTCTCCTAACTAGTTCCAGTTTAGTTGCCCAATTCACAGATTTTTGTTCAAATAAACTCTTAAAATTTTTAATACGCCTCAGTTTATCTTTTAACAACCCCTTCAAAACAAACTTACAATAAAAAAACTCAACAAAAGTTCCTGCCTAATTGCATGTCCACTTCTTTCTGTTTCTTCCGAATTTCTTGAAAAAGCAGCATCCTTACCATCTGTTACTCCCAACTCCTTCCATTTTAGCTTCTCAATCCTGTGGGTGTGTGTCCTCCTCCCTTGACCTCTCTGTTGGATTGCTCTCATTGACCACTAGCTTCTTAAAGCTTCCTTCTCCCCTGGCCCATGCTCTCCTGGGCTTCCTCCCACGGCTCTACCCATTTCTCAGCCTTTCTACTGATTCCTTCCACCTCTGTCTGTGCTATTGAGGTTGCTGTTGCCTGGGTTCTGCCTGAGGCTCTCTTTTCTACTTAAAACCTCCTCCAAGGACTTTGAGATCACCAGTTGCGCTCTTTGCCTCTGCTTTCCAAGACTTTAGACTTTCTTCTTTGCCCCTCTGGGAACTCGCCCCTAGATGCATGCCTTTGTAGCCTTCTGATTGAAGGTGGGGAGGGTGCTCCTCCTTTGGATAGTGTCGTACCTTCTGTTTGCTCTTATATGCTGGTGGGGTCTGCTGGCTGGGTGTTCTCCATGCTCTGGGAGGCCTCTCATTGTCTTGAGCACACCTGTGACCCTGCCTTTTCCATCCCACATTCTCCTGAAGAAGTAAACTGTAGAGTCTCTTTTATTATCCATTTCCTGAGAATAACAGTCCTGCTTTTTCCAACAGCTTGAGAGTTCTCCATCTAAAAAGAGGTTTTGCTTTCTAAGGTCTCAGGCATTTCTGTGAGACAGAAGTGTAATATCTGCCCTGGGAGGTATAAGATGGGGGCAGAATAGTGCCTCAGTTAGACCCTGTCACTGGAACACGGCACTTCCTTCCAAGGAAGCCTGACTGCATTTGGGTGATGATAGCTTCTGTGTGTGTGTGTTGGGTGGGATGGGGGTGGGGTTCTTTCCAAGGACATCATCTCTAGTCTCTAAGCCTCTGCACTAGCAGTTTCCTCTGCCAGAAACACCCCTTCCCATCCCTTCCTAACTTTCTGCAGGTTCCTGCTCAAGGGTCTCCTTCCCTCACCACCCTGTTTCTAACATCCCTCCATCATTCTCCAGCCCCTTATCTGGCTACCCTCCTTTTTCCCTTAGCAGTTACCAACATCTGACACATTTTCATGTACTTGTCTATTGTCCTCTCTCTCTACTGGAATGTAACTTCCATGATGGCGGGAACTATTACAGCTTTGAATATTCAGTGCTGTCTGCCCAGTGCCTCAGACAGGACCTGGCACGCTCAATACCTGTTTGTTCAGTAAATGAATGAATGGATGAATGAGTGAGTGATGATGTCTCTCCCCATGAGAACAGGTGATGTAGGGCAGATTTTAAACTGTCCTAGATGAGCCAAACCAGAAACCTGGGATTCACCCTCAGCTCTTTCCTCTTCCCAACATTCAATATCACTCAGATAGTTCTACCTGTTGGAGGTTTCAAAACTTAGTCCCTGACTCTCTGCCCTCATTCCCAGTCCAGATCCACCTCAGCTTTCACGGAGCTACAGGCAGCCTCATGCCTGTCCCCCACCCCCACTTGAGTTTCTCACCCTCCAAATCATCCTTTTCATTGTAGCCAGAGGGTGTTGCCAACATGCAAAGCTGCTAATGGCACTCCCTGGATTAAAAACTTCAAAGTCTTCTCCTTTCCCCCAGGCTAAACCCAACCTCTTTTGGCTATCGTTTCAGATCTGGCTTCTACTTAAACTCCACTGCCTTATCTCTAACAGATTTCCGCCCCCTGGACTCAGTGCTCCACCCACTTGCTCCTCAGTTCTCCACAGCCACCCAAAGCCCTTCTCCTGGTTCCTTCACCAGAACATTCCTGACGGAGAAGGGCGCGTGGACTGGGTGGGGCCCTTCCGACCTGAGTCCTCGCAGACTCCAAAACAAAACAGGCAGCTTCTGCTTCTTCCCACACCGTCCCCCGTCTGTATTCAGAGAAGACCCTGTGTTTCCCTTTGCCAATTAGGTAATGATAACACTTCATTTTAATTGCTTATTAATATTCCCTCCTAATTAGACCACGAGTTCCTGAGGACGGGGTCTTTTTACATACTGTTTGGATGCTCGGTCTCAAAGGGAGCCTAGCACATGGCAGGCACAGAAGACATGGTTGAAAAGACCATGAATGAATATAATTTTATTTGTATAAATTGGAAGGAATGTACAATGGTCTTTTAAAATATGAAAAAACAACACACTGAAGTTATATAAAAATAACCCACCTTCCTAATGGAACAGTTCCATCGTTTGCATACTACTTTATCTAGGGTATGTGGTGTTACTGAAAGCATTGCTTTGTGTTTGCATGCCTACCTGCCGTTCTGGATGAATGAGCCCAGTACAGAGTGCAGGAAACTAGAACTTGCCACCCGGAAAGGAATCATCAACGTAATGGACAGGCATTTAAGTTCTGAGCCCTGAAAACTGCAGCGTGCTTAGCATTCTCCCGGCGCAGGTGTGGGGCCACTTGGGCAGCCCTTTCTCGGGCCGCCTCCCCTCCTTCCTGCCCCGGGCTTGAGGGCACTGGGAAGCGGAAGAGGTTGCGCAGTCTCCACAGTCTATTTAATCTTTGGCCCAGTTATTGAATTTGCCAAAAAGGAGGCCAATTAGTTCCAGGTGTGATGCCGGGGTCTCTGATGTGGGACTTGCCCATTGGGAAGCTGGCTCGCACCTGCCTGCGAATGGCGCCAACATCGTTACCAAGCCTCCCTCTTGCCTATGGGCTGCGGAGGGAATTCCGTTCGCTTGTTTTATTTTAAAGTCAGTGTCCCATATCTCCTTGAAAGTAAGTATGCATTTGGTAATGTTCCTTTTATAATGTGAGAATTCAGTGCTTTTTAGGTCATACAACTTAGAAGCGAGAAATGACCCTCTGAAAGATTAGACCCCAAAGTGCACTTTTATTGAAAAAAAAAAAAAAAAGCATTTCTCTTTCACTAGTTAAAAAGAGAAAAGAAAAAAAAGAGATCTGTGCTGATGAAACTGTTCTTGCCACTCATTCACGGTGTGGCTCGTTTTGCCCAAATGGGTGATTTGTCCCCAGGGAGATGATGTAACAGTTTCTTGCTCCATAAAAGATCATAAAGTAAAACGTGTGCTGAGTTTCACGTATTGCAAAACCCCTCGCTTAATGCTTTTCAGCGTAGAACGCTTATCTTACACACCCCTGCACCGTGCCAATTACGGGGGTCCTTTTACTCCCACCCCTGGGAAACCCACTTTTACTATTAGTCGTCCACACTTATGGGTCCTTGTTTCCATCCTTGACCAAGACTCATGGCAAATTCTCGGCAGCGGGGGAACTAACTGTTCATTCTTTACAAAGCTCCCTGGAGCATCAAGTGTGACACAACATTCACGGGGGCAAGAAGGCAGCCCCGACTCCCTAAATGCCTGCGGCTCACTCAGCTCATTCCCCCAACTCCTGCCAGGCCTTCAGTCCCTGCGGTTTAAACAGAGGCCTGTGACCTCACACTTGAACTTTGGGGGGATTGTCCCCACCCAGATGTAAAGAGCATCTATGAGAAGAACATGAGGATTTGATTAGGAAATGTGTTCAGGAGGTTGGACAGCTATGTACCAAGAAATATACTCTCATACTTATGTCATGTATAAAACCAGTGAACAATTTAGGGTTGATTGAGAAATATTGCAGCTCTATAGCCTAGGATGTGAACTCTTCAAATGGAAACAGAGGAAGCAACTTATTTGTAACACTGGAGTCTAACTTAAAAACTCGGACACATTTAAGAGCAAAATCAGGTAAGTGCATATTTTCTGCTCCATAAAGATCACGATTATAAACCAGGTACCAATCTTTTATAAATGTCAAGGTGAACTCCAAAGACCGTATCCTCATGGGAGCTCTAGGAACTGGAATATTTTCACAGCACCAATAGGGAACAAGGTAACTTTTAAACCACATTCTTAAATTCTATCCAGGGTGTTTATGGTGGGCATCAAGTTTTCTAAAATTCCCTAAGATCATTGTATGAAGCAGGCTTCTAATAAAATAATTCCTAACCTTTAGAATGGAAGATAACATGAAGCATAAAACAGTGAGGCAATGTTTGTGAAAGAAAGGAATCCCTGGACATAAAAGAGCATAAAGCACCAAAATTTAAAGGTAGCCAATAATGCTGGTGATAATCGGCTAAGTAAAAATATATGAACTGCTTCAGGATTAAATGTATTCAAGAAATTTAACATTTGGTCCATTGCAAACTTTAGATAACAGTAGTTCTAAGTGGTACAATAAAATTATTTTCCCCAGAAGTTACTGAGAGGTTAAGGACATGTGATAGATTATCAGTGTAGCTCTGAACCCACAGGAAATGCTGGGAAGAAAAGAATCAGAAATAATGGTAGACAGTTGCAATGCCCCAGTTCTTTCAAAGGCATTTGAAACTTTATAACTCATTACGCTCTTTATACATAAGTTAGCCACTAGTTTTCTGATAACTGATGTTCAGGAAAGACTTCAAATCAACGGTAAGATACATTTCAACAGTCTTCCCTCTAACAATAACAGTAGTCCTTCAATTCAATTCATAGGGGTTACTGATTTTGGAAACTTCACCCTCTGGTTATAATTACCAAGGAAAAGAGTGAGGCCTACATTATGGGAGGTTGCCAGTGTTTATGTCACGACTACTTACACTGTGCATGTCACATGTGTCAGATTCTTTTGGAATGAGGTGGGACATAGTCTCATAAAATACTTAGGTATAACTGAGCAAAGATTTTTGTTTCAAACACATAAACCTGGTTTTCAGAAAACAGTCTTCTCTGATAACATTTCTAGATTTCTACTTATTTCTAAGCTTTGTTTACTTAGAAGATTTTTTTCTTACCACCTTTCCTATTTTGGCTGGATTGAAAACATTACTTGTTTGGGAAGTGTGATGTGCCACAGTGATTCCCTGTGGGAATACAGGTGTGTCCCCAGGAGCTATGCTGAAAGGTGCCTCATCGGGGCACATGAGCTCTCCGTGGACAATGTTGGATACTCATGGATTTTAGCAGATAATATACATATGCCCTTCATTTTAAATGGTCCTATGATTAATATACCAGTAGAAAGCAAAGGTGTCTTCAAAATTTTATTCACATGGCATGAGTCACCCTCTATGCATTATGTGTATGTATACCTTTCAGGCTCAGGAAAGGCCTGGAGATCATCTGGCTTTTCTTGCACTATGTATACTTCATCCGGAAGCATTTCCTCAAGCTTAGATCTGTAATCGCCTTTTTTCTTCTTTCCTCTTTATTAACACATTTCTCTTGTTTCTTTTGCTGCGTTCTTGCTGCTTGTCTTCCTTTGCCTTCTCTCTAAGTGAGAGAGTGTCTGGTTGCGGTGTCCCTCCAGCCATCAATCCTCTTGTTGGCCTGCTTGAATATCCTCTCACTCCCCTCTCCAATGTTTCAGACCCTTCCCCAGTGTCCCCTGGTCTGCAGAGCACTTGGCTTGTTGGAGAAAAAGACAAAGTGTGCTTCTCTTCGTTTTAGAGCAAACTGAGAACTGTCTTCCAGCAAATCACTCTTACTCTCAACCTCTTTATCATCGACTGTGAGCATCTCCTTTTCTTTCTTTTTTTTCTTTTTTTTAAATATGTCTTTATTGATTTCAGAGAGAGGAAAGGAGAGAGATAGAGATACAAACATCAGTGATGAGAGAGTCATGGATCGGCCGCCTCCTGCAAGCCCCCGACTGGGGATCGAGCCCGCAACCCGGGCATGTGCCCTGACCGGGAATCGAACCCCAATTGCCTGGATCCTAGGTCAATGCTCAACCGCTGAGCCACGCCCGGCCGGGCCATTTCCTTTTGAAAAGCAAAAATAATAGTCCACCACCTGGCAGGTACGCTGCCTTCTAGGTTGAGATCAGAGAGCTTTGAGTTAAATGTTACTATGGTAAAACAGTACTTCTGAGTTGTTAACCAACGTCCCCCCCCCCCTTTCCTTTAGGTATTTCTTTCCCCCCTTCCCTCACTTCCATTCAGGGAGCAGACAGCCTCACAGGAGGGATGCACCAAGACTGAAAGCTTTCCTGGCTGTGGATTCCAAACTCCTAAGCACATTAATAAGATTATGGTAGGAGCCTCTGAGACAGGGGAGCGCATGTGTAGGAGCCTCAGATGATATCTGCTTCCAGAAACAGAGCAGCTTCTTTCTTCCAGGGTCCCTAGGTTTGAAAGTTTTCCTAAGAATTAGGATGGGGCTGGAGACAGAGGGGTGCTGTTGCCAGACCCCTAGAGTTTCCTGATCTGTGCTCAGGGATGGGGGCAAGAGGGGATGCAGGCCTCGCTTCCTTGCTTGCCTGTGTGCCTCTGTGAGAGTTTGCTGAGGGTTGTCTGTAGGCTGATTTCACCTGGTTTCCTGAGTCTGGAGCAGAGTACCAGGGACCTGTCAAGACACCCAGGAGGTAACTGTTCCTTGATGCGTTTAGGCAGATGATGTCACTGTCAGCCTCACAGAGATCTGTGTCACTTCAAATGTGTGATGGAAGGAGAGCAGAAAGCCCCCCGACTACAGGGGCCTTGTGGACATGAACGGAGGCTGCGGAAGGACAGCCAGCAGAGAGAGATGAGCGAGGGTCAAATGTTCCCACCCTCCCCCAATACAAAGATGTTCCCTATCATATTTGGCATATGTTCTTTCTTTCTTTCTTTCTTTCTTTCTTTCTTTCTTTCTTTCTTTCTTTCTTTCTTTCTTTCTTTCTTTCTTTCTTTCTTTCTTTCTTTCTTTCTTTCTTTCTTTCTTTCTTTCTTTCTTTCTAATGGTTTTATTGATTTTTTACAGAGAGAGGAAAGGAGAGGGATAGAGAGATAAAAACATCAATTAGAGAGAAACAAACATCATTGATCGGCTGCTTCCTGCACACCCCCTACTGGGCATTGAGCCCAAAACCTGGCATGTGCCCTGACCTGGAATCGAACAGGAGACCTCTGGGTACATAGGTTGATGCTCAACCACTGAGCCACACCCGCCGGGTGGCACATATTCTTGAAATTATGGGAGACAGAGAGAAATTAAATTTGTTAAATAAAAAGTTTTAAAAAATATTTTAGAATTTTTTGAGATAGTAGATGAGATATCGACTTACTACATTCAAATGTTTGGCATTTGTTGCAGTTTTACAAGAGTAACTATTTTGTTTATAAAAGTTATAACTCCTTATTATAAAAATGATAATAAAGGAGAAAGCAACAAATTATACCAAATACTATCCCTTAGAGATAACCTGTATTGACAGTTAGTAAACCTCATTTGAGATATGTTTCTATAGGATAGATAAATATAAATAGTTTTATTAAAATAGGGTCATACTATATGCTATCTTTAAATAAGGACTATACGTAATTTACTTGAATTTAGTACAGGGAAAAAATATCAAAGCAAAGTTAAAGAAATTGCTATATTTCACATGATTTTTTAAAATTACATTTATTGGGGTGACATTGGTTAATAAGATCATATAGGTTTCCAGTGTACATTTCTACGACATATGACCTGTATATTGCATATGATCTGCATATTGCACCCAAAGTCAAATCATCTTTTGTCACCATATGTTTGGCCCCCTCTCCCTTTCCTACCCCTCCCCACACACCCCTCTTCCCTCTGGTAACCACCATGCTCTTGTCTGTGTCTATGAGTTTTTGTTTGTTTTTCTTGTTTGTCCAGTTGTTGCTTTCAGTTTTATATCCCACATATGAGTGAAATGATATGGTTCTTAACTTTTTCTGTGTGACTTATTTCACTTAGTGTGATATTCTCAAGGTCCATCCACATTGTTGCAAATGGCAGTATTCCGTCTTTTCTTGTGGCTGAGTAGTGTTCCCTCACGTACATGTATCACATCTTCTTTATCCAGTCCTCTGTCCAAGGATACTTGGTTGTTTCCGTGAGTTGGCTACTGTGACTAATACTCCAGTGAACATAGAGAGGTGCATATCTCTTTGTGAATAAATGTTTTCAACATTTTCAGGCAGATACCCAGAAGGAGTGGTTGCTGGGCTGTATGGTAACTCTATTAATTTTGGGGGGAACCTCCATAATGTTTTCCATAGTGGCTGTACCAGTTCACATTCCCACCAGCAATGAGTGAGGGTTTCTGTACAATAAGAGATACTAGTTCCTATAAGATTCCTTAAAAATCAAGGGGGAGAAAGTAAAGAGGTTAAAATCATTATGTTTTGTTTATAACACCTTTGACTTGGTGTTATAAACAAGAGTATCGATTGGTTTCCTGATAGGAAAGATGAGATGAGTGTTTTTGCACTTCCTTCCACTCCACCTCCCCCAAATCCCAAATTTTACACCCCCACCTTAGTGACTTCGAGCTTGGCCATGTGACCTACTTTGGTCAGTTGTAACTGGACATGACTTTTATCTATTCTAAGCAAAAGGTTGTAATTCAAATGTGTGCTTTGGCTTAAGACATCTTGCTTTAGTTTCCACAATGAAAACAGAACTTTCTAAAGAAAAGCTACTCTTTCAGTCTGGTTTCAGGCAGGAGAAAATGTGGAGATGAACCCAACAGAGCCCCAGCTGATTCACAGTCCTATCTAATGTAAGATATAAATGTTTGTTACTGCAAGCCAGCAGGATATGGAGTTTGTTTGTTACAGTATCAAAACAGTAGTAACTAATTTTTTTAAAATTTTGTATATTTATATTCTGACCCATAAATATAATATCTCCAATTGTTTAGTCTTAGGTTTATATTTAAATGCTCTGGTGGTTAGCACCAATTCTTTTCCTAAGGCTTCTCCACTTCGGTTTTGATTCATCTCTTGATTACCTAAATTTTATTAGCAAGTAGGTGTGTCTAGAAGAGCTCGTGGTTGTTGTATTTTGTTTGTTCAAGTTTGTGAATACCTTTCTGTGTTCCTTCTCTATTTGAATACAACTTAGCTGGGTATAATATTCTTGTATTATAATTTCTTTACCTTAGAGTTTTGACAATTATGTGAACATAATTAGAACACTAAGTTAAATTATGATGTAGAAAAATTTAGAGGCCACATGATATATCTTCTCCTATAAATAACGCTTCCTTTTGTCTGAGTACTTGATATATCTCTATATGAATCATTATATAACTACTTTTTTAAAAAAAGGTTCTTTTCTATTTCCAGGTTTTTCATTTTGTAGAAATTTTCCTTTATTATAACTTGAATATTTTTCTTTCTGTTTCATTTGTTGGATTCTCTACTTTGAGGACACCAAATTATTTATATAATAGATAATTTTTCTTTTTTAAAATTTTCCTTTTTAAAAATTGTGGTAAAATATACAGAACAAATTTTTCATTTTATTAATTTTTAAGCACAAAGTTCTGTAACATTAAGTATAACACATTGTTGTATAACCATCACCATCATCAATCTCCAGAACATTTTTCATCTTGCAAAACTGAAACTGTACCCATTAAACAATAACTCCTCATTTCCCACTCTTCCCACCTCTAGCTACTACCGTTATACTTTCTGTCTCTATGAATTTGGCTCTTTAGTTGCCTCATGTAAGTGGAATCATAAACTATTTGCCCTTTTGTAACTGGTTTATTTTATTTAGTGTGTTTATAGGTTACTCCATGTTGTAGCGTGTGTCAGACTTTCCTTCCTTTTTAAGGCTGAATAATATTCCATTGTGTGTATATTCCGCATTTCCTTTACCCATTTCTCAATGAACACTTGGGTTGTTTCCACATTTTGTTTATTGTGAATGATACTGCTCTGAACATAGGTACACAAATACCTGTTCAAGTGCCTGCTTTCATTTCTTTGGGGAATATACACAGCAGTGGAACTGCTGGATCACATGGTAATTTTGTTCTACTTACTATTAGACATGTTATACTCCTATTTTGGTAATCCACTCATTTCCTTTGTTAGCTTTGCAGCATGCATTTCAACTCTGTCATTTTACTTTCTTTATTGAATTCAGACATTTAAAAAAGTGTTATATCTCCAAGCTTTCCAAGGAACATCGTTCTGTTTCTTGGGACAGATTGTCTGAGACCGGCCTTGTCATCTGTCTTCTGTCTGCTGTGTTCCTTTGCTCTTTTCCCACCTGGTGTGTTTGTGTAGTTGCCACGCCACTTCCTCTCTTGTGTAGAGTTAATGCACGATGTAGGTACCTCTGACCAGCCTCCTCTCTGCTCTGAGAGGCTAACTACATGCCTCTGCTACTTTCCCTTCTTCTAAGCCTGCTTTTCTTCTCTCACCTGCCGTTTGTGGGATAAATGTAGATCTGTGTCCATTTTTCTGCAGCCTGAAGGCACTGCAGTGGGGAAGGGGGTAGGAATGCATTCTGGCTAGTAGATGCATCCTTTGTCAAAGGACCTGAATTATCTCTGTTTTAAGAGTCCATTATGCCATATCATAGGGCCCATTTCTTTAGAACTGTGCCCCACACCCATGACTTTGGGTTGTTCCCCCAATGAGCTCAGATCCCAGCTAACACCCTTAGCCTGGGACTTAGATTCTTCAGGCAAGTAGGAGCTTCTGCCCTTTAAGACTTTTCCTTGGCTTTTCCCTGAACTGCCTACTCTATACCACAGTCTGCTTCTGTTCAAATTAGCTAGTATTTGTAGTATTTCTACAAAATACAGAATTTTGTCAATTCTCCTTTCTTTAGTATAATTTCCAGAAGGGTGGGATTAGAAAGCAAGCCACAAAGGAATCTTTCATTGTCTTTCTTTGATATTTTCTTAACATTCATACCATAAGGCTTATCCTTTTTGGTTATTAATTTTTAATGTATTTTGTTATGTACCAAAAGAACATTTTGTGATAAGGGTCTGTTCTGCTCTGTTTTCTTGGACTCTAACATATCTTTTGGCTTTCTGCCCCAGGGCTATAAAGAGCCTCACCTGCTCGCTATGGAGAAGCAAGCTTGTGGCTCTTTCGCATCCAGGGGGCGTTTGTTAGAACATGTGTCCCACACTGACCTCACATTTTCACTTGGTGTGAATTTCAGAGAACTTTGCAACTTCTCCATCAGTGGCTCACAAGAGCAGCCTGCCTTTCTCTTTCTAAATGCTGACCTCTCCGGCTTGATGTGGGTTTAGGGAGGGCCCTTTCCTTCGCTGATAACTGAAACCCCATTTCTCTTGACAACTATTAAAGGAGAGAGTTGAACTGAAGGAGAGGACAAGAGGAAATTTAGCCTAAGGAGTTGGAACAGTTGGGACAATTAATTCCCTGGCTGAGGAGGGGGACAGCTGCCCCCCATTCCTGTGCTTCTGCCTCAGCCCAGGTCCAATTCCACAGGAAGTTTGAACACAGTAGTGTACACTGCGGAAATAGAATAGATCTGTTTTGAACATCACTGCATTTTTCTACTTGTATGAGAATATATACCATTCGTATCAACTATTTTAACCACTTGACAGGCCTTCTCTTACCCACTTAAATGATTTGTGGTTTTTGGATCTGCGTGTCCTGTAAATAAGAAAATCAGAAAGTGTGTTTGACTCATAGAAGTGAGTCAACTAAAGTATCACACATCCCAAATAGCACCACAATTTTCACACTGATCCAGAAAGAAATGTTAAAAAGTGTTTCTGATATGCAAGAAAAATCATACTATACCTGGCTGATCTGCCATGTTGGAATTATCTGCACCTTTTAGGGTCCTAAATAACTGAATTTGGAACACTCTGGGAAAAAGTTAGAATCCTCAACATTCACATAGAACCCTGGGAAAGAGCATAATCCCAGATCCCACATGGCTTGCTCTGCTGGCTCTGGCTGGGGCTTGCCGAATTTCTGCCCATCAGATCTGGCCTTCTGGGATTGCCTTTCAGACTTCCCTTCATCACTTCACTCACTTGACTGCAGTTTGAGACTTTCCCCTGGATGACCTGGGTGACTGCACAAGCAATATTGTGTTAGTGTTTCCCTCTGAAGGTTGATTCTGCCAAGAACTTGAATTTCAGTGGTATTCTTGCCTGTCTGTGATAGGGGCCTAGAGGTCCCTGATTGGTGCTCAGGGCCAGTAAGAAGAAGAGCCTTGGGCATTTAGCCACTTACCTGTCCTCTGTGCTTTCTGAGAATTCTCCCAGGCAGATCTGGTGGCCTGGTCAGGTTTTAATGGATTACCCACTCACACAACATCATTTTGTATCTGAGGTTCCTTTCTCTTAAAAGGTAGACTTGTGTCATGCCAGGCCCTATCAACTTGATCATGACTCTGAGTTTGTAGTTCCTGAAAACATTTCCATACCCTCTTGTAGTCATCAGTAAATGAGTAATTCATCTCACTATGGGTAATATTTCCAAGCAAATATATTTTATTTGAGAGGATGGAGGTGGGATAAAGTAAAGGCCTGAAGTCTTGACCCACTCTCCCTATGATTCTAATAATAATAATTATTGTAATAAACTAACCAATGAGTAGGGTGGTGTGAGGATTAATTTAAAATAATGTATACAAAGCACATAGCATAGTTCCTGACATATGGTAAGTGTTCAATAATAAAAATAAACAAGGAATCTTTGAAAGTCACTAATAAATGCATGTGTTCTGTATGCATGTGTTCATGTCCACATACATTTATTGGTTATTTAAACCACTTGAACAAGTTAACCAACATCAAACATGTGTGGGAGATTTCCTAAACCAATTATGCAGGCTTGTATCTTTCAACAATGTACAGGAAGTAAATATAACAATATTACATATGGAATAAAATATATATTATATTACATATGATAACATATTACAATACAATAGAATTACATTGTATTACTACATATCCATATGTTAAACAAAATATATATTACATTATATAAATGAAAACAAACTGCATTTACTAATTATTTTAAATATTATTGTTGGTTTATGGAGTTTTGTCTATATTCCAGGTATTACACAGAGCACTTTACAAATATTATCTCATTTAATCCGACATCAAAAGTAGGTGCTACTATATTCCTCTTTATAGGAGAGGCAATAGGCTGTGAGTGTGTGTGTGTGTATGTGTGGTGGTGGTACCTTAAGTATCTTCCCTGTGCTCACACCAGGTTTAACCCTAAGCATGTAGGAGCTCTGGCCAGTGTGGCTCAACTGGTTGGGCATTGTCCTGTACACGGAAACATCTCCGGTTCAATGCCCAGTCAGGGCTCATGCCAGGGTCACAGGCTTGATCCCCAGTAGGGGGTGTGCAGGAGGCAGCTGATTGATGTTTCTCTCTCACATTAATGTTTCTCCCTCTCTTCCTTTCCCCTCTCTCTAAAAATCAATAAAAAAAAATCTTAGAAAGCAAACAAACAAAAACTAAGTGAGTTGGAGTCCAAAGCCAGAGTTCTGATTTTCTAAGCACCAGTTTTTCTTGCTATTTGTTTTCTGAGCTAGTCCCCAGGCTGCCAGTCACAAGGCCTTCACCCCTCCATGGGGCTTTGATGTTGACTATAACCCTGTTTTCTTTGTCTTATTTATTCCTCTCAACAACTCTGCAAGGTAACTACTAATATCCTCATTTGACAGTCGAGGAAGCAGAGGCTCAGGGAGATGAAATCGCACAACTGTTAAGTCGCAGACCAGAACTGATCATAAGTCCAGCTCCAGAGTGTCCTTCATCTTCTTCGCACTCCCCCACACCTGTGCCCATACGACCATCGCGCACACCAGCGTGGATGTCAGAGAGGCCTCCTGGGCAGGCAGGGGGCAGCCGCCAGGGCGAGGCCCCTCCTGCAGCCGGCCGGGCTCACGCGTGTTGGAGTCTGAGGGGAGGAAGGCCAACCAGTGAGTCAGCGGCTGGGCTCTCTTGGGAAACCTGCCTTTGGCCCTTTGCTCCGGCCCAGCCCTTCTGAGGCTCTGAGGCCTGACAGACTCACAGCTGGAGGCGTGGCCGGCCTGCAGGCTCTGACTGGTGATTCTTGTTATGGTTCTAACACTGGATGTCAGTGTTTTAGCACTTCATCTATTTTCCTTTAGAAGGCTGGTGGTAAAGGGTTTCATCGTTGTCTTTTGGTTAACCTCAAATAATGAGGAAGTTAACAAGCAGCAAACATGTTTGGAAGGGTTTCAACACCAATTAAGTGTGTGCTGTAGCATGATTTGATTTGTGAGAGGCATTATGAGGAGCTCAGAGCAGATCACATCTAACGTGGAACCAGGGACTCAGCAGAGGTGCGTAGCAACAGGGACTGCGGAGCTGCCCACCCGGGGACGCAGCTCTCCCGCAGATTCTTGCAGGCGGCTTGTGCCGGTTGGCTCGCCAGATGTTCACTGACATCCCCCAGATACTTTTCTCATCAAACCACGAAGTGGGGGTCGCCATTTGAGTCCCCCACCTGAGGAACACGCTGACCCAAAACCCAGTAGTTGGAGAGGCATGTGTCTTTCCTAGCGAGCCTGGTCACACACCAAGTTATTTCTTTATGTTCTCCCTCCGCCATCATGAGTTTTTCATACAACATTCACCAGAGGGTAGGGAAAACTCAGCAGCTATTGAAGAGTTCATTTTTGCCTCCAGTCGGTTCTGATGACCTAGCTTCATGGGAGAGGCCAGAGCTACGTCAGCATTCGCTCAGTCCTTTCTAGTGCGTGCGCAGCAAATGTCTACTAAGTACTTATTTCGTAACCTGTCTTAAACTATTTTAGTTTATGGTTATTGTCAATTTTTTCTTTATTTCTAACCCATATTGAAGTTTTGCTATTCACTGTTTACTTCTTGGCAGCCTCTATGGTCCAGTCTCATCATTTCCTCTCACTTGATGGAATATCAATTTTGCCAATTTTCGATGAGTTTTTTGCTCCTCTGTATATTCTTACTGGTGATTATTATATTAAATCATTTTAAAATTTTGGTTCATCCTGTATGTCTTTTTTATTTTATTTTATTTTATTATTTTATTTTATTTTATTATTTTTAAATATATCTTTATTGATTTCAGAGAGAGGAAAGGAGAGGGAGAGAGAGAGATATAAACATCAGTGATGAGAGAGTCATTGATCAAGCCTGCAACTGGGCATGTGCTCTGACTGGGAATCGAACCCGATCGCCTGGATCCTAGGTCGATGCTCAACTGCTGAGCCACACCCGGCCGGGCCTGTTTGTCTTTAGAGTTAGGGGTCCTTTTCTTTCTCTGGCATTTTTATAGGCCTGATGTTAGTAATACCTGCCCCCCCCCCACACACACACACACTTTTTCTTATTTTTAAAGAAGGGGAGAAATGACATTTTCCAAAGACAGAGTTTGTGGTTTGTCTTTGATTTTTCTCTTCAAATGAACAGCTGAATAGCATGTTAGCGTGCGAAGCCTCTAGACCCGTTCTTAGACTCTATCAGAGAAATCTCAAATGCGCTGTTAGGTTGACATTTCATCATGCCTCACTCCTTCCTCCTGACACTGACCCTGATAGAAATCCTAAAGGGCTATCATCTCAGGTATGTGCTGTTCCTGAGACTGCTTCTGGGAAGCCACCCTACCTGTTGTGATTTCCTTTGGAGGCTTGTACCTTCTCGGCATTTTTCTGGAAATTCCCATCTATGACTGCATGTAGAAAAGAGAGATATGAGGTGAAAAGTGGACAGAGGATGGCACCAGGCCTCAAAGAGCATCACCCACAAAGGAAGATGGCCTGGGTTATCCAATTAGTACATAGTTTGCATTTCTGAGCCAGGGATTGGATACTGAGAAGGGGTGGGGACTTCTTACCTATTTCTGTCTACTCTGTTTCCAGTGGTTATTGCACAAGGAGTCATGGATTGTGTTTTTAATACCATTTTGCCATTCATAAAGTTAATGGAAATCAACCCTAGATTCTGAAAATAGGTTATTTAGTTCCAGTTTTTGTAATGGCGTGTTTGCATTTTTGTGTGTGTGTCTTTATAGGTATTTTGTTGAATTCTTGGGAGAGATTGAATCAGGGCCTCTAAGCCAGATGCCACTTTAAACTCCACTTTCTCCCAGTCTTCATTTCTTAAAAGTAAAAAGCCCTTTAGTCCAAATTATGGTTATGTTGATATCCCTGTAGATAACGCATCATG
Source organism: Miniopterus natalensis (assembly GCF_054644295.1). Lineage (NCBI taxonomy): Eukaryota > Metazoa > Chordata > Mammalia > Chiroptera > Miniopteridae > Miniopterus > Miniopterus natalensis. The sequence continues at coordinate 20,909,749 of NC_142092.1, read as the reverse complement.
AACCTGTCAGGAAAGAAAGGTCTATTCAGCTGGGACTAGTTCTCTAAGGCGGGGAGACTTCTAATTGAGGAATAGGTTTCCTTCAACAAAGTTTCTCATTGTCTGGGTAGACTGCATTGACAGAAAGACTACATTGATGAAACCATCTGATCTTTTAACCCATTCACCTATGTAGAGAGATTCCATAAATTATAATGATCTAATAGCAGAGCTTAGAAACACCTGAATGAAAAAGGCACACAGCCCTGGGAGCAAATTGTGTTCTCCCTGCTCAGGGTCAGTTACTGTGGGATGCAGACCAAGTTCCCCGTGTCCCCTGAGGATCGGCACGGCAGCTCCCTTCAAGCATGTGCGTTCAGGCCTCTATGACTTCATCACCAGGGGACACTTCCTTCCCACATGTGGGATGGGAGGAGGAGTACCTTCCTCCAGTCCCAGGGATGTTGACAGAGCTGAGTCTTCACTGCATGGGAACAGCGTGTGGACAAATATTTGGCTCTGGAACAGGGCTTGGCCTCCAACATTTGAGCTGCTGAAGCCCAGCAGAGTCCTGCAGCCAAAACCGCAGAGTCTTAACAGCTTCCTTTACAAAACCCGAATTTAACAAGTGTCAGTCTAGGCTCCTTTTGATGGACTGCCCTGCACATTGGTGATTTCACCTAAGAGCTTCAGGATGAGTTCAGTTGGGTAGAATCAAAAGATATGTATGAGTTTGTTTGTTCCTGTTGCCCCACTTCTCTTTCACCAAAACTCTGGCCCTCTGTAGTTTTAGTAGAACAGCACAGCTGAGAAGCAGGACCAAAGAAAAAGTATAAAATATCTTAAATTTTTTTTGCTGAGACCACAGACTGATTTTTAAATGCATTAAAGTAATTAGGTGTTGGGTTGTGCTAATGAGAAGTCGGTGGTCATCTGTCTGCTCACTGGTACTCCATCATCCAAAAACTCAGTAGAGAATTACATATGAGAGGATGCTAATTAGGCCTTGTCAGGGTTGGCTTTGAGATTGTGTGGACGATAGCTGAGACAATGTCCTCCTGGAAATCATTTGTAGGGCCACAAATGTGTATGCTCTTTTCTGTGTGCATGTGTGTGTTCTAACGATATAGCATGTTCTCCATTATTCAGAACCTGGGTGGCACCTTTGTGAACAAAGACCTTTCCATTTCTCCATCTTTCTCTGTCTTATGTCCATCTTCCTTCCTTCCTACACATTGAAATGAGGAAGAGAAGAGAAAACTCACAGTCAAGTCAGATTCTTGAGTTTAGTAATGACCATCTCACCAAGCACGTAGTCCTCACATGACATTTAGCCTCCCACTGTCTCCCTGGAGGCTGAGCCCTGTGCCGAGAGGATGGAAAAGAAATAGCCAAGAATCCTGTCTGATCTGTGTGATCCCTGTGTTGAGGCAACCAGGTTACTTCAGCTTGGTTTTGGAATTTTCCTTGATGTCATTTGACATCATTTTTTTTAATTGAAATTTTTTATTTATTGATTTTAGAGAGAGGAAGGCAGAGAAAGGGAGAGAGGGAGAGAAACATCGATTTGTTGTTTCACTTATTTATGCATTCATTGGTTGATTCTTATGTGCCCTGACTGAGGATCGAACCCGCAACCTTGGTGTATGGGGATACTCTATCTAACTGATATACAGTACCATCAAATGGCGCCTTGATGTCATTTGAGTTTCTCTGGTGACACTTAGACTCTTGGAGGCCATGCTTGACCAACTCTCAAAAGCCAGGCTTTTCTGTGGTAACAACCTCAAAATCTCAATCACTTACCACAATAAACACTTAACTCTCACTCACAGTTCTACAAACCATTTGAAGCTCTGCTGGTTTGACTAGGGTCAGCTGAAATTGCCTCCAGGCTACGGGTTGGGTTCATATCTACTCCATATATCTTCTCATTCTATGATCCAGCCTGAAGGGGCAGCCACTATCTGCAGCAGGTTCTCCTATTGGGGGCAGAAGATCAGAGGAGTGTGAGAAAGCACTTTCCCTGAAGGCTCTGCTCTGAGCTTGCATACTAATTCCAGTTACAGGCCCTTGGTCAAAGCAATTAATTTACAAGGCCAAGTCCAAAGTCAATAGGGTAGAGATGCTTACTAGAAAGTATACGCAAGTCACATGGAAATGGATATTATCCTATTAAGGGAGAGAGCAAAAAGTTGAAAACAATAATCCTGTCCTATCATACCAAACCTATAATGGTCTGAAAACCCCCCCACCATAATTCAGACCTATTTTTACTAGATGTCCTCGTTTTGTAGGTAATATAATAATAATAGAGTACCTATCTCAATCATGGCCTCATTTAACTTAATTTTCCTAGAGAGCTAGAAAAGAGTTTTACCCCTCACTCCCAACCACTCCATGAGATTGTGTCTGCACATTAGAGGACATATTCTTTAGATGACAGGAGATTTATTGTCTCCCTCCTCAGTAGAGTGTGTAGTGGAAATAGCTCAGGATCTGTTTTCTTACAGACATGAGTTTCAATCCAACTCAGGAACTAATTAATTAGCTGAGAGTAACCTTAGGCAATTTATTAAGCTTCCTCAGTCTCTATTTCTCTAGCACGGGGGACATGGTGCCTTCTTCACTGAATTGTTCTGTTGATGAAATGAGATGACATAAATTACATACTATGTCTCTCATAAAGATTCATTTCCTTTCCTTTCTCCTAAATCTCATCCACCATCCAAGGTAAATTTTAAATCCCAAAGCCTTCCTTAAACTACCTTGAACTTCCTCTTGAGTTAAATGAGCTCCTTCCCCTCTGAACTTCTATATTTCTTAGGAGAGAGATCCATAAACTGCTCTTGCATTCATGAATGGATTTCAGGAAGTTCATGGACCATCTCCCTCCCCTTTGGAATCGACGTGAGATTTTATTTTTATGAACCATATGCAGATTTCTGGGGGGAAGTGAGGGAGACTACAGAGCCTTCACCTGAACTTTAAAGTGCTGCTGGGCCCAGAAGAAATTCTGAACCATTGATTCTAGATGAGGTGGATAACTTGGCCCTCATGATAGAGCACCTTGTATGCTGGGTGTCGCTTCATGCTATTAGCCCGCTTTTTCTACCCTAATTATGAGCTTCGTTAGGGGAACAAACATTTCCTCCATGGTTAATGTCTCTTCTACAACTTGTAGAACAGGCTGAATCCTGGGGAGAATTCAAGAAATTTTTGTTCATTAATTACCCAGGTGAGAGTTTAAAAAATACCACCACAGCCAGCAGAGTGAATCCAGGAGTTAAAATGTTTAACAACAATGCTAAAATCATGTAGAAAAAAATCATTTTAAAAACCCCACAAAAACAAACAAACAAACAAAAACTCTCGTGGTAGCAGAGTTAGTCTGTCTGTGGCTCATTCTGTCATGTGAATCATTGCATTAGATGTGATTAAAACACATCTTCTTACTGATTAAAACCAATTTCCTTCATTTCCTAAAAGAAACATGGAATACTTCAGTGCTTATGGGTGTGGCTACAGGTTATTGCTGGGAGAGAGAGGCTGTAGGTGAAGTGACATTTTGACAGTATGTTGGCATATAACACAGTTCCGTCATTGAACTCTTAGCTGTCTTTGCAAAGGGGCCTCTGCTAATCTATAGATTGATGTTTTAGTCCAAATAGAACCTAAAAAGAGAGGAAGAAAAAATAAATATGAATAAACTTGTTTGTGGTTTTTCTTTCTTGCCTCAGAAGCAAAACAAATATGGGGTTGAGATCATTAACCAGAATAAAAAAAGCACCCGATGATATTTTTTAGAAAGTGAATTTCTACACAGTTAAGAACCTTTAACCCTTTGGAAGTGGCAGGTAGGCTTGAAGGAGAAAGAATGGTCAGAAAACTGTTCATCGAAGATGTAAGCACGTTGTCAAAAGTCAAAGCGCTCTCGCTGGTGCTGTGGTTCCTTCTTATTGGCTATGACTTCCAAGATTCAAGTCTTTGATACCCAAGATTTGCAGAGTGATTTGGAGGGACATCGTCGTCAAGTGCAGCATGGCCATAGAATTCACAAGACACACTTTCTACATAAAAATTCACAAGCATACATTTTCACAAGTCAGTCCCCCAGCACCGTCCCAGGGCCAGATTCTGTGTGCCTAGCAACAATTCTATTTTTTGTGTTCTATCCTTCTACTCAGCTTCCTTGCTAGGCTTTAGGGAATTAGCAGAACTTACCACCAATTGGATTGCAGCGCTTTTTGGCCCACAATAAGGCTTGCTATCATCAGGTATGTAAAATCTTGCCCAGTGTAGTCAGAAGTTAAAACCAAACCATCATAAACCTGCGGGACTTATGACCCTAAAAGCCCTGAGGGAGTTTCCTGGACCAGATCTCAATGGAACTTTGCCCAAAACCCCAAATGGGAAATATATATGAACTGATTCTGTGCAGTGTGAAGGCTCAGGCAGGAGCAGAAGGCTTTTATAGACTGATACAATGATAGATTAGTGCACATTTAATCTTAGGTTAGGGGGTTGGAGGAGGCCGTCTTCTGTTAATGTCAATAGTCCAGAGTATGGGTTCAATGGTGAGGGGAATTTTTCTTTTGTGACACAATTATTCTATATTTAAGCCAATTAGAAAGTCATTATATAAAGGAAGAGAAGTGCCAGTGGGATACCAGTGTGTATTGTAGCTGAGATTTGTTATAAGGCTGTGGACTTCTAGTTTAACAGGGGTTGGAGAAAAAAGGGGGGGGGGCAGAGTCTAGGTAGTTTAATAGTTATTTAGTGACATAAAATAAATAACATTTCACGTTTTAAAGCATATAGATAGCACTGACTTTAGGAAAACATGCTTACATACAAACCTATAGAACCAATGAATTAGGGGCTGTTATTTAAAATACTTTTTTTTTTTTCTTTTTGCTAGGGTTTTCTAAAGAGTAAGTTTCCCGGTTACATTTAATACATATTTGATTTGCAAACACCCTATGGGTATATTGATTTTCAGGAGTCAATTTATTGTGAAAAGCAAGGTGTTTTGCAAAAGTATTAGAGCAAAAAGATACTATGTTGGAAAATACTTAGGATACAAACACAATGTTTCTGGCCACAGTTCCTGCAGGAGACAGGACTTACAGGCTGTCTTGTGAAAAGCTGAAGAAACAGGCCACGTGGCTGAGTCTGTCCATCTGATGCCTGGTGGGTACACGTAATGAGGCACTTTGATCATGGAAATGATCTAGCTGCACACCCTACCGAAAAATCCAGATGACATCAAAGCTGGAGAGTTTAGCCTTCTTTGTTAGATTCCATATCAGATTCTACATTCCATCAGAGCTTAAGCAAAAAACAAAAGCAAAAAAACATTTTAATTACAAGCACCTAAACGAGTCTCAGAAACCTCCTTTAGATAAAAAATTTGTCTCTGATATGGAGAGTTCCTTGCAGTTTGATATGTCTGAGACACCCAACACACCTTGACTTCTAGATATTTTCGGTTATCCTGCCTGTCAGAGGCTCTAAATGTCAGCAGTTGTAGCTGAAGATTTCTATAATTTCTATATCCTATTCCCATGCTAATGGGAAATGAGAAATAAATATATGTACGCATACAGTGGTTCTGCCAGAAGAACTAGAAGCAGTGAACATTTCTCCCTGGGGTGCTGGAGGAAGCTCCCTGATGGAGGACAGTTGGCTGCCTCAAGGCCTGCAGTCTACCTAATTTTTTTTTTCTGGGACTTTTCTTCTCATCTCACAAATGCTGTGGCGGGCACTAAGAGGAATGGGGTAGAAAAACAACAGCTAGGATTTGGAACTATGCTGTCGTTAGAGTGGCAATGAGACTTCAGGGCACTCTGTTTCATTCAGAGTGCACACGCAGATTGCTGCTGCTCCTGGCTGGGCCCAGGATCCCCGGTTGTTCAGGCTGCTTCTCCCTAGAAGATCTAGGCACACTTGGTTTGATCCCCATGAAATACACAGTGGCCTAGCTGGTGTCTTTTCTAGCATATCTAGAGGTCCTTGGTGATGGTGATAAATGGTGATGGCGGTGGTTGTGATGAGGAAGGAGGAGTGTTGTGTGTGTGTGGTAGGGAGCTTTCTGTTAGTAAGTGAGGCTTTCTGGAGCTTTGACTCTGACTTCTTTGTGCAATGACGTCTTTGGCCATCCTGGGCTTACCTTCCTGTTCCTTGCCAGCACCATGGCATCCCACTGGGCACAATCTTAATCCCTTTTTGTGTAAAGTGCCCTGACTCGAGGCTGTGTATGGCAGTCTTCACTGAAGGTTGGGACTAGGATTGCACAGCATAAAAATCTAAAGGGAAACCTGACGTATTTCTTTTAAGGTATCATGTCGACTCCTGAAATCAGGAATTTTGCTCCCCGTGTTGCCGTCTCCAACTCCTTCATTGTTCTTCCCTCTCCTCTCCAGCTCCTTTACCTTTTGTACCATTTCCCCACGGTTCCTATTCATTCTCATACAGACGTCAGCTTAGCTCACTCTGCCTCAGCTCCCACCCATTCTAGTTTGCTTTAACTGTATTCCCAAATAAGCCCATTATGCCTAAACAAAGATGGTCCTTACCCTCAAAGGAATTCTCTTAGCAAGGATTAAATATGTTCCATGAGTTCTCACTTCACTTCAGTGCTTCAATACACACCTATCACTCAATAAAAGCACCTTTTGAGCTATTTAAACTCTTATTTACTCCCTCTGTGGGCATGTAAGAGCCCTCTTCATTGAACCACACCAGCCTTGGAGGTGGAATTATGGAGGCCCTGGGATGTCTTCTCTGCCAACTCACCCTCCTTCTGTGCTAAAAGGGTAGAACTGGGAAGGATACATAGGTCCTTCTTTTCAGCTATTTTCCTAAAATCTTCTCGTGGATCCAAGAGACTCTGCTGCCTTTATAGCTTCCTGTTCCTCTGCTTTGTCACTTCCAAAACTGGGGGCCACTTACTCTATTGAGAACTGCCACTGTTCTCATCCCGATTGGGATTGATGTCTGTCTGCAGTGGATCATCTCCAGTGATGATACCTCTATTAGAGCACCATTAAAGATATTAAAAATAACTTTAACCCATCCCACATACCTCTCCTTTCACAAAGGGTACGCTTTACATGTCTGTTTGTAGGTCCAGATGTTCCTAAATTTTTCACAATTAAGGGTTTATTTAAACTTTAAAACCAGGTACACTATTTTCTTTTGTGCTAATATGTGCTCTATTGGGCATCTTTGAAAAAGTAGACCAGTTTTACTCATATTGAAATTCTATTGCAGCTTGAATAGAATTTTCACCTTACCCCATGACCTCTGCAAGTGATGTCAGGAATACCTTAGCAGCCACAGTATTCTCACTGACAGCCTTTTCAACACTTACTCTGATGTTGTGCAGACTCGAATGGGCCTGGAGACAATGGAGCCATAGGAAGCATTGCGACAAAAAGGTTTCTACAGCAGACTTTCATAGTTAGAGTCTCCAACACTCTGATGGCCTTTTCCTGGATTAATATTAGGCTAATAGGCTTTTCATATTAAGGCTAACTGTTCTATTTCATCAATCAATTTTCCTTGCCTTTTGCTGATTACTGTCCTTTGCTTAGACCCAGAGGTTTACACTTCGCATGATTTGCTCTGTCCTTCAAAACTCTTCCTACTGATGAATGACTCATCCTACCGATCTGTGGACATCTGACATCTTCTTGCCACTTTGTTTTTTTAACTTTTGAATTTGTTTCCATTGTCATCTTAACTTTTTATTAAGGGCACTTTCAGAGTTCTCAATGGCGTTGTACTCATCAAAAATAAAGCGCTTATCAGAAATAACAGAAATAGAAATGATCACAGTGTAGACCAACAAACCAAAGGATGGCTGAGCCTAAAATGACCGACATGACCAATGACAGCATCTGTGACAGCAGGCAGAGTTCATAGTCTTTTGCCTTGGGGCATCACTTTATGATTTTGATAGTACACAAGTTGAAATTTTGTAAGTACATGATGTCTCTTTTGCTATAGAGGAGTTCATGCTAGGCTCCCCAGAGGCTGGGTCATGGTGCAATATCAGCCTGTGATACATAATTTTCATTCTCAATTGAATCTCTATTCTAGATGTGTTTGATAATCCTGTGCCTCAATGCAGCTAGTCTATTTCTCAGGAACCTCCCTCCCAGGGGCTGGCAAAGATTTACTAATCTGACTTTCTTTGTTCAGGAGTGGGGAGAGGGGTTGACATGAGCATTATCAGTATTTCTCCTAAAGTTCCAGTTCTGCTCCTATTTCTCCAGGAGGCCAAGATGCCTCATGAACACATTTTTGTTTGTTTGTTTGCCAACCTCCCTATTCCAGAGTTCCCAGGAAAATTTTACAGATTAATTCCTTCATCACGAACCCTGCTAAAGAGATACGAATTAATATTAAGACTTGCAAAGAAAGTTTTCCCTCTGTTCTCTATACTAGCCAGCCCCCAATGGTGAAATATATTCTGAAGATTCAGTGAAAACTTTGCTATTCCACTGCCTCTCCATCACGGGGTAATCACAGAGGCGCTAGTTGTGGTACCCAAGCCAGAGCTTGGCTTGGACTGCTTGATACACTCAAAGGCCTCAAAAGAGTTGTGCTCCACTAATTTTATAGCATTTTGCCCTATAACTTAACCCAAAAGATGCCAAGACTTTATAATAAATGGTTACCCTGGAAACTCAGGGAAACCTATGATAAACCCAAAGGATGAAATCATTATTTAGAATGTCCCTGGCCTACTCTTTCTAATTCTCAGTTAACACTTTTTGGACAGGCTCTCTGTTGCCGAGGGGAGGCCTGAAACCGCTTCGTATACAGATAAGAAGTCAGACTGCTTCAGAGGGGACCCCCGTGAACAGGCATGGGGCCCTGCTTTGAACACCATGGAAATGTCTCATTAGCTTGAATTTCATACCCAACAGAATGCAAACCTTGGCCTGTCTCTCCCGTGTACTCTCAGCCTGACATCTACTCTCATTCTTCGTTGCTCAGTTTTTATAGTGTCACATGCTCGCTTGTTAGAACCAGTTTGTTCTAGGAATTACTGCACAGCATCACCTCATTAAAACACAAGAAAGAAAGAAGGAGCTGTTTGCTGTCATGGTCATAGTTAAGGATTTGGGGTGTATTTTCCTCCATCCCTTTTATAGTAAGATTTACCTTTCTTGTGGACAATACGTAGTAGCTCTTCCCTTTTTATTTATTATAAAAACCTGTGCTTTTGTTGGAGTTTGCACCTTCCACAGTTCACGTGGTTATTGAGCTGGTTGGGTTTAAGTCAACTATCTTACTAGCTTTTAAAATTCATCACATCCATCCTTTGTGCCTTGTTTTCCCTCCCCCGCCCTTCCTCTTCTTTTTGCATTAATTGAGAATTTTTTAAATTAAGTTTATTGAGGTAACCTGGGTTAATAATATTATATAAATTCATGATTTTATTTTATGGCCGCTATTGGCTTTAAAGCTTATGGGTTTAGTTTTTAGTGCTGCTGTAGGCTTATAGTATTCTTCCTTAAATTTTCACATTAAAAATATATTACGCCACTGCCTGGATAATGAAAGAAACTTACCACAACCTGTTTTCATCTGTCATCCTGTCCTTTGCTTCTTGTGTTTATATGTTATAAACCCACAATACACTGTTAGCATTTTTGCTTTATAAACATGCATATGCTATAAACTCCATAATACATTATTACTAGTTTTGCTTTATCTCTTAAGTAAAATAAAAATGCAAAGTCTTAAATATTTATCTCCATATTTACCAGTGCTGTTTTTGCTTGATTCCCTTGTGAAGCTCCCTGTTTCTCTCTGGTATCTTTCTTTCTTTCTTTATCTTTCTTTTTTCTTTTCTTTTTTTTTTTGCTCATGAGGAACTTTCTTGAATAAATCATGTAATACAGATTGGCTGGAAATAAATTCTCTCAGAATTTTTGTTTCTCTAAAAAAACTTGATTTTCCTTCATTTCTGAAAGATTATTTTTGCTGGATTTAGACTTTAACACTGAAAACATCGTTCTATTGTCTCCTGGCTCACATACTTACCCTTTATTTCTCACCCTAGTTCCACTTACGGGATATGTCTAAAAAAATTTGATTATCATGTGCCTTGATGAGGTTTTCTGTTTGTGGGTTTTTTCATATATATCCTTCTTTGAGTCCACTGAGTTTTGTGTATTTTCAAATTCAGAAAACTTTCAGCCATTATTTCTTCTACTATTTTTAATCTGTCATCCCTCTTTTCTCCTTCTGGGATTTCAAATATGTGTATGTTAGACCACTTGCTTGTGTCTCACAGACCACTGAGATACAGTCACTGTTTTAGACATGTTTCCCCTTTCTGCTTCATTTGGATAATTTTTTTTATTTTTTTTTTACTGTTTCTTTAGTTTCACTTTTTTTTTTTTTCCTTTGGAGTGTCTAATACTTTTCAGGTTAGATATCATGTGTTCTTTTAATTCTCAAAGTTGTCTTTTTATATCTTTTGCTTACATTTTCAGTATGTTCGTGTATTTTGTTAAATATTTGAATGCAGTTAAAATAGCTTTTAATGCCTTTGCAATTTCATCATCTCTATCATGTGTTGGTTTGTTTCTATTGAAAATGTTTAATCTTGGTTATGGATCTCATTTTCCTGCCTCTTGAAATGTCTAATCATTTTTTGTGCTATGCTGGACTTGGTGACTATTGTATCATCAAGTATTTGGATTTTGTAATCCTTTATAGGGTGTTGGCCTTTCTTCTGGTGTTTAGTTTAGTTCATTGTTCATTTTGATCCTTCTGAGACTTTAAAAATCTTTCCTTAAAGTCATTTTAGAGTATGTACTATACTCTATATTTCAGGAATATTTTAACCCCCCTACTAAGGTGTAACCTTTCTTGGTTTCTAGAGAGCACCTGAAGTGATCCACAAGACTCCACCTTGTCTCGTGAGAAGCAGAACACCTTCCAGTCCTGTGTGAGCTTGTGAACCATTTAGCCCACACCCTCTGAGGCACTGCTTGCCCAGACTCCTAAGTTTTTGCCCCTGGCATGCAGATCTTAGTATTCAGCTAAGATTCAAGGGGACCCTGAAGCTATTTTTCTGCATACATCCCTGCTCCCAGAACTTTGCCCTGCACCTTCCGGTCACCTCAGTCTCCCAGAAATCTGATTTCTGTCTCCTTAACTGAGCAAGCTTGCCATGCTCTGCTGGGGACCCCTACCCTCCTACGTGGTCTGCAGTATGCCTTCAGGCAGAAAGCAAGCACGCTCCCAAGAATCATCTCTTTTGTTTCCTTTCTCTCAGGGGTTAGAATCCTCTGTGCACAGTGGCCAATGACTGAAAATAGCTATTTCATTCCTCCATGGTAGTTTTCTAGTTCTCCATTTGGGGAAGGTAAATAAAATCTTTGCTACTCCTTCATGGCTGGAAATAGACATGCTCAAATAAGTCTTTATACACTTACTTTGAATCAGGATCTGAAGGAGGCTCACATATCACATTTGGAGTTTTTGTCTCTAAAAATTGCTTTTGTTCTATAACTCATCCCCTCTCTTTCTTTTCCATGCCATTTATTTCTTAGAAAAATTTGATAAGTTGCACTTGAAATTCCAGATTTGCCTGATTTTTTCCTGGTGTTGTCATTTAACTTGTCTGTCTGTTCCTGGAGAACTGTATTTGGATATTAGAAATTCAATGATCCGGGTGAAACGTTTTTAGGCAGTAATATTTCATAGGTTCTCTTTACACTTCGAATGCATTACATCATGAGACAAATAATGTCTGGCTGTCCAACTAACATTAATGCTAAGATTGATCATTGAGTTCAGGTATGACCATTCCAATCCCCATTATGCATTTCACCAATCGAAAAGCTCCCATTCAATTTAAAATTTGGTATCTATATTTGACATTACTTCATTAGGATTATAAATCAAAATGTTTGAATTTTATCATTTGTTTTGCATTTAATTAGCTAGAATTCTTCTTTATATTAGGTGCTTCTCAATGACATTTCTAACCTGTTCTGCTATTTTAAAGAGTGTCAAGTTGTAGTTTGGGAAGGGGGTTTGTAGAAAAAGATATATATGGTGTTATATAAACCAAGCCTTTGTTTTTGAATTTTAATACCATTTTAGGAGTTAGAAAGGACTTGGAACAGGTATATTCAAAGGAAATCACATTATTTTTTTTATTTCCTCTTGCTATTACCAGTGTTAACTTCAGTAAGTCTGAAGACAACCCTGGAGGTTTCATGTCTTAAAAACTGTTTAAATGTAGATATAATAATGATTCCTCAAACTGGAAAGGACCCCAGGGATCACCTACTTCATTCCTCTCATTTTTACTAATGGGAAATGAAACTCAGTGATGTTGAATGAAGTAGAATAGAGTAGTGGCAAAGGCAAAGGCTCTGAGATCATTACAGATCTGTGTTTGTTTCTTGATTCTACAACTACCTACCTATGTGACCTTAGTCAAGTTATTTAACCTCTCAAGTCTTTAACTCCTTCATTTGGGTTTGATGAAGACTAAGTAGAATAAGGCATGAAAAGCATCTAATATAGTCTAGAAATATCTTAGACACCCATAGCAACAAAATTACTGAAGTTGACCCTTAACGCAGGGGTTAGGGGCGGTGACCCCTTGCACATCCAAAAATCTACATATAACTTTTGACTCCCTAAAAATTTAACTAATGATAGCCTACTATCAACTGGAAGCCTTGCCAATAACAAATAATCAATTAATACATATTTTGTATGTTCCATATAAGCCAGAGAAAAGTAAATGTTATTAAGACAATTATAAGGAAAATAAAGTACATTTACAGTATATATTGAAAAAAATTCAGGTATAAGTGGACCTGTGCAGTTCAAACCTGTTGTTCAAGAGTCGACTATATTTAAAATGTATTTAACAGACATTTTGTTGAGTGTTTGTGCTGTGCCAGGCACTATACTACATACTAGAGATATAATTGGGGGGAGGCAGAATAATAGCCCCTCCAAAGATGTCCACAAACCCATGAATGTGGTACCTTACATGACAAAAGAGACTTTGCAACTGTGATTAAGTTCAGGATTTTCAGATGCGCAGAGTCTCCTGGGTTATTCAGGTGGGTCCAGTGTAAGCCTAGTTGTCCTTTGCAGGTGAGAGAAGGAGGTGGGAGAGCCAAGGTAAAAGAGGGAGATGTGATGATGAAAGTGATGTGGTTGGAGTGAGGGGGTCATGAGCTAAGGAATGCAGGCAGCTTACGGAAGCTAGAAAAGGCAAGAAACAGATGCTACTCAGTAGCCTCTAGAAGGAACTCAGCTGTGCTCACACCATGATTTTAGCCCAGTAAGACTGTTTTCTCACCTCCAGAATTGTAAGGTAGTAGGTTTGTGTTGCTTTAAGCCATTAAGTTCGTGGTTATTTGGTACAGTAGCAATAGGAAACTAATATAACTTAGAAGAAGACATGGTCTCTGTCTTTAAGGATGCTATTATCACTGCTTAACCATTCTTAATTCAGTGCTCTTTAAGCTACATTAATATTTCCCAACTGTCAGGCATTGGTGCATTGCCATCATGACTTTTTACTATATCCTCACATCACCTGACACCACGCCTGTAATTTGGGGGGTTAGCATAAAGCAAATGACCATATTGCTACTGGCCTCAACCTCTCCCTAAGCAAATAAGTTAATAAAAATCACAAGTTTGATATACTAATTATATTCTTTTTGAATATGCATTAAGTTATGCCCGTATCCACTAAATTTATTCTTCTACCTCCCCCCACCCCATACCCTCACAAATTACTTTACAGATCATCAGTGATGCCCATCAGTATTTGGGGAGACCTAGCTGTACTCCGCCCAGCATTTAGCAGGACTTTTGTATCTTGGAGCTTTATGTTGGGGACTGTGGCTTGCTACAGTGAGGCGTGGGTTAACCAGCATGACTACTAACCAGCATAGCAGCAGTGGTGGAGAAATGCCAGGAACTTGGTTCCCTGCTGATCTATGATGTCCTCAGGCATCAGTCTTTAATATACCCTCCTGAGAGCCTGCAGATTGTGTAATTTGGAAAAGGAGCATAGTGCCTTGAACTGTTGTGAACACTCCCTCACATGGGTAGCCCTTCTCAGTCACAGCTTGCTAATACTTTTCCTGAATGAGGAACATTAAAGGGGGGGGGGGGGGGAGGAAGGAGGGAGGGACCTTATGTCAGCATTCAAACATCTGGAATTTCGTGTTGATTTAGGTAAATTTGACAAACTCTTGCATGCCCTGAATAAAACAAGGAGCTAGGGGCCGGGATAGACATAGAAGCAAATCCTCTACAAATTCCCTGCAGTTAGAAGAGTGAGTAGAAACAGCTCGGACCAGGACTAACTGAGGTTGGCCTGGCCCAGAAGGCTGTGGGTTTTTATTTTCCCCTCCATATGGGGTGAGATATTCTCAGTCTCTCAACTGCATATGCCACACGCAGGGACACAGGCCTCTCTTCTCCCTCAGACCAGTGAGGAAGCCATCATGTGTCCCCATCCTGTCCCTCTGGGTCCGATTTAGCAGAAAAGAGACAAGATCTGTAAAACCAGGATTCCATGCCTAGCTTGGCCACCTACTCACTATGTCACCCTAAGCAAGATCCCGAATTTTGGGAATCTCTGATTCCTAGAAAATGGCGATAATGATACCTTAAAGTGTTAGTCGTTTATCCTTTGAACAAAGGACAAATTCCTGTGGAAGCTGTTTGCCAAGTGCTTCTCTTTGCTCCACATTTTTGCCTTGAAAATACACTGTCTCCTAGCGTCTCTTTAGACAATATCCTTATCAGTCACTCCTTCACTCACAAATGTAGAGAAGAGTGGATGAATGCCACCAGGTCCTGTCACTCCCATCTTCAATTTCCCACCTGCAGTTTAAAGTAGTTTCTCATTTTCACTTAGAACCAGTCATCTGGGCACTGCTTCCCTCTATCACTTTATTTCCCTTTGCCTTATACCTCTCTAGCCACGCTGGCTTTCCGATGCTTCTGTGAACATGCCAAGGCCATTTCTGTTTCATAGCCTTTGAGCTTAGGCTTGCTTTCACCAGAACTCTCTTCCTCTGCAGGGCTGGCTGCTCGCTCCTGCCCAGGACTGGCCTTTAGCCTCAGACGCCTTCTCAGAGGCCTTTCCTCAACTGCTCCGTCTAAAGGGACCCTCTTGCTCCATAACCCCTTATCACAGCAGCCTCTATACTTCCTTCGCAGAGCCGATCAGAAACTGTAATTAATCTGCACGTGAAGTTGATGGCCAGTTTGTCGTCTGTTGTCAGTGAAATGGAAGCTCCGTGAGGGCAGAGTCATCTCCTCTTTAGACATACAGAGTAAAGCTGAACAAAACAGGCGTTCATTCTGGCGAAACCCATGTCAGTGCTGTGTTTAGGGCCATCAGGTCGTGGTGGGGATCCGCTGAGTAGGATATTTGAGTCCCCTTCTGGGCTTCTGTGCAGGAGAATGTGGCCCTCTGGGAAACAGAGTTAATAGTTTACTCTCTCCCGAACCCTCAGCACCTGGCCTGGAGCCTGGCACGTGATGAGGCCTTGCTATGCTTTGGTTTGGACAGCGTGAAACCTGCCTCTCTTTCCTGAAATGGGCTGCAGGGTGAACTCATGACTGTTCCCTTGATGCAAGAGAGCTGGCATCTCACGTTGACCTCTCTACCTGCCTCAGCCACTTAACCTTTGATTGCAATGACATTCCTGGAAATACCTTCCCCTTCCCCTTCCCCTCACCCTCCGAGTCTGCGGATAGACAGTGGGGGCTTTCTAACTCTGTACTACTTGCTGAAGGGAACACTTATGAGAACTTGTTAAAAATAAAGGTAATTGATGATAACATTCAATAATATGAATTAAATAATTAATGTAACACATAATAGTATGAATGAGTGTAACATGTACCAGATGTGATTCCAAGAGTTTTGCATATTAGTATTGGTATATTAATTCATTTAATCCTTACAATAACCCCATGAGGAAGGCTATAATTATTTTCTCCATTTTATACCTGAGGAAACTGAGAAATTGAGGGGCTGAGGAACTGGTCAGTGACAGAGCTGGGACATGAGCCTGGTCAGTCTGGCTCAAGGGACTCTGCTTAGCTGGTTTAGCTGTTACCATGGTAATCCTTAAGTATTTTCTGGCCCTATCATTAGCCTTCCTTAGGGCAGACGGCATGTTTAGCCTTTAATAAATTGTTTAATGTTTTGGACATGTCATGAATAACATAAATTCTTCTGTAAAGTGATTAATACATTCAAATAAAGTAGAGGTCCCCCATTAACCTCTTTTATAATGCTGACCTGCCTCTGCCTTCTCCAGGGATAGCCATTGTACCCAATTTTGTCTATATCCCTCCCATCCATTGATGCCCCTTCCTAATGGGAGCCAACTTTCTCACATGCAACTACAAATTATAATCTCTCCATTCCTGGGGGTAGCAACCCATAATCCTTTGCAGCTATTGTATGTGGAGGTCATGTTGCAGGGCCAGGGCTCTTAGAATCCACTGTCTCCTGGTGATGTTTGTTCCTGAGTTCAGATGAACTTCTTATATGTTAGCAGTAAACATGGAAGTACAGGTAGAGGTTATGGGCCTTATTTCTGTTACTGGTCCTAAGACTCTGGCTGGTATTTTGAGTTCAAATAAATCATACACTGAAAGAATATCCTGGAAGGCATCCCTTGGAAACTTTTCAGGTTTATAATGAAAATATTAAGAAGTCAATGGCTTTCTGATACTTGGGAAGTACTGTAATTTGGATTCTAAAGCCATCCTTTTGTCTGGGTTAATAGCTTGAAGAATCACTAATCTTTTTACTATCTTAGGACCAAATCAACAAAACCTGAGTGATTGTTATAGGGATCTGTGGTTTATTGTGAGGTATCCACTCAGAAAGATAGGGGAGCTGATCTGACACAGGAGGCTCCACCTTCCCTGACCTGTGGGTAGACTAAGAACTTGAGCTTTATGCTTATGGGGCTAATAAATCAAAGGTGGGAATGGGATGAGCATTTAATAAAGACAAACGTGCACGTTTGGAGGACTTTCTGTTTAATTGTAAATGAAGCCTGAGAGAATGACTGAAGCTGGTTGTAACATACAGCTGAATGAAACAGTTTTATTATTTACCTATCAATACTTGAATATAAAATCATATATTTAATAAGAAAGAAGACTATAAGATAAAACCTTACACTTAAAAACATTTACTGTCCAGTAGTCTGTGGAACCTACAACTTAACCAAGGAGATGAAGATAGCACTTGAACATAATTTTTAAACGTTTGCTCAGATCGTTTTTCATTCTGATCACAAACTGTTTATATACACAAAAATAACATGTTACAAGCAAAAATAAAAAATCCCACATTGTCCCCACAACACAGATGGTACCATATAACTCTGTAATGAACGGTAATGTAGGATAATGTCTGGATGGAAGTATTCTTGTTTGTTTTTTCATGAGGACAGAATAAATATGGAGCGAATATTACATTATTACAAGAGCACATGTGCTGCAGTGACTTGGCACAGGGCAGCTGGCCTACAGGTGCTCTGGCAAGTTGTGACAGGAAGGCTTCCTTTCCTTTTGTATTTTTAATATCATGTGCATTAAATGATTTTAATGTGCCTTTTGGTGCTGGGGTAGATATTGCAGGCATTCCCTTTGGGCCGAGGAGTTTGTCTTTGAATGGGGTTTCCGGAAATAGGTGACAGTCCTATTTTCTTTCTGAAAAGGATTCTTTGTTGTGGGTCATATGGGATTGTTAGCTGGAGCAGCTCCCTTTTCCGTTCCATCAAAATTGAGGACAGGAAACTTAAAGACAAAATAGAGCAAAAAAATTACCTTAGAAAAGACAGTTTCAGTGATTCAGCTCTAGTAAAATCAGTCAGGCCAAGGCAAGCATGTCATAAAAGATTAGCCAAAACTTCTATAAACAAAGGGCATTTATACATATTCTTAATAGCGTTTAGTGTAGAAGGGCCCCAGTGTTTGTTTTTGATTCAGATGTACACAGCTCTGCTGCTGGAATGCAATCAGCCTGCAGGGAAGAGGCAGGTCCTGTAATGCTGTGCCCTGCTGGGAATGCTAGAGGGCATTCGTCTTACCTAGAGGCCTGGCTGCCCTGCCCGGAATGTATCTGCTTGGAACATGGCCATTTAAGGGCTGCTCTTTGAGGACATGAAATAAAGCGAGGAGTGAGAAAAAATAGCCACCCATGCAACTGTGCTGAAATAAAACTGTTCTTGGTTAGATTCTGACCATTCCCCATTGTGCATTCTCCTTCGATGATGTAAAGTCGTTCGGGTGTGGGAAGCCATACCATGAAGCACAGGAAATAGTTTAAATCTTTGGAAATGTTTTTAAGGTTAAATAAATGGGGAAATGACTACAGTTGAGGTTGCCAACCACTTCAGAGTCGTTTTAATTCGTTAATTGTCAGTGTTCCTCTGAAAACACACACGCCCAAGGTGTCCTGGTGTAGCCTGCTCCGTGGGTCCAGGGTATGCTTTCTAAGGAGGCTGGGGTCAGTTCATTCATTTCCCTCAGACTCAGCTCAGACTTAGGCAGCTTTCTGGAAACCCTTCTGTGAATTAGGTCCGTCTGACTGATGTGTAAATGGGCCTGGGATTTCCTGGTGGATGATGATAAGCGGATGAGATGTTAAGGGCTTTTGGTAAACATCTATCATTGCCTTCAATAGAACGGATAGACACATGTCTAAGTTGCTTTGATGGAAATGTTACACCTATTCCATCAACTGTTCAGATCTAATCACTTCAAGAAATCAGGGGATATTGGTTTTGATGACAAAATATTAATTTAAATTAGGACAGAAAGTGAAGCTTATTAGCTAAAAATGCTTGAAAAGCTGTACTGTTCTCTGAGGCAGAAGTAGCCGGCATGCTTGACTGAAAAATGGCAGTTTGTATGCATATCCTGGTGACCACCAACTGCTGATAGGGTACATCTGGGAAAAACAGGCTTCTTGGCTTCTTGTTTCTGTTCTGTCTCTGCAATTTCCTGACATTTGACTGCTTGATCTCCAAAAAGTAAGGCAAGGAAGGCATTAATTAATTTCAAGATAAACTTTTTCTATAGATTAGATTCTTAGCCACTCCTCGGTATGTATCATTATTATGATTTATGGCACATATAGTATACTATTAAAACTATATGATAATGTTTATGTTTGTCTCACTAGTCTGTTAGTTCCTTAATGGCACTCTATCGTTTTCAACCCTATTCCCAGTACTTAGAAGATTACCTATAAATTGCAGACTCTTCATTACTGGTTATTGAATAACTAAATAATAAAAGATCAGTCTAAAGGCTAAAACATGGTCAAGTAATTATAGCAACCTGTGACTATGTCTAAGAATGCTTTTTAAAAAATACACAGCTTTATTGAGATATAATTCAGATATCATAAATTTTTTCAAACTGTACAATTTAGTGGCTTTTAGTATATATTCACAATGTTGTGCAAGTACAATCACTCTCTAATTGTAGAGTATTTTCATCATCTTAAAAAGAAACCACATAGCCATTAGCACTCATTTTCCATACCTTCCTCCCCTCAGGTCCTAGCAACCACTAATTTACTTTCTGTCTCTATGGATATGCCTATTCTGGACATTTTATGTGATTGGAATCATGTGATGTATGGCTCTCTCTGTCTGGTTTCTTTCAGTTAGCATTATGTTTTTAAGAATAATATACCATTATATGGATATACCACAGTGTGTATCCATCCATCAGTTCATAGGCATTTTGTTTTTTTCCAGTTTTTGGTCATTATGCATAATGCTTCTATAAGCATTTGTGTACAAGTTTTTATGTGGACATATGTTTTCAATCCCTGTAGGTACATACCTAGGAGTGGAATTACTGGGTCAAAGAGTAATTCTGTTTTTAACTTTTTGAGGAGCTGCCAAAGTGCTTTCCAAAGGAGCTGCACCATTTTATATTTTCACAATGTATGAAGGTTCACATCTTTCCCCATCCTCATCAACACTTATTATTATCTATCTTTTTAAATTTAACCATACCAGTGTATCTGTCCTGGTATCTCATTGTGGTTTTGATTTGCACTTCCCTGTTGATTATGAGGTTGAGCATCTTTTCATGTGCTTTTTGACCATTTGTATATGTTCTTTGGAGAAATGTCTATTTAAATGCCCATTTTTAAATTGGGTTATTTGTCCTTTTATTGTTTAACTAAACAGTAAAGAATTCTTTATATATTGTAAGACTTCTTTATATATTCTGAATACATGTTTCTTATCAGATACATGATTTAAAAATATTTTCTCCCAATATGTGGATGTCCTTTTCACTTTCTTGATGGTATCCTTTGAAGCACAGAAGTTTTTAAGTTTGATGAAATCCAGTGTATTTAGTTTTTCCTTTGGTTGCTTATGCTTTAGTTGGCATAGCTAAGAAACTATTGCCTAATTCAGGCTTACCAATGTTTACACCTTTTTTTTCTTCTAATACTTGTATAGTTTTATCTCTAAGAATTAGGTATTTAATCCATTTGAGCTATGTTTTGTATTTGGTGTGAGGTAGGGGTATAAATTCATTTTTTTGCACATGATCATCCAGTTATCCAAGTATGCTTTTAACGTATAGTGAATGTAGCAGCAGAAGTTGAGTGGTGTTTGAGAACATAATAAAATTTCAATAGTTTACACTACACTGCACTCAAAACTAATGGTAATTTGGATTCTGACTTTTTGTGTTTAGTTATAAAGAAAGGCATTACCATTAACCTTAATAAAAAGGGGTTTATTGGAATGAATCTGCAAAGCTATTAAGAGTCCAAGTCCGATGCCTACATCAAGAGGATTCTGTGTTATTTACTTCGAGTTTGAGAAAGAGGGGAGGTTTTGGGGGACACTAGGATATAAAAGCTATGTAGGAAGGAGGTTTGTTCTGCATGGTAGAATGTCCTATTTTTCTTTAGATAGCTCATCCTGAGACCAGAGCACCTTAATGCCTGTCCTCCTCTCTCCATCCTCAGCAATATAAACATTCCTATTACAACAATGAAAATGGAGCACAGAGGGAAAGCAGGACTTATAGCTTATAAGGTGTGTGCTTCCTGGGACAGATAAGTGATGAAAAAGACCAAGGACTGTGGAGTGAGTCCAAGGGAGAGAAGCTCTTGCTTATGGAATGACCCTGTGGTGGGACTCCCTGAAAGGCAGAAACTGGGGTCTTAAGGTTGTAGAAAAAATAGAGCCCCAGACCTAGTCACTTTCCCAACTCTGTGTGGGTTCGGTTTTATTCTTTGACGCCATAGTAAGAAATCATTGGTACACATTTACTGAATTTTTTTAACCCTGTGTCATGTACTATGCTAGGTGGCATTTATTCCTCACAATATCTACAGAAGAAATTAATAGTCCCAAACAGATGAAGAAACCCATGTTAAAAGAAGTAAAAAAACCTCCCAGGATCTTAGAACTAATAAATGGCAGGGTTGAGATTTAAAAAAAAAAAAATCCACTGGTACAAATTTGGGGGTTTTGTGTGTGTCTGCCCAAACCTGTTTTTTTTAATGTATACAGAGACATGGGAGGGGGCCACAAGGGTGGGTGGTGATGCACCTTCCTTCTCTGATCAGGTTGGGTGCTTAATCTATATCTGTGGGGTATGGAAAAAGTCATTATCCAATCAATCAGTCAGGCTTTTTCCCCCTGACTCTTCTTCCTGGCCTCCACAGCCCTTGTTTCTGAGTTAGGGGCACTATTCCTGGGTTACATGAAGACATCTGGGGAATTGACTACACTCTTTGTAACTTGCATGTCTGATTCTTTCTAAACTGCTTCATTTTCTTGCTCCCGACTTTGCCTCTTCACCCTTTTTTCACACTTTCTCTAACTCAGATTCTGCATTTTTATGTTTATTAATTCCTAAACAGCATGGCGCACTACCTGTCATACTTCATTCTACTTCGTAGTTCCTATGCTTTCTTTCAGCTTAAATTCCCATGGCTTGCTTACAATTCCTGCAAGAGGCAATTGGGTTGGTGCAGCTCAGCCTTTACACCAGACCTCTTTCTGTGTATCTGACCATCTTTGAGACTGTGTGTCTTTGGCCCCTTGCCTCACCCTGATGTGGCTGGGTCTCAGACTCATGTGACTTACAGTTCACCATCTAAAGGTCAAGGAGATGGGTTAGTCATGTAGAAGAACTCGTGAACATGGAAAGCCCTGTGATTTTCAAATCTAGAAATTGCCTAGTATGGAATGGAAAACAAAAATGTTTAACTTCTGGGTTAGTGTGCATAAATAAGTAAATATTCAGTTCTTTTAAAATAAAAAAATCAGTAATTATTTGCTCATTCAAATTCACTAATTCAAACATATCACAAAATTTTCAATAAGTACCACTTAATGTTTTATCTTTAAGAGTGTTTCTATTTTAACCAACCATATCCTTTTATATATATATATTAATCTTCAAGTGAGGATATTTTTCCCATTGCTTTTCAGAGAGAGTGGAAGGGAGAGAGAGAGATAGAAACATCCATGTGAAAGAGGCACATTGATTGGTTGCCTCCCGAACACACCCCGGACCTGGGCTGGGGATCGAGACTGCAACTGAGGTACATGACCTTGACCGGAATCAAACCCGGGACCCTTCAGTCCTCGGACAGACGCTTTAACCACTAAGTCAAACCAGCCAGAGCCACACTGTTTAATAGTAAAAGAGAACTGAGACTCTGTGTTTTGCTATTTTTCTCTAATGTTTCTACATAAGAGCTCACTTTTCTTCTTTTTCCCCCTATGTTGGGAAGTTCTTTTAGGGGCCAAAGAATGTTGTGGGCTTAATTGTGTCATAGCCCCCCCCCCAATTCATATGTTGAAGTTCAAACACCCCACTTCACTGTATTTGGAAACAGGGCCATCAGGGAGATCACTAAGATTAAATGAGGTAATAAGGGTGGGGCCCTAATCTGGTAGACTAACGTCCCTATTAGAAGACAAAGAGATACCAGAACTCCCTCTATCCAAATGTACACATAGAGGAGAGACCACTTGAGGACACAGCAAGAAAATATCTACAGGCCAGGAAGAGAGGTTTCACCAGAAATCAGCCCCGATTGATGGCCTCCAGAAAATAAATTTCTGTTGCTTAAACCGCCCAGTATGTAGTATTTTGTTGTGACAGCCTCAGCAGACTCATACAAAAAGTGAAGCAAATGTTGATAGGGTAAATCCTCTTTATCCCTACTATAAAATTCAGTTTTATTTTAG